>NC_137459.1:143580833-144198749 GCF_964235325.1 Thermobia domestica | reverse complement strand
AAATTCATTTTACTAGCATAGTCCCTAAGAAATAAATAGCTGAGAGTAGATTTGTAATGACTGTTGCTCCACAAGACGGATAGTTGATCTCATGGTAGGACATTGATGTGAAATCTTTGATTGTTTACTCTTCTGCCGCTCATATAGGCTTAGTGTTAATGTTTTTAATAACGATGGTGTTATGAGGGTTTAAAGGTGCTCTTACATTAATAATTGCTCACGGTTTGTGTTCTTCAGGTTTATTTTATCTTGAAAATATTTCTTATGAGCGTTTGGGGAGTCGGAGATTATTAATTAATCATGGGATATTACCTTTTATACTAAGCATAGGGCTATGATGATTTTTATTAAGAATTGCTAATATGGCTGCTCCTTCTACGTTAAATCTATTAGTAGAAATTAGTGTGTTGAATAGAATTGTTGACTGGTCATGATTAAGCATGTTAGGCCTAGCCTTACTTTCTTTTTTAGAGCTGCCTATAGATTATATTTATACTCATATACTCAACATGGGATACCTTATTCTAATTTATATTCCTGTTGAGAAGGGAGTTTGCGGGAGTATTTATTATTAATTCTATATTGATTACCTCTAATTACAGAAAATTTTAGCTTGTGCGTCTAAAGAAGGTTTGCTGCCCTTAGACCGTGGTTTGACCTTTTTCAATTTGTGTAACTAGATTTGTTTTTTGAATAGTATAAGTATTTTTATTCGTTATAGGCTTGAATTTTTAATTAATAGATATAGTGTATTTACAGTGGGAAGTTATTTCTTTTAATAGAAATAAAATTATTATAACTCTTTTATTTGATTGAATATCATTTATATTTATAAGATTTGTACTTTATATTTCTCGAATGGTGATTTATTATAGTGAACAATATATAGTTTCTGAACGGTATCTTAATCGGTTTATCATATTAGTACTAATGTTTGTCCTTTCAATAGTGTTATTAATTATCTCCCGTAATTTAATTAGAATCCTGCTTGGTTGAGATGGCTAGGATTAGTATCATACTGCTTGGTTATTTATTATGAGAACGTTAATGCCGGCATATTAACGGCCCTTTCTAATCGTATTGGGGATTTTGCAATTCTACTAGCTATTGCTTGAATATTGAATTAAGGAAGCTGGAGTTATGTTTTTTACATGCATAGAGTTTTGAGTAATAATGAAATAGTAATCATTTCTAGTTTAGTTATTTTAGCTGCAATAACAAAAAGTGCACAAATTCCTTTTTCTGCATGATTGCCAGCAGCAATAGCTGCACCAACACCAGTATCTCCATTGGTCCATTCTTCTACACTTGTAACTGCCGGGGTTTATTTATCAATTCATTTTAGAGACGTTTTATTACATGTGTATCCATATGATGTATTACTTCTATTGTCGGGCTTAACAATATTTATAGCTGGCATTGGTGCTAATTATGAATATATTTAAAGTAGATTATTGCATTGTCTACTTTAAGTCTGCTCGGCCTTATAATAATGATTTTATCTATAGGATTTCCTGTGTTAGCTTTTTTCCATCTACTAACACATGTTTTATTTAAAACACTACTTTTTCTGTGCTGGGGTGATCATTCATGGTGTAGAAGACACACAGGATATTCGTAGAATAGGAGCACTTGTAGACCAAATACCCCTTACTTTATCTTCCTTGAATGGAGCTAATTTAGCATTATGTGGAATACCATTCTTAGCAGGATTTTATTCTAAGGATTTAATTTTAGAGGTTTCTTCTTTGTCCTTAATTAATGTAGTTAGTTTTTTCTTACTATTTTTCTACAGGGTTAACTGTATGCTATTCTGTACGTTTAGGATTTTATTTGACGGGTAAGGGCTTCGGGGGAGCCATTATTCATTCTATTAGAGACAACGAAAGTTGAATTATATGTAAGGGAATATTAGGACTGTTAGTGATGGCAATTTTAGGAGATGCAAGATTAAGTTGATCAATTTTTCCTAGTGTTAATTGTGTTGTATTACCTTTATATTTAAAAATAGGTGCTTTACTTGTTAGTGTAGTGGGTCTGTGAGTTGGTGTTTTATTAGCTAATTATTCTATCGGCCAGTCTTTCATATGTGTGAAGTTTTATTTTATTTACACAATAATAGGAAGTATGTGGTTTTTACCTTATCTTTCAACAAATTACATTATTAAATAACCTTTACATGTAGGAGGAATATATTATAATGGTGTTGACCAAGGCTGAAGAAAATATCTCGGGGCCCAAGGTATATATGATAGTTTTAAGGGTGGGTCAATGTTGATTCAACAATCACAAGACAATTTATTTAAAAGGTATTTATTAATTTTTTTTTAGTCTTTACTATCTTTCTTTGTTTCTTTATGTTTGCATATTCAGGTAGCTTATATTGAAAGCATAGTATTGAAGATACTAAGAAGAGAAAGTATACTCCTTGAATATAACTCCCTGAGAAGGGTACTCTCTTTTTTACCGCGAAAAGGTAATGTAATGTTGTTATACTAAGGGGTTAATAATAGTTATTTCATGTTAAGAGATGTTAACGATCTAATCCGTTAAATATAGGAGTTAGCAGCTTCTTCTTGAGGATTCACATCTCCTTAGTTGGGGAGAAATAAAATCCCAGTGATATCATTAACAGTGAAATGCCTCTTTTTGGCTTCAACTAAACAAATAGGGGCCAAAAGTGACCAGAAGTTCAGGTCGAAACTGAATGCAATTATTTGCTTCCTATTTGAGATAAGTTGATAACAACACCTTTTTGGATGCAAACCAAATATTATATTTAACTTTTATCTCTATTATTTAGTCAGCTCATGTTAGAGATCCTTGGTTTCATTCGTGGTAAATTCCTATTAGAAGAATTACTATGAATGTTAATCTAACGAGGAATCATGATAATATATTAGTGTTGTTGATAGTAATTGTTATTGTTAAAAGAAGGGTAATTTCTACATCAAAAATGAGGAAGATCACTACAATAAGGAAGAAGCGTAAGGAGAAGGGGATTCGGGCGAATGATTTATGGCCAAACCCACACTCAAAGGGGGAGCTTTTTTCTCGATCGTTAAAAACTTCTTTGGAGAGAAGAGTTGAGATGCTTATAACAATTAGACAAATAACAATGGTTAGTAGCGCAGTCGTTCGAATTGTGTTAATTGCCTATTTCATTTAAATTATTATTTTGACAAGAAGTTAAATATACTTTATATATTAAATAGGCTAACCTCCTCACCAATAAATAGAAATGTAAAGGAATAATCACACTACATCTACAAAGTGTTAATATCAGGCGGCGACTTCAAATCCAAAGTGGTGTGTAGGAGAAAAGTGTGATAGGAAATGGCGTAACAGACAGGTAGCTAGAAATGTAGAGCCAATAATAACATGAAGGCCATGAAACCCTGTTGCTATAAAGAATGTTGAACCATAAACAGCATCTGCAATTGTGAATGGAGCTTCATAATATTCGTATGCTTGTAGTGATGTAAAATATAAGCCTAAAAGGATTGTGAGTAGTAGACCTTGTGTTGCTTGAGTGTGGTTAGCTTCTATTAATCTGTGATGAGCTCATGTTACAGTAACTCCTGAGGCTAGTAGAATTGCAGTATTGAGAAGAGGGATGTGTACAGGGTTGAATGGTATAATTCCTGTTGGAGGCCAAAATGATCCAATTTCTACTGTTGGCGCTAGTCTACTATGGAAAAAAAGCTTAAAAGTATGAAATAAAGAAGAATACTTCGGAAATAATAAATAAGATTATACCTCATCCAAGGCCTAATGTTACTTGAATAGTGTGTAATCCTTGGTGTGTTCCTTCTCGGGTTACAACTCGTCATCACTGAATTATAGTTAGTATTGTAATTAATATGCCAAGGAAGAATAGGGAAGGATCATATTGATGGAATCATTTGGTGAGACCTGTAGTTGTGATTAGGGCTCCTAAAGCTCCAGTAAGTGGTCAGGGGCTTTGGTCAACTAGGTGATAAGGGTGATTCTGTGGTGCTGACATAAGTAACTTCCCTTGAATATAATGTAACTAGAACTGCAAATACATAGGAGTGAATCACTGCAACGGCGGACCCTAGTATTAGTAAGGTAATTTGTCCAATTATTAGTAGTGAAAGCATAGATAGTGATAAGGAGGGACCAGTGTTGCCTAATAATGTTAAAAGAAGATGGCTTGCAATTATATTTGCTATTAATCATACAGCTAAAGTTCCTGGTCGGATGATGTTACTAATCATTTCAATACATACTATGAACACTATAAGGGGGGCGGGAGTTTTGGAGGGAACAAGGTGGGCAAATATGTGGTGGGTGTGATTAATTCAGCCATAAATTATGAACCTTAATCACAAGGGAAGAGCTAAGGTTAGTGTAAAGTTTAAATGACTAGAGCTGGTAAATACATACGGGAATAGGCCTATAAAGTTGTTAAATAAGAAAAAAGAGAATAAGGAAATAAATAGGAAAGTTCTTCCTTGGTGACTAGTGGGCCGAAGAATGGTTTTGAATTCCTTATGAAGAGTCAAGGTGATTTTATTTTATAAGATGTTTGGTCGTCCAGGGAGGAACCAGAATGGTATAGGGATATTTAGAAGACCAATTACTGTTCTAAGCCAATTGAGTGAAATATTTATAATTGAAATAGAGGAGTCAAAGGTTCAAAAAGGTTTGTTATCATTTTCACTTTATAGTTGTTTTTTGATGTTAGTACTGTCTAAGGTAGGGCAGCGAGTGTCTGAATTAAAATATATAATGGATGCAAATAAAAGATAACATAGGGAGAATACAATGAATAATATAAGTCATTTTAGGGGGATATTTGAGGAATAGAAAAGTACTATTGAATAGTGACTTAAGCTTCAAATGCTTGTGTTATAATTTAACTATTTTTCCCATTGGAAGTAATTGTTATTTTACTATCTTTTGATTTAAGAGACCATTGCTTACTTTCAGCCATCCAATGAAAGTTCTTGTATTGCTTTTGTTATCCAGTTAATAAATACTGAATGAGGGCGGGCTTCAACAATAATTGGTATAAAGTTATGATTTGCTCCACATATTTCTGAACATTGACCAAAGAATAGGTCTGTACGTGTAATATTGGCTGCTACTTGATTTAGGCGTGCTGGTGTGGCGTCTGCTTTAATTCCGAATACTGGCATGGCTCATGAGTGGAGCACGTCTGCGGCCGTGATTAGGATGAGAATATTAATATTAATGGGTAGTACAATACAATTATCTACATCTAGTAGACGAAATGGATTAGGATTTATGTCATTAACAGGAATCATATAAGAATCAAATTCTGTTAAGGAGAAGTCGGAATATTCATAGCTTCAGTACCATTTGTGTCCGATTGTTTTAAGGGTGATTGCTGGTTGATGGATTTCATCAAGTAAATATAAGAGACGCAGGGATGGTAAGGCAATACAGATTAATGTAATGGCAGGCAGGATTGTTCGAATAGTTTCTAAGGTTTGTCCTTCTAGAAAGTTGCGGTTAATGTATGTGTTTGGGAATGTATAGCCTACAAGGACTGTAATTATAGTTACAATAAGTATTGTGTGATCATGAAAATATACTATTTGTCCTATTACCGGTGATGCAGCATCTTGGAGACGTAGTTGATTTCAAATGGCCATTTCTAAGAAAGATGATTATTATCGTATATTTGGGGCTTAGGCCCAATACACTTTTCTGCCATCTTAGAAATTTGTTAATAAGGAAAGTTCTGCATAACTATGTTCTGCGGGGGGCAAGTTTTAGAATCATTGTAGAGATCTTGTTTGCTGGCCTGAAAAGATCACTGGCCAAGCACTTGCAAAGGCTTCTCATATAATAATTACGAACACTAGGACAGCAACGAAGGAATGGAATGAACCTACGCTTGATACTATATTTCATAAAGTGTAAGCGTCAGGGTAGTCTGGTTATCGGCGTGGTATTCCTCTTAGACCTAAGAAATCTTGAGGGAAGAACGTAATATTTACTCCTATAAATATTACTAGGAATCGGATTTTTAATCATGTTGGGTTTATTGTTGTCCCTCTAAATAAAGAAAATGAATGGATAATTCCTGCTATGATAGCAAATACGGCTCCTATAGACAATACATAGTGAAAGTGTGCTACTACGTAATATAGGCATTTTAATCGAAAAAGCTACAACTAAAGCAAAATATCACATATAACATATAATACCTAAATCTATTACACTCCTCTTATTAAACATCAACAAACTTCCCTTAACACACTCTAAATAAAAAATGCCGATCAAAAGTGGCAAAGAAGCACATAAAGTGTAAAATAATAAACACATCCACGCCTGTACACGCTCAGGTTGATAGCCTCAACCTAAAATTAAAAATAATGTAGGAAATAATGAACCTTCCAAAAAATAAAATATAAACAATCTAGAAGGAGAAAATCTTAAGTAAAGTAATACAAGTAATACTAAAACTAGGCTAAAAAAACTCGTACTATAAAATGAACTAGTCAATACACTTTCTCTAGCCATAATTATAACAATTCAAATACTCAACAAAATTAATGAATATCTCAAATTATCTCTTCATAAATAGTAGCCTACCTCTCAGGGAATTAATCCTATACTATTTCCTATTATAAATAAAAAAACTCTAATAAGACAAAACTGAACAACTCACCATAATTTAAAACTAAAACCCAAAGGAATTAAAGACAACATAAACATTAAATATTTTGACATCGTAATACAACCAAAGAATTCAAATAATCTCTCCCATGAGTTTGGACAATAGACACTAAAATAGATAGACCCAAGCTTACTTCACAAACTCTAAAGGTTAAAAATAATAAACAAAAATAATTAAAATAATAAATATTTAGTTTAACACCTAATCTTTTCTTATTAGCCTTCTTCATTCCGTCTCTCTCAATCTTCATTAGAATTGTTTATCCTCTTCTTTTACCAAACATAATTTCAATCCCTGACCCCATTTATGTAAAACTAACTACCAAGAAATTCCTGCTATAAAATTTTACATAACATCAATCTTAATAAATACCATTATATTAGCTACATACCTATTTACCACACTAATTCCTGTAGTAAAAATTACTTCTGTACACCAAGGGTCCCTTCGACCCTCTAAAACATATGTCAACACCAATTCGCCTACATCATCCCCTTTTCAAAATTGCTAATAATGCCTTAGTCGATCTTCGTACACCAATTAACATCTCATATTGATGAAACTTTCGTTCCCTCCTTGGCCTATGTTTAATTATTCAAATTTCCACAGGTCTATTCTTAGCAATACATTGTGTATCAAGAATTGAGTTACCCTTTAATAGAGTAATTCACATCAGCCGAGATGTTAATATTGGTTGACTTCTAAGTACATTACACGCTAACGGCGCATCCTTCTTCTTCATTTGCTTTCACTTACATGTTGGTCGAGGAATGTATTATGGTTCTTATCTAGACCTTCACACTTGAAGAGTAGAAGTTCCCATCTTACTTTTAGTTATAGCAACAGCCTTCGTAATCCATGTCCTACCATGATGTCATATGTCCTTCTAGAAAGCAACAGTCATTACATATCTACTCTCAGCTATTCCTTACTTAGGGACTATGCTAGTACAATGAATTTGAGGAGGGTTCGCTCTAGATAATGCTACTTTAAATCGATTCTTTGCTTTTCACTTCCTCTTGCTTTCATTGTTGCTGCTATATCAATAGTACACCTTCTATTTCTCCACCAAACAGGCTCTAACAACCCCTTAGGGCTTAATAGAAACCAAGATAAAATTCCTTTCCACCCCTACTTTTCAACAAAATATACTATCGGGTTCCTAACAATAATAACAGCTTTAATATTACTTACTCTTTGAAATTCTTACATATTTGGAGATTCTGAAAATTTCACTCCAGCTAATCCACTAGTTACACCTGTACATATTCAACCAGAATGGTACTTCTTGTTCGCTTATGCCATTCTTCGCTCTGTTCCTAATAAAATAGGGAGAGTTGTTGCATTAGTAATATCAATCCTCAAATTAATAATTATGCCATTCTTCCACACTAGAAAAATACGAAGATTACAGTTCTACCCTATTAACTAAATTATGTTTTGAATTATAGTCTGCACAGTAATTCTTTTAACTTGAATAGGTGCTCGACCAGTCGAAGATCCTTACATTTTAAAAGGACAAATCCTCACCGTTATCTACTTCGCCTACTTCCTATTTGTGCCCTACCTCTCCACCTTATTAGATTTCTTATTAAATAAAATCTAGTTCTTTGGCTGAGAATAAAAATGTTTTGAAAACATACAACAGAGCAAAGCTTTAGGAACTTATTCTCAATTTAATACACTTAAATTAAAAAAGATATAAAAAGAAGCTTCATGCCCCCTAAAAATAAAAGATAATTAAGAGATAAAAGTAAAAACCACTTTCAAGCAAGATATATTAACTTATCATAACGAAACCAAGGTAGAGTCCCTCGCACACAAATAAATCCAAAGAAATAAATACCATTCTACAAAAAAATAGAAAAAATATCATAACCTAAAAACAAAATACTAAACAAAACTCTCATAAATAAAATACTGGCATATTCAGCCATAAAAATAAGAGCAAACCCTCCTGCTCTATATTCAATATTAAACACTGAAACAAATTCTGATTCTTCGTCATCAAATTCTAAGGAGTTCGATTAGCCTCTGCTAAACAAGAAGAAAATCAGACCAACGCTAAAGAAACGTAATTCACAAAAATCATAATTCCTCCTGATAATAACCGAAACTTAACAATCTATATCTCTCAGTCAAAAATACAAAAGATAATAAAGTCAAAGCTAAACTAACTTCATAAAAAAATAGTTTGTGCAACCGCCCGCAGTCCTCCTAATTAAGAGTGTGAATAGATAGGAAATCAACCAGTAATCATTACAGTATATACGCCCATTCTATTACAACAGAGAAAAAACACTTAAATAAGGAATTCTTAGCCACACTAATAAAGGCAAAAATAAACTAAAAACGGGAGCTAAATAATAAGGATAAAAATTTGATATAGTAGGAAAAACTTGCTCCTTAGTGAACAACTTAATTGCATCTGCAAAAAGCTGTGGTAACCCAAAAATTCCTACCTTATTCGGCCCCCGTCGGATCTGAAAATAACCTAAAACCTTTCGCTCCAATAAAGTTAAATATGCGACTCCAATTAAAACACAAATAATCAAAATTAAGTAAGAAATAACGCCTATAATATAATCATAATTCATTATTACCTGGATTCACTGCATCCATTATTAGATCCTAAATCTAAAGCACTTATCTGCCAAAGTAATTATTAATTATTTTCATTCCTTAATAATAAATATTATTAGTACTTGGTCCTTTTTTTACTAAAGTACTTCTTCAAATTAAGGGATAGAAACCGATCTGGCTCATGCCGATCTGAACTCAGATCCTGTAAGATTTTAAAGGCCGAACAGACCTATATACTAAGCTTCTGCACCTAGATAAAATCTTAATCCAACATCGAGGTCGAAATCTCTTTTTGTCGATATGAACTCTCTACAAAGTTTACGCTCTTATCCATGAGGTAACTTAGTCTAGTAATCATTAATAAAGGATCATAAAAATACTCAAAAGTAATCATTATAAAAAGAGTTTATTTATCTTCTCGTCGTCCCAACGCAATACTTAAGCAGCAAATATATCCATTCCCAACTATAAAAAATACTAGTCAAATATAAAGATCTACATGGTCTTATCGCCCTCTTAAAGCATTTAATCCTTTTCACTCAAAAGTAAAATTCAACATCATTACAAATAGAGACAGTTTTCCACTCGTCCAACCTTTCATACAAGCCCACAATTAAAGGACTAATGATTATGCTATCTTTGCACGGTCAAGATACCGCGGCCGTTTAAACCCTCACTGGGCAGGTCAGACCTTATATTATAACAAAAGGACATGTTTTTGATAAACTGGCGGCGGAAAATTTTCCCAATTCCTTTATCCATTGTCTGTAGTATACTGATAACACTATTATAAATTATCTAGGATAATTTAAGATAAAAGTACAATAATAAGTTAGATGTTATAAAATGTAATAACACAACTTAAATAAGTTATAACAAAATTACAAATGATAGCTACTTCAAATCCCACATATTTAATTCAATAAAAAACCACACTATAAATAATGAAAAGTAAAGAGGAAATCCCCCTTTACTATTATATACGACCAAACTACAACCAAATTAAATTCATAACAAGCTAGCCGCAGCTGAATTAAATTCAATTCTTGTAAAACCAAATATAATGGAAACCGAGAGGCATTTCACCACTAAAATAAAATTAGAAAATAATATACTACTCATAATACCATACTACTATCTGAGCTCTTTCCATTTCGGGAAATAATTATATAATTATATCATTTAGTGTCCCTTGATACAAAAGGTACACTATCTCATATCTTGTTCCCCAAAAACAATTTTCACTTATTTAGCCATTCCCTTAGGGTACTAATTAATTATAATACTAACAAATTAATTCTATACCCTATACAATAACAACGATTTAAGTTGATTCAATTAATAATTAATATATACAGAATAACAATAAGTATATTCTTCAATCAAAATAATCTGAATTCACAGAAACCTCTTCGATGTAAACGAATAGCTCAACTAACAAGCTCTATTTTGTAATCAAACTAGGCATACCTTCCGGTACACACACTATGTTACGACTTATCTCACCTAAACAAATGAGAGCGACGGGCGATGCGTACATATTCTAGAGCCCTACTCTTATTAGTAATATAACTAACATTACATTCAAATCCACCTTCATTCAAATAATTTCACATCAAAATCCGTATTAAACATCTTATAGTAATCCATCTCCTCTTGCTGATAAGCTGGAACTTGACCTGAAGTCTTTCCTAACAAATACACTGAAGGTATCTTAACTTCTCCTCTAGTACCATCAACTACGGCGGTATACAAACTGGAATACAACAGCAAGTAAAATACATCGTGGATTGTCGGTTACGGGACAGACTCCTCTGAATAGTCTAAAACACCGTCAAATCGTTTGAGTTTCAAGAAAATAACTACTATTTCCCAGGTGTTCTATTTCACATTAAAAATAAGAGGTTATCTAATCCTAGTCTACCAGATAATTTTATAGCCTCAAACAATAGAACTCATTTACTCCAAGTAATAATTTCACATAAAAATAAAAAATAAAGCCCTTCAATTCAAACTTATAGCTACACCTTAACCATCAATACTAACACTTTCCTCTGACCCCCTCGTCTCACCGCGGCAGCTGGCAGAAATTTCGACGGCTATCACCAAAACTTAACAACTTCAAACACTAATTAATAAGCAAAAGGAAATACTGCGAAAAGTTATACCTCGTTGCACCTTCAAGGCTAACCACCATTATTTTTTCTCACCTAAGAAGGTACTTGAAAAATCAGATAAATAAGGGAATAAAAGCCAGGATAATACTTTACCATTAAAATATAATACTAAACTAATTAGCTATTAATTACATCTTTGCCTGAAACCAATAAGAATTAGTATTAAATGAACGCCCATTAGCCTCTTTTTAGGATACAATTTTGTTTTCCTCCTCAAACAGAATTGTATCCTATACAAGAATGTTTATTCTCTTTTTACACATATGCGGTGAAAACTAACATTTAATGGATATGTGAAGCCTATTAATATACCTTCAGCCGGTATCTAAGGCTAATAAAAAGGATTTAATAGATTTTCAATTTTAATTATTATTAATATATAATGTTCCTAAATTTAATTAGTATATATAACATTGATCTTATTAAATCCTTATATACCACTATAAATAACAATTAAATAATAAGATGCCTGATTAAAGGGTTATCGTGATAGGATAAATCAAGTATTTCAATATACTCTTATTACATCTAAAATAATCAAACTTACACTTTTGATATCAAAAACCAACGTGCACCGTACACCAAGATGTAGAAAGAAAAGCTAAGATAAGCGAGTGGGCTCATACCCCGCATATGAAGATTCGTTCTTCTTTTTCTATTGCTCACTAATCCTAAAACTCTATTCTCCACAACACTTATGCTTGGTGACCCTCATTTCCCTAACCTCCTCATCATGATTTGTTACTTGAATTGGTCTCTTTAATTAATCTTCAATCATTCATCCTCCTCATTTCAAAGACCAACAGTCAACGTCATACCGAATCTGCTTTAAAATAGTTTTTAGTTCAAGCGATTGCAAGATCCTTCCTTTTAATAGCAATAATTTTACTTTATATAGGACTACAAAGTACACGTCACCTGATCTCCAATTTCCTACTATTTAAGATAGGATCTGTTCCCTTCACTTCTAAATACCAGAAGTTATAGAAGCTATACTCTGAGTAGACTGTTTATTTTAATGACTTGACAAAAATTAGCGCCCCTTGGTTTACTCTCCTACACCTTAATTGCCACAAATTTAATTCACCTGACCTTAATTGCTATCCTTAGTTGTAGGTTCAATTGGAGGCCTAAATCAAACATCCCTACGTAAAATTATAGCATTGTCATCGATTAATCACACTGGTTTCATACTTATAGCTCTATTATTAAGTGATATGACATGATCACTTTACTTCACATTCTACGCAATACTTTCAACAATAGCAGTTACCCTTTTCGCAATAAACAAATCTATAAACAATCTATTAAGGCCCGTAGACTTGTTTCAATTGCAGTAAAAGGATTTTCATCTGCACGCACGGGGGATAGACGGAATCTTAGCATTGTACCCTCTATATTGTATCTTCTGTATTGTCTTCTGCGTAATTCTATTATATGAAATCTATTGTTTCCATCATTACGCCTGTTATTTCCAAATCCTACTTGTACATTTGAGTTTCGTTCTGCTTCAAATACGGATAGCAATTCGTCCATTCTTTTTTCTATTTCGTCTAAATCGATTTCTATTTCTGTATGTTCTGTCTTAGCCTCTGCTAATATTTCCATAATTGATGGATATATTACTTCTTGTTGTTCTTCTTTTTCAGGATTAGGAAATAAATTGTTAATCCATTTTTCCAGTTCAGTTTCGTAGAACTCATCTTCTTCTCTCTTTTTCTCCTCCTCACTGTCTCTCCTATTATGTGGGAGAACGTTAGATTTAGCAATTCTTCTTCTTCTTCTTCTTTATTTGTACTTTCTTTGACGTCTTCTTCTTCTTTCGCTCCTTCTTGTAACCATTTCTTAATTTGTTTAATACAGTCGGATGCTTCCTCTTCTTCTTCCGTTATCATTATATAACCTGTACTTTCCAATATTTCTAATAGTTCTTCTTCATATTCTTCTTTTTCTTCTGCAATTTGAATTTATAAGCTGCATCTCTTTCTTCTTCTTCTTCAGTATTGATGATCATCTCTTCTTCTTCTATTTCTATTTCTTCTTCTACGTCTTATTCCTCCTTTTGTGTTCTTTTCTTCCTTTCATCTTCTTCCTTCCTTTCATGATGATCTTCTTCTTCTTCTATTCCGATTACGGCTTCTATCTATCTTAGAAGAACTTGCGTCTCTTTATTTATTACGATCTACTCTTCTTCTTCTTCTATTTCATTAATAAATGCGGTAATCTCTTTTAATAAATCTTGTGTACACTTGTTTTCCATTTTTACCCCCAGATGTATATACGTAATGCAATAAAAAATATATTTTTTTTCCAATATGTATATGTAAATAGTAAGTAGAGAATATATACGTATTATTTAAAATGGAGTATAAATAAAAGTGTTTTAAAAGAATATACGAATAAATAAAAAGGGCTATATATAAGTAATTAACAAAGGAATAATAATATCAGTAAGGATAAAAAAGGAATATACACGTATCTTTATTTGTATTCAACCTAAAATAAAAAAGAAATCAATCTGGTTACTTATATTCATATTCCAAATAAATATAAACAGTATATATATATATATATATATATATATATATATATATATATATATATATATATATATATATATCAATTTGTTATACTAAAAAAGCAGAAATTTTAATGGAAAATATAGCATAGCTTTTCAGTAGTTAAAATGATTTATAACTTTTTATTCGTATTCCATGGGAGTGAAACAAATGTATGTTCACAGTTTGCTTCAAGTGTGTTGTCTAATGTACAAACGTTCTGTACGTGAATTTTATACTTATTCTTTCAGAGTTTCAACGACCACGAAAAATATGTATTTGACACTAATATCGTCCGTTTTACAATGTAAGGAGCATATTTGTGGGACGTTAAACTGAAATATTTCTCTCTCTCTCACACACACACACACACACACACACACACACTCTCTCTCTCTCACTCTCTCTCTCTCTCTCTCTCTCTCTTACAAGGGTATTATGTCTGAATGATTACGAAAGCTATCACTTTACTCAGTATGATATTTTTATTCCGTAGCATATACGGAAACTCAATTTAAAGGGATGTCCAATCCCCCTTAGTTGATGTGTTATTGAGTTCAGAGTATCATCATTGAACACAGCGTCCCCGAAAACTATGAATTTGACATTAATATCGTTGATTTTAAATTATTTTTACGTGTCTCGATACCAGCCCTGGAGACCTCAACTTCAACCCCTTAGATGGTATACTAACGAGTTCAGAGTATCATCATTGAACACTGCGGCCCTGCATGAGTGTTGTCGTTTGACCTCTCTCTCTCGTTTCATGAGTCTCGGTTGCTCGGTGATAGAGCGTTCACCTCTGATATATGGGGGGCCACAGGCTCAAAATCATGTTCCCACCAAGTGAACTTTTTGGTGGACAAACACCGTGTACGTGGAGGGTCCCAGGTTCAAAATCCAGTTCAAACCAAGTTAACTTTGTGGTGGACAAACACCGTGTACGTGAATTTCCTCCCACTTTGTCCGTTCCAACACTTCATTCATTTCTCATCATCACCGTCTCCATTAGCATAGCCGACATAACTGTGGGACGTAAAACTTAAAGATTTCCCATTAAAATAATCGTCATAATCGTTGGACGTAAAACTCAAAGATTTCATTTCATTGTTTCTTTCGTTCCACATTTTTTATTCTATCATCATTCACATAGGGGGTCACGGTGGCTCAGTACTTGTGGGGGTCCTTCATTCGATCTTAGCTCGAGGGCCTCGTTTCTGGCAATATTTTCGATACCTTTTAATCAGGGGTCTCGATGGCTCAATGCGTTCACCTCTGGTGTATGCGTGTCACAGGTTCAAAATCCTGTTTTCACCAAGTGAAGTTTATGGCGGACAAACACTGTGTATGTGGTGGACAAACACCGTATACATGCATTTCCTCAGGGTTCTCCCATTTCCTCCCACTTTCTTCATTCCAACATTTCATTCATTTCTCATCATCACCGTCTTCATTAACCTAGCAGGCGTAACTGTGGGACGTAAAACTCAAAGATTTCCAACCGTGGAACGTAAAACTCAAAGATTTCTCATTAGCCTTGTTGGCATAATCGTTTGACGTAAAACTCAAAGATTTCATTTCATTGTTCGCGCCTTTAATGTTTGTTGGCCCCGAGCCCATACTACAGACAGGTAGACATGATATTATCAAAATTAAAACACATAATATACCTCTTCTTTTTATAATATTATTTTAATATTAGACTACATGATACGACTTTACGTTCACTAGCTGCTTTAAGCAAGTCTCCAGACATTTCTTACATCAGCTGTAATGTACTTGCAATACGAGTCAGAAAACATTCAAGAATTTCATCTTATCATTTTCTCAGAATTCAACGTGCAACGAGCAGAAGCATCATACAGTTAAGATTCGCTTATATGTATGTGCTTTTTAACGTTAGAATTTCATCTCATTATCAAATACGGAAACGCAAAGTAAATACACTGGCTGGAGTGCATCTTAGCTCGGGGGACGCGTTTCTGACCATATTTGATACTTATTTCACCAGGGGTCTCGGTGGCTCAGTGGTAGAGCGTTCACTTCTGGTGCATGGGGTCACAGGTTCAATATCCTGTTCCCACAAGGTGAACTTTATGGTGGACAAACACCGAGTACATGGATTTCATCTGGGTTCTCCCGGAGCGTTCACCTGTGATGCATTAGACACCGTGTTCAAATTCTGCTCCAGACAAGTGAACTGTATGCTGGACAAACACTGTATGAATGGATTTCCTTAGGAGTTCTCCCGTTTCCCCCCACTTTCTTCACTTCATTTCTCATCATCACTTTTCCTCCACTAGTCTAGTAGGCATAACCGTCGGACGTAAAACCCATTTTGTTTGATAGCTTTTCGGCTCCCTGCCTCCATTAGCCTAGTAGGCATAATCGTGGGGTAAAACCCATTTTGTTTGATAGCTTTTCGGCTCCATTCCTCCGTTAGTCTAGTATGCATAATCGTGGATCGTAAAACCTATTTGTTTGATAGCTTTTCGACTCCATTCCTCCATTAGTCTAGTAGATATAATCGTGGGACGTAAAACCCACTTTGTTTGATAACTTTTCGGCTCCTTCCTCCATTACCCTAGTAGGAATAAACGTGGGACGTAAAACCCATTTGTCTGATAGCTTTTCGACTCCCTTCCTCTGTTAGTCTAGTAGACATAAGCGTGGGACGTGAAACCCATTTTGTTTGATAACTTTTCGGCTCCATTCCTCCATTAGTCTTGTAGGCATAATCGTAGGACGTAAAACCCATTTGTTTCATAGATTTTCGACTCCCCTCCTCCATTAGTCTAGTAGATGTAACCGTGGGACGTAAAACCCATTTTGTTTGATAGCTTTTCGGTTCCTTTCCTCCATTATCCACGTAGGCATAACTCTGGGACGTAAAACTCATAGATTTCATTCCTTTTTTCTCTCATTCCACATTTTAAAATTATGTTATCAGTACTTAAAGTGGTTCGATGTTCCAGGGGACTCTCCCAAGCACATATTACAGACAGATATTATAACATTTAAAGACACATAATATTATTTAACATACAATTAAAAGAACTCTATCTTTTAACGTCCGATATTCACTAACATTTCTCACGGCAGATGTTATCATTCGTTTAAGAGGGCTGTAGGTCAGTCTGTTAAGTAGTTGCAATACGAATCATCAAAACATTTGGAAATGTTATCTTATCTGTTGCTCTTGAAACTAAACACTTTTAAGACGGAATTCAATGTGCTAACAAACCGACATTCACATATATGTATGTATGTGTCTGTGTTTTTTTAATGTTAGAACGAAAAGCTATCAAACTCATACGAAATGAGATATGAATAAATACAAATTATATCTTGTTCTTTCAACTGCCTTTATAACTAAATGAAGAAAGAACACACACACACACACACACACACACACACACACATATATATATATATATATATATATATATAAAATTACCTATTTTAATAAGAACGACAGGTATCACAAAACACACTACAGTTTTTAGACAGAAAAGACGGTAATCACATTATGTTCACAGATAGTTGAACGCTAATGTTTTTACACGGAAGAGGATGTAATCCACACACGTTTACTCTGTTAAATCCGAATCACAAATGTTCTCTGTATACACACAAACACACACACACACACACACACACACACACACATATATATATATATATATATATATATATATATATATATATATATATATAACGTGTTTGCCTTCGAGAATCATGTCAGAACAAGTTCGATCATGCCTACCATAATCGTGGTCGCATACTAGTCATCGAAAACATATCTCGTCACGGTTTCAATACACACATAAGATAATACCTTTCACATCAAGACTTGGGAAAGTCATGTTTCATTTTGTTTATAAAGGCATCTCTATGAGATTATGAGAGATTTTCATCATACGTTGTGAAAACATTATCAAGTGATATGGGAAGCTTCCGTTATTAGATTATGTTCAATCAATGGAATCCAATACGTTTTAAAACATTCATATTCATTTTAGCAGCCTAGGGAACGTTCCCAGGGCTAAAATTTTCTCATATGGGCCCTATCACTTAGCAACACGATTTTGTATGGGCATGTGTTTCGTTATGAGACTCATACTGTATATTGTTTCTCATCCCACGTTTAAAAAAACCTTGAAATACAATATTTACCTTAGCAACTAAGACCAATTTCATACAATCTGCTGAGAAGCCTCGATCATCAATAGCACACCTTCAGTTCATAAGCTACAGGCATTTCGTGGGAATAGGACCAAGGGGCTAAATCGCATATGCTCTTCGGTTTTCAAGGAGGAACGGGGGTGGGGTGGTTCAAATAACTAGCCAATGCACGACGAGAATACTTATGTATCATCTTGTTTCTATAACTGGTAGGCGTCCAAGACTATGAGCATAGCAACAGCGGCTTCCAACAACCAAAATTTTCCCACGGGGCTCCTGGTGGTAGCCCTAAAAGGCTATGAGCATAACAACTCAAGGCCTGTTGAAACTTGCCTTCGAATTCTAGGAAAAAATATCGAATTCTAGGAAAACAAGATAATTTCTTGCTGACTCAGCCGTCTATCCAGCCTGTATTCTACTGCTAAAATTCAAGACGTTTATAATTCCATTTCAACTCGCATCAGAGTTCTTCTGAGGGTGGGAGTTGGTTCAGCGACTTCGGAAGAACTCTGTATATCAGCGTCAACTTTAAAAATTTTGCGTGGGGGCTTTTGCCCCTTAAAATTGTTTTCCGCAGAATATATAAAGCTATATTCGTTTATTTTTTCCGTATTGTCCAAACACAAAGTTATGTTGCAATTCTTCATGTCCTTTACATACATCTGACATACTGTTACTAGCCCAGACAGCACAATGCACGTACAGTATCCGTATAGTACATGTACAATTGCACCGATACAACATGTGCATCATCTGTATAAATGCACGCCTGTACATGTGATGCACATATACATGCCAGGTACTATTCAACATCTTCACGTGCACAGAACATGTGCAATGCACACGTACACGTCCAGAACAAGTGATTTGCAAGTAGCACGTATTCGATTTACATGTAGTTCACAGGTGATTTACATGTAGCACACAGGTGATTTACACGCAGTAACCAGGTGATTTACATGTAGGACAGAGATGATTTACACGTAACACACAGGTGATTTACACGCAGTTCCCAGGTGATTTACATGTAGGACAGAGATTATTTACACGTAACACACACGTGATTTAAACGCAGTACCCAGGCGATTTATATGTAGGACAGAGGTGAATTACACATAGCACATAGGTGATTTACACGCAGTATCCAGATCATTTACATGTAGGACAAAGATGATTTACACGTAACATACAGGTGATTTACACGCAGTACCCAGATGATTTACATGTACGATAGAGATGATTTAAAACAGCACCCAGATGACTCACATGTAGTGTACAGGTGATTTCCTCGTAGTACAGAGGTGATGTAAAAGCAAATTCGAGATGCAACGAAAAAAAAGAGTTTATATACTTGGTGTCTTACGCAGTAACACCATCTATAACTGCAAAGGCATCACCTTCAAAGTATATAACAAGTACCTAATAATTGTCAGTGAGAATTTTAGTTTTGGAGTTTATTATTTGCAACAAGCAAAGCTTTAGGAAGTATCTTTGACATGTTTGCCAAGTAACAATAACGCAACATATTCTGCTGTAATCGGTCACGAAAATAATTTTGTAAACCTATGAACTGTCCGACAGTAGTTACACCAGTGCAATGCTGCCACCTGCTGATCTTGTATCCTAGCTCAGTGGACGTTATCTAGTTTTTACAATCATTCAGCTGTTATTCGTCGAAAAGTCTCTATAACACCGCCCGAAGGAAAAACGACACCTACCAAAAATGGAGGTTACTTTCTGTTGATGAGAATAAGAGTAAAAGAATGAAAGTAAAAGTATACACTTGCACGGTATTATGGACGTCCCATGCACACGTGCAATAGCCGTTCAAATACCCATGTGCACACAACGGCTTAAGCACCGGTAATTTAAATGTGCTTCATCCACGCAAATGCACATGTGCACATCCACTGCTCAAGCATGGGTTATGTACATGCGTTGCATCCACGCAAAAGCACTTGTGTACATAACGGCTACAGCAGGGTTTATATAAATGTGTGCTTCATCCATGCAAATGCACATGTGCACATAACGGCTTAAGCACGGGTTATGTACGTGCGCTGCATCCATGCAAATGCACATGCGTACATAACGGCTTAAGCACGGGTTATATAAATACGTGTTTCATCCATGCAAATGCACATGTGCACATAACGGCTTAAGTACGGGTTATGTACGTGCGCTGCATCCACACAAATGCACATGTGTATATAACGGCTACAGCACGGGTTATATAAATGTGTACTTCATCCATGCAAATGCACATGTGCACATAGAGGCTTTAAGCACGGGTTCTGTACTTGTGCTTCATCCACGCAAATGCACATGTGTATGTAACGGCTTAGGCACGGGTTATGTAAATGTTTACTTTATCCATGCAAATGCACATGTGCACATGCACGACTTAATCACTGGTTATGTACGTGTGCATAACCCACGTAAATGCACATGCGCACATACGCGGGTTATGTATGTGTGCTTCATCCACGCAAGTTCACGTGTACGGCTTATGCACGGGTTATGTATGTGTTCATCATCCACACAAATGCACATGTGCAAATGTACGGCTTAAGCATGGATAGTGCACATGTGACGTACAAGTACGTGTTGTCTGGGTAGCACTTTTGATATTTCGTGATCAAAGGTTTGGAAGGGCACGTGCCCCACCCAACCCTTTTTTCCAGGAAAATACGAAACACATATTCTCTCATTTTATATTTACAATTTCTGTGCACAATTTCATTCACTTCGGTTTACTTCTTCTTATCTTTCGGGCGTCAAATTTCAAAAGTCCGGGTTAGGTTCTTTTCCCTCCTGAAACCGTTTTTCCGCAGAAAATAAAAAACCGTATTTCTCTGTTTTTTGCGTGTTGTCCATACATAAAGTTTCGTAGTAATTCATCATGCCCTTTACAAACGTTTGACATAGTGTTACCAGCACTTTTCATATTTCTTGATCGAAGGTTTCGAGGGGTCCGTGTCCCATCCAACCCTTTTTCCAGGAAAATACGAAACAATTATTCTCTCGTTTTATATCTTTAATATCTGTGCAAAATTTCATTCACTTCGGTACACTTCTTTTTGCCTTTGGGGCGTACATTTCAAAAGTTTGGGTGGGAGCTTTTTCCCACTAAAACCTTTTTTCCGCAGACAATAAACACCCGTATTCATTTATTTTTAATGTAGTATCCATACTCAAAGTTTCGGTGCAATTTATCGTGCCCTTTACATACAGCTCACATATTGTTACTATCACTTTTGATATTACTGTTCAAAGGCTTGAGGGATCCGCAACCCCACTTAACCGTTTTTCCAGGAAAATACGAAACCCGTATTTCCTCGTTTTATGTCTACTATATCTGTGCAAAATTTCATTCACTTCGGTTTACTTCTTATCTTTCGGGCGTCAAATTTCAAAAGTCTGGGTTAGGTTCTTTTCCCTCCTGAAACCGTTTTTCCGCAGAAAATAAAAAAACCTATTTTTCTGGTTTTTGCGTGTTGTCCATACATAAAGTTTCGTTGCAATTCTTCATGTCCTTTACACACGTCTGACATACTGTTACTAGCACTTTTGATTTTTCTTTATCAAAAGTTTGGAGGGGTCGGTGCTCCACCCAATGGTTTTCTGCAGAGAACTATGGATCCCGTACCCTCGTTTTACGTCTACAATATCTGTTGACAATTTCATTCACTTCGATCCACTTCTTCTTGACTTTCCTGCTCAACTTTCATAAGTTCGGGCTGGGTTCTTTCTCCCCCTAAAACCGTTTTTCTGCAGAAAATAAAAAAACGTATTTTTTTGTTTTTTGCGTATTCTCCATACATAAAGTTTCGTTGCAATTCTACATGTCCTTTACACACATTTGACATAGTGTTACTAGCATTTTTCATATTTCGTGATCAAAGTTTGGAGGGGTCTGTACCTCACCCAACCCTTTTTCCAGGAAAATACGAAACCCGTTCTCTCATTTTATGTCTACAATATATGTGCACAATTTCATTCACTTCAGTTCTTTCTTTTTGCCTTACGGGTGTCAACTTTCAAATTTTTGGGTGAGAGCTTTGACCCCTAAAACTGTTTTTCCGCAGAAAAAACCCGTGTTCATTTATATTTTACGCATTATCCATACGTAAAGTTTCGTTGCTTTTCTTCACGTCCTTTACACACATTTGACATAGTGTTACTAGCACTTTTCATATTTCGAAGGGTGCGTGCTCCACCCAACATTTTTTTCCAGGAAAATACCAAATCCGTATCCTCATTTTACATCTGCAATATCTGTTAATAATTAACTTCACATCGGTTCGCTTTTTCTTGCCTTTCGAGCGTGAAATTTCAAAACTTTGGGTGGGAGCTTTTGCCGCCTAAAACCGTTCTTCCGCAGAAAATAGAAGCCCCATATTCGTTTATTTTCTGCGCATTGTCCAAACATAAAGTTATATTGCAATTCTTCGTGTCCTCTACACACATTTGACATACTGTTACTAGCACTTTTGATATTTCCATTCTCCGTCGGAGAGTATTGGACAGCGTGGTGGTATGAAGATCTTCTAGTCCACGGATGGATTCCCGTGCACGCATAACCATTTTTATTTCTTCAGCACATGTAAAAAAAGGGAAAAAACAAACGAATCGAGACGCATGAAGTTTAGAGCTAATAAGTAAGACTGAACCAAAGGTATGGGTCATTACTTGATATGTTTAAAAAAATATATACAATGGAGGAACGTTGGTTTTTCTGTGTCTAGAAATGGAGTATAAATATATAAGAGAAGAAACTACACTTCTGTCCAGAATTTTTTTTGCATGTCTTTCAAAATTACATAAATAGAAATAACTCTCTTTCTTATGAGGGAAAATGTTAAATGTCTTCTTAGAAATATGCAGAAAAAGAAAACCACATATTTCCAAATATATATATATATATATATATATATATATATATATATATATATATATATATATATATATATATATATATATATATTTCTGTAAATAAAGAAACTATAATTAATAAAAGAAATCTCCGAAACTCATCGCAGAATTCTAAGTTCCATTTTCCTAAGCGTGGCAAATGCGCGGCGAAATTTACAGAGGGACAGGGAATTTTATGATTTATTAGAAATACAACGGAAATGTTTCATAATGTTAGTTACTATACATATTGCACAGCTATAATAATAATAGGTATTAAACATTGTATACGTAAACAAACAAGTGAAAAGAAACAAGCCACAAAATATACAAAACGATCAGGCAGTTTGTGGCAGTGATTAAAATGCGTTCTAATATGAGTTTACTAAGATAAAAGAAACCTAAACATACCTTCGTAGACTAGACGGTTAGAGCATGCTCTCAGAGTATTTTGTTTTTATCCACGATCATCAGTTCGAATCGCATAGACTACACTTCCATTCTTTCTTTTTCTTTCTTTCTTGCTTTCTTTTTTTGTAAAGAATAGCTTGATTCTGTCAGTTTCTTAAACAACAATGTTTTGTTCTAATAATGTTGCTTAGTATTATCGTCTTCATTCTAGTTTATTTGAATATTTCCAAATAATACAGAATTATGTCCTTTAAATAAAGTATTACAATTATCAAGAATTTTGTAAAAGGAGGAAACTTCATTTTTTAAAATCATTATCCTAACGGGAAGGGGAAACTTATAAATATTTGGAACGGCATTAACATATGACTAAATTTTAATGAAACATTACTAAAATAAAACATTTACAAAACCGTAATGGCCTAGTGGAAGCCGGTGGGTGTAGTTGAGCAACCTGAAGTGTTAGACTGTAGTGTTGTCAACGGCTCGAGCGACTCGGCTCACGGCCCAGTCACCACCCAGCCGAACCGAGGTTATCTTCTTCGAAGAGTCAGTGATTTTGTGTAGAAGGTAATGTCACGCGAAGAAACAGGCTGCGCGTGGGCTTACTTTGTCTTACGTTTGGCAACATTGCTCTTGGTCAAGTGGCCTATTGCTTATGCCTTTAGGTATTTGCCCTAAAGCTATACAGCGAAATGTGTGCTTTCTGTTACTCCCTCCCTGCCTCTGGCTGTGTTTGCGAAAATATTATTTGCTTTTCATGCATTGGGATAAGGGGTAAGACACCGTGCACATCTTGGAGGAATGGAAGGGAGTAACATATAAAATTATCGAAAACGACAACCGATGTTAACGTAGAGTTTATAGTTTCGAGGTCGCTGAGATGGTTAGGCGTAAAGCTATCAGGTATTTTCTGTTAATGGTTTCTTCATATACGTCTACCAGGTTAACGAACCTTGACTTATCTGCTTACAGTACTCGGTTAGTGTGTCCTCGATGGCTAGTTTTACTTTTTCCATGATCATCCCATACCATACAGTATTTTTTATGTTTTGAAAAAGCTTGATTCTATCAATTCGTTAAACAACAATCTTTATTTTTCTAATCACGTTTCTTAGTATTATCCTCTTCATTCTAACTAATTTAAATACATATTTCTAAATACATACTTGTATTTTCAATAATTCAGAATTTTGACTAAAAATGTTACAATGATCAAGAATTGTATAAGAAGAGGAGCCTTCATTTCTAATCATTGTCATAACCGGAAGTGAAAACTTACAAAAATTGAAATAACTTAGTAGACGTAGAAGATCGACAGAAATAATGAACACCAACTATTAGTTGACTCTTAGAAGCATAGCAGATATAGTTCTCAACCTAAGTAGAAGATGCACTCTTTGCTTCATGAAAATAATAAACATTTTTCAAAAATAATTACAGAAAAGTAATTTGATGACATTTACTGAACGAACATAGGTTACTCCTTAGCGTTGACGCTTCGTAATTTGGAGTCTCCAGGTTCAAATTTCGATACGAGGCATCCTTACTAATGATTTTGAAGTACAACTGGGCAAATACCGGGATACTTTTAATACATAAGCTTTGGCTAATTTTCTTGAAAATTTTGTTCTTATGTTGTTAATGTTTCAGTGTGAAATGGCATTTTGCTGCATGGAAAATATTTTTAGTAAACAAAATTTAGTAGATGAATGGTTAGTATAAGGGACTCCTACTTGTATTGCTTAGGTTCAAATCCCGACTGTTCTTATTGATTTTTTATTTTAGCTACGCTCATATGTTGCGCTCCAGAAGTTCAATTTTGAATTAAATGTGGTCGCAGCTAGTTTAAACTGAAATTATTTACAAAACTATTTACTATTACATGTTTTTGTTTTACTTGAGATGTTTCAACTTTGATATTAGATCTTAGAACCTTAATGTAACTCATTTCCCTACGTCATATCATAATGGATGTTTTCACAACAACGATAGTCGGGCGGTAATACAGAATTCCATTGTTACTGCAGGGCCGGACCTTGAATCCTTCAAACTACGCGTTCGCAGGAGGTGCCAAGTGAACAAGGCGCCAAATAAGGAAAACGAATTTTCTTTTAAATATGAATATTTATTAAAGTTAATCATAGTGGCCTTTTGCTTTTTGCTGACGATTGCAAATTATATAGAGAAATATCATGTTTCCAGGACACAATTGCCCTACAGGAAGACATAAATTACTTTGTAGACTGGTGTGAAATGTGGCAATTGAAACTTAACAGTAAGAAATGTGACAGTATTACAATTACTCTGAAAAAGTCTCCTGTTCCCTTCAAATACCATATTAACGATTTCCCTATAACGCATTCTGCCAGTCAGAATGATCTTGGTGTCATCTTTGATTCGAAACTCTCTTTCTCTGACCACATCTCCTCAATAGATAAGAAATCAATGCGTATGCTTGGGCTTCTTTACCTATTCACTGAACTACGTACTGTGTCATCATTACAAAATTCTATAAAACTCTAATAGCACCCAAGATCGAATACTGCTCTCCCCTATGGGCCATGGCTACACCTATACATCTCTCTAGACTTGATTCTGTTCTCAATTTTTTCATTGCTATAGTACGTTTTCGTGTTCCCGCACTTCGAATATTACCTAAGGAGGAAATTTTGCGATATCTTAATAATGCCATGTTCCCATTAACAATCTTATGAAGAAACTTCAAATCAGAGTTATTTCTGCGTACTTTCGGCGTCTGGAAGTGTAGTTTCTTCTCTTATTTATTTATACTCCATTTCTAGACACAGAAAAACCAACGTTCCTCCATTGTATATATTTTTTAAACATATCAAGTAATGACCCATACCTTTGGTTCAGTCTTACTTATTAGCTCTAAACTTCATGCGTCTCGATTCGTTTGTTTTTTCCCTTTTTTACTTGTGCTGAAGAAATAAAAATGGTTATGCGTGCACGGGAATCCATCCGTGGACTAGAAGATCTTCAGACCACCTTGCTGTCCAATACTCTCCGACGGAGAATGGCCAGAGCAGAGGAACTATTTTTTTGTTCAAGAGACATACGCATATTACTCTGGCTTCGTTACCTCAATCTGTGTGCGAATTTACACAACTAACTCGGTCTTCAAATTTTACACGTGATTTCGCCTAAAAAGAATCTGACATAAAATATATCTCTTCTCTTCCTATCAATGTGTCTTTTTCTTTCCTTGTTTTGTCATTCTAATAATAATAATAATAATAATAATAATAATAATAATAATAATAATAATAATAATAATAATAATAATAATAATAATAGTAGTAGTAGTAGTAGTAAATGGACACTGTTTTCTTCAGTAACTTGCGACTTTAAGGTCTACAGTGTAGAGCTCTGCCGACGACAATACACTGGACATGTTTTATAAAAAGTCCGCAAAACATTATTCGCTAACTTATTGTCTGCGGTTTGAACTGCAAGAAATGATCATATTTCTTCGCGATAATGTGTTTACAAAAGTGAAATGTTGTGTTTCTACATAATTTCTTTTTTTTTCAAATGACGGGATAGTTTAAAAAACCTTCTATTGTTGTAAAAAAATAATAAAATATATGTCCTCAAAGAGAATCGATCTGAGGACCCCGTGAACTTAAGCCCACGGTGTAACCGATTACACCATCAAGTCCTGCTTGCAAGGAAAGCGCTACGTTGGGTGATGTGTCGAAATAGTCCAAGCACTTTACATCGCATTGTATTTTTTCCTTGTTTTGTTTTTATTGTTTTCACTCTGTTTTTTTTCGTAGAATGCACGAAAAAGCAAATACATTTTTCGCCACGATGCCCAGGAATACTGTTTTAATTGATGAGCAAATAGACGCTACTGGCGGAATGATATGGAGGCAATGTATAGTATTATATTTTCATAGCAGCAAGGTGCAAGATACTATCCCATGGAAATATTCATAAACTTTCTTGACAGAGAATACTTGCAGTTCGGAGATCGAAATTGAACCGAACGAAGGTCAAGGAGCAATCGGAATTTGAAGGCTGAGATCGTAGTTTCCTGAAACTAGTGTTGTCAACGACTCGAGTGGCTCGCCTCAAGGCTGTCACCACCGAGCCGATCCAACAGCTCACCCAACCGAGTCCGCTCGAGCCCTCGAGTCAGTTGGGCCGAAGAGAGCCAAGCCGATGGCTCATCTAAGTCAAGCCGAACCGAGCCCATAGCTCACCTGAGCCAAGCCAAACCGAGCCAATGGATCATGGTAACCGAGCCGGCTCGAACCAAGCGGAGCCGAGCCGGCTGACATCACTAAACAGTACAGCTTTAGATGCATATTTTACCAGAAGATAAAAATGAAATTGAAGATCAAATGTTTTCATTTAATACGCCCGAACTTGAAGAATAAAATCTTGAATTTATAGCTGAGAAGCTAGCTTTCTAATTTAAAGTCAAATATCCACGGTTTTATGTCAAGGATCTCTTCAGAGACTACAGTGCAACTGGACAAAATTTATAATCTCAAAAGGAGGACTAACATTTTCATCAAAGGAACTTCTAGACACAATCAAAATAGCCAACGAATATTTTCTTGAATGTAATGGAGAATTTATTCGCAAAGGAAAGGCCATCATTAGAAAATTAACAGGCATAATAGAAAATGAATTTGTTAGCAACTGTGAACCGGGGGTTTTAATATTTTATCCCATTTAGAACATACATAAGAATAAATTAAAGAAACAAGCAACTGAAAAGTTATTCCTCCAAAAGAACATTTTACAAGAAAATGAAGAAAGTGGTGAAGGGAGAGAATTAAAAGTTCAGGAAGGAAATCTGATTGACAAACGCAAGTGGGCTAGGCCAACTGAGGATACAATTTAAGGAAAAAAGAAAATGAAATCTTTGAGTTTTACGTCCTACGTTTATGCCGGTTAGGCTAAAGGAGACGGTGATGATGAGTAATAAATGAAATGAAGAAAGTGGGAAGAAACGGGAGAACTCCGAGGAAACAAACGAACAGGTTGTTTGTCCACCACAAAATTCACTTGGCGGGGGCTGGGATTGAACTCGGGGTCCTAAACACCAGAGATAAACGCTCTACCACTGAGCCACCGCGGCCTTTAAGCAAAAGAAAATAAAAGCGCATCACGGGGAAAACTTGTCGAAATAGACTTTTTTATTTACATTTAAAAAGAAATACAACATATTTCCATGACGGAATAAAATTCCACTAATACAATATACATCTAAATTAGAAATAGCAAAGACAGCTGAAAGTGAGGAGATAACAGTAATTTCATATCAGGTTCCAGAGATAATACACAGTAGCAAGCGAGTAAGCAGAGAACAGCGTTACTCCTCCTGTGGTCCTGTCACGAGCGTGTGTCAAAAGTGACGTCATTGCACGAGTAGGACGGAAACGCATTCAGTGATGAACTTACCAAGGCAGTAACTACTGTATTTACGCCACGGAGTCCGACACTCTATAAAGTGCCTTTCATTATACAGGATTATGCGCGATCAACATTATAACTTTTACATTTTTCATTCTCTGTTGCAAGAAAACAATTGACATAAGGATAGGACCTGTACTTAAACGCAAAATTACATAAACGGTCTGTTAGTTTTAGTTAGAACGATCCGTCAAGTGGAGGTGGGGTAAGTTCTCAAACATTTTGATTGATTTGATTTTTAGTTTAGCGTCCCGTTCAGCAGCGAAGCTATATGAGACGTGGACCTACTGATTAACGTGGAAATCGCTGAACTGTAACTTTCAAGTGAGAATAGAATAATATAGACATGTAAACTACTAAATATATTTTTGGTTCACTATACGTTTTCAGAAATATCCACTATTACAATGTCAGTAAATGTTAAGTAATTTATTGTAAATCTTTGTACTTTCATTTTTCCTCCTTCTTCCCAACTAAGGTTAAAAAATGTAATAATAAGAGGTTAAGAATTCGAAATATTACGTATATTTTAGAGTATTACGAAATTATATTTAATCGATTCCGACAGGAACACAAATAGAAACGTCAAGAAGAGGTAAAACTAATATTGTAGTCTGGTGAGATTCGAACTACCCTTGAGTGGTGCCTCGAAAATCTAGAGTCGAATGTCTTAATCCACTTTTTATCTACTTATTACTAGTTACTACTTAATTTTATTCACTTTTTACTTGTTTAATTTGCTTTACCAGTAACCAAAAACGACAGGGACATGAGCACAGAAACACCGACCAAAGTTAAAATTTCAAAGGCTCTCCCACTGGGAATCGAACCCGGGAGCCCGTACACCAAAGTGGCAATTGCAAGCCACTAGATCAGCGGAGAGGGCATTCACTCGACTCTTGTAAGCAGTTACGATTGTAGTAAGCGTGTTTCATGTTACACCTTTCATTTACAGTATGAAATTTACTTTGTATTACCTGAAGTTTAAGCCTATTTTGGCCTGGTGCAATATGTCTATTGAAATTGTTTTGTGTTAACTGTATTCTTTACTTTGACGAATGATATGTATTGTTTATATAGGCTCTATTACGTATTAGTTCATAAATATTAAGCAATTATCAGGATAATTCATGAGCTTTCATAAAAATTCACTGGTGCATGTGCAGTAGAAACAGAAAGATACACTTTACCGACATTATTCATACAAGACAGAATTCAAATTTCTAACAGGTTGTCAAAATGCCTCGCTCTAAGGGCTGTGGAGAACTGTCTGTTGCTCTGCGAGGAGAAATCATACACCGAGCAACAGTGGGACAAACTCTGCCTCACATCGCTAGGAATCTGGGCTGTGACAACAAAAAAAAAGCTAAGAAATGGATTCAGAGACATAAAGAAGGTGGTGAATGGTTCAGGTCTCGGTCAAGAAGTGAAAGGCCTAAAGCGAAAACTGCAGCTCAAGAGCATACGTTAGTTACAGAAGCAATCAACAAACCTCTACGCCACGCGTTGATCCTTTTGGACAAAGCCATGGAATATAATTGTTCTCACGAAACAATAAGAAGATTATTGGGGACTGATCTCTACTGTTCAAGACCCGCTAGGAAGACTCTTCTGAATGAAACGCAAAAGACCAGACGAATGGAATGGGCACAGGAGAACACAACCCAACCGCTGCCATATTGAGACAGTCATCTCGACCGACGAGAAAGTTTTCAAGTCTAACCAGCAAGGCAGAGTTTTATTGTATAGACCACGCGGAACCAGGGATGCTGAACAAAATATCAGTACTTCTTGTTCAGAACGAGTATTAGCACACTTTTGTGGATACATGATGGTAGCTGGTCCTGTAGATTTGGTTGCAGTGCCCGAGAGAATGAACAGCACTGTTTTTACGTTAATATCTTAGAAAATACATTGTTATTGTCCTTAGAAAGAAACTTTCCCGAACAGGAAAAATATATATTTATGCATGACAACAGTGTTGTTTGCACTTACTTTACTTCACATCTTGGATAAAAGTATCCTTGTCTTTTAATGATGTTTTCCCTTTTGGTTGTTTAATTTCTAGATACAAGTATTATCTTAATTCGAATGAATAAAGCTCATTTTGTTTATTGTCATTTCTTTAATAGCTGAGTTCGAATTCAAGAACAATGTAGTGTAATTTACATTCTTTATTCTTCGTATAGTATAGTACTGCCAATATTAAGTATCATTTTTCATGAGTCCAGTTGATTAGTGAGAACTTGGACAAACTTTAATCTAATAATTCTTTACGCAATAACAACAGTAAAATACATTTAAGTTGTTCCTTATACTTCACAGCAATGAAACCAATGTTTTGTATTGGTTAAAAAATAAAGCAACCAGAAGTTTCCTAAGAACACCTATCCTAAGTGTTTGTAGAATAAATCACATTCAATTTTACGTCTTAGTAACATACGTAAATCAGGTTGAATTCATGAAATGTTTGAGGTTGGAGAGAGCGTAAATGTTTTCATACTTAGGAGTCTGGATATGCAAACCTGCTTACCGTTGGGATTTACTTCTGTGAAATTTGGTCCATGAAGTTATACAAAAACGGTAAAATAAGGAACGTTAGCATTCTTACAATGAGAACAGATTTCAATTCCCGGTGGGAGTTGGCGTACGCGCGCCTTTATCGTGGGAGACCCGGGTTCGATTCCCGGTGGGAGCTCATGTGTTTCGTATTCCATGTTAATCAGTAGGTCCACGTCTCCTATAGCCACGCTGCTGACCAGGCAGTTAAACTCAAAATCACAATCACCACCACACGGCGGGAGTTAAATGGTTCGGATTTTACGTTAATCAATATGTCCACGTCATATATTGTCTTGCTGTTAAAAGAGACGTTAAACTCCAAATCAACTCAACTCATTAACATCAGAGTTCTGAGTTTAATACCAACTTGAAACCATACGTTCAAAATAAAAATTGAAATAAAATGAAATCTTTAAGTTTAACGTCCCATGGTTATGCCGGTTAGGCTAAAGGAGACGGTGATAATGAGAAATGAGTAAAATGGTGGAATGAAGAAAGTGGGAGAACCCCGAGAAAACCCACGAGCACGGCGTTTGTCCACCACAAAGTCCAAACGGCGCGAGCTGGGATCGAATTAGGGACCCCAAGCACCGGAGGTGAACGCTCTACCATTGAGCCACCGCGCCCCCCAAAATGAATATTATTCATGTTTCTGATACCTATATATATGGAGAGAGAGAGAGAGAGAGAGAGAGAGAGAGAGAGAGAGAGAGAGAGAGAGAGAGAGAATAAATATGGTTGTATTTTTCATACGGCCGAAGTGGTTTAGTGGTAGAGCGTTTACCTCTGGTGCATGGGGTCCTTGGTTCGGTCCCAGCTTGCACAAAGTCAGATTTGTGGTGAAGAAACACCGTGTGCGTTCGTTTCTTCAGAATTCTCCTTTCTCCTCCTACCTACATCGTTGCACAATTTTCATTGATTTCTCATCATCACCGTCTCCTTTACCTAGCCGACATAAGCATGGGACGTCAAACTTAATTTAATTTCATTTCATTGAAAAAAATACTATAATTCATAATCTGCATCTTTATAAAGCAACTTTAACAATCATATGAATGTATAATGCTTTAAATTGAATTAAATCGCAATTGCAGTAATCTGCAATATTTTAGTGAGTCAGAGAGGTCACGGTGGGTGGTGTGTCACAGTGAGTCACGTCCTCTTGACCCACGACTCACTGACCTACTCACAAATCTTGACCCAATTGACTCACACCATCTCTGGACTGTACACACAGATAAAACAGACATATATGTAACCTGACCTTACTTGGCCTTCACTAATTTAAGATAATCTAAAAAAAATTAAAGAAAGCAATTTCAAACGCAAAAATATAGGAATGTGTTTTCAACGGAACAAACAAAACGTATCAGCCCAGATTTGAATCCGGGTTTCTCCACTCAGCAAGCAGACGTCTTACCGACTTACCCACGGCAGATCTTCCGACTTCTGGTTTTGAAACTTTATTTACACTCCGTGTGTTACGTAACAACGCTACGAGATGTCCTTGCTGTTGTGTTAACACGCGTTCCGTAAATTTACGAAGTCGCTCTTTTAATCCTCAATCAATCCGACATATATACTGTATATATATATATATATATATATATATATATATATATATAGATAGATAGATAGATATATAGATAGATAGATAGATATGTTGGTGCACCAGTAAGCTCCCAAGAGTACAGATTAATTCATTCTTGATTTTAATCTACAGAACAAATGCTTTTTATGAAAGCAAGGGGACTGCTACCCATAGATGGCTAAGTGAGGCAAATAAAATTTAAACTTCAAATGGGACTGGGGTGGCTCACCGACAATGGCTGATTTAACACGTTTGGTAACAGCGCGGGTAATAGCTGATTTATAAACGCAGTAGATAGAGCCTGTGTAGGTAAGTGGATACCGCGTGAGACTGTCATTCTAAGAGTCTGAGGTTCGAGTCTCGGCCTAGACTGAGTTAAAATTTTTTCAAGGAATTAAACACTATAAATGATGTTCGCGTTTGATACTGAAAAAGATTTATCCTATGAAGGGAGAAAACCCAAGATGGGGGCAGGGGGAAAGACGGACACTGTTTATCCTTAAGTGTTAAAATTTAATTTAATCCCATGTCTTTTGCTCTTTCTTTTTCCTCTTTCCGTCTTTTCTCATTTTGTTTAGCTTTCCGTACTTTTTCGGTTTCTGCATGAAGCGTATTATTCTTTTCGTTTTCTTTGCATTAATTCCTATCTCTTTGAACTTAATGTGAATGGAATTTCTGCAGATTTATCTCGTGGTTGTTTCTCTAAATGATGCTTTCAGATAGTAATACTTTTTCCTCCAAATGGAGGAATATCCTAGCATGTTATGTTTTCGGGCACGTATTTGCTGTCATGTTTTTTGTCCAACTTTCAGACATAGAGTAAAACTATTCTGCTACTGGAAAAAGCTACCATTTCTTATGTATCCAACCTCCAGTTATTACTGTCGCTGACTGTACAACCAAATATAATGGAAAGCGAAAGGCATTTCACCACTAAAATGAAATTAGAAAATAATATACTACTCATAACACCATACTACTATCTGAGCTCTTTCCATTTCGGGAAATAATTATATAATTATATTTTTTTGTGTCTCCTGATACAAAAGGTACAATATCTCATATCTGGTTCCCCAAAAACAATTTTCACTTATTTAGACATTCCCTTACGGTACTAATTAAGTATAATACTAACAAATTAATTCTATACCCTATACAATAACAACGATTTAAATTGATTCACTTAATACTTAATATATACATAATAACAATATGAATATTCCTCAATCAAAATAATCTGAATTGCACAGAAACCTCTTCGATGTAAACGAATAGCTCAACTAACAAGCTGTATTTTGTAATCAAACTAGGCATACCTTCCGGTACACACACTATGTTACGACTTATCTCACCTAAACAAATGAGAGCGACGGGCGATGTGTACATATTCTAGAGCCCTACTCTTATTAGTAATATAATTAACATTACATTCAAATCCACCTTCATTTAAATAATTTCACATCAAAATCCGTATTAAACATCTTATTTTAATCCATCTCCTCTTACTGATAAGCTGCAACTTGACCTGAAGTCTTTCCTAATAAATACACTGAAGTTATCTTAACTTCCCCTCTAGTACCATCAACTACGGCGGTATACAAACTGGAATACAACTGCAAGTAAAATACATCGTGGATTGTTGGTTACGTTACAGACTCCTCTGAATAGTCTAAAATACCGTCAAATCGTTTGAGTTTCAAGAACACAACTACTATTACCCAGGTATTCTATTTTACATTAAAAATAAGAGGGTATCTAATCCTAGTCTACCAGATAATTTTATAGCCTCAAACAATAGAACTCATTTATTCCAAGTAATAATTTCACATAAAAATAAAAAATAAAGCCCTTCAATTCAAACTTATGACTACACCTTAACAATCAATACTAACAGTTCTCTCTGACCCCCTCGTCTCACCGCGGCAGCTGGCAGAAATGTCGACAGCTATCACCAAACCTTAACAACTTCAAACACTAATTAATAAGCACAAGGAAATACTGCGAAAAGTTATACCTCGTTGCACATTCAAGGCTAACCACCATTATTTTTCTCACCTAAAAAGTTACTTGTATACACTGACTCCAAAAGTGCATTATCAACTGCAATTCTTCTCTTCCTGTCACAGCAGACAACCCAAAAAGCTCGGCGGTTGGGTTGGTTGCGAATTCGAAAGGCGTTGGACGAAACTTCAATCTTGTAACAAATATATCGGTGTGGCAAACTGAAAATAAGAGAATAAAACAAATTGTTAAGAACTACAATTTTATTATCGTGACGGAGTTAGATGACATCAAAACGTACAAAATGTTCTTACTTAAGCAGTTCAAACGAGCTGAATGGCAAGAAACATATATCAGAGGAAAGCATTTCTCTCCTTCCCCCAACAAAAAAGTATCTCATAAAAAAGAAAAAAATACATAATTTAAAGGTTTAATATAAAAGCCCCAACCAAAATTTTGAAACTTGACAGCCGAAAGGCAAGAACAACTAAACCGAAGTAAATGAAATTGTGCACAGATATTTCCGACGTAAAATGAGATAATACGGGTTTCGTATATTCCTAGAAAAAAAGGTTTGGTGGGGCACTCCAAACTTTTGATTATGAAACATCAAAAGTGCTAGTAACGGTGTCAGATGTGTGTAAAGGACATGAAGAATTGCAACTAAACTTTGTGTATGGACAATACGAAAAAATAAACGAATACGGGTTTTTATATTTTCTGTGGAAAAACGGTTTTAGGGGGCAAAACATCCCACCGAAAATTTTACAAGTTGACGCCGGAAAGTCAAGAAGAAGTGAACCAAAGTGAATGAAATTCTCAACAGATATTGTTGACGTATAATGAGGTTACGAGATCCATATTTCCCTGCAGTAAACGGTTGGGTGGAGAACCGACCCCTCCAAACCTTTGATCACGAAAAATCAAAAGTGCTAGTAACAGTATGTCAGACGTGTGTAAAGGACATGAAGAATTGCAACGAAACTTTATGTATGAAGAATACGCAAAAAAGGAACACGTTTTTTTAATTTTCTGCGGAAAAACGGTTTCAGAGGCAGAAGAACCTAACCCGGACTTTTGAAAATTCACGCCCGAAAGATAAGAGGAAGTGAACCGAAGTGAATAAAATTTTGCACAGGTATAGTAGACATAAAACGAAGGAATACAGGTTCCGTATTTTCCTGGAAAATACGGTTAAGTGGGGTACGGAACCCTCCAAATCTTCGATCAGGAAATATCGAAAGTGCTAGTAACAGTATGTCACATGTGTGTAGAGGACACGAAGAATTGCAATATAACCTTGTGTTAGGACAATACGCAGAAAATAAACGAATATGGGGCTTCTATTTTCTGCGGAAGAATGGTTTTAGGCGGCAAAAGCTCCCACCCAAAGTTTTGAAATTTCACGCTCGAAAGGCAAGAACAAGCGAACCGATGTGAAGTTAATTATTAACAGATATTGCAGATGTAAAATGAGGATACGGATTTGGTATTTTCATGGAAAAAATGTTGGGTGGAGCACGCACCCTTCGAAATATGAAAAGTGCTAGTAACACTATGTCAAATGTGTGTAAAGGACGTGAAGAAAAGCAACGAAACTTTACGTATGGATAATGCGTAAAATATAAATGAACACGGGTTTTTTCTGCGGAAAAACAGTTTTAGGGGTCAAAGCTCCCACCTAAAAATTTGAAAGTTGACACCCGTAAGGCAAAAAGAAAGAACCGAAGTGAATGAAATTGTGCACATATATTGTAGACATAAAATGAGAGAACGAGTTTCGTATTTTCCTGGAAAAAGGGTTGGGTGAGGTACAGACCCCTCCAAACTTTGATCACGAAATATGAAAAATGCTAGTAACACTATGTCAAATGTGTGTAAAGGACATGTAGAATTGCAACGAAACTTTATGTATGCAGAATACGCAAAAAACAAAGAAATACGATTTTTTATTTTCTGCGGAAAAACTGTTTTAGGGGGAGAAAGAACCCAGCCTGAACTTATGAAAGTTGAGCAGGAAAGTCAAGAAGAAGTGGACCGAAGTGAATGAAATTGCCAACAGATATTGTAGACGTAAAACGAGGGTACGGGATCCATATTTCTCTGCAGAAAACCGTTGGGTGGAGCACCGACCCCTCCAAACTTTTGATAAAGAAAAATCAAAAGTGCTAGTAACAGTATGTCAGACGTGTGTAAAGGACATGAAGAATTGCAACGAAACTTTATGTATGGACAACACGCAAAAAACAGAGAAATACGTTTTTTTTATTTTCTGCGGAAAAACGGTTTCAGGAGGGAAATGAACCTAACCCAGACTTTTGAAATTTGACGCCCGAAAGATAAGAAGAAGTAAAGCTAAGTGAATGAAATTTTGCACAGATATAGTAGACATAAAACGAGGAAATACGGGTTTCGTATTTTCCTGGAAAAACGGTTAAGTGGGTTTGCGGACCCCTCAAGCCTTTGATCAGTAATATCAAAAGTGATACTAAGAATATGTGAGCTGTATGTAAAGGGCACGATAAATTGCAACGAAACTTTGAGTATGGACACTACTAAAAAAATAAATGAATACGGGTGTTTCTTGTCTGCGGAAAAACGGTTTTAGTGGGAAAAAGCTCCCACGCAAACTTTTGAAATTTACGCCCCAAAGGCAAAAAGAAGTGCACCGAAGTGAATGAAATTTTGCACAGATATTAAAGATATAAAACGAGAGAATAATTGTTTCGTATTTTCCTGGAAAAAGGGTTGGATGGGACACGGACCCCTCGAAACCTTCGATCATGAAATATGAAAAGTGCTGGTAACACTATGTCAAACGTGAATAAAGGGCATGAAGAATTGCTACGAATCTTTACGTATGGACAATACGCAAAAAACAAAGAAATACGGTTTTTTATTTTCTGCGGGAAAACGGTTTTAGGGTGAGAAAGAACCCAGCCCGAACTATGAAAGTTGAGCAGAAAAGTCAAGAAGAAGTGGACCGAAGTGAATGAAATTGTCAACAGATATTGTAGACGTAAAATAAGGATACGGGATCCATAGTTCTCTGCAGAAAACAGTTGGGTGGAGCACCGACCCCTCCAAACTTTTGATAAAGAAAAATCAAAAGTGCTAGTAACAGTATGTCAGACGTGTGTAAAGGACATGAAGAATTCCAACGAAACTTTATGTATGGACAACACGCAAAAACCAGAGAAATACGGTTTTTTATTTTCTGCGGAAAAACGGTTTCAGGAGCGGAAAGAACCTAACCCAGACTTTTGAAATTTGACGCCCGAAAGATAAGAAGAACTAAAAACTAACTAACTAACTCTATGGCCTATGGAACCCGGAGGTTCAGTGCCGCGTTCACAAAAGTTCTCCACTGACTTCTATCCTTAGCTAATTGGATCCAGTTTCTACTTTGTATTCCTATCTCTGCGAGATCCATCTTAATATTATTCCCCCATCTGCGCCTAGGTCTTCCTAATGGTCGTTTTCCTATGGGTCTACCAGTCAAGACTTTGAAAGCGTTTCTACTTTCTTCCATTCTAGATACATGACCGGCCCCCTAAGCCTCCTAGACTCGACGACCCTAACAATTTTGGGTAAACCGTATAAACTATGTAGTTCCTCGTTATGAAGCTTCCGCCATTCCCCATTCTCGTTCCTCTTGGGTCCGAATATTCTTCTCAGGATCCTGTTCTCAAATACTTTCAGTCTATGTTCTTCCCTCAGAGTAAGCGACCATGTTTCGCAACCATACAGAACAACAGGCATGATTATCGTTTTATATATTTTAAGCTTCAAATTCCTCGATAGAATTCGCGATGACAAGAGATTTTGAACCGAATAGTAACACGAATTCCCTGCTTTTAGTCGACATTTAATTTCTTCGTGAATATGATTTTCGTCTGTTAATATTGATCCTAGATATTTGAAAGTATCCACTTTATCAAAAGTATTATTTAATATTTTAACGCCTCCACAATTTGCCGTATTACGGTCCCGACGCACTTCCATGTATTTAGTTTTCTCTGCATTTACTTCTAAACCCATGTCCCTGCAAGCGTTTAATAAGATCTCTGCATTTATTTCTACTGTTCTCCTATCATCCCCTATTAAATTTACATCATCAGCATATGCCATAACCTGGTGAATGCCGTTCAATTCTAGGCCCTGGTTGCTATCTTTAATCTTCCTTATGGCGTATTCCAGCACAAAGTTAAATAATAATGGCGACAACGCATCTCCTTGTTTCAGGCCATTTTCGACGTGGAAGCTCGTGGACAAAAATTTTCCTACCCGGACTTTACTTTGGGATTCACTTAAACATATCTTAATTAATCTAATTAGCTTTCTCGGTATTCCAAGCTCTGTAAGAACGTTGTATAATGTTTCTCTCCTAACCGAGTCGTAAGCCTTTCTAAAATCAATAAATAGTTGATGTACCGGGGTATTGTATTCCCACTTCTTTTCGAGTATTTGGCGAATGGTAAATATTTGGTCGATAGTTGATCGATTTCGTCTAAATCCCCACTGATAGTCTCCAATAATTTCATCTGGGTATGGAGTCAATCTTGCTAACAGAATATTTGAAAGGATTTTATAGGATGTTGACAGAAGAGAAATGCCTCGATAATTATTACAGTCAGTTTTGTCGCCTTTCTTGTGAATTGGAACAATGATTGACTCTTTCCACTCTTGCGGCAATTCTTCCTTGTTCCAGATAAGGAGAATGAGTTTGTGTATCTTGTTCCACAATTTTTCGCCTCCAGCTAAAATTAACTCAGCCGGAATTTCATCTACACCCGGAGATTTGTGTTTCTTTAATTTCTTTATAGCGGCTTCCACTTCTATTCGATTGGGTTCTGGAATATACGGTTCTGCGGTGTGTATCTCCTTTTCTCCACGCACATTAGTTTTTGGCTGCGTGTTCAACAAATCATCAAAGAAATCTTTCCATCTATTTAAGAGGCTATCCTTATTGGTGAGAACTGTTCCGTCAGATTTCTTTAATATATAAGCACGAGGTTCATAGCCTTTCTTAAATTCGCTGATCCCCTTATACATGTTCCGAATATTTTTATTTTTACTATTATCTTCAAGTTCCTTAATTTTAGCTTTCAAAAATCCCGTTTCTTTGTTCTAAAAGTTTTGGAAGTTTCCCGCCTGATATCTGCGAAATTTTGTGTAGTTATTTCATTCGGATTTGGTAGCCAACGTAGTTTTGCCTGTTTTCTCTTCTCTGCTAGTTTAATGCATTCTTGGTCGAACCATGGTTTGTTCCTACGTATTTCCGCGTGTCCCAATTTTTCTATTGCTGAACTTTTAATGCTATCTCTAATTTCAATCCAAGTATCCTCAACACTAGTGCACCCCGAGTCTTCTAAAACCGAGAATCTATTCGAAACTTCAATCTGGTATTCCTCTCTTACCTAGCTCTCTTCTAATTTCTTTAAATTAAATCTCTCCATTTTCGGACATTGAGTATTACCTTTATTCAACGATAATCTCTCGCGTATTATCGCTGCTACCAGGTAGTGATCAGTGTCACAATCAGCCCCTCTAAACGACCGGACGTCAATTCTGCTAGATTGTCTTCTTCTATCTACTAAAACGTGATCAATTTGATTATGTGTTTTTCCATCTGGTGATGTCCAAGTGTATTTATGAACGTCGCGATGTGGGAATTTTGTACTCTTCACGATTAGGTTTTTGGATGTTGCAAAGTTCACGAGTCTAACACCGTTGTCATTACTTTCCTTATGCAAACTTTCGTTCCCTATAATCGATTTGAAAATATCCTCTCGTCCTACCTTCACATTGAAATCCCCTAATAGAATCTTCATATGGTATCGCGGGAGTTGGTCAAATATCCGTTCCACTTCTTCGTAAAAACTATCTTTTATATCGTCACCCTTATCTTCAGTTGGAGCATGTACATTTAAAACAATAATATCACACCACCGTCCCTTAAAAGTAATAAAAGAAAGTCTGTCAGTAACAAATTCAACCCGTTTAATTGCTGGTAATATTCGTTCGTGAACGAACAACCCTGTTCCTAACTGGTGATTTTTATTTCCTTCCCCGTAAAAGAACGTAAAATTTCCGGAATTCTCAGATCCATTTCCTTCCCACCTAACTTCCTGAACTCCTACTAAGTCCATCCTGTATTTCTCTAACTGACTCGTTACAGTTTTTAACGCGCCTGCCCTATAAAGACTTCTAATATTCCATGTTCCAAATCTCATGTCCATTTTCTTTTGCTGAGGTCGTGCCAAGTTATCAGTTCTTGTCCGAGGCTTTTGTGAATGTTTCTGAACAAATACCTTTTTTTACAGGATGAGGGTGTTAGCCTTACCCAAACCCCCAAGCTGGAGGGCCACTCCTAGTCGTCTGTCCGCGACTGCTTATTCAGTATATTCGCAGCTAAGCTCTATATCTAGAGGCCTTCTCCTCGATCCGCAACCTGAGGACGCGCCATGCCGTGGTGACAGGAACCCACGTTACACGGTGCAGAAGAAGTAAACCGAAGTGAATGAAATTGTGCACAAAATTGTAAATATAAAATGAGAGAATATGTATTTCGTATTTTCCTGGAAAAAAGGGTTGGGTGGGGCACGTGCCCCTCCAAACCTTTGATCACGAAATATCAAAAGTGCTACCCAGACAACACGTACTTGTGCGTCACATGTGCACTATCCATGCTTAAGCCGTACATTTGCACATGCGCATTTGTGTGGATGATGAACACATACATAACCCGTGCATAAGCCGTACACGTGAACTTGCGTGGATGAAGCACACATACATAACCCGTGTATGTGCGCATGTGCATTTACGTGGGTTATGCACACGTACATAACCAGTGATTAAGTCGTGCATGTGCACATGTGCATTTGCATGGATAAAGTAAACATTTACATAACCCGTGCCTAAGCCGTTACATACACATGTGCATTTGCGTGGATGAAGCACAAGTACAGAACCCGTGCTTAAAGCCGCTATGTGCACATGTGCATTTGCATGGATGAAGTACACATTTATATAACCCGTGCTGTAGCCGTTATATACACATGTGCATTTGTGTGGATGCAGCGCACGTACATAACCCGTACTTAAGCCGTTATGTGCACATGTGCATTTGCATGGATGAAACACGTATTTATATAACCCGTGCTTAAGCCGTTATGTACGCATGTGCATTTGCATGGATGCAGCGCACGTACATAACCCGTGCTTAAGCCGTTATGTGCACATGTGCATTTGCATGGATGAAGCACACATTTATATAAACCCTGCTGTAGCCGTTATGTACACATGTGCATTTGCGTGGATGCAGCGCACGTACGGAACCCTTACTTAAGCCGTTATGTGCACATGTGCATTTGCATGGATGAAGTACACATTTATATAACCCGTGCTTAAGCCGTTATGTACGAATGTGTATTTGCATGGATGCAGCGCACGTATGGAACCCGTGCTTAAGCCGTTATGTGCACATGTGCATTTGCATGGATGAAACACACATTTATATAACCCGTGCTGTAGCCGTTATGTACACATCTGCTTTTGCGTGGATGCAGCGCATGTATCCTCGTCGCCAAAAGTGCCTTTACATCGCCGTGACGGGTATGTGACAGCGCAGTAATCCGAGGAAGGGATGGTTGCATAAGAAATTGTGATTAATTTTGAAGAGTTTTTATTTTGACTAGGGAAATAACGTAGTATAGGGAGTAAAGGCATAGATTTGAAGCATCAGCGAACTGTCATCTCTGAAAAGATTCGTATTTTCAATTTTTCAATTTATTGTCCTATATATGAAGTTAATAACTGCTAACAACTGCTACTAGCGCTTTTCACTCTTCAGGAATTTACTGTGACATTTTCCCAGGACACTTTTCTAAGTCCTAAATAAGTTAGTGAATTACTTGATTCGCCTCACTGTTCTCATTTGAGAATGGAAACTGATTAATTTGAACGTGAATATGTTTCGCTGTCGTCAAGCAAGGGCCGCAATAAATGTAAATAAGATTCCTATTATTAAATAAAACACAACAGTATTTATTCTATGTATAGCACAATATAATAAAGTAATTAAGCAACATGATAATCACTAACGCCTGCAGGATTTTTTTCCAACGGGAAGGGGGGAGGTAAAAGACCGATATAGAGTGGTTCGATTTATTGCCCTATATATATTAAAAGTCATAAGATTTATCATTCATAGCGTATATCCTCTTACTTTTTAAAATCGCCACTGTAGCCTATTAGTCAGAACATTCATCTCCAGATATAATGTAGAGAGAAGGAAGGAGATACGAAAAGTGGCGTAAGTAATTTTACTGCGCCCTGGATCATCGATTTACTCATACCCGCCCCTGTCCCACGCATTTCAGCTGCTGCGTTATATATATATATGATTCCATGTCAAAAGGGCCCGACAAAAGGGCGAGGATAGAAAGGCCGAAGTCAAAATGGCCCGTCAGAAAGACCCCGCGTCAAAAGAGCAAATTCAAAAGTGGCCCGCAACAAAAGTGCCGAGTCGAAACTCATCAAAAATTTCCCTCGTCAAAAGGGACTGGGTCAAAAGATCGTCGCGGGAAGAGAGCCCGAGTCAAAAGGGACATATGTCAAAAACCCGAGTCAAAGAGGACCCCGCCTCAAAAAAGCACAGGTCAAATGGTCCTCACCAGTAAAGAGGACGAGTCAAAAGGGCCCTATGTCAAAAAGCCCAGGTCAAAAAGGACCCCGCCTTAAAGGGCACTGTTCAAAACGGTCCCGCGTCAAAAGGGCCCGGTAAATACAATTCCACGGCTAAAAATCCTCAAAATCAAGAGTGGAAATCAGGAGAAAGAAAGAGATATGACCAGTGGCGTAACTAATTTTGCTGCGCCCTGAATAATCGATTTACTCATACCCGCCACCTGTCCCACACATTTCAGCTTCTGTGTTATGTGGTTGCATATCAGAATGGCCCGACAAAAGGGCGAGAATGGAAAGGCCCGAGTCAAGACGGACCCGGTCAAAAAGGCTCCACGACAAAAGTGCTCGAGTCGAAAAAAGTCCTATGTCAAAAAAAGCCCAGGTCAAAGAAAACTCCGCACCAAAACGGCCCTGCGTAAAAAAGACCCAAGTTAAAAGGCCCATCGTTAAGAGGAGCCGAGTCAAAAGAGCCCCGCGTCAAAAGGGCCCGGTAAATACAATTCCGCTCCTGATCGTTCATCATCTATTTACTCATCCCTGCCCCCCACATTTTAGCTGGTGAATATATATACATAGCTCTGTCTGAAGGGCACGGACAAAAGGGTGAAGACAGAAATGCCTGAGTAAAAAGGGACCATCGACAAAAGGGTTCGAGTCAAAAGAGACCCAATGTCAAACGTACCCGAATCAAAAGTTCGAAGCGACAAAAAGGCCCTATCTCAAAAATGCCCGGGTAAAAAATGACACCTCAAAAGGGCACGGCTTAAGACGGTTCCGTGTCAAAATGGCCCTACTCAAAAGGCCCCGCGACAAAAAGCCCCGAGTCAAAAAGGCCCCGCGTTAAAAGAGGCCGAATCAAAGAAGCCCTGCGTCAAAAACGTCCCTGTCAAAAAGGCCCAGCGACAAAAGGCCCGGTAAATACAATTCCACGGCTCAAAAGTCTGAGATCAGGAGTGCAAATCACGAGAAGGAGAGAGATATGACCAGTTGCGTAACAAATTTTACTGCGCTCTGTATCGTTGATCATCTATTTACTCATACCTTCCCCATGCCTCACGCATTTCAGCTGCTGAATATTCTATGTCAGAAGAGCACGGACAAAAGGGCGAGGACCAAAATGCCCGAGTCAAAAGTGCCCCACGACAAAACTGCCCGAGTCAAAAACGGCCCCGCGTCTAAAGGGCTCGTGTCAAAAGGGCTCGGCGATCAAAGGACCTGAGTCAAAAGGGTCCAAATTAAAATGGTTTCTGGTCAAAAGAACCCGTACTCGGTGACAAGAAAGCCCACGTCAAAGAAGCCCTCGTCAAAAGAGCCGGAGTCAAAATGGCCCCGCGTCAATAGGGTTCGAGTCGAAAGTGCCCCACGTAAAATAGGTCCGAGTGAAAAAGTATCCGCGTCAAAAGGGACCAGACGAGTGGACCGAAACTTTTCAAAATTTGGTCACGGGTAGCTTGGTCTAGGGCCCCAGATCAAGACGAAGAACTTTTTTTCTAATTTCGAATTAGGGGATCTCAGGGGGATGTTCACCGGGACCGGCCTGGGGACCAGACAAGTTGACGGCCGAGAGTTACCAAATTTTGATCAAATATACCTTGGTCCAGGTCCCACACCAAGGCAAAGCGTTTTTGACAAAATTCGAACCAGGAGGTCTCAGGGGGCGTCTACGGGACATGTAAAAGTACTAGAAAATGACCGATATCAGTGTCGATTTCATAGTTTTCGCGGTCGCTGAGATCAATGGTGAAACTCCGATCGCATTAACTTCCAAATTCTCCCTATTCAGCTGCGGGCCGTGAGTCAACGGGGGGGGGGGGATATCGAAACGTAAAAGTAATCCAAAATGACCGATATTAGTGTCAAATCCATAGTTTTCGCGGTTGCTGATATCAATGGTGACACTACCATTAGCAATTAATCAAATTCATCCACCGTTGTATGCGGGCCTTGGGTCACCAGAGGGGGGAATTCTGAGACATGTAAAAATAATCGAAAATGACCGATATTAATGTCAAATACATAGTTTTCGGGGTCGCTGGGTTCAATGGTGAAACTTAAAACCGCGTTTACTTTCACATTTAGCCCCCATCAGCTAAGGAACGGGGGCATTTTAAAGGGGATCACGAGATAAGTAAAAATAATCCACAATGACCGATGTCAAATCCGTAGTTTTCGCGGTCGCTGAGATTAATGGTGATACCTTCATTAGCGATTTTTTTTTCAAATTTAGCCACCATTGTATGCGGGCCGGGAGTCACAAGGGGTGGGGATTGCGAGACATGTAAAAATAATGGGAAAATTACCGATATTAGTGTCAAATCCATACTTTTCGCTGTTGCTGAGATGAATGGTGATACTTCCACAGGCGTTGACTTCCAAATACAGACCCCATCGGCTGCGAACCAGAGGCGTGTTTTTTTCAAAATTGGAACCAGATGATCATATTGGCTTTTACCGGGATATGTAAAAAGTAGTAGAAAATGGCAGATGTTAGTGTCACATTCATAGTTTTCGCGGTATTGGTTGGGGGCCAGAGGTTTTTTTTCACAACTCGAACCAAGGGGGTCTGAGGGGGCGTTCACCGGGACATGTAAAAGTAGCAGTAAATGACCAATATTTGTGTCGAATCCATATTTATCGGGGTTGCTCAGATGTATAGTGACACCGCCGATAGTGTTTAAGTTCAAATTCAGCCCCCATCGGTCTTCCCAATGAAAACACATGTACGTTGTTGGATACACAAAATATGTCCAATTTTAGAAATGTTTCTTAATTGTTCTTCCGTTGTTCAGTTTGTTTACATTGATATTTTATCTGATCCGTGCGAAGAACGGACATAACAGGTAGTACGAAATGGTAAAGTGTTTTTTATGAACCAAATTACAATGAATTCAATTATATAGATAATTATTATAATTATAATACATAATTATTTCCTTGTTGAATTATAGATACTTTTCAGTGGAAAAAAGAATAAAATTTGGAAGTCCCAAATCAACGTAAAGTAGACCAACGTAAAGGAAAAATGTATAACATTTTCCATATAATTAAGCTTACAAACTTAAAATTTCCATGTAATTAAGCTAAATTTCCATTTTTGTGTCGCTTTGTGCGCCTATTTCCTCGTTTTCTGCGTCACCGGAAATGGCTCAATGTTATCCTACAAATATGGCGGAACAAGTTAATGCTGTTCCGTCAGGAACGATTTCTAGGTCATTTCCTTCACATCTTCTTGTGCGTGTTTTCTACCGTTTTGTAAGCCTATGTCCACGTTTTGTAAATCAATGGTAAATCAAAATGGGCATTCAATGTGGGAAGAGAAATGACCCACTCTCCCACCAAGATCGAATTTCGAGGTCGCTTTTTTCGCATTGTTTAGTGCATGTATTTACCGTTTCTGCGCATATTTTCAGGTTTTGTGCGCCAACGAAAGTGGGTCAAACACGACCTACAAATATGGCAGAAAAAGACATATTCATTCCACTTTCAAGGTCCATTTTGACCCACTTGCACTGATGCACAAAGCGACACAAATCATACATAAAAATGTGAAGGAAACGACCTCGACATTCGATGGTGACGGAACAGCATTAAGTTATTCCGCTATACTTGTAGACCATTGACCCATTTTCGTTGTCGCTCTAAAGTGGAAACAGGAGCATAAAACGGTACAAAGCAGGCATTATACGATGCGAAAGAAACGACCTCCAAATTCGATAGTGGCGGAACAATGGCTCTATTTCCTCACACCTTGATGGACCATTTTGACGCATTTTTGGTGATGCTCAAAACGTGGAAGTAGACGAACAGAACGGTACAAAATACACATTAAACGATGTGAAGGAAACGTCCTCCAAATTCGTTTCTAGCTATACGTCATTAACTTATTTCATTATATTCGTAGGTCCATTTTGAACTACTTCCGGCGACGCACAAAACGTACAAAACAGGCACTAAAAGATGCGAAAGAACCAACCCCGAAATTCGATAGTGGCGAAACAATGAGCCATTTAACTCCCACTTTAAAGGCCCGTTTAACTCACCTCGGGTGATGCACAAGACGAGAAATAGGCGCAGAAAGCTTTCAAAAAAGGCACTAAACGATGCGAAAGTAACGATCTAGAAATTCGATAGTGTCAGAACACTGGGTCATTTTTGTCACACTTTGGAGGCCCATTTTGACACACTTCTGGTGACGCGCAAAACGTGGAAATAAGGGCACAAAACGGCACGAAACATTCACTAGTCGATGTGAAAGGAAGGACCACGAAATTCGGTAGTGGTGGAGCAGTGGGTCATTTTTATCCCACCTTCGAGGCCCATTTTGACCGTTTTCCAGTGACGCACAAAACGTCAAAATAGACGCGCAAAAGGTTACGCGATGTAAAATTAACGACCTCGAATTTCGATAGTAGCGGAACTCTTTATCATTTTCGTCCCATCTTGGAAGCCCATTTTGAACCACTTCCGGTGACGCACAAAACGTGAAAATACGGGGACTCATTTTAACCCACTTCCCATGACGCACAAAACGTGGAAGTTGACGCACAAAACGGCACAAAACGATGTGAAGGAAACGAACTCGAAATTCATTGGTGGCAGAACAGCAATAACTTGTTCCGCCTTATTTGTAGGCCCATTTTGACCACTTCCGGTGATGCACAAAATGTGGGAATAAGCGCATAAAGCGACACAAAACTCGCACAAAAGATGCAAAACAAAGTACCTCGAAATTCGTTGGTCGCGGAACAAGTTAATGACGCAGTGAGCACCAATATAGACCTAAGTATATACTGTAGTTCTTACCAGGGAGCGCGGTGGCTCAGCGTTCACCTCCGGTGCTTGAGGTCCCTGGTTCGATCCCAGCTCGCGCCGTGTGGACTTTGTGGTGGACAAACACCGTGCTCGCGGGTTTTCTCGGGGTTCTCCCCTTTCCTACCACTTTCTTCATTACATTATTTCATTCATTTCCCATCATCACCGTCTCCTTTAGCCTAACCGGCATAACCGTCGGACGTAATTTTTTTGTAGTTCTTACCATCAAGGCTGAGAACTGCACGGTCCAATTTTTTAGCCAAAGTAGAAGCTCAACCGGGATAGTGATGTCAACCGGCTCGGTTCGGTTCAACTGAGCGTACAGCTTAAGCTGGCTGGGTAGGGATGACCCATCGACTGGGCTCAATTGAGCCAATTACTTGAACCGGCTCGGTAGAAACGAGTCATCGACTCGGCTCGGTTGAAACGAGTCCATAGGCTGGGTTCGAGTCAGCTTAAATGAGCTGATGGTTCGAACCGGCTCGGTTGGGGTAAGCAATAAGCTCGGTTCAGTTCGGCTTGTGTGAGCCATCGGCTCGAGCTGGCTCGTTTGGATGATCTGTTGGCTCGACTCATTTCTCGGTTCGGCTCGATAGTGAATGAGCTGTGAGCGAGCCGCTTGAGTCATTGACAACTCTAAACCAGGGTCGAGCAATTTTGAACATTTTTGACTCGAGTCCTATAACTTTTAACAATTTTCGGCTCGAGTCCGAATACTTGCTCATCCTGAACTCAAACCTAGAACCTCGTGACCGATGTCCTTGCCTCCTGAAGAATTCTTGACGACCGAGATCGACAGTCAACTAATTTTTAGTATTGAGATAAAAGCCGCCTATATTCCATGTTTATACAGGTACACGGTGTTATAATAATAATGAGTTATAGTAGTAGTAGTAGTATCATTGATAGTTATATTGTCTATGTAGGATACTTGAAGATAGTAGGACTTGGAACTATACAAAGGATTTAGCTCGAATTGGCTCGACTCGACTGGAAACTCGATCCGAATTCGAGTCGAGTTGGGGGAAATGTTTCGAGCCGAGTTCTCGAGTCGAGCTCAAAGATGTCTGCTTCGAGTCAAGTCGAGTTTTAAAGAAAACTCGCTCGAGCTCGCTCGTGCCCATTCCTATTGTATGCATGACGGGCATATAGAGTTCTTTCGAGGGTGATAGAACCATAAACATATTATATTTTAAAAAATTCTTAGTTTCACGGCTTTCTTCCCAGGGGGCGAAGGGATGGTAGTTATCCAGCATTTCTTATAAGTACCTTATTTGAAATATGTAAAACAGGAACAAGTGGACAACACAATATACACACATCTTCTTATCTTCAGTTTTAATTGCTGAGTTCAATTGCAATTAACAATTACAATTAACAAAACAAGTTTCAATTGTCAATTGCAATTAACAATTAAATGTTTCAATTGCACCCTTTGCAATTGACAATTAACAATTAAAAAGTTCCAATTGCCTGGTACCAATTAACAATTAACAATTGACGAAAATTTAATTGCAAATTTTATGATTGAATTCAATTGCAATTGAAATTAATTGTCAATTACAAATTGAAATCATTAGCAATTGAAATCAATTGCAATTAATTTTCAGAGCAATTACTTTAAATTGATTGATCAATTGCAATTGATTTCAATTGATTTTGCCCAACACTGGTCTGTGATTCCTTTTCCTGATTGGGGGCGCGGTGGTTCAGTGGTAGAGCGTTCACCTCCGGTGCTTGGGATCCCTGGTTTGATCCCAGCTCGCGCCGTGTGGACTTTGTGGTGGACAAACACCGTGCTCGTGGGTTTTCTCTGGGTTCTCCCGTTTCCTCCCACTTTCTTCATTCCACCATTTTCACTCATTTCTCATTATCACCGTCTCCTTTAGTCTAACCGGCATAACCGTGGAACGTAAAACTCAAAGATTTCATTTAATTTTTTAAAGGTTTCATTTCCTTTTTTCCTTTTCCTGATCGCACCAAATATTAGGCGTCACTTGGCAACGTCGCATAGCAGATACGTAGACTACAACTTTCGTACCACAACATGTACTGTGGTTGTCCTTAATCATCAAAGTAAAGCCCGGCATGTAAGTCTTGCAGGCCGAGTATACCTTTTTAATGTTTTTATATACAGTCGTCTTTGGTTCCTTCCAAAACTATTTTCCTTGCCAACGAAATATCTCAGTATCGTACGAAAACACACAGTGCAATTGCTGTGGCATACTCACTCCCTAAGGGTGTTACGAGACAGTGTACTTATCAAAATGCGACGGTGGCCTTGGTCTTGAAAACATTCAACTTCAGAGCTGCTCGCTGTTCTACATAGCGTATGCCAAACCAAGGCGCTTTAAGTTATTAATTTAAAGCGCCCTGGCGAAACACTGCTCATAGTTGGGGTCCCTTTCCAGCACAGTAAAAGAGCGCAAGGACGAAAAAATGAAAAGAAAAGAAAAAAGAAAGAAAGAATACGGAGAACTGTTCCTTATGCAAAGAGCGTTTGAAAACATTTCAAAAGGTACGCTATGACTATTATCAGTTAATTGTCAACAACCGATATAAGGGACAGATCCAGGAATTTTTGATGGGGAGGGGCGCAGGTCTGAAAAATAAATTTGAGACATTTTTCTATATGTGGTTCGCTAACCAAAAATGTGAGCTGAAGTGTTTTCTAATACGTATTATCGCCCTTCTGGAGACAGCATTGAGGAAAGCCATGTAGTTCAACACGAGAGAATCCAGGATTACCGTAAAAAAATTAAACTTTTTTTATTACCATCTATTTATTATTGCATTATTTTATTTTATTATTATCATTATTTTTCTTAAATTAGATTATGTAGAGTAAACTATTTTTAATTTAATTTCCTATTAACATAATTCATATTAACTCTTCACTAATATCGTTATTTTTATACTGTATAAGTACTATCGTGGGGTCAGATTTAACCCCATTATTTGTTTTGAAATTAAACTATGTTAAAACGTATTACCATTAGCAGTTGATTGTGGACCTTTTACTAGTCCTATACTTTAATGGATTTAACTAGTTTTGGGGACAAAAAATATTTTCAAAATATTTTTTGACTAATTGTCTTTTAGTAATAGATTATTACAAAGCGAAACAACATACTTAAATGAAATTAAGTTTTTTGTTATCCGAAAATAACAAAGTATGAAAATAAACTTATTTTCATATAAGGAAAGCATTCAATTATTAGTGCTGAGAAAATGTAACTTGTCATTTTAAAAAAAACTGACAATTGATGCTTTTTTGTTTCATCAGTTGCTTGGCTATAGGCCCGTACCCACATGGGGACTAGGGGGCCGGGCTCCTCTAAAGTTTTACTGTCCCCCTAAAATATTCACGGTAGGCTTGCAAATGAACTACTATAATATAGTGATGAACTATCATATGGTTGGATCACCCCCCTAACTTCTACCGCCCCCTCATATTTTTGGGCTGGCTACGGGCCTGCTTGGCTACCTATCAATACACACAATGTTTAGTCTTAAGGGACCGTCCACATATTACATAACGCTATTTTTGACCAATTTTTACCCCCTCCCTTCCCCTTGTCGCACTTCGTAACGCAAGGCTGAACCCCTCTCCCGTTCGTTACATAACACCTTTGTATTTTTGTTTTTCACCAATCTTGCTTATTTTGGGAGTTATTATAATAAAACACTATTTTTAATGGGAGAACTTTTATTACAAAATGCTTTTATTCTGAATATATTTGTAGTGTTTTTCGCCAATAAATCAAATACCGGTACGTATTAGAAAATGGTAGGATGGTAATCATATTTTAACCTCATAAGATTGCTTAATTAACAGTCCTAATTCTTCAAAACTGCATACTGTCGTTTTCCCAAGGAGATCACACAGGATCTAAAGAACTAACAGGATCTAAAGAACTAACATTGACCTCTTTTTCAGAGATCCAGGATGCTTCGTGCATTTGAAGTTCGCCAGTGTCGACGATGCAAAGTTCTCTTCCTCGTCGACCACAGATTCGAAGTGGCTGTGAATATGGAGGAGGAGGGACATCTCGTTTGTGAACAAGCTTTCGAGCATCTTTTTTGGACTTCGGACTTAAGTTTACCTCTTTTCATATTCTTCTTGTTCTAAATCAGTGCGAGAATGCGAATAAACTCAATTTCTTCAGAAATATTCAAATTCAAAAATAAAAAAATAGTACGAATTAGGTTTTTAATATCTTATTTTGATCTACAAATCCTGGATCGTTCCATCGCGGAAAATATAATTTCACGAAAAAGAATTGCTTCTGTTTCCCATGCAAAACTCCTTAGAAGAATAGAGTGGGTAATGATTCAAATCAAAGGTTTCAGATAACATTCTTAAAAATAGCAATACGAGTGGGAACATGAGGGCATTTTCAGGCGGTGGTTACGATCACTAACAACTAACTCCGAAAAAGCATGTTCCCTAAATCCAATGCTGCGATAGCCACAAAACGGAGTTTTATTGTATTGTAATACATGCAGGTTTCGCCACCATTTATGCTGGTGTCTAGTGCGTCTTCAAATCTCTTGTGTATGATTCCATGGCGTTTGGGGTCGCTGAGATGAACAGTAACACTTTCGATGCCGTTTAAATTAAAATTTAGCCATGCAACTTGGGGAAGGGGAGATGTATATAAAAATGATCGAAAATGACCGATATTTGTGTCGAATCCATAGTTTGTGGAGTCCGTAAGTTGACGGTGACAGTTTTGGTTCTATTTATATCCAAAATGAAACGTATTTTCCTTTATGAAGACGAGTATTCTAGCTAATTTATATAAAAAGAAAAGACTGAATAAAATTATTTGTTTAAAAGATTGCATATAAATCTGAGAATAAAAATAAAAATTACAGCAGAAAAAAGTAAAACGTAACAAAGACCTAAATCCCCTCCTCCCCCCTTGTCAGGCTTCGTAACGCAAGGCCGAACCCTCTCCCCCTTTACCGCGTTACGTAATATGTGGACGACCCCTAAATGTGTCTTAATCACATATCCGTTAGATACAGAAGAAATAAAGACATTTTAGTTGTTCTACTGACAGTCAGTACATATAGTATTTTTTTTTGAATGACCCTTGTGCACATTTCGATTGCACACAGAACAAATCCAAGGACTTTTTTTTGTCATCAACTCGAGGACAAATAGCACATCTCCTCCTTTTAGCTGGAGAATCTGTCTGCGGACGGTCTTCATTGATGTTTCCACCAGTTAGTAGTAACTATGACTGCCGAAGCCTACGAGAAAGTGTCTCGCATTCGCCCCTTAATTTTAGGTGATCTTGAATGAGAGTCATCCGAATACTCCTCATGAAGTCTCGCCTCTGAAGCCTTCTTGGTTCTTTGGAAAGATGGTAAAAAAACAAGAATATTTAAGCATGCAACGTCCAATATTCTGTAGAAAATTGCAAGAAACCACCTTCTGCACGATCTGCTAGTTCGGAGTTCTGCACACACCTCCGTAACACTCCCCAAGAAAACCACAGAAAAAATGTAATGCAGAAAACAGATAGCGCAAATACTATCCTGGAGAAAATTTCGACCCCAGAGGAAAACATCAAAACAACAAAGCGCATGGACACGAACACCTAGTCGCTACGAGATCTCAAGATCAACTGAAAATTGCCTCCATTAAGTTTTACGTCCCACGATTATGCCGGCTAGAATAAAGGAGACAGTGATTATGAGAAATAAATGAAATGGTGGAATGAAGAAAGTGGAAAGAAATGGGAGGACACCGAGAAAACCCACGCACACGGTGTTTGTCCACCACCAAGTTCACTTGGCGGGGGCTGGGATCGAACCCGGGACCCCAAGCACCAGATGTGAACGCTCTACCACTGAGCCACCGCGGCCCCGGTACCAGCAAAAGAATTGCAAGCAATCATATGCAGAAGGAACTGAAAGTTAACTTCTACACAACAAACCTGGCCATTACAAGGATCTTCACTGAATTTTCGAGATAGTGTGCAACCACACTGGTATCGAGCTCATGTGGTTTAGATTCAACATTAATCAGTAGGTTCAGTCTCATATAACCTCGCTGCTGAAAGAGGCGTTAAACTCAATTAAAAAATGAAATGAAATTTTTGAGTTTTACGTCCCACGGTTATGCCGGTTAGAATAAAGGAGACTGTGGTGATGAATAATGAATGAAATGGTGGAATGAAAAAAGAAGGAGGAAACGGGAGAACCCCCGAGAAAACCCACGCACACCGTGCTTATCCAGCACAAGGTTCACTTTGCGTGGGCTCGGATCGAACCTAGGACCCCATGCACCAGAGGTGAACGCTCTACGACTGAGCCACCGCGGCCCCTTAGAAAGGTCAACTGACTATAGACGACTGAAACCTCAGTGAAACAATATATATATATATATATATATATATATATATATATATTGTCCACAGCTAGAAATGTGCTAGGTCAAATTTGACCCCACGATAGTAGTTACGAGTTAAGTATGTAGTGATAACTTAGGAAAAAGATAAGTAAAAACTTAGATTTCTTAATAAAAATAACTTTGTATACTGTTTGTATATATATATATATATATATATATATATATATATATATATATATATATATATATATATATTTACATCTGCTTATGCTTGTGACATCAAATATGATACGAAGCTTTCTGGCATCCAGTGGAAAGCTTGGAGTATATTAATATTTGTTTGCATATATTGTTATTGTAGACTGTTCCCATAATGACCATCGACTTCGATTTTATAAAATTTGAGAGAGAAATTTAACTTTTTACTTTGTGGTCAATTTGAAGGCATTTTATTACACTGTCATTAAGAAACCCATATACATCATCTTACGAATCAATCATTATGGAAGAATTGCATGTGTAGGTTGCAGCAGTGGTAGCAATCTTTGAAAGTTTCATTAACAACTATTCTTTTTTTCTTTTTTTAATTGATGTTCTGAGTAATTGCGCGTTCTGTGTAAAGGTGCAATAAGATTCTCTCTCTCTTTCTGTTTCCAGCTACCGGCATAGGCATATGGGAACTACCAGATATACTTTCGTGTGTACATAAGTTAGTGTGTGTGTGTGGCGGGGTCGGGGGTGTGAATTATTTATTACGATCACTTAGTGGAACTTACCGTAACATTCCGCACGATAACTTTTGAACGAATGCGAATTTTTTAATTCTGTTTTTTGAAATAGATAAATAGAGTAATTATCTCGAGGAAGTTTGTTAACGAAGATTATTTAGTCAACAGAAAGTGGTGCAAATGAGCCATTTCCGGTTTCAACGTTGATCACTGTAGAGCACATACTGTAATAGATAGCGACAAACGGTTTTCGGCAATGGATAAAACGTTTCAAGGACAACTCCCATATTCATTCTCAACACTATAGTAAAACCGGAAGTGGTATAAATGAGTCATTTCCGGTTTTATTGTTGATCACTATAGAGCAAAAACGGTAAAAGATAGCAAGAAGCAATTTTCGGCAATCGATAAAGCGTGTCAAGGATAACTTTCATCTTCATCATTAACATCCTAGTAAAAGTGGAAGCAGTAGAAATTAACTATAATTTCCGACTTCAAATTAATCTACATAGGGAGATAGGGAGAAGCTGTTTTGGGAAATCAGTTTAGCGTTGTGGGAAAAAGTATCGTTTCCTCTCTTAAACTTCTAAATAAACCGGGAGTGGCAAAACCCAACTACTTCCGGTTTTAGTGTTGATCACAATAGATTAGAAACCGTAATAAATAGCGAGAAGCGGTTTTCAGTAATCAATATATTAAGTATTCCAAGAATTTTCTAATTCGACTTTAATTTTTCTACTCAAACCGGAAGTGACAGAAACCAATCACTTCCAGTTTAAGCATTGATTGTTATAGAATATATAGCGAAAAGGGAATAGAATGGAAAATTTATTAAGTGCCCAAGAGTGTATTCCATCTTGACAGTAATCACTCTACTCAACTAGGAAGTGAAAAAAAAATATACTACAACTTCTGATTTCCAAATCAATTGAGAAAATATTACGTAAATCTTTACTGTTTTTACTATTAGGATTACGTAGTGAAACTTGTAACATCATAATGTTTGTACATACGTCCGTCCGTTACTTCGTACGATGACATTTGGACGGATGCGAACTTTAAAATTGTTTTTGCAATAGAAAGATACAATGGTTATCTTGAGGGAGTTCTTTAATAGAGAAGATTCACCAACCGGAAGTTGTAGAAATATGTCATTTCCGGTTTTAATGTTGATCATTATATAACAAAAACGGTAATAGATAGGGAAAAGTGGTTCTTGGCAATCGATCACACGTTTCATAGCCAACTCTCATCTTCATTCTTAATAGTCTAATAAAACCGGAAGAGGTACGAATGAGCCATCGAGAATGGACAATCGAAAAAGCGTTTCAAGATTAATCTACGTCTTCACCCTTAGCACTCTAGTAAAACATGAACTGGTACAAATGAACCATTTCCGGTTTTAACGTTGATCACTATAGAGAGAAAAGGGTAATAGATAGTAAGAGGTAGTTTTCGGCAATCGATAAATAGTTTCAAGAATAACCTTCTTCTTCATAATTAACACCTTAGTGAAAAAGATGTGGCAGAAATTACCTATAACTTCCGGTTTCAATTTAATCTATATAGTGCAAAAACTATAAGTTATAGAAACTGCTTTTGATAACTAATTTAGCGTTGTAGGAACAGGTATAATCTCTATTAAACTTCTAATCGAACCGGAAGTAGCAAAACCCAACTACTTCCGGTTTTAGTGTTGATTGCTATAGATTAGAAACTAACTAGCGATAAGCTGTTTTCTGTAATCAATTAAGTGTCCTAAGAATATGTTCTATCTCGACTCTAATCTTTCTACTAAAACTTGAAGTGGTAGAAATCAATCGCTTCCGGTTATAACATTGAGCGTTATAGAATGGATAGCGAGAAGGCTTTTTTTGGTAATTCATTAAGTGCTCCAAGAGTATATTCCATTGCGGCAGTGATCCCATTACTCAGATCGGAAGTGAACTAAATATACTAGAGCTTCTGGTTCCCAAACCACTACACAAAATATAACATGATCCTCTTTAAGATTTTATTATTATTTGGATCCCGTAGTGGAACTTGTAATATCGTAATGTTAGTACGTGCGTACATACAGTACATACGTCCGTTACTTCAAAAGATAAAATTTGAAAGGATGCGAATTTTCTATTATTATTATTATTATTATTATTATTATTATTATTATTATTATTATTATTATTATTAATTTCAATAAGTAGATAGTGTGATTTTCTCGAGAGAGTTCATTAATAGAGGTGATTCGACAAACAAAATGGTAGAAATGATTTTTTTCAGGTTTTAACGTTGATCAATAAAAAACATAAACGATAATGGATAGCGAAAAGCGGTTCTGGGCAATCGATTATACGTTTCAAGGGAATCTCTATTCTTATTCTTAACATTCTAGTAGAACTGGAAATGGTAGAAATGAGCTATTTCCGGTTTTAACACTAATTACTATAGAGCAAAAACGATAATAGATAACGAGAAGATGTTTCTGGCAATCAATTAAACTTTTCAAGGATAACCTTCTTCACATTTAACAAGCTAGTAAATTCTGAAAGTAACAGAATTGAGCCATTTCCTGTTTCAACGTTGATCACTATAGAGCGAAAACGATAATATATAGTAACAAGCAGTTTTCGGCAATCTATAAAGCGTTCCAGGAGTAACTTTCAACTTTGTACTTAACACCCTAGTAAAAAGGAAGTGTAGAAATCACCTATAACTTCCGGTTTCAATTTAATTTACATAGAGCATAAACTATAAGATATAGGGAGAAGCAGTTTTATGGAATCAATTTAACGTTGTGGAACAGGTAAGTTATTATCTCTCTTAAACTCCAAACCGGAAGTAGCAAAATCCAACTACTTCCGGTTTTAGTGTTGATCGCAATAGATTAGAAAAGATAACAGATAAGGAGAAGCGGTTTTCTATAATCATTTAGTGTCCCAAGAATATGTCCTATCTCGACTCTAACCTTTATACTAAAAGCAGAAGTGGCATATATCAATCACTTCCGGTTATAGATTGGAGAGCTAGAAGGGATTTTATGTAATTCATTAAGTACCGCAAGAGTGTATTCCATCTCGACAGTAATCTCTGTATTAATACCAGAACTGAAAGAAATACGATACAAATTCCGGTATCCATATTAATTGAGAACATATTACATAAAATCCTCTTTACGGTTTTTACTAGAGTTTCTTTTAAAATTTAATACTAGCCGGATGTTCACTAAATTTTGTGAGCTACTAGCTCATTCCCTAAGGAATAAGTACTGGCATATTCTGTGGTCAAACACGGCCAAGAACGGTGGACGCGGGTTGCTTTTCATACCTTATTTCTCGATAACTACTTAATTAGCCAGCAGCATTTTCTTGATAACTATTGGCCGAATCGGAACAAAATTCGGTGGTGGGCAGCCCTCAACCTAATTAAGATCTCTACATTTGTTGGTCGAGTTTGGCCAAGTTTTGGGCTTGATTTGCGTGTGGTAATTTATTTCTCGGTAAACTCTTGTTAGATCCAATCTGAAGGATTTGCCATTACAGAAAGCCGCTCGTAACTATTTATCGATTTTGCTTTATAGTGTTCAACGTAAAACCGGAAATGCTTTATTTCTACCACTTTCGGTTGGTAACGAAAGGAGATGAAAAATATTCTTGAAACGCTTAATCGATTGCCGAAAACCGTTTTTGTTTTATAGTGGTCAACGTTAAAACTTGGAAAAGGTTGATTTCTACCACTTTCGGTTTATGGATCACTTCAATTAACTAGCTCCTCCGAAATAATTACTCTACCCATAGTTTGCAAAAAAAAAAAATAAATAAATAAATAAATAAATAAATAAAAAAATAAAATAAAAATTTGCTTTTTTCAAGAGCTATCGTGCGCAGTAACTTAGTCGCAGCAGCTATCGTGGTCTATTATTATTATTATTATTATTATTATTATTATTATTATTATTATTATTATTATTATTATTATTATTAAGTATTCTACCTGCTGGCAGGTACTGGGACTAATGGGAGATGTAAGTGTGACTGTGTGTTTTCTTAGGTTCTGGTCTGGAAATTCTTCTTTCACCTTTCTCGGTCTTCAGCTTCCTCTTTTTATTCCCAATATTTGATACCATTTTTCAAATCATCGACCAACTGCATTCTTCTTCTTACTATTCCTTTCTTACCTTTCATCTCTTACTTTCAACTTTTCTCTTCCTCAGTGGGTTGAGAAAAGCTAATACGTTTTAATCTGGTTCCTTATAATTATTACCAGACTGCAGTTTCCTCTATCTATTTTTGAATACTATTTTTAAGAAATTGAATTATTATTATTATTATTATTATTATTATTATTATTATTATTATTATTATTATTATTATTATTATTATTATTATTATTATTATTATTATTATTATCGCGTCTATGTTCTGTTATTATTTAACTGTTAGAGGAAAGGTTCATTTTTTCTACAGTCTCACTTTATCTATAATGCTACTTCGGTATTATACTTAATGTTTAGTTAACTCAAGAAAAAGCGGATCTAGTTGTGTGAATCCTCCATTTCATGTTAGCCTTCGGTGATCATTTAGTACTGTTCAGCGAGGTAATTTAACAGAAGTACAATGTTCTTATAGAGTATTCGTTGTAGTGTTATAAAGTAGGAAATGATACAAGACGCTGTTTTTTCTAAATTAAAGTTTTGGGATCTTCTAGGACAATTGTTCCAACATTTTTAACAAGCGCCCACATTCTTAAACCCTACACACTTCACGCCTACATCATTCGCGATGTCTTTGACCGTTTCTGCAATTTTATTTGCAGCATTGTATTCTCAAATCATCAGTAATAGCAACAAAAATAATAACAATAATAATAACCTATACTGTATATAAGACAGCATAAGTGAGTTACTCATTATCGACCAAGCCATAATGCTATAATTAGCAAGAATACTCTTTTTGACGAAAGCAAGGGATAAAGAAGGATTTTTGGAAATATGTATCCTTAGAGGCGTAAATAGGATAGTGTATCTTGCTAATCCCTGAGGTAAGGAAGATAAAACTAGGCATATAAACTAACCATTAAAAATAACTGAACATGTTTGTTACAGTTTCTGAAAATTCCGCACCTAAACAAGAAAGGAGTAATTCGTATAACATTAATTTTTCAACTGTATTTTATTTCATTTATTTTTAGAAAATGATAAATGTCATCATCATAGGTATTCTGCCTTTATTGGCAGGTCACTTGCCGCAGCTGAGAAGCTTCCATGCTCCACGATCCTCCGCTAACCTCTTCGTCTTCGCGTATGATCCTTCTGTTTTTATATAATCCATTAATTGTAGTCTCCTTCGCCCCCTCCCTCTTTTTCCCGCCTAGTTACCCTCTAGGACGTCCCTCATGATACAATCTCTTCTTAGGCAATGTCCCAACCAGTTTCTCTTCCTCTTCGTAATAATATCTAAAAGTGTTCTTTTCTCACCCACCATTTCTAACACTCTCTCATTCGTTTTCCGCTCTACCCAACTAATTCTTTCCATTCTTCTCCACACCCACATTTCGACGGCTTCCAGTCGATTTTCGTCACGTTTACGTAATGTCCACGTTTCCGCCCCAAACAGTAGAACACTCCACACGAAGCATTTTATGAGTCTTTTTCTCAACTCTTTATTCAAGTTCCCACAAAACAGACTTTTCTTCCTCCTAAAGGCTTCTTTCGCCATTCCTATCCTTGCTTTTATTTCACGTTCGCACTTCATGTCATTACTAAGAATACTACCCAGGTATCGAAAACTATTCACTTGCTCTATTTTCTCCCCTCCTACTTTTATATTTGACACAGACCCCTACGTTCCAATCACCATGGCTTTTGTCTTTCTAGCATTTATTTTCATCCCATATTCTTCAAATCCCTTTCTCATTTTTTCTAACATTTTATTGATTTTCTTTTCAGATACTACAACAAGCGCCATATCGTCTGCAAATCTTATGCATTTAATCATTCTACCTGCTACCGAAATGCCATCATCATCATGTAAACTCTTTCTCACTATCTCTTCTAGATAGACATTAAATAGTGTTGGCGAGAGGCAGCATCTTTGTCAAACTCCCCTTCCAATTGCACTCTCTTCCGTCAGTTCTTCCCCTATCCTAACACTTACTTGTTGGTTCATGTATAAGTTTCTTGTTAGTCTTCTATCTTTCCATTCCAACCCTATTTTCGTTAGAACTCCCAACAACAATTCCCAATTCACGCGGTCAAAAGCCTTTTCTAGATCAATAAATATAACATACACCTCTTTCCCTTTTTCTATAAATCTTTCACCGATCGCCCTTAATAATCCAATTGCATCTCTTGTGCCCTGCCTCTTCTGAACCCGAACTGCTCCTCCTCAACTTCTTTATTCGTTCTTTCATATAACCTTCTGTTCAGTATTCGGAGCAGAATTTTAGCTGCATGAGATATGAGACTAATAGTTCTATAATCCTCACATCTCTTTGGGTTCGATTTCTTAGCCATCGGTATCATGATCGTTTTCAGAAAGTCTTTTGGCCATTCTCCTGTTTCATATATTTCATTGCATAATCCGAACAATTCTTTCTTTCCCTTGTCTTCTATATTTTTAATGAATTCGATTGGTATGTTATCTATTCCAGTTGCCTTTCCATTTCTAATCTCGGATATAACCTTTTCAAACTCATCCCTAAGAATACTAAATCCTTTATCATCCTCGCCTACTTCATTTTCTACTTCAGCATTTAGGCTACACGGTCTATTCCTACTCTCATATAAGTCTTCAACTTATTCTTTCCACCTTCCTATGACCTCATTTCTCTCGCTGACTACCTTCCCATTCTTATTTTCTACTGCCATCATAATACTCTCTTGATAAATGTAAGAATTCTTTATATTGGAGACGTGAAATTTCAAAATTAAACTCAATTAGAAACGAACCAATACATATTTAGGTTTTCCGAAAATTCTGTCCTAAGATGAGAATGGAGGATAGTGTCTACCTATTAAAATTTCTGCATTTGCTTACGTTTGAGGTGTGAAATTTGGCTTTGATTTCTTAACTATAAATAATTGAACGTATGTTTCCGGAAATTCCCCTCTTAAAGATGGAGAAAAGAGACGATTTCTATAATAATAACATTTACCACTATTTATTCAGAAAATATCATGAAATGTGAAATTCGTTTAAATTCGTAATGTGAAATTTCGTAAACCAACTCTGAACTAAAAAGAATGGAATACGTATTTCAGAGTTTTCAAAATTCTCCTTTTAAGCAGAAGGAGGGAGGAATTAATTTACTTATTTCTCGACATTCAAATCGGCGTTTGCTGTCTCATCATCATGTAATGTTCGAGGAGAATTACTGAACATATTTAGAACTACTCTAGAGTATGGTTTCATCATATCGTTTTCACTGAAATGCGTATCCTAAGGGGAGGGGTCAAGGTCTAAAATATTTGCTAAAAATACAGTATCTATCAAATCTCTCATGTATGAAGATGAAATTTAATATAAAAACCAAGTAGACACGCAACCCAGCGTTCTAGGAAATTCCACTTCCGTCTCATCTCATGAAAAATGATTGAGAATTTTAGAACATAGTTAGCACATGGCTGAAGCCATTTCTTAACCATGTCAGTTTCATTAAAATTCGTATCCTAAGAGGGTTGAGGAGTTAATATATACGGCGAAAATTAAATATCTTCCAAGCCAAGGAGATGAAACTAGGTATATAACTTTTTACTTAACGAGGTCATCATGTGGACATGCCCCAGCGTTTTCGATAATTCTGCTTCCAAAAGAGGTTACAGTGTGTCAAAGTGTTTGAAACGTCTGAAATGAATTTTTAAACATATTTAGCATGTAGGACATTTCTATTTTATCAACTCACTTCGAAATAAAAGAATCGTAAAAGCAGAAGATAATTTAGATTTCTTGCAAAGAATAAATACTGCATCGTATAAAACACATTTTTGAACATGGTCGAGCTAGGGGTTTTATTTCACTTTTGTTCAAACAAGTTACGTAATGGGGAAAGAGTGATCAAATATAACTTTCAAATATTTCCCATAAACCTATTCTACCCGTACGAAGAACGGGTTTGCATATAATAATAGTAAATAATAATAGCCATATTCTCACAAATTTATATTTATTTCCAGCAAGATTCCTGCATAGCATTGTAGTGCAGTGGAATATTATATTTTACCAGTTTTGTCAATGAAACCACAGTTCTTACAGAATAGTTATTTCGTGTTTAAATATTTAATTTAATGTTTTTTACAACATTCGTAATATTTGTAATTTTAAATTCAGTTCTGTCAGAGACTCGCACCCATAGATTAGGAGCCACTGCTCTAAGGACTACCTAGAAACTTTGAATTTACACCTACATAGGATTTGTGACGTGGGGTGCCAGTAAGAAAAATTTTTGAAAATTCACGAAAAGAGGAGGAATTGTGGTGAGAGTTATTTTAATAAGATACCCTCATCTCCGAAACGTATAGGACTGTGAACTTAAAATTTGGTATTTGGATTTCCAATTTAAAATAATTTAACACATGTTTCACCATTTCTTTTATATCTTAGTAATAAAGGAGAAGGAAAAGGTGAGAATAGGAATTATTACTCATATAATAGCATATCGGTATCTCAGAATCTCTGAAAGTTGCAAACATGAAATTTGGCTTTAGGACTTCTCATTTAAAACAAAATCACTTAAAGACAGTAAACAGGACCACCCAATATTTTTCAATTAAAATTGAAACTAGAAGTTGTAGTAGATATCTACCACTTAGTGTTATTTACTAGTGATTATAGTGGAGATGGAATATATTCTACGGGCGCTTAATCGAATACAAAAACCGTGCCTATCTATTGCCGTTTGTCATATAGTCTTGTTCAAGAAAACTTTGCCATTCATCTCTCTTTGAAAAGGCCTGTGGTCTTACCTATAGTTAGAATTAAATCAAATAAATGTGAATTTTGTTTGGTCGATTAAGAAGTTTATTTAGAGCCACAGCATTGTAATTTCCTTTTGCGGTTGCAAGAATATCATCTTTCATAGCAGGGTGAGTGGTCAAGATTTCTTGAACAAGACTGTACAACGATGAACGTTAAAACCGGAAGTGGTTGATTTCTAATAATTATGTTTGATTACAGGGTAAAAGAAGAGATGGTATTTTAAGAACGGTACCTATTTTAAGAACGCTAACTCATTAAAAAAAAAAAAAAAACTCTTCTCGCTGTCTCTTATAGGTCATGTTCTATGTATATTACATTGAACCTGGAAGTCATACTGGATTACCAGGGTGTCTATCGGTCACGAAAAGGATGAAAGAAAGTCACGAAATCAGAAAATGGTCATGAAAGTCAAGAAATTTTGCTTTTGGTTCACGATTTATTTATCTGTACAAATATAAGTACATAGCCTACTTGTAAATGTTGTTCTATAAAGTGTCAAAATTCACCACCAAAAACGCATATAGTTTTAGACGCTACCAAATCACAAGTAAAGCACGCTTCTATCACGTGCGTGGAAATTGGCCCAAGTCGCACTAAAATTCGCTTTTGAGAATGTTACTAAATTTAATGGTTTGTTAAAGAAAAGGTCATGAAATTTCATTTTGGAATTTTAGTAGACACCCTGTCATTTCTGATTTTATTAGAGTGTTATGAAAAGACAAAATGTATTCTTGGGATGCTCCGTCGATTGTCGAAAACAGCTTCTCGCTATCTATTACAGCTTTTGCTCCACAGTAATGAAAAGTAAACCGAAAATTGTTGATTTCTACCGCTTCTAGTTTTATCAAAGTGTTCAGGATAGAAATGAAAGGTGTTCTTGGAATCTTTTAGTCGATTTCCCAAAACTGCTTCTCTATATATATTACAGTTTTTCCCCATTCAACGTTAAAGCGGCAACTTGTTTATTTCTGCCACTTTCTATTTCAATACAGTATTAAGGATGGAGTTGAAAGGTATTCTTGGGATGCTAAATCGACTGCCGGAAACCATTTCTTGCTATCTATTACCCTTTTTGGTTTACAGGATCAACGTTAAAAGCAAAAATGGTTGATTTCTACCACTCCTGGTTTCTGATCCATAACCTCCTGGTTTATGATCCTCTACTAACGAACTCTTTCGAGATAATTACTTTAGCTATCAATTGCAAAAAACAGAAGTCAAATTCAGTTTCGTTCAAGAGTTTCGTGCGGAGTAACGGACGGGATGGACCAAAGTACTAACTGTACAATATTATTATAAATCTTACTCTGTAATCCCAATAATTAGATACATATTTCAGCGTTTTTGATTGTGACCTAAAAAGAAAGAAAAGGGTTTGGAAGAGAATAAAGGTGGATATTACAATTATTATTATACTAAGATGTTTATATCTCGGGATCCCGTAAAGTTGAAGACATGAAACGTGGTATTTGAACTGAAATTGGTATGCTTCCTGATATATAAAGAGCAACTGCAAGATCATAGGCCGAACAAACACGGTGGCCTGGGAGCAAAGCACCCTGGTATTTCAACTGAAATTCAGTATACTTGCAGGTATGTGAGGTGCGAGGCCGTAAGCCTAGCAAACACTGATGATTGCAGGTTTGAGATGCAAAGCGTTAGACCGAACAAATTTGTGAGTCTGAGGGCAAAGCCTTCAACAAGATGAAGGCTCGTATTGAATAAACTCTGATGAAGACACTAAGGAGGCTCACACAATATTTTCTTAATTAATAATGAAATAGGAAGTGATAGTAGATTTATACCACTCCCAGTGTTAGTAGAGGGATTGGATTGGTGACACAATTATATTCTTGGGGTGCTTAATTGATTGCAGAAAACTGCGTCTTGCTACCTACTTCCGTATAGAGGTTGATATCTACCAGTTCCAGTTTTAGTAGAGGGTAAAAGATGAAGATGAAGTGTATTCTTAGTCGATTGTACAAAACCGGGTTACGGTTTCTGCTCTGCAGTGATCAACGTTAAAACCGGAAAGGGTTGATGTCTACCACCTCCGGTTTTAGTATAGGGTTAAGGATGGAGATGAGAACGGATGGTTAATCGATTATGGAAAACAGCGTTTTGTTATCTATTACAGTTTTTCTTCCATAGCAATCAACGTTAAAAACAGGAAATAGTTAATCGCTACCACTTCCTGTTTTACTTGTAGGTTAAGAACAGAGATAATATGCATTCTTAGGACGCTTAATCGATTTTCAGAAACAGCTTCTAGTTTTCTACTAACGTCTTTTGCTCTACAGTGATCAATCTTAAACCAGAAATCGTTGATCTCTGCCACTTCCAGTTCAAGAGTCACCTCCATTAATTTTAAAACATTTTTTCCTACATATTTATGTAACACTTGATTTAATTCCAACTAAACTTGATATGTCTTACAATCTGGAAAGAAATACGCGGGAGGGTAAAGAACCCCTAGCATCCCAAGGCGTGGGGATGGGAGAGCTGACATTTTAAAATAATTGTAATGATCGATATTCGTGTTGAATCCATAGTTTTCGGGTGAGTCGCTGATATGGATAATGACTGTTTCCATGCCGTTCAAGTTCATCTATGAAGAACCGGGAAGAGTGACATTTTAAAAGTAATCGAAAATGACGGATATTAAAGGCGAATCCATAGTTCTCATTAGTGCTAAGACGAATAGTGGTACTTTTCATACAGTTTAAAAAGAAGTTAGAATGCAACTTTTGAATTTAATTAATGTAAACTTATGCATTAAGAAAAACTAGACTATTTGCCATCCAATAATGTAGGTGCGACTGTAGAGTTTATTATTATTATTATTATTATTAAAGTATACTTTTAAATAACACCACGACATGGGAGGGAAAGAGATTGAGAAATTTCTGGCCTTTTCGACATATTCTTAAACGTTTATAAAGATTTTCTTATAATTTTAATTTATGTTTGTTTCTTATAATGCAAGTACATACAACTTGTAAGATGTCAATACAATTTAATTTTGAAGAGACTAAAAAATGGTGACGCCATTTCCGGTGTTCTAGTAGCTAGCACGCGCGCCTTTCGTGCACGTAGTTGCACGTTCGATTCCCAGTGGGAGTCTCTTACAAAATTTGGACGATTACTGTGTTTGAGTTTCATCATAATCTTTGAGTCTACGTCTCATATAATCTCGATGCAGAAATGGAATTCTAAACTGAAATAATTAACTAACTCGAAACCGATGAGAGTTCAAAACTCAAGGTTTCGGCAGAAATCTAGCACAAAACTTTGGAATAGAAAAAGTATCAAGTATCCAGTTGGAGGGGGAGGGAAAGGATGGGAACACGGACATAAGACCATAAAACACATTATTGAAATGTCAGTCAACGATGATTATAGAGGTGGCTCTTGGTCCTAGAGCTTCGAAATTCCCTCTAGGGCATTTCCCGAGCGTGCTCAATCTGAGTTACCAGAATTTTTACAGTACTGTATTCACCCATCGTTTATTCAATCCCCCCGCACTGGAAAATCTGAAATGAACATTGTCTCCTATCGTGCTCAATATGAATTACATGTATTTTTGCAGTACTGCTTTTCACCTATAGTGTAATTAAATTCTTCCACGAGAAAATCTGTAATCAATACTCAGGCACGTAGCCAGGAGGGTCCGGACTCCCCTTCGAGACCAGAAATGAAAAAAAAATTAGGAAGGAAAAAACAAAATGAAATGACAAAAAGAAGGATCAGCGTTAAAAATTAAAAAGGAAACTACAGGAAGCTTTTGCTTACTCTTTCTTATGAGGAGATTTGTATTACTTGCAATATTGTGGCGAGGTAAGCGAGGTATTCTGGAAGAGTCAGAGAATTTGAAAAATCAAGAAAAGTTACGGAATTCTCAGAATTCCTGCTACTAGTTAGGGAGATTTCAAGCTTTCGAAAACGTAAGTGCCGTTGTGTAACAGCGTGGACATTTTTAATCATAAATTTTCGTCATCGCATCCTTGCAGTATCAAATATGTTATTTCAAGGACAATTTTCTGTTGCTCCTTTAACCTGTCATTTGGAACCGACAGTAGTCGAGGAATAATAAAAACAAAAAGTTCTGTTGAAAGAAAGTTCTGTTAGCATTTGATTCAACAGAGAAAGAAACGCATATATTATAAAACTAGTTGAATATACACATGCTTCGCACAGGGGCTGTATTTGGAAGTCAACGCCTGTGGGAGTATCACCATTGATCTCAGCGACCGCGAAAACTATGGATTTAATATTAATATCGGTCATTTTGGGATATGTTTTACATGCCTCGGTATCCACCCCCCGCTGACTCCCGGCCCGCATACTTGCAAGTCATCGCTAATGGAAGTGTCACCATTGATTTCAGCGACCGCGAAAACTATGGATTTGACAGTAATATCGGTCATTTTGGATTACTTTTATATGTCTTGGTATCTCACCCCCCTCCGGTGATCCCCGGCCCGGAGCCGAATAGCGTGAATTTGGAAGTTAATGCGACTGGAGTTTCACCATTGATTTCAGCGACCGCGAAAATAAGAATTCGACATTAATAGCTCAAGTGGTAGAGCGTTGGCTTCGCATTCGGGAGGTCGTGGCTTCGAATCCCGCTGCCTACCATCCTGACTGAAGTTTTCCAGGGTTTCCCTCAGTCCTACCAGGCAAATGCAGGGATGGCACCTACTTAACTGGCCCTGGGCGATACCTTCCCAAATCCTTTCCATTGTTAATGTTGTTGGATATTCAATGCAAAATGGCCTCTGGGCTGTATCTGGTGATTGTTAAATAAATAAATAGTAAAATATCGGTCATTTTCTACTACTTTTACATGTCCCGGTAAACGCTCCCCTGAGACCCCCTGGTTCGAATTTCGAAAAAACGTTTACTCTGGTCTGGAGCCTTGACCAAGGTATTCGTGACTAAAATTTGGTAACGCTCGGTCAATTTGTCTGGTTCCCAAGTCGGTTCCGGTAAAAGACCCCTGAGACCCCACTGCTTCGAAATTTGAAAAAATCGCTGCGTCTTGATCTGGGGCCTGGGCCCTGACCAAAATTTGGTAACTCTCGGTCCACTCGTCTGGTCCCCAGGCCGCACACAGACAGACAGAGACAAACACACAAACAAACTCTTTATTTTATTTATATTAGAAGATAGTTTACAAGACAGTATTCAGTATGTACTTTTTTATAATAATTGAGGTCATAACGAAAGGAAAATTGTTATATTTGAATAAACAGGAGAAGAACGTAAATATTGCAAAATCTTTTCCAATACTTTTTCTGTTATTTTGCTCGAAATTTCTTCATAGTTTGTTATTAAAATACTTGTCAACATATCCTCATTTTATTGTCATAACAAACCAATATATGTTGATAGTAAAATAGTTAGATTGATCGAGGTACTGGGTCTTCAGAATTTCATGTCACTCCCCCTCACCGTTACGAAATGTTGGCTAAATGAACCAATATATGTTCCAGTAAAATAGTTTAGAGTGATCGAGCCCATCTTATGATGACCACAGTATTTCATGTCACGGACCCCCCCCCCTTCACGAAACCCTGGCTATGTGCCTGCAACACTGTCAGTAGCTACGTCCTTGACTAATATACATTTACAAGTACAGCTTTATTTTCGAACTTTTTTCAACAGTTAACGAATTTAAAACCGTATTATAATTCAAAGTACTTATCATATTTTTATCGCAAAACAAGAATATGTAGTTAACTTCTTAAATACTTCGCTCCGCAGGAACTCATTCAGCGCGTGCAACAAGCAAAAACAACATGCTTGGCGTCTCACAAATGACAAAGGACAAAAAAGAAAAGCAAAAGCAGCACAGCAGGGCTTTATCGCAGTCAGAGCTGACAACATAGTTTCGGTCGTCACGTACGCCAATAGACCTACAAGCGGTGTACAAGAGTTATACAGTTACCATATACGTTGTGCCACAGTAGCGCTACAGGCGGAATGTGCACGAACTACAAGTGAATATGCTTCTTACAAGTATCAATCACTGTTGAACCCTCTTTACATTCTACACATCAATTTTTCTCCCACTTTTTGACCTTGACAAGCAGAAGTACCAGGCTTTCCGAGTTCACAACCATAATCTGTTTGTGTACAGAGTACGTTTTCAGTTCTTCGAATGACTCTGCGCGCGAAGAACAGGGGTGATGATCGGGCTACCGAATACGGCAGTCAGAGACACCCGGTTGCAACTTTAAATGTAAAATACAAATATAGAGCCTTGACAATGCCGTGAGGATGAATATATATATATATATATATATATATATATATATATATATATATATATAACGCAGCAGCTGAATATAACGCAGTAGTATATATATCACGAGGGGGCCGCGGTGGCTCAGTAGTAGAGCGTTCACCTCTGGTGCTTGGGGTCCCGGGTTCGATCCCAGACCCCGCCAAGTGAACTTTGTGGTGGACAAACACCGTGTGCGTGGGTTTTCTCGGGGGTTCTCCCGTTTCCTCCCACTTTTTTCACTCCACCATTTCATTCATTATTCATCACCACAGTCTCCTTTAGCCTAACCGGCATAACCGTGGGACGTAAAACTCAAAGATTTCATTTCATTTCATTGGGGGTATCACAAACGTGTTAGGGCATAAAAAGTGGAAGGGCTTCGCGAACGAATCTTGTGTATGCAACTTCTACTAGGAGAACTTATAAGAGTAAGACGGAAAAGAAAGACAGGTAACATGCTGTATATAATAAAGTTAGAAGTTCATATTACAGTAAGTTCAATAATGAAATACAAAGTGTGAGTTTTGAATATATATCCTAACATAATGCATATTTATTTTTACATAATATCTAACGAGAAGTTAAATCCCAAAACTTCCGTTGCATACTCCACAGTGTAAAGACAAAAAAAGTGTGATTATAATGTGACAACTTTGTATATATCATTCCACATTATGTAATAATTACGAACATCCAAATATGTGGATTCTGTCAAAGTATTCCAATGAGAATGTTTTTTTCTTTCTTTTCAGTTCTACACTCAAATCCATTATGATGATTTGGCGCTGTTCGCGCTAATTGTTAAAAGTGTTGGTTACATCATGTAATTTTTATTGACTTAAGCCACAATCTTACTAAAGTCCGCGTTAATCACTGATACTTGTATATATATATTGCTACACAGTTATGCCTCGAAGTCCTAAGCCGGACTCAAATTATGGGGCGAGACGCCCACGTTTTTCAAATTGAGTGTGCAGCAAGGAAAAGAGAGAAAGGGAGAACGGAGTCAGGTGAGGCTCTGATTGTATTAGCAACTTGATGCCTCATTGACACCAACCCACACGCATGTAATAGTGGTATGACCCTGGCTTTGATTTACTCAGATCACAGCGCCGGGTCCGGGAATGCAAATGTAGTTAATACCACGCAAGCGATAAATACATGAAAACGTTATGTATTTGGAGCTATGCGTGAAATAAAAAATGTAAAATAGAAATTTCAACCCCGGCGTGATAGGGAAAAATCATAGAAAAAACTAGACGTCTTAGCCACTATTGAGCATGCGCGTGAAGAAGTTTCTCCAAGCTCGTCGAGGCTCGTGACGTAGCTTTCGAGCGACGTCAGACTGGCAGAAATGCGTGGGACGAAGCGCCTATACAAGCGAGGCCTGTTCGCCGGCTCGGGTGATTCTTCAGCCTGCAGTCTACGAGAGTGTGTCTCCCCTTGTAACGGCCGCTCGTCGTCAAATCAGGTATGTGATTATTTTTTCTAAGTTCCCCCTCAACTCGGGATGAGCACCTTGAAAATGTTTAGTTACAAATATGAAGTTATTTTCAACTCGAGACCGAATTCCCTCTTCGAGAATTAACACTTTTCCTTTTGGGCCAATGCAAGTTGCGATGTACGAAGTTTCAATTTCACTATTTTAAATAAATCGCGGTTTAGCATAAAAAAACCTTCTAGCACCCATTGGGTAATGAAAGGGTTGTGCCCATAAACGTGATGTAGTAAGAATTTCAAGTTGTAATTCCAAGTAACCGATTTGTAAAATTCATCTGTATTCTCATTTTTAATTTTTTTTTCTATTCATATAAATAAAATGTAAAATGGATTGGTCTCTTTAATTTAGTCAAGCTATCCTTCCCTATCTAGATTCAGCTCACAGTCTACATATGTTACCTGGGTTTCGATTTCCAGTACAAGCTCTACCACTGAAATACGAGTCTCCCCCCCACTATTGAGACTTATAGTGAACTTTCTCATCATCTTCGAACCAGTAGGCCAAAGACGTTTTCAAGACCGAGGCTTAAAGGGAGTTGGACTCAGAACCAACTTTGTCATACTGGGTGGAGAGTAAAGGAGTGATCTCAATTACGATTTCACAAAAGAAAGTGTACACAAATATAAATGCCAACCTCAGAACAGAAGAAAACAACGTATAACTGTTTTATGGTGTTCGGTGTTCGCCGGATAACGAACTGTGTGTTCTTGAATCTCTAAACAAATCTCTGGTGCTCACTCACTGTATAGGGGAACCAAAAATCTCAGTTGCGTTTTAGGGCAAATCGCGAGGGATTTTGTTTTTTTTTTATCGAAGAGTGCTCAATACATAAAAGTGAAAAGTGAACGCGAAGTTTTTCTTTTGACTAGTCAAGTGGTGTATCTGTAATATGTAAAGTCAGTAAAGTTCAGTGGCGGACTTGGACTAGGAGGTGTTCAGCTTATGACTCTGATATACAAGTATAATTTTTCTGCTCTAAGTAGTGCGTTTTACAAGGAGTGAAGTAGCGACGAAAATTTTCTATTCTCAACTTCTCTCGCTTTAAGTTGTTATAAGTCAGCGGAATAGTGCTAGGTTTCGCAGAGCAAGACTCAGTTTACCTCACGATGTTTTCTTGTGTAGTGATGGAAATGTAAAATCGGGACGCGAGTGTTAAGACAGAATTCAGCTTTTGTCTCATGTACTTGCAAAACCCTATATCTGCTTATGCTTCTGCTAGCTTTGGTAGGGGTCACAGTCAGTTTTATTTCTGGACAACAGAACCTCCCGTTTTACGGGATGAAAGTTCGACTAGTTTGTCAGGCGATAAGTGGCTAATATCCTTACCACTTATTTGGGGAGGATCACAGGCAGTTTATCTCTAGACAGCAGAACCGCCCGTTTTACGGGATGAAAGTTCGACGGTCTGTCCGGCGATAAGTGTCTAAAATCCTTTCCCATGCAAAGCTTGGGGGTCACAGGTATCTTATTCTCTTGGTCCAGCAGGGCCCCCCTGCACTAGGGGTGCATGCCCGACGGCTGCCTGGGAATAACTGCCTAAAACTTTCCGTTAAGCAAATGCAACACCAAAAATCAAAATGCAGGTACATGATCCAATGGTTGGATGTTCGTAATCCCCCTTGTGTGCATTTAAAAAAATATAGTTTAAAAAAATGAAGTTTTTTTTTAAAAAAAGAAAGAAAAACAAGTTAAAGAATAGAAGTAAAATGTAAACTCATCATAAGTGAACAAATAAACATTTTCTGTTATAAACAGCTGTCTAGTCACTTTCCGTTTCCCGTTCTAAAGAGTAAAGCAAAATTTATAAAGAAAGGGAAGTTGAGTATTCAAGTTCAAAGGAAGTTAAATAAAGATATTGAAATAATAATAAGTCTCATAATACGTAACAATTTGACGTAGCATTTCCGAGGGAAGTAGCTGTCAGTGATTAAATTCCTACTATATCAGAGGAAATAGGTTGATTACCCACTGCCCTGGTTTAAGAGGCCACTGACTTGAAAAACAGATTTATTCATCAAAAATGAGTTTCGCGCAGAAAATAAAAGAAAAGCTATTAGATTTAGGGCAATCCCATTGTCCTAAGACACCCACGGGCAAACACCGTTATATTTTGGATCGGTGGAATAATTATTATTGTATTGAATGCAATAAAATAAAAGTTCATGGGCATTCTCCTCCGCAATTTGGCCGTTGGAAAAAGAATCCATTACCGAGATACTTGGATACGTGGAGTCAGCCCAGATATTTTGAACCAACGACCGCTAGCCCGCAAACTCCTGACGCTCCGGCGAGTGGCTACGATCTAACGCCGCTTGCCGCGTCTAGCCCTATCCCGACTAGAAATGATACAGAAATACAAAGTGCTAGGTCAAGTGAAAAACCCACGCCAGCTCCCAGGACGATATATGTAAGTTCAGATACTGACGAGACCCCACCGGGGGTAGATCCAAAAACTCTAGTAAATGAAGTAAATTTAAAAGATGAACTAGAGTAGATAGGGGACACTTGGCGCTGTTTTTTTCCTACTGCGCATGCGCAAACCCTTGACGCTGATTGGCTGGCGCAGGTCACGTGACCCTGCCCCCTTGGCCACGCCCCCTGACGCTGATTGGCTGGCCACGCCCCCGACCAGGCCCCTTCACGCTGATTGGTCGGTGCAGGCCACGCCCCTTCACGTTGATTGGTCGGTGCCGGCCACGCCCCTTCACGCTGATTGGTCACGCTCTTTTATGACCTCCTATCTACTGCGCTGACTGGCTGGCGGCGGACCCCCGCCGATTGGCTGGCAGCGGACACCCACCGATTGGCTGGCACCGGACCCGTCCCCCTTGACGCTGATTGGTCGGCCACGCGCACGGTCTTTTAGGAGTACCGCGCTGATCGGCCGGCGCCGGGCCCCGCCCACGCACATGCCCCAGAAGATCGTTCCCTTTTATAAGCACTTTACGAACACATAGCAGAGCAGATATCACATTCTTCATCCACCTATTTAACATAGCACATATTACACAGAGACTCGTTCCCTTTTATGAGCACTTTACAACCACATAGCAGAGCTAATAAAAGAGTATGGCATATTTTCCAACCCCAATTTAAACATAGCAGAATTAATAAAAGAGTATGGCATATTTTCCAACCCCAATTTAAACATAGCAGAATTAATAAAAGAGTATGGCTTATTTTCCAGCCCCTATAATAAGGGAGTGTATTCATTCAACATGAGAACAGAAAGTGGTGGAAACTTGTCCCCTTGAAAACTTGTTCTTTAAGCTTTGTCAAAAATAGCGATTTTCGAAAAAGTTGAATGTTGGGTGATGTTTACCAAACGTGGGCAGATGATACGCTTGATGATCCTAAATCGAATGCCGCTAAAATTTTATTTCTCTCTCTCGCCGTTTTCCAGATATAACGATTCGATTTTTTTCAAAATTTCGACCCATTTGGTTTCTGAGTTTTTGAAACTCTGTATATGTGCACTCCACTGGAAAGACCTGTCAAAAATGTGGCTCTATCTTTTACCGCTTTCGAGATATGACGGTCTAGAGGCAAAAATTTCGATTTTCGAAAAAGTTGAAAGTTGGGCGATGTTTACCAAACTTGGGTAGATTATACATTTGATGATCCTAAATCGAATGCCGTTAAAATTTTGTTTCTATCTCTCACCGTTTTCGAGATATGACGATCCGAAGTTTTCTTTGGCAACTTGGCCCACCTTTGTCGTACAAGATTGAAACATGGTTCCATGGGTTCTTCATGTCTAAAAACGGCAAGGGGTTTTATAAAGGGGAGATTTTTTAGATTATTTTTTTGATATTTTTGACCGTTTTCGAGATATGGGCCATTTTACGAATTTTGGATGCTCAAATGGACTTAGAAAATATTTACCATGAAAGACGAGAAACAGCGCTTCAATGTGTTATGTTTGCTCTATCTCTTACAGTTTTCAAGAGAAGTTTTTTGGCCACCGTGCCCCCCCTTCTTGTCGTACAAGATTGAAACATGGTTCCATGGGTTCTTCATGTCTAAAAACGGCAAGGGGTGAGGTACGGGTAGATTTTTTCGATTATTTTTTTGATATTTTTGACCGTTTTCGAGATATGGGCCATTTTACGAATTTTGGATGCTCAGATGGACTTAGAAAATATTTAGCACATATCTTAGTCGTTTTTGTTTGGAGCCAATAGTAAATAGTTTTATTTTAGCCAATGAGATTCTTGACTTGTAGATTTTGCTCCAATGAAAAAGAGTTTTATTTTAGACAATCAGAGGAAAGCAGAACAACTATATAAGGGGTGAGGTTCGAAGCAATTCTCAGTCAGTTATTCGTTGGATTGCAAAAAGACAACATCGTGTGCAAAGTGCGAGAACATTGAAGTGAATTTTGTGTGGATTAATGGTAAGTATTTTTTGAACTTTGTCAAAATTTTCGGTGCGGATTTTTAAGTGTTCCTCATAACCCCACCCATGATTGGTTATTTTTTAAATAATATGTTGTGTTGAATAAGTTCGTGAAAACCCGAGGTCACAGCGGTCGAAAATAAGCAAAATATAGATTTTTTTAAAAAAATAAGCATTTTTTAACTTTGTCAAAATTTTCGGTGCGGATTTTTAAGAGTTCCTCATAACCTCACCCAAAACCAATTATTTTTTGAAGAATACGTTGTGTTGAATACGATCGTGAAAACCAGGTGTCACAGCGGTCAAAAATAAGCCGAATATGGATTTTTTTTAAAAATAAGCATTTTTTAACTTTGTCAAAATTTTCGGTGGTGGTTTTGCAAAGTAAAATTCCTTTTTTTCTATTTACAGGATTAGAAAGAATACGTTATTGGGAAAAACACTTTTGGTGATCTATAGTTGGAACAGCCCAAATTACTTTTTTCTCGCAAACACCTGATTTTTCCGAGAAGAATTTTGCAAAAAAATTCTATAAGCATTGCTTTCAATATAGCGTTACAGTGAATAATTGTTGATCGTTAAGAATAATAGGTTATTAGAAAAAACACTAATTGGTGTTCTATAGTTGGAACAGTCCCAATTACTTTTTTTCCTGCAAACACCTGATTTTTCCGAGAAAAGAATTCTATAAGCATTGCTTTCAATATAGCGTTACAGTGAATAATTGTTGAACGTTAAGAATAATAGGTTATTAGAAAAAACACTAATTGGTGTTCTATAGTTGGAAGACAGCAAGCATTAACGATTTTACAATATTCTAAAAGTTAGATAAACAGCAAAAAAATGGAGCGATTTAATATAATATCCGAATCTCAGCAATATTATAGACAGTTTAAAGATAGCGGGAATTTACTGACAATTGAATTAACTCCTCCCCCAGAGGGAGAAAACCCCCTTGAATGGGTAGAAAACGGTATTAATGATTTGGTACGGTATGTAATGAGAGGTGTGCTCCCTCATCATCGTGTAGGGTTGACTTTTATAAACCAAAATCACCCAGATAAACCATTCTATTTGTCGTTTCGAACTGCTAATAATATGACTGCTGAAAATGTGTGGGGTGCGTTAGAAAAAGTAATTCAATCCAATACTTCATTCTTATATCAAGATCGTTTATTCTCTATTTTCACCACGTCGAATTACCTATTGGTATGGGACGGGTGAATCAGAATTTTTCTGACATAAACGAGTACATAAAACATAACAGAGGTATTATAGTCATTAAAAACCCTGAATACTATTGTTTGGGTCAAGCTCTGGTGGTGGCTATAGGGCTTATTGAACATAAAAACGATAAAAAAGAAAGAGATAGATATTGCCATCAATACGCAAAACATATGTTTCAAAAGGTATCCGAACTAAGTGAAAAGGCTGGTGTTAGCCTAGAGAATGGCGGGGGGATACCGGAATTAAAAAAATTTCAGGCATATTTAGCGGATTATAAAATCACAGTGTATGATGGGTTATCGGGGGAAAAATATTTTTTGAGGGTCACGGTCATGGCAAACAGATTGATTTGTTATATATTAACAATCATTATAATGTCATCACTAGCCTGACAGCAGCCTTTTCATGCGGATACTTCTGCGAAGAATGCCACAAAAAATTTCAGACTAAAGACAGGCACGTGGGGAAGTGTAAAGCTTTATGCAATAAATGCCAGAACAGACCACCATGCACAATTACGAAAAGTGTAGTATACTGCCGGGAATGCAATAGATGCTTTTATGGGGCTCAGTGCCTCAAAAACCATAAGGCTTCATTATGCGCTATTCTGAAAGTGTGTCCTCAATGTCGTAAAGCCTACGCAGTGAAAAAAGGGCGGAATCCACATGTCTGTGGGGAGGTATTCTGCACAGGGTGTAATAATATGATGCCGTCAGGACATTTATGTTATATACAACCATGCCGAACGCGTACCCCACAGAAATGGCTATTAGTGTTTTACGATATTGAGTGCCGCCAAGATAAAGAAGTAGCTGGTGGTATTTTTGAGCATGAGCCCAACCTGTTAGTCGGCCAACAGGTGTGCTACTGTTGTAAAAACAGTGAGAGTGAACGGTGTGGTGTATGCGGCGATAGAACACATGTATTTTATGGGGACAAATGCATTGGCGAATTTTTAGACTATTTAGCGCAAAGGCGTTCTGAAATAAATAAAATAGTCGTTGTAGCTCATAACGCAATTGGTTACGACGGCCATTTTGTTTTACGCGCAATGATGCTTCATAAAGAGTGGACGCCGCGAATAATTATGCGGGGGTGCAAAATTTTATCGATGGAGTATTTATATTTAAAATTTATCGATAGTCTAAATTTCTTACCGATGCCTTTGTCCAAATTAGGCGACGCGTTCGATTTGTCCGTCTCGAAGGGCCATTTCCCTCATTTATTCAACACAAAAGCTAATCAGGAGTATAGGGGTGCTTTACCGGGTATCGAGTATTACGATGTGAGGGGCTTGAAAAACAAACAGAAAGAGAAGTTTTTGCGTTGGTATAATGAGGAAAAGGAAACACTTGGAGAGACGGGTTTCATTTTAAAAGAACAGCTTATAAAATACTGTGTGAACGATGTAAACGTGCTGCGCAACGCTTGCGTAAAATTTATGAACGAGTTTGAGGCTATATCTGGCGTCAACCCGTTCCTCGAAAGTATAAGCATTGCCAGCGCGTGCAACTTAATGTATCGAAAAAAGTTCCTGCGACCAGACACCATTGGTATTATCCCACATAATGGGTACAGGTGGCGTGATAACCAATCTGTCGGCGCCGTTCAGTGGCTCGTGTACGAGGCCGACAGATTAAAAACCCAAATCCAGCATTCTGGTAACGGACGAGAGGCTGTGGTGAGAGGTGGGTATAAAGTGGATGGATATGCGCACTATAATGGTGCAGAACATGTTTGGGAGTACCAAGGGTGTCTATTCCACGGGTGCCGGGGGTGTTACCCCACAGGCCGTGACAACCCCATATATAATGACGCGTACACTACTTTTAATATGCGTTATGAGAGTAGTGTAAACAAAATTAATCGTTTAAAAGAGCTGGGGTATATAGTTCATGAAATGTGGGAATGCCGGTGGCGCGAGTTTTTAAAAGAACACCCACCGGTGAGTATATTTGTAAAAAACCACATCATAGCTAAGAAATCCCCAATTCATCCGCGGGATGCCCTGTATGGCGGTAGAGTCGACACCGTGAAACTCTACAAAAAGACGAAAGAGGGAGAACGTATCATGTATAACGATATAATCTCCCTCTATCCTTACTGTTGTAAGGTGAAAAAATATCCTGTGGGTCATCCGAAAGTTTATGTGGGTGATGACGAGTGTCCCGATATTTCGGGGTTTGAGGGAATTATAAAGTGCACGGTATTACCCCCGGCCAATCTCTACCACCCGGTGCTGCCCTATCGGAGTGGTGGAAAATTATTATTCCCCTTATGCCGAACGTGCGCGGACACTCTGAATGAAGAAGAAGAATGCACGCATTCGGAAGGGGAAAGAACTTTGACTGGAGTGTGGGTTGTAGACGAAGTGCGGGTAGCTGTCGAGAAAGGATATAGAGTGCTAGAAAAACACGAGGTATGGAGCTATGAGGTTCTAATGTATGACGCTGAAAAGAAAGAGGGCGGTCTTTTCACGGAATACATTAACCTGTTTATGAAGATCAAGACTGAGTGTAACGGTTGGCCTGCAGGATGCGTCACCGAACAACAAAAAGACCAGTTCATACAGGAGTATTATGAGAAAGAGGGTATCCAATTAGACCGGGAAAAGATTATGCGCAACAAACCTAAGAAACGAATTTCAAAGCTAGGAGTAAACAGCCTGTGGGGTAAGTTCGCACAAAGAGAAACAAGGAGCAAATCGCTATCATTAAAACTCCCGAGGAGTATTTCGATAAATTAACAAATCCGAATATTGAGGTTAATTCGTGTATTCCAATCGGCGACAAATTCCGTGTGCTCAACTGGAGTGTTAATGAGAGCGTTATTGCTCCTGCTAAAAACATTAACGTGATAATCGCAGCATACACAACGACACACGCTCGCCTCGAGTTATTTCGTTATTTGGATTTACTTGGCGAGCGTGTGTTATATTATGATACCGATAGTATTATTTACACTCAATCGCCTGGTGAGCCACAGTTAAAAATAAGAGTGCATTTAGGGGAATGGAAGAATGAGTTGGCAGAATATGGCCCGGATGCATATATCGAAGAATTTTGTGCTGGTGGTCCCAAATGTTACGGCTATTCCGTTGTTAACACTCTTAATGGTAAAACAAAGACAATATGTAAAATCAAGGGAATCACACTGAATAATAAAACATTAAAATATGTTAACTTTGAACAGATGAAAGATATGATTTTAAATAATTCACCTTCTATTAGCGTTCCTCTCGGTCGACAAATTGTACGTACTAAAGATTATAAATTGATTACTAAGCCGGAGGCGCATAAAATCTATCAGGTTACTGCTAGTAAAAGGAAACAAATAGAAAATTTTGATACACTTCCCTACGGGTATAAAAGAAAACGAATAGGTTAATTAAGTAGAGAGAGAGAGAGAGAGAGTAAAAAAATGGATAATCAAATTTTAAATCGATGTTGTTGGTCTACCATAAGATGATGAGGGGTATACTTTAATGCTGTTACAAATTATAAAATATCATTGTCAGATGACGATGGTAATGGTCAGGTAAATTTCTGTGTCTGTACATGGTGAAAACTCCAGCTTCATTTGCCGTGCATTCAATTATGTAAAGATGTAAACATGTCTGAAAGTATTCACATTTTGAATCGTAATAATAATAATAATATGTTATTATATTCATAATTATTTGTGGTGTATTAGAATATGGAGTTTCAACATCCATTTACTTGTATTATAGCTGGCCCCACTGGGTGTGGTAAATCATATTTTGTAAAAGAGTTTTTAAAACATTATGCCGAAAAATGGAAAAATATAGTATGGTGTTATGGTGAGTGGCAACCTCTGTAGGAAACTCTATCCTCAGGTTGTACATTTAAAGAAGGGCTCCCCAAAATAGATGATTTTATAGCACAAGCTGGCCCACATCTTGTAATTATTGACGATTTAATGCGAGAATGTGATACACGAATTGTTGACTTTTTTACTAAAGGTAGCCACCACCGAAATTTAAGTGTTATTTTTATAACACAAAATATGTTTAATCAAGCTAAAGGTATGCGAGACATATCATTAAATTGCCATTATATAATATGTTTTAAAAACCCCAGAGACCAGGCTCAAATTAATTATCTAGCACGCCAATTATATCCTGGTAACACAAAATTTGTACAGGAGGCCTATCAGGACGCAACACGAGATCCTCGTAGTTATTTGGTTTTTGATTTAAAACAGGGCACTCCCGACGAACATCGTGTTCGAACAAAAATTTTCCCCTCAGATTCTTACAATTATGTTTATGTACCAGTAAAAAATAATCTCAATAACTGATATATTTTAATACTCAATTTTAATATAGTAGCTACAAAAAAATGATTAGCAAAGAGAGTGCACATTTACTAAAACTTTTAGCAAAGGCAAAACCCAAAGTACGCCAAGCAATTTTACAAACTGCTGATCCCGAATTAATTCGCTCTATTTGTGAATGTTCCTATAACGTATTACAAGGAAATGTTCCGTTAAATAAAAAGAGAAAAATAGATTAAAAAGATATAGAAAGGAATTCTGGTATTTAGCGAAAAAAGGTCCATCATTAAAACAAAAGAAAAAACGAATAATTGTACAAAAAGGTGGGTTTCTTACTGCTTTGCTTGCATCTATTATTGGAGGTATCCTATCTAGTTTAATTAAATAATTATGCAGCATGCACAAAAGCTTGTTTTAATTGCACCAGAAAAATTGCACCAATATTAAACTATATCTAATTTAGATGGTGAGATGAAAAATATTTTAAATAATAAAAATATGAGTGTTGAAGAAAAATGGATACGCTATAAAGAGGTGTTACAAAAATATTTACACATTGTGCAAAAACCTACTGCAACAGCATCAACTAGTGTTGGTACTAAGAAGGAGGAGGATGAGGAGGAGGATGAGGATGAAATACTATCTACTCTTCCCGAAAATTGTCTGCGTAAAGCAAGACCTTTATTACGTAAATTAAAACAAAATTCCAACATTCATTGGAATGACAATGGTAATGTTAATATTTATAATAAATTAATTCCTGGAGCTAATATAGTAGATCTAATAGCAGATTTTGTCAGGTATCGCAAGAAAAATATTCCCCCAACAGGATGGGAACCCTTTGCTGTACTGTTAGCAAAATCCAATATACCTTTAGAGTATATAGGCAACCCACAGCGTATAGAATATATTCGTAAGCTGACATCATCATCATCATCTGCCGTTGATCCAAAACAGGAAGAAGAAGAGGAGGAGGAGCCACCACGTAAACGTAAAGTTGTCAACAGATGGTGTGATTATAAAATATGAAGAAGCTGGCCGATATTTATTATAACCCTTCACACCCTGCCTCGTTTTCAACTGCTACGTCATTATGGAGAGCTGTGAAGAAATCTATTCCTTTACACAAAGTGCAACAGTGGATAAAAGAACAGTCGACTTATACTCTGCATAAGCCAGTACGTAAAAAGTTTCCACGTAATCCCTATTTAGTGTTCAATATTGACGATCAGTGGCAAGCTGATTTAAACGATATGCACAGTCTGCAGAAGTATAATGATGACAATAGTATATTTTAACAGTGATTGATTTGTTTAGTCGTTATGCATGGGCTGTGCCTGTACGTACAAAAACTGGTGAAAACATTATAAAAGCATTTAAGCAAATATTTGCATCTACACGTCATAGACCCTTACGTCTACAAACAGATAAAGGTACACAGTTTGTTAATAAACCATTTCAGTTATACTTAAAAAAGCAAAATATTAAATTCTTCACAACACAAAACTCCGATATTAAGGCAAGTGTGGTGGAACGTTTTAATCGAACTCTTAAAGAACGAATGTGGAAATATTTTACAGCAAAGAAGACTTACCGATACATAGATGTGCTATCGAAACTTGTTCAGGCATATAATTCTAGACCCCATAGAGCTCATCAATTACCACCCGCCAGTGTGAACCAGGACACTTTTCAACAAGTTTGGAATAAATTAATAAAACCGATGCCACATACTAACATTGCAAAATATAAAAAAGGTGATACTGTGCGCATTACTAAAGCAAAACGGCATTTTGAAAAAGGGTACAAGGAAAAGTGGACTGTAGAAATATTTAAAATAAAACAGGTGATACATAAGGAAAAGAAAGTGGTTTATGTGTTGGAGGACTTAAATGGTGAAGTAATTGATGGTACATTTTACGAGGAGGAATTACAAGGAGTGCCTCTGCCTAAAGTTTATGAAATAGACGAAATTTTAGAAGTTAAAGGTAAACGTGTACTTGTTCGTTGGCGGGGATATCCCCCTTCCTTTAATTCATGGATTCCTGTGTCACATTTAAAAAACATTTAGCTACAATACAATATTATAAACGACTGTTATATCTGTGTATATAGGAAAAAATAATAATGAATGATCCATACTTTAAATACTATACTCACCAAGCAGGAGGTGGTTATAACGTGTATAGAGGTGCACCATATCAAGAAGGTTATGGTATTGGAAGTTTTTTAGGTGGTTTATTTCGAAGTGTATTTCCGTTAATTAAACAAGGAGCAAAAACTGTTGGTAAAGAATTGTTACGAACAGGAATTAATGTACCTGGAGATGTATTAGGTGATATTAGACCTATTGACGAAGCTTTAACATCACGTTGGCAAGAAGCTAAAAATAATTTAAAAACTAAAGCTCAAAATAAAATAAATCAAATGTTGGAAGGATCTGGAAGAAGAAAACGGAGAAAGGTTCATTTTGCAAAGACTGGTGGTAAAAAGAAAAGGAAGAGTGATATTTTTGATTAATATGGAACAGAGTACTACTAGCTTTTATCTTACATTACCGAGTAACAGTTCTATGGAGTATTTTCCACAAAATACTTTGTCATGTTATACTACCAACTTATATCATCCATTTGTGCTAGAGAAAGGTGAGTGAGAGACGGCGGTTGTTGAGGTACATTATACAAATTCATTTCAGAATGTTTCCAAATATACTAATAATATTTATTACCGTCTCATGAATACAAAAAGCTGGAACATAACTTAAATCTTACCAGGACACTATTATAATGTTGATGATATTCTATCTCAAATTAATCATAAAAGTGATATACTAAATTTACAATTAAAAGTTAAAGCATCAGTAAAACGAATTGAAGTCAGCAGAGTAATAAAAGATCAAGACAGGCATATAGAAGTACGTCTATCTCCTGAACTAGCCAGAATACTAGGGTTTGATCACATACAACAAGAAGATATCGCAGTTGTGCATCATGCTCGTTATCCACCTGATTTACAAAAATCGCTACCTACACTTATGTATATTTACAGTGATATTGTAGAACCACAAATGGTGGGTGACACCGTAGCTCCATTGTTACGTATTATAAATACAAATATTACAGAGTATGGTATTAATAATGTACATATTTTTGACAATCCTCACTATGTCCCCGTGCAACGTAAACAATTTGATCAAATTATTATTGATTTAAGAGATAGTACAGGTAATCCACTTCCTTTCCAACATGGCAGTGTATGTGTAAAATTACATTTTCACAAACGTAATACGGTATTATAAATTTTACCATGTGTGAATATTAATAGTAAGAAAAGAGAGAAAAATGCAGTATGAGTGTATGAAATCAGAATTAGATTTATTTGCTGGTTTACCCACTCAAACCAGTATTATAGGTAATAAAATAGTTCCATATAACCCTGTGGCTTCGATAGCTGATAATGCACCAATATAATTTGTTGTCCCCGGTCATAGGGATGACCATATTGACTTACCGCACACAATGTTTTATATTAAAGGTAAAATTACTAAATCAGATGGTTCTAATTTAACTTCTGCCGATAAGAAAATCGGTCCTATAAATGATTTTCTCAACGCAATGTTCAGTGAATAGCAATTATATTTAAATAATCAACTTATTTCCTACTCTTCACATACATATCCATATCGATCGTATATTGAAAAACTACTAAATTATAATGCTGAAGCTAAATCAACGCATCTTCAAACATCAATGTGGTTTAAAGATACTGCAGGGCATATGGACAGTGTGGCCGATAGTAATGTAGGATTTAAACAACGTTTTCTTCTCACTACTTTAAGTCAGTCATTTGAACTATTGGGATATATTCATGCTGATATATTTAATCAGGAGAAATTTTTACTGAATGGTGTACAACTGCGCATTAAACTAATTCCAGCTAAACCTACATTTTGTCTAATGGGTGACGCAGATGCTGATGGAAAAGTTGTAATTACAGATGCAACATTGCTTGTGAAAAAGGTTGATGTGTCACCGGCCGTTAAAATTGCACAAAATAAAGTATTACAAAATCCTAAATTTAGAGTAAAATATCCTATAACAAAAGTGCAGGTGAAGACTGAAACGCTGCCACAAGGAATTATGGATAGTACACTTCCAGATCTATTTTCAGGCCTAGTGCCTAAACGTATTATTATTGGTTTTGTTAGTAATACTGCTTTTAATGGTACTTATCAGACAAATCCGTTCAATTTTCAGCATTTTAATATGTCATTTTTCACACTCTATGTTGATGGAACGCCTGTGCCATCCAAACCACTACAACCTTATTTTGATAATAAGCTATATATACAAGCATATTCCACGTTATTTACAGGTTCAGGTATTTATTATTCTAATCAAGGTAATAATATTTCACTCGCCGAATATCCTAATGGTTATACTCTACTGGTGTTTGATTTAACTCCCGATTCTACTGCTAGTGCTGGATTTTATACTAGCCCACAACGGCAAGGAAGTGTACGCCTAGAGGTTCATTTTAAAGAAGCACTGCCATCTCCTGTAACAACAATTATTTATGGTGAATTCTCTTCAGAATTAGAAATTGATTTCCAGAGAAAAATATATATTAATTAAAAAAATGTTAAATACAATTGAACTTTATGAGGCACTACAACAAAATCTACCTAAAGATCATTTTATTGGTGTGTATGCCGCAGATGAGTTACCTCTGTTTATTCATACATTTCCAGCCACCATAATTATAATCACTGATTCTAGTGATAAACCTGGTGAACATTGGGTTGCTGTTTATATATCTAATATGTGTCTGGGAGAGTATTTCGATAGCTATGGTATACCTCCCTATATACAACATCATATAAGGTTTTTAAAACGAAACTGTCTGTATTATACATGGAATAATAGACGTATTCAAGGTGGTTTATCTCAATTTTGTGGACATTACTGTTTTCTATATCTAGCATGTCGTGCATCTGGTTATTCACTGCACGATTTCTTAAACAAATTCTCACTCACCACTATTGATGCTAATGATATTATGCCTTATTCATTTATGAGAGTATGATGGTATTATTTTTTTAAACTCCGCCATTGCCGGTCCTAAGCCCTGGATGAGAAATGAGGAGGGTTGGGGATTGCTACCCCCGTAAAAGAAAATAAGTCATACTCTGCTATGTGCTATGTTAAATAGGTGGATGAAGAATGTGATATCTGCTCTGCTATGTGGTTGTAAAGTGCTCATAAAAGGGAACGAGTCTTTGCTGTTTAAAAGAGTGCTCATAAAAGGGAACGAGTCTCTGTGTAATATGTGCTATGTTAAATAGGCGGATGAAGAATGTGATATCTGCTCTGCTATGTTTTCGTAAAGTGCTCATAAAAGGGAACGAATCTTATGTGGCATGTGGCAAACTCCCATATCCCGAGGTGCGCGTGGCCAGCCAATCACCGTCAAGGGGGCGAGGTCCGGTGCCAGCCAATCAGCGTGAACGGGGCGAGGGTCCGCTGCCAGCCAGTCAGCGCAGTAGATAGGAGGTCATAAAAGAGCGTGACCAATCAACGTCAGGGGGTGTAACTGCGCCAGCCAATCAGCGTCAAGGGGCGTGGCCGGCACCGACCAATCAGCGTCAAGGGGCGTGGTCGGGGGCGTGGCCAGCCGATCAGCGTCAGGGGGCGTGGCCAAGGGGGCGGGGTCACGTGACCTGCGCCAGCCAATCAGCGTCAAGGGTGTGCGCATGCGCAGTAGGAAAAAACAGCGCCATACGACCCCTATGTACTACTAGAAATAGCAGAGCTAATAACTGCAGGTCAGGAATGCCCTCAAGCAACAATTGAGATAGAAACAACAGCAGGTGTAATACCCGATGTCTCCTCGAACCAAAGTCCCTTAGATAATAATAAGTTAGCTGATAAGGAAAATAGATTAAGTAACTTAGTGTTAAGTTCAGGAAATAAAGATATTGGTGTATCAAAGGAACCAGATAGCCCGGTAGCGCTATATTTTCCTATTAAATACGAACTGTCAGATCCAACAACGCCGTTAGAAATGCAAAGACCGACCTTTCAATCTTTTTATGCTGGTAGTAGTGATGAAACAGTTTATGCTGAGATCGGTCCTAGAACTATGTATGCTAACTTAGATACTGAATCACGAATATCAATGAGTAAAGAGCCAATTTACGAAAATATTGGTCTCGAACCCCAGACTTCAACGAATAAAGAGCCAATTTATGCAAATATAGGAACCGAACCAAGGGAAACGAAAATTGAGAGCCCTGACGAGAATAATGAAAATGAATTGCGCTCTCTGTCACAACCTAACGATGAAGCGTTAATAGACCAGATTAGGCATTCATTACAAACAGAACTGTCCCCAGCAGTAGGAAACTTAATTCGACCTTTAACTAAACAACTACGGAACAAGAAAGTGCAGGTCACAGTTGTTCGTCGCCAAGGTGACGACGAAGAGAAATTAGGTATTTTATTTCAAGCTGACCCCTCAGCCCCCTTTGAAGATTTATTACCAGAGGAAAATGTAGTTGGAAATTTTGACATGGAAATACAGACCGACGTTTTTCAAAAGAAAGATGTTAGCGTTCAGACCGAATATAAGTTTCCTAAAATGATCCGGATTGACACAGATCGTGTACTTAAGGTTATTCGGACAACCGCTACTCAAACCAACCCTGTCATGTTTGAAGATAGCCTTACCCTTCAAGAGAAACTGCAATATTTGGACAGTATAGATAACATACTCAGTGTAGTTACTAAAGTTAAGTGGTCGAACGGAGATATTAGTAGTGCAGATTCAGATGGGGGTGAATCGTTGAAAGACGATTGGTTAGGATACGAACTACAGAAATTACAAAACGAAGAAATAGCCCAATTTCAAGAAAACAACCCGGAGTCTTCTGCATCATCCCTGGAGGATGAGTCAAAACCTTCGTGGAACTCCGAAGAAGAACTCCGATATGACCATTGGGGTCCTCCTACTTGGGAATTCTTACCGTCCAAAGGAATTCGATATTGGCACTCCTGTTTGATCCCCAGAGGTCCAGTTTTTACTGACAATGGAAATATCACTCTGACTATTTTTAATAGTTCAGATCGAACCAGATCTTTGTCTAAAAACCTTTATTTAGGGAAACTTGTTCCCCAGGTCGAGTCCTTAAATGACGAAACGGACAATGACGTACAGGCCGTTAATCAGATTATACAGGAACATCAGAAACAACTAAAGTTAATCCGTAAACTAGCCCAGCAGGCTATGACGCATGCACAGCAGCAGACTAAATTACGAGTTGATCGCACTAGACAACCTATTAAGCTAAAAGTTGGTGACTTAGTATTGTGTAGAGATTATCTACCTAAGAAGGATATTTCTCCTAAGTTGACACCCAAGTTTATGGGACCGTATTACTTAAGGAGTATTTCTCCCACAAATGCTTGTAAAATTGAATTGGTAGCAAACCCTAACCACACTCAGATTGAAACCATTGAAAGGTTAAAGAAGAATTCCCCCGAGATAACTCACGCGAGCTGGAAGTATCTAGCGATAGTGAGGACGAGGAATGTTAAGCGTAACATATAGGTCGCTCATGAGACCTAGTCGTTTCAATTTAGACAAAATTAAAAAAAAAAACTTGAAGTATATTATTTAGTATGTGTGTTGAATATCTCATATATCACATAACCTCAAAAAAAAGTGGAGTACACGTATTTAAGCATGACCTCTGGCATACCGGAACAAGTACATACATAATTATAGATAGAGCCTGAAAGGAATACATTGTGAAATTGAAAAAAAAAGTTATAATATACTCTTCATCAATCAGAAACAAAAAGTTACTCTCTGGAATCCATTCTCCTCTCCCCTCGATGCTGTAAAAGGCATTAGTAGGCCATGAGTAATAGGCAGTCATCTTAGTGGGCGGAGCTAAAATGTGATCTGAGGAGCAAATAAGTCATTTTTAGATTTAGGGCCCTACCATATCTACCAAACCTACCATACATACCATAACTACCATACCAAGGATGTTAGACGCGTCACAGGGAAAGTTATGTCGAATTGATACCAAAATGAATGGTTTGCCAACATATTGGGATGAATATTTTTTTGTTCTTTGTGTGAATGTGCCCGGGCACGAATGAGTTACCCTTCTTCTTCTCCTATAAGACTCTCAATATGCTGACAAATACAGAGAACATATAGTTAAAACAAGAGTTGACATAGCTGAAAAGAAAAAATTATTATTAGTATTCAGAACATTCATACATACATGCGTAGCTCCCTGTATAAAGTATACTCAAATTCGACTTTAAGTATACGTCGTTGCAGCTGCAAACTCCTCAGTCACATTATAGGAATCCATCCGTTGCCGCCGCCTGATTATTTTACTTTCTTTCTCTCAAGCAACTCGCCGCTCTCCCTCTTCGTGTCTAGGAAAGCATTAACCTGGAAAATAAAGCAAAGTCAATATTGCCTGTTATGGGTTGCTCCGTTACAAACTTATGCCTACTTATGATAAACGCGTTGTTTAGATGTCGCTTTCATTTAACCTGGGTTGCCTACCCGGGTAACACAAAAAGGAAGCTTGATTCCCCCCACCAGATATGTACATAGGTGACTCCACACAATGCCTGCCCCGTTTTTCTTGGAGCGATTATTATTTTTATTTTATTTTTTTTCCCGTAGTTCGGGCGGGAAGCATATAAGTTACATTAAAAAAATAAAATAAAATAGAAAACGAAATAAGGAGATATACGCCTTAGTCTCTGACATGTTGTTTTCTGCTGCTGCTGTGGACTTCATATCCATATATATATGTGAAATTTTCCTTACCCCTTCTGGGTGAACACAAGTGACCTTATGCTGCTGTAAAAATGGCCAATGTCTTAGCAAGAACCAATCTATTGGGAAACTACGGCAATGTACTAGCATACTGCGCATATTGTACATAATGCATTTACAATTATATATGTATCGGCCATTCATTGGTTTTTAAAGAATGTAAATAGCTACCTGTGTACTATACTTCGCTACCTTTAGTAGTAAGATTACATTACCTTTAGTTATGTTCAGTTCATGTTGAATTATGATCAAGTATGATCAGTTAAGATCATTAAAGCTAATGCTCATTCTAGAATAATGTTTTCAATTATAAGGGCATTAATAATATTCATCAAATACTAGATAGTATCATATTGCATCATTATTTCATAGTGGCAAGCTAAACTTAGGTTAGTGTTAAGGCTACCATATGTATTTGGTAAAGACATGGGGTGTAGATCGAGCCCCCCATTCTTTTTTTTTGTCCTCCCATCTTCGGGTACTGGGCTAGAACCCGCTCATTGTAACTAACTTGATTATATTACTATCGCCATGTTATGTAAAGTAACGGTTACAAAAATGACATCATTGTGGGCTATAGTAACTTCCCAGATGTTGTCCTACCACTACACCACTATACTCATGTTTTTCAATCATCCTTGTGTAACTGCCTTCATTCAAGTTAAAATCTTGGCTTGGCTTGATTAAAAGGCACACAACGCTATTACTATACCGCAGAATGGTATTAAACCACGCTCTCACTGGTACGTTAAAATAATAATAATAATAATAATAATAATAATAATAATAATAATAATAATAATAATAATAATAATAATAATAAAACATTGGAAGAGAATCATTACGTGTATAACATGTCGCAATGAGGTTCAATAATCGAATAATAGAATCTTTCATAAATTACAGGACACATATTAAGAATTTGACGTAACTTAATTTGAGTCAGAATAAAACTTATGATTATACCCAACAAAAGATTTAAAAACTACAAGTCATGAGACTTTCAAAATTCGTTGGCCCCCTCCATAAGCGGCCCTCTTCAATAGGTGGAAAACACTGCATAACAACAGCGCACGGCGCACACGAACTTGACGTTAAATATCCTTTCAAGTGTAATAAGTTAAAAGTCAAAATAAACAAACAAAAGTAGTACTCTTTCAAACTTAAAAGTTAACTGAACATCATTTGGTTTGATGCAAATTCTTAAATTGTTCGCGGATACTCCTCAAAAACCCGCCTTTCATTCTGCATTAAAACAAAAAGCAAATCACCTCTTATCAGGTTACGGAAGTGAACCCAGCTGCTACAGCTGCTAACAAGGACGCAGGATGTTGCGCGTAACACACCAACATTTATAACGGGAAAATAGATAAATAAAAAAAAATAGGGAAATGAAATCACAACGAAATGAATAATAATAATAATGTTGCCCCATAATTCATCACGATTGGAATACACCGTAGTCTCGGTTGAACAATTGATTCTTAACGATCTCTGGTTCGATCCCCCGATGGATCATTTCTTTTACTCTATATCTTAATTATCGCTCCTCACGAGCGCAAGTTTATATTTGAATTGGTTATGTGAAAGTAGGCTAGAATCAAATACTTGCAATAGACATCTAGTTTACCACATATCATCACTATCTGCATTAGGGATCCCGAGTTCGAGACCCGGAATGGTTCTGTCAAAATTAATATCGTTGTAAAAATAATCTCAATTATCGGTGATTATTGGCATTTACGCAATTGTATCCAACTTTGAAAGGAAACAGATAAGTCCGAGATCGAGTCCCGACTCACGCACTTTTTGTATGAGTGACACGTACAAAACATCGTTTTTTGTTTTTCCTTAGGGAAACACTTACTAAATTCACAGGTAATGCAAAACGCACTTCTTATAATCACTGTTACACTGTAACTTTGGTCACTCTATTTCATTGTGGCTGTCACTTAATTCAGTAATAATAAAAATCGGTATGGGATACTCCCAGGATACGAACTTCGACTTCGTTGCACACTAGGGTTCAGCACTAAACTATGTTAACACTCACTTGTAGAACGAATTGGTAACTTGACGTGAAGAAATTGGAAAACGCATGCTTCAAGAATAACACACTAACAATTCAGGGAGATAGTACTTACCCCGTAACAAGAGTCCTCCCCTTATTGTCTTTGGAGACGTAAGTCGTTCCTTCTCTTTCCTTTGCGTACTTCGAGCAAAGGATGATACGTATACTCCAACGAGCTGAAAAATATGAACCACAAAGTTAAGAACTTTTTTAAACTCCTTTGTTATTATACCTAATAATCAGATACAATGTAACTATTACTTAAATCCAGTAAAGTGTTAACTACCAAGTTCTTTAAATTCCGACTCACAAGTAGACGGGACACTACGAACATATTCAAGTCCCCGGGTCCAATCTATAATACTATGTTTGGGTGTGAGAATTTTTCGTTTCAGACCTTTCCTTTCAGAAGCCTAACAGCAGGACCTGCCCAGGTGAGAGAAGTGAAAGGACCTGCGCATTGGAAATAACTGAGTATTCATTTTCCTTTTTATAATTTTTGTTAAAATTTATTAATTTTTAATCATTTGATTTCTATTTACTTGGAGATAACTGACTCTTCATTTTCCTTTCTTATGTTTTGTTATAGGTTAAAGTTAATTTTTTTTAATCACTTGAATATCAATTTACTTCAAAAAAAGGAATTTGACATTTTCCTTTGTTATTCTTACTAAGCTACCTACAAAAGGATGCAATATAATGAACAAATCACAATGTGCCCAAGATAAGACTGCCTCCTCTGAGGGCCTCATTTGTCATTAATTAACTTTATAGGGCTGCACCAAAGCTCAAAAACCTTACAATATTAATTCAAGAAATCTATAACAATTGAGACAACATATTATCAAGGATTTAGTGAGACACTATTTGTAAAAAAAACAAGGAAAATCAGCATACAATTAAAAAAAACACGCACGTTAACTGAGAATTTCTCAAGTGCTGGATTGCCCTATTGTGAGATACGTCTTATCTTGAACACTATGGGTACACAAGGTGTAATAAAGTGTAAAAATAGAAATGACTTTCAATTATGAAATATTACACGTTTCAAATTTATATCAGTCTGCTTGAGATAATTTAAAATTTTTAGTTCAATTAATTGACATAAATTTTGAAGATACTTTGGAACTAATTCTCCAAACTAGCATACTTGCAAAGGTATAAAGAAAGCTAATTAAATCTTGTTGAATCTAAACTCTGCTTAATAGTTCTATGATTATTTAACTGAGTTATTTAAAAGCATTGCATCAACTTGTTAAGTTTTATCTTTGTTAAACTTCAATTTTAAAAAAAGTGTAAATTAATGGTAACATTTCAAGGTATAAAATACCGTATTCAACACACTTTTTGTACACATGCATAGCAATCCAAACAATTGACCACTCCTATCCTTTAATTTAAAAAAAGAGGAATGCAAATATACTTATCTGACAATGCTAAGATGTCCCTGGTCTAAAGCCGGCAACTGCGACAGTATACTAGATGTGTTCTCTCAGTTGCGATGCAAAAACCCCCTTTTCCCTCTCTCTCTCCGAACAGTCGTCAGCTGAGCTGATAATTTACAAGCCACATATCATTATACCAAGCTGTATAATTAGCTCACATCCGCCACGCTGGCTAAATTCAAATTTTCTTTTAACACTCTATTCATCAACCTGACTGCATCTGAAAACAAAATATACGACAAATGTATGCCAATAAAACAATGTATATTCCGAAGTTTTAATAACAAGCAAGGTTTTGCCCCTCTTGTAAAGCACCTTGGATTTACTCACCAGATGATTCATCACCCATTGATCACTGCAGTAAATGAAAAGTATACTTAATAATCCATTTTCCTCCAACATTATTATTCCACTCACGAAGAAACAAACCAAGTTTGGTAAATCAATCATTTTGTGAAGAACTTGTTCTACCATGATGTTATCTTCATCTTCACCCACAGTCACAGCTTGAACACAAGAGGCATCCTAATAGTAATGTGTGGTCAGCGCACATACACTTATTTCCAGACTACTGATCTAATTTGCTCATGGTACAAAATTGATTCTTAGTCTCATAGTGATAATTATACAATCATATACATTATTTAAACAGGTATCTATGCCTAGACTCTGACGATGGGTGGTCAGCACACTCAGGATAGCTGAATGAAAAACATTTGTCTTATTCGATTCTCACTTTCAGATAGCTCATTATTGGTAACCTTCGCAGGTTCCATCAATCACTATACCTTTTCTAAAATTGATGTGTGGTCAGCCCCGCTAAAATATATATATAATGAACAATTACAAGAAAGATACAGTGGACCATTCCTGTATAAACAAGTACTCTGCATAAGCCAAGGTTATTATGTAACGCATTAATGATAATGTAAGCTAATAGTCTCTTTGATTGCAGATCTCTATCCATTGCCTTCCCAGTGTGATGTCTAGAGTAAGCCCCCCCAGTCCTGGTATCTGGAGGTACCCAAGGATCCAGATCACAGCATGTCGGCCCCATCCAGGGCTGATCCAGAGGGACGATATGGAAATCGATTATTGTTATTGATCGATTCATCACTGTTTGATAGTGGACAACATTTATCTAAAATCTGAACTTCCATCCAGATACAGAACTTTCTCTGTGGCACAAAATTTATAAACTTCTGCAGAGACAAGGAAAACTCTTTATCTACGGACAGACTCCCATTTACCTACATCAGTTCATTGCTGACAGAAAAAAAACCTCTTCTCGTACCAGGACAGACACAAAATTTGGACAAGTGATAATACTCAATGTAAAGGAATAAAAACTCTTTCAAATCAGCGTTGTGTCAAATCATAAGAAGATTGTAACAAAAACTCTTTCAAATCAGCGTTGTGACAAATCATAAGAAGATTGTAACAACAACCAAACAAGCAAACGTTAAGAGACTTTAAAACTTTTTCAATATATGAAATAAGTCAATTTCATTGTAATAACCACGATCTAATGTACCAAAAGCCGTAGAAAGTTATTGTCAGAATATAGAAATTAGATTCCTATTGCTTGGTCAAGTAAAAGCACAAGATTTGTTTTCAGACAATTGAAGAAGCCTATATGTGAGTAGGGTAATTGACTTCCTACAATCTCATTCCACTACGTTAAAGACCGTAATTTTTGGGAACCTCTGTATATTTATCTTTTGGCAAAAACCGAAGCGAAAAAGAACGAGAAAGTATTTTATTAAATCAGCCATTGCACATTGAATTTAATCATATCTGCATTCGACTGTTGCTCAACAACAGGATACATACATGTCACCATGTATGTCGTCTCTATGTAGAATTATTCTCCGAATAGCTAAATCACTTACACTATGTGGTTAAGATTTAAAAACAGAAAAGTTCACCACAAACGGAAACCTATGGCCGTTATCAGTCAAGGTTAGTTGAATTAAAAGAAAGAACGGAACATACTTCCGGTGTGTTTAAAAACATATAAACCATAGCTTATGTTGTGGTTAACTTTTGTGTTTAAAATCTATCTTATAAAACAACAAGAACCACCGACATGATGAAACATGATGTAACTTTACTTCGTAAATTTCCTTTGTAACCACAAAGAAATCCCTCTCGATTTCGTTTTGTATTTAAAAAAAAGAGACATAAAATACGAATGCTAATACCAATACTACTTTTAATAATAAGAAGAATAGAAATACTAACAATACTAACCTATAGACCCCCCCAAACATCCCCCCTAATTATAAAAGAAACGTTATACAGTCCCCTGCAAAAAACATGTACTCTAGTATAGTAAATGTAACTGCATCCCTGATTATTAAAAATTTGTATCTGTTATTACCATAGGCCATTAGGGCATAAACTAACACACTAACCATAGGGTCAGTCCTTCAACTATTCAGTCTCCCCCTTACTGACAGAACCTCTCATGGATTCATGAAAAAGAAATCTAGAGTTGTTATATGTAATCCTTAGGTGCACTAAAATGCGCTAATCGGTTGTAATGTCTGTATATTGTCAGTATACGTAAATGTCAATGTGTCTAGCGTAATGCATACCACACAGGATGAGAGAAACCAAATCGAGGTCGCAATAGCAAACAGACTGAGTAGAAGTTTAAAAAAACACATGTACATACTGTGATCACTTGTATAGAACAGAGCTATACAGTAAGTTTGTAATATATTACACTTTTTGCAACCAATGTAGAGGGCAATAGCTAATAATGTGAGATTTATTCTTCAATAACATTAGGATGAGTTTAATATAACATGTGTATAGACGAACTTGAAACATTTATTAAGTATTGTGTTTTAATCGCTAGTTGCTCATTATTCAAGTTATTTTTTGTTTACATACGCGATTTAAGCATTCAGGATGCAATCGCTTCTATATTACAATAAATATATTACCGGATATGTAAGGTTGTACTCAAATACTTTCCAAGTTATATTTTCCTTATATGCCATAAATAGTCAATAGTCACTTAATTCTTGTTTTCATAGGAAAGTAGAGTATGCTTAATTAATTATAATTATCTATTGAAACAACATAAAGAATTTTGTTCACAAACTGTAAGGCACAACCCCACAATGTTTTAAGAATTAAGGCAAACACCATCGAGTGTACTATTCTATATCATTATGTGTTTCCCATTTAGTTTATACTATAAACAAGGAAAACTGCTATTGTAATTTTATCGTCCATCTCAGTCAAACTTTAAAGCGCTTCACGCTAATTTTGTTTGAGTGTATTTAATGTTGATTTTCTTTCATTTTTAGCTGAATCATATTAGTATCCTGAGACAATCACATTTAACACGTATGACTATAATTGTACTCAGTACAGTAAATATAATGGTACTTAGCAAATCAGTAAACTCACAAAATCTTAATTTCCTTTATGGTACTAAAAGTTGTATTCGTAAATGGTTCAAAGGCATGCTTAATACTATGGTTAGAAAAAAATCTACTATTGTGAGTTCACACGAAACCTCTCGACAATTTTAAGCTAGAAGGATACCATGATTGTGAGGTTTCATTCTACAAATTCCAAATCATAAAGCTTCGTACTAAACATGGTTCTTTTATCTACTATTTTGTTAGTAGAACTGTTGTAGCATTTAAATGTAATATAGTCACAATGCATGAAATCTTACAATCCCGCTCTCTTGCAATTTATCCGTTCATGATCTCCAAAATTCTCAAGAAAGTTGTTTTTAGTTTCTTAGCGCCTTACGTAAGGCCCGTTCTATATTAACCCTTTAACTCCCAGCAACTTGCCTTGGACAACCGTTTCTGTATTTGGATATAAATATCAGGAAGATAACTTTCAACATTTTTTTAATTTTTTTTACCGAGGTTGGCGGATAACTGTTACACAGTTATGCCTCAAAGTCCTAAGCCGGACTCAAATTATGGGGCGAGACGCCCGCGTTTTTCAAATTGAGTGTGCAGCAAGGAAAAGAGAGAAAGGGAGAACGGAGTCAGGTGAGGCTCTGATTGTATTAGCAACCTGATGCCTCATTGACACCAACCCACACGCATGTAATAGTGGTATGACCCTGGCTTTGACTTACTCAGATCACAGCGCCGGGTCCGGGAATGCAAATGTAGTTAATACCACGCAAGCGATAAATACATGAAAACATTATGTATTTGGAGCTATGCGTGAAATAAAAAATGTAAAATAGAAATTTCAACCCCGGCGTGATAGGGAAAAATCATAGAAAAAACTAGACGTCTTAGCCACTATTGAGCATGCGCGTGAAGAAGTTTCTCCAAGCTCGTCGAGGCTCGTGACGTAGCTTTCGAGCGACGTCAGACTGGCAGAAATGCGTGGGACGAAGCGCCTATATAAGCGAGGCCTGTTCGCCGGCTCGGGTGATTCTTCAGCCTGCAGTCTACGAGAGTGTGTCTCCCCTTGTAACGGCCGCTCGTCGTCAAATCAGGTATGTGATTATTTTTTCTAAGTTCCCCCTCAACTCGGGATGAGCACCTTGAGAATGTTTAGTTACAAATATGAAGTTATTTTCAACTCGAGACCGAATTCCCTCTTCGAGAATTAACACTTTTCCCTTTGGGCCAATGCAAGTTGCGATGTACGAAGTTTCAATTTCACTATTTTAAATAAATCGCGGTTTAGCATAAAAAACCTTCTAGCACCCATTGGGTAATGAAAGGGTTGTGCCCATAAACGTGATATAGTAAGAATTTCAAGTTGCAATTCCAAGTAACCGATTTGTAAAATTCATCTGTATTCTCATTTTTATTTTTTTTTCTATTCATATAAATAAAATGTAAAATGGATTGGTCTCTTTAATTTAGTCAAGCTATCCCTCCCTATCTAGATTCAGCTCACGGTCTACATATGTTACCTGGGTTTCGATTTCCAGTACAAGCTCTACCACTGAAATACGAGTCTCCCCCCCCCCACTATTGAGACTTATAGTGAACTTTCTCATCATCTTCGAACCAGTAGGCCAAAGACGTTTTCAAGACCGAGGCTTAAAGGGAGTTGGACTCAGAACCAACTTTGTCATACTGGGTGGAGAGTGAAGGAGTGATCTCAATTACGATTTCACAAAAGAAAGTGTACACAAATATAAATGCCAACCTCAGAACAGAAGAAAACAACGTATAACAATATATATATATATATATATATATATATATATATATATATATATATATATATATATGTATGTGTGTGTGTGTGTGTTATTATCGTAGCCGTAACTATTGCTCTAACGACTAGCGCATGAGCCTTTTCTGTATGAGAGCTCGAGTTCGATTTCCACTTTAAACTGTAGATCTACCATCTACGTCTCATATAATCTCGGTTCTCAAGAAGAAAGCTAAAATTCACGTTTTGTTTGATTTGGTTTCGTCTCTCTCCCAATTACATAGGGCTGATCTCAAAACAGATTTGTAGTACTCTCTTCAATTGCCATCAAGCGACATAAAAATTAGCAGAGTATTTCTTCTGAATCGAGACCAGAAACTACTTTACTGCTGGATTCTCGTCTCGTTTTGATTCTCGAAGAATTATTTCTCTTCTCGTTTTATAAATTTATGCCTTGGCTTTCTTCTTAATTTTATCTAGAAATTATGACAATGCTTCCGAGTTACGAGAGTTCCACTAAGAGTGTAATATATAAATATTTAAATCATATTTATTATTGAAGTATATTATGTAATAACTTACGTATCTTAAAATGTTGATAAATACTCTTCAATTGTCCGTGCTCTTGGGTTTTTTCGAGGTTCTCCCGTTTCCTCCCTTTCTTCATTCCAGCATTTCATTCATTTCTCATCATCACCGTCTCCTCTAGCCTAACCGGCATAAGCGTGGGACGTAAAACTGAAAGATTTCATTTTACTCTTCATTGTGTTCGTACAACCGCTGTTATAATTTATGAACTTTTAATATGAATCATGTAATACTAAAACACTGGTATCTAAGACTTCAGTGAATTGTTGGCCATGAGACTTCTCAAAAATGAGACAAGAATTGTCGTTTCTCGTCTCGTCTCTAACTTGGGCATACACTTCTCCTCTTAACTCTTATTAGAACATACATTTCTCGTCTCGTTTCCGAGACGACACGAGAAATTTCTGTATCCTGCACATTACTTTTTTGCTTCTCCAAATACTAAATTTCTCAGTTACCTTTCATGCCACTTGTTTTCATTTGCTTGATTCATAAAGTATTTAAAAGTTAAACTGAATTTAAATATTTCTCTTTGAAGTATAATCTCTTTCTAATCAGATATGTTTTATTTAAACGAAAAATTCTCTATGCGATCTAGCATGATGCAAAGATTTTAGAAGAACTCGTAGTTATAAATCCTACTAACCTATTATCATCTTGAAATTTTTGTCAGAAATATAATTTCTAAGATTTTTTTTATATAATACGTATGTTTTCTATTATCATTATTCTGCGGACAATAACAATTTTAATGTGATAGGACTTAAGTTATATATATATATATATATATATATATATATATATATATATATATATATATATATATATCTCTTCTTAGCACTTAGTGCGTATCATTCAAAATTACTATATACATGGTGTTTCAAAACAACACCGAGAACGTTCGGGAGCTGATTCCTGACACTAAGATAAGACAAAAAGTATAGACCAACCTGTGTGCACAAATGCTTCCTTTGAGTTATAGACTGCCGAAAATGCGAAAAAATGAAATTTAAAGGTCCAAAACTATGGGACCTACCGTAGTCGGGTCAAGACTTAACTTAGGATCTAATATGTGCATTATCCAAATATCCATGTTTCAGAATCCTGCGGTACTTCCGCGACATTTTTTATAGAGGTTGTTGGTGAGTGTTTCAAATTATATGCCCGTAGCCAAATTCCTTCTATAAAATTTGTTGCGGAAGTACCGCACGATTCTGAAACATGTATTTTTGGATAGAGTACACGCTAGTTCCTAAGTGAAGTCTTGACCCGACTAGGTCCCATAGGTTTGGGGCTATGGACCATTAAAGTTAATTTTTTCATGTTTTCGACAGCCTATAACTCCGAAAGGAAGCATTTGTGCACCTAGGTTGGTCTATACTTTTTATCTTATCTTGGTGTCAGGAATCACCTTCCAAACGTTGTCGGTGTTGTTTTGAAACATCCTATATATATATATCATGATTTACAAAAATGTCTGTAAAACGGCTTGTTTCTTAAAAAAAAACTCTCGTGTTGAGCTAGGTGTCTCCACTCAGCTCATTGTGCGCCTGCCTATCACTACTTTGTGTGACGTCACTCGCTACGGTGAAGGGCTTCTCTTGAGATTGTCTTGCCTTACCCCAATGAAAATCAAACAATATTTTCGCAAACAGCCACAGCTGGGGGACATAGAGTGGCGCAGAACGCACACAGCTCGCTGTATAGCTGCAAATACTTAGAACTATGAGACGTGAGACCCATGGACAACTATAGTTGCTCTCTTGTTACAAGGCGTTCAGTCAGGGAGACAACTTTGGTCTTGGTTGCCTCGCACCTACCAAGGTCAGTTCCTGCGAAGGAAGGAAACAACAGCAACATAAAACTACTCCCTTCTGTTTACTTTTCACGAATATTTGTCACCTTCGTGGGTACGGGTCACGTACTGCGTAGATTTAAATTATATGTTTGTCAAGAATGTATTCCCTATAAAGATATGAGTACTGAGAAGGAAAAAAGAACATGTAGCTATTTTTGTTCTCCTTTTTCTATTAGCCAGTGGAAGTGTGTATGGATAATTGAACACCCTTCTTGTAATTAGTTAGGATTCACTTCGTCATTTTAGTTAACCTTTGGGTATGAATAACACCGGGACAACTCGTGGTTATGATAGTGGCGTATTTTCGCGCCCGAAGGATTACGGAAATAATAAGTAATGTAGACTCCGATGCTTTTAAAACGGACAATGAAGGTAATTTGTAAGAAGATTCTAGCATCAATTTATGTGACACGCATCTACCTCTATCTATTTCGAAATACTGGGTGATATCAATAAAAATAAGTAACTACTCCTGAGAAGTCCTGCTCGTGAATCGGAGTATCTACAGCTGGAGTAATCTCCTCCCTCAATTTCGTATCAATAAAACCAGCCACTACTCAGGTCTAGACTGCTCCAGATTTATGAACGTTCACTCGCGTTTCTTCTGCGCGTAGTAGTGAGTCGTATCAATAAAGAAAGTGATTACTCATTTCTCCCATCCGTCGCGCGGTAATTTCGTTGTTTTTAATCTATGGCGTAGTATCCTAAACGCATGGGACGGGCAGGTAGCAACAACAGTTTCAGTCAAAGTGCATTTGTATTATAAAAGAGTTTCCAATGGTACTTTCAAAGTCACAGCTACCAGAAAGTAAACGAAGAAAAGCCAAAACTTTGAAGGTAATTACAGTGAAATGGAACGAAATATCAAATACATCTACAACTGAGATACAATTCAAAAGAGAATCTTTAATATTCGAGCGAGAATAAAACAAAAATAAAAAAGAAGAAAAAATAAAAAAAACGGGATAGAAGAAAGTAATACTGAAACCATGGGAATGAACCTATTTGAGCTGATGGATGTTGATTCGAATCCAGCAATATCAAGATTAACACGACAAGCGCATATCACGTGTTGTCCAAGGTCTTTGTAGATTGTTTGGCTTTAAGAACGAAATCAGACACTTGACTCCTTTGTTTTCTTTTTAAAAAAGTCCAGCCACTCACGTCATAAAGCACGTCCATCTGATTGCGTTTTCCACACCATACCTGTCCCCTTTCGCCTTAACATAAACAAATACATTCTCATGTATACACCCTTTCTATCAACGTTGAGTTGAGTTGATTATTAGTTTAACGTCCTTTTCAGTAGCGTGCCTATATGAGACGGAACCCACTAATTAACGTGGAATCCGAACCACATGAGCTCCTGCCGGGAATCGAACGCGGGTCTCCTATGGCAAAGGCATGTACGCTAACTGCTTAGCCGCGAAATAGCTCTTCCTATTAACGTATTATTCTCCAAAATACTAGGTTTCTTTAATGCCACTTGTGTATAGTCAAGTGCTCCGATAGCACCCGGAAATGTATATTGTTCTTGCCATTCTGCCTTTGCTGTTTGCATATTATGCACACTTCCGGAAACAATCCATTTTCAGGTAGTCATAGACACAGTACTTTGAGCCACACCAGGATCCCCTGACATTTCGACCTGGAATCCCGGATCACTCACGTAACGCAAGAAAACCAAGGGCACCGATTTCTCTGTAAATTTTTTTTGGGGGGGCATTCAGATGCATAAGGTATATATATCAGGATTTTAAGACAAATTGTACTCTAATTATGCCAAATATTGTATATTCATAAATACAATAGGGGGCCCACATGAGCTTTGGGGGGCCCGGGCCCCCACAGGATCGGCGCCCTTGAAGAAAACCCGCATCTTTTCATCATTACGTAGTCCACCACCCCGAATTTCGGTTGATTCTCCTTAAAAAATGTGCTAACCACTCTACATTTTCTTTCATAAACTTATAATGCTTTTTGTAATCTCCATTTCTAACATTTCTATGCAGTTTATAAGTTTTTCTACGTAGTAAAACATTCATATTCTCTGCCATATTTCGCACGGAGTCACGTATTTAGCTTGCTCCGCAAATTTGGAGAAGTTACTAGCATCACAGAGGAGTCTTTGATTTTTATTGATATCAAACGCGAAATAGTTACTCGGCTCGAGAATAGAGGTGTGGTTTTCCAGAAGGGCGGGGCTTCTTCTCCAAGGTCAGCCGAGACGAGTAGTGCTCAGTTCTCTTTTTATTGATACCAATGCGAGTAACTACTACAAATTAGGGAAGAATGAGTAACTTCTCCGTTCTATTGATATCACCCACTGTGTGGTATACAATATACGGAATTCAAGATGGCTGCCATGATGTACACTAAATCATTTAACGCTGTTTCTACACCAATGCCAAATTGTAACATTTTCGTTTACTCCGTTCATGCGTCTCTTTGTTACTGCCCTGTCACAATACATTTTTTCTATTAGATACATATGTCAAACATAGCATTCCCTGTCCCAAACAGATGATGTGTAAAAAATGAGTTCACATTCTCATTTGGGAGAATATTCAAACCTAGGTTGAAGTGTAAAATCATAACCTTTTACATTTAAAACAATATTGTGTGATATGCAATATGGCGGAATTCACGTACTGCGCAGATTTAAATGGTACGCTGTGTCAACTATATATTCCCTATAAAGATATGAGTACTCAGAAGGAAACATCCACTCCAAATCAGTTCGTCTACGCATGTCGTTATTGGGTAATATCAATAAAAATAAGTAACTACTCCTGAGAAGTCCTGCTCGAGAATCGGAGTAACTACACCTGGAGTAATCTCCTCCCTCAATTTCGTATCAATAAAACAAGCCACTACTCAGGTCTAGTCTCCTCCAGATTTATGAACGTTTACTCGCGCTTCCTCTGCACGTAGCACTGAGTAGTATCAATGAAAGAAGTGATTACTCATTTCTCCCATTCAAAGCGCAGTCATTTCGTTGTTTTTAACCTATGGCGTAGTATCTTAAAAGTCATGAAACGGGCAAGTAGCAACGATAGCTTCAATCAAAGTGCATTTGTGAATATTCTAAAAGAGTTTACAGTGGTACTTTCAAAGTCACAGCTACCAGAAAGTAAACGAAGGAAAGCCGAAACTCTGAAGGTAATTACAGTGAAATGCAACAAAATATCAAATACATCTACGACTGAGACACAAATTCAAAAGAGAATCTTTAATATTCGAGCGAGAATAAAACAAAAATAAAAAAGAAGAAAAAATAATGAAAAAACGGGAAAGAAGAAAGTAATACTGAAACCATGAGAATGAACCTATTTGAGCTGACGGATGTTGATTCGAATCCAGCAATATCAAGATTAACACGACAAGCGCATATCACGTGTTGTCCAAGGTCTTTGTAGATTGTTTGGCTTTAAGAACGAAATCATACACTTGGCTCCTTTGTTTTCTTTTTAATAAAGTCCAGCCACCCACGTCATAAATCACGTCCATCTGATTGCGTTTTTCACACCATACATGTCCCCTTTCGCCTTGACATAACAAAATACATTCTCATGTATACACCCTTTCTATCAACGTTGAGTTGAGTTGATTATTAGTTTAACGTCCTTTTCAGTAGCGTGCCTATATGAGACAGAACCCACTGATTAACGTGGAATCCAAACCACATGAGCTCCTGCCGGGAATCGAACGCGGGTCTCCTATGCCAAAGGCATGTACGCTAACCGCTTAGCCACGAAATAGCTCCTCCTATCAACGTATTACTCTCCAAAATACTAGGTTTCTTTAATGCCACTTGTGTATAGTCAAGTGCTCCGATAGCACCCGGAAATGTATATTGTTCTTGCCACTCTGCCTTTGCTGTTTGTATATTACGCACACTTCCGAAAACAATCCATTTTCAGGTAGTCATAGACAGTACTTTGAGCCACACCAGAATCCCCTGACATTCCGACCTGGAATCCCGGATCACTCACGTAACGCAAGAAAACCAAGGGCACCGATTTCTCTGTAAATTGGGGGGGGATGGGCATTCAGATGCAGAAGGTATATATATCAGGATTTTAAGACAAAATTGCACTCTAATTATGCAAAATATTGTATATTCATAAATACAATAGGGGGCCCACATGAGCTTTGGGGGGCCCGGGCCCCCTGGCCCCCACAGGATCGGCACCCTTGAAGAAAACCCGCATCTTTTCATCATTACGTAGTGCACCACCCCGAATTTCGGTTGATTCTCCTTAAAAAATGTTGTGCTAATCACTACATTTTCTTTCATAAACTTATAATGCTTTTTGTAATCTCCATTTCCAACATTTCTATGCAGTTTATAAGTTTTTCTACGTAGTAAAACAATCATATACTCTGCCATATTTCGCACGGAGTCACCTATTTAGCTTGCTTCACAAATTTGGAGAAGTTACTAGCATCACAGAGGAGTCTTTGATTTTTATTGATATCAAACACGTAGTAGTTACTCGGCTCCAGAATAGAGGTGTGGTTACTTCAAAAGGGCGGGGCTTCTCCGAGGTCAGCCGAGACGACTACTGCTCAGTTCTCTTTTTATTGATACCAATGCTAGTAACTACTTCAAAATTGGGCGTGATGAGTAACTTCTCCGTTTTATTGATATCACCCATTATTGTTCTGTCCCAATGACCTGTATACAGATCCACATATGTCTTCTCACAGCAACATTATACTAATCTTTTCCACAGAATATTTTTCATTCTATACTTTGATCCAGGGGTAGAAATGAAATTTTAGAACTAAGGGGAAAGTCAATAATAGATAGAGTTTGATTAGGCTATGTATCAAGAATACAAACTCAGGCAGTCGAAAGTGCAAACAAACTTTAATGGAGAACGACTTAAGCAATAGCGATTGTTGCCGAACAATCAACAGCCAAACAAAACTAATTTCACCATTCAAATTTCCTATTTGTTACTAATAACTACAGATATTTTTCCTTCTTTTGCACAAACACTTCAACTTACCAAGGGGATACTTTCCCCTTGTGCATGCCTCATTTCAACTCTTGCTTTCATCTCAGGCTTTTTACACGTGGACCGTATTTACCCAGCGATTTTGACGCTGGGCCCTTTTGACTCGTGTCTTTTTGTCGCGGGGCCCTTTAGCCCGGACCTTTTCCACGCTGGGCCGTTTTGATTCAGGCCCTTTTGAGGCGGGGCCCTTTTGACCCTGGCTCTTTTGACGCAGGGCCCTTTTAACTCGAGCCCTTTTGACCCGGGCAATTTTGACGCGGGGCCGTTTCTACTCAGGGCCTTTTGTCGCGAGGCCCTTTTACCCGAGCCCTTTTGACATGCGCTCTTGTAACTCGGGGCCGTTTCTACTCGGGCCCGTTTGACGCAGGGTTCTTTTGACTCTTGTCTTTTTTCTCGCAGGACCCTTTTCACCCGGGACCCTTTGACGCAGGGTCGGTTTGATTCAGACAGTTTTGTTGCGGAGACTTTTGACCCGGACCTTTTGGCTAAGGCCTTCTTGTAGCGGGGCCCGTTTTTACATGGGTCCATTTGACATAAGGCCCTTTTGAGTCGGAGTCCTTTTGACTCGGGATCTTTCGACGCATGGCCCTTTAGCTACAGTCCTTTTGACCCGGGCCCTTTTGATGGAAGTCGTTTAAACGGGGGCCCTTTTTTCGCGGAGACCCTTTCGCCCGGGCCCTTTAGACTCGAGCCCTTTGTTCGTCGAGATCTTTTGACCCCGGGCCGTTTAGACTCAGGCACTTTTGTCGTGGAGTCCTTTTATCCGGGCCCTTTTGACCAGGGCTCTTTTCACGCAGAGCCGTTTTTACTCGGGCCCGTTTGACGCAGGGCCGTTTTGACACAGGTCTTTTTGTCGCTGGACCTCCTGACCCGAGCCTTTTTGAGTCGGGCCTTTTTGTAGCGTACCCCTTTTGGTACGGTTCATTTGACGTAGGGCCTTTTTGACTCTACCCTTCTTAACACGGGGCCCTTTTGAATCTGGTCATTTTGTCGCGGAGAACATTGGATCAAGGCCTTTTTCACGCTGGGCTGTTTTGAAACGGGACCTTTTGAGGCGGGGTCCATTTGACCCGGGCTCTTTTGACGCAGTGCCCTTTAAACTCGAGAACTTTTGAGTCGGATCATTTTGACCAGGGGTTGCTTTGACTCGTGCCTTTTGTCGCGGAGACATTTTGACCCATGCCTTTTTGACGCGGAGCCGTTCTCACTCGGGCCCTCTTGACCGGGCCTCTTTTGACCCAGGGCCACTTTGTCGCGGGCCCTTTTGACCCGGCTCCTTTTGACTCGGGGCAGTTTGGACTCGGGCCCTTTTGGCACAGGGCCTTTTGTCGTGAAGATCTCATGACCCGGGGCCGTTTTTAGTCGGGGCCTTTTCTCGCGGGTGGCCATTTACCCGGGTTCTTTTGACCGGATACCTTTTGACCTGGGCTCTTTTCACGCGGGGCCCCTTTTACTCAAGAAAGTTTGACGCAGGACCCTTTTCACTCGGGTCTTTTTTGTCGCAGGACCCTTTTGAGCCGGATCCATTTGACGCGGGGCCGTTTTGACTCGTTCACTTTTGTTGCGGAGATCTTTCGACCAGGTCCCTTTTGACTCGGGCTCTTTTGTAGCGGGTTTCGTTTTGACACGGGTCCATTTGACGCAGGGCCGTTTTGACGTGGGCCCGTTTTGCCTTGAGCCCTTTCCTCGCCCTTTTGTCTGGCCCTTTTGACACAGAACCATATGTATAACGCAGCAGCTGAAATTCCTGGGGTAGGCGGCGGGTATGAGTAAATTGATTATTAATCGATCCCTGACGCAGTAAAATTAGTTACGCTACTGGTCATATCTCTTTCTTTCTCTTCTCTCTACATCGTGTCTGGAGATGAATGTTCTGACTAATAGGCTACAGCGGCGATTTTAAAAAGTAAGAAGATATATGCTACCAATTATAAATGTTATGAATTTAAACAATATATATAGGGCAATAAATCGAAAAACTATATGGGCCTTTTGCCCTCCCCCTCCCGTTGGAAAAAATTCTGCTGGTGTTAGTGATTATCATGTTGCTTAGTTACTGTATTATATTGTGCTATACACACAATAAATACTTCTGTGTTTTATTTAATAATAAGAACCTTATTTATGTTTATTACGGCCCTTGCTTGACAACAGCGAAACATATTCACGCTCAATGTAATTAGATTCCATTCTCAAATAAGGTCAGTGAAGCGAATGAAATAATTCACGCACAAATTTAGGACTTAGAAAAGTGTCCTGCGAACATGTCGTACGAAATTTCTAAAGAGTAAAAAGCGCTAGTAGCAATTGTTAGCAGTTATTAATTTAACATATAAGACAATAAATTGAAAAACTGAGAATACGAATCATTTCAGAGATGGCAGTGTACTGACTGTTCAAATCTGTGCCTTTACTCTCTATACCTACGTTATTTCCCTAGTCAAAATAAAAACTCTTCAAAATTAATTACAATTTCTTATGCAACCATCCCTTCCTCGGAGTACTGCGCCGTCACATACCCGTTAGGGTGGGCCGAAAACGTCCGATTTTTTTTTTTTTTTTTTTTTTAGAAAATTAAGATTGAGTACCGCGCAAAAGTTGTATAATGTTATATTATGTTTCCTCACCAAAACAGAGCCAGATTAAAAGATATTTAACCGGGCCCCGGGCCCCCAAAGAACGCTAATTTTGAAAAAAAAGTAGCCAGCAATGAAAATATTATTAAAATATATTTTTAGAAAGTTTAGTTTCAGTACCGTGCAAAAGTTGTATAATGTTATATTATGTTTCCTCACCAAAACAGAGCCGGATTAAAAGATATTTAACTGCGCCCCGGGAGCCCAAAAGAACGTTAATGCTGAAAAAAATATGGTTGTGAGTAGTGAAAATATTATTGAAATATTTGTTTTCAGAAAATTAAGTTTGAGTACCGTGCAAAAGTTGTATAATGCTATGTTTCTTCCCCAAAACAGAGGCAGATAAAAATATTTCACTAGGCCCTGCGGGTCCGAAAAGTGTTATTTTTATTTTTTTTATATATATACCATTATTTTAAGTATGTATAGAAAATTGGTTAAGATTCCTCATACTTTAACTTGAACCCAGGATTTTGAATGTTCTGATCTGATGTGGAGCTCTTGGCCTGATTGGTGTTTAAGTAGATATAATAGTACGGACACAAATACATAAGGTAAGGTTGAAAAATTGACCAACAAACACCAAACCAGCGCAGAACTCACCACGTGGAGATGGCTACACAGCGAGTTCCTCCCACCCACCCTCCTCTTACTTAAAGCTCCTTAGCGGAATCTTGGAACAAAATATTGAGATTAATGTCCGAAGTTTGGTATATACTTTCGTGCTTCCAGTTTTGCGCGAATATAACCGTCTCGTGCAACACTACCACATACTTCTGAAGAAGATTCTGTTACTACCTTTACACACCTTTCCAAAGCCTGTGTGTAGAAGGGAAACGTGATAAACTGTGAAACCTCCTCTTTTCCACAATTATTTCGGTTAGTTCTTCTGTTGATACGTTAGCCAAAATTGGAGGTTTCGTTATTATTACTTCTGACTAATCGGTCAAATAGATATAATCCGCATATTCTTCAGTGCTTTGCCTATTGCAATTGTCAATTAGAACTATAGTTTGGTATTTTCGGCCATCAAAATAGAGACCCTTAAAATTAGTAGCTTTACACTGTAGACGGTTTCTTTTTTCTTTTTTGCTAGTTTCGTACGGATTTTGTTTTTATCTACTACCTTGTGTTAGTTAGTTTTGTTCAGTAAATTCATATCTTCTAAAACTGCGGATACAATTTTAGCAGCCGACCTATTCGATATACCTGTTAAATCTTTTGCGGTACTCATTTGTTTAGGGCTCACTATTGTTTATTTAGGTTTACTTTAGATTTTATTCTCTAAACGATAGCTCCATGCGAACTCTTCATCGTCTGAATTCGGGGTGGAAGCGCTTAATGTATGTTCCAAGTAGGGGATTGAGGCTAATGATTGTAACCCTCTTGTAATTGGTACCGTAGCATCATAATCGATCTGTGTGTCATGCTTTCCTTTGAGCCTATGGGTTTCTGCATCATCTACATTGCAACTCGTCATTTGTCTCTGATTTCTCTGATCTAATATGAGCTCCCACTCCAAAAGCGGTATATAATTTGATTTACCATTCTTACAGGTTAATCTATCGCAGCATTTGCAAGAGAAAATATCACATAACTTCTGAGCACCGTTCTTAAATTTCTTTAATTTGGCTCTTAATGGAGTATATCTCATTTCTTAATGGGGTTAATGATCGTTTTGCTTTTTGAGTTGTAATTCAAAATCATATGCTTAATTCGAAGTCAAGACAATACAGGAAGAGAGCTAGTTTATTTTAATTCAGCAATGTAAGCGCCGCCTTCGGAAAGCCAGTGTTGTGCATTTTGCATCCAGATGCGAAAAGGTGATATTCTCTTAAAGTTTGAGAGTTCTGAGGTGGGCTCAACACAAAGGTTTTTCTTGTGTTAATATGGTAGTTATTAAAGTTAGTTAAGCTCTTAATAGTTATTTGCGTATATTGAAACCATGTATTTCATGTTTTATGTACTAATAGTATTGTCTGGTAAAATGTTATTATTACCTAAAACCATTCTATTTGAACAAAAAATTGGGAACTTTAGGGCCACGGGGGCCCGGTTAAATATTGTTTTAAAATCAACATATTTGACATGGCTTCATTTCGTACCAATGCACAACTTTTGATAACTACTCAATCCTGAATATCTGAAAAAAAAAAAATTTCGGCCCACCCTAATACCCGTCAGGGCGATGTAAAGGCACTTTTGGCGACGAGGATACATAACCCATGCTTGAGCAGTGGATGTGTACATGTGCATTTGCGTGGATGAAGCACATTTAAATTACCGGTGCTTAAGCTGTTGTGTGCACATGGGTATTTGCACGGCTATTGCACGTGTGCATGGGACGTCCATAATACCGTGCAAGTGCATACTTTTACTTTCATTCTTTTACTCTTATTCTCATCAACAGAAAGTAACCTCCATTTTTGGTAGGTGTCGTTTTTCCTTCGGGCGGTGTTATAGAGACTTTTCGACGAATAACAGCTGAATGATTGTAAAAACTAGATAACGTCCACTGAGCTAGGATACAAGATCAACAGGTGGAAGCATTGTACTGGTGTAACTACTGTCAGACAGTTCATAGGTTTACAAAATTATTTTCGTGACCGATTACAGCAGAATATGTTGCGTTATTGTTACTTGGCAAACATGTCAAAGATACTTTCTAAAGCTTTGCTTGTTGCAAATAATAAAATCCAAAACTAAAATTCTCACTGACAATTATTAGTTACTTGTTATATACTTTGAAGGTGATGCCTTTGCAGTTCGGATATCTCTGGCCACAGAGAAGGTGTTGCCTTCTACGGCCCGCCCATCCATTGGATGGGAATGAAACTCTTGTTAAAAAAAATTTGCAGTTCGGACACTTTTCCAGAGGTTTTGCCTCTGAAGCGCCACCTACCTAGAACGGTGACGATTTTTGTAAATCCTTCCTACTCCTGATCCTGGACTTTTCTCCGCGTTATTACAGGACACTGTTCATCAGACTTATCTCAGCCAAGGGTGTGCAGTGTCACTGGATTAATAGGGGAACTGTCTTACCTGGACTACTATCCAAACGGGTAGTCCAACCTTGCTATCATTACATTACATTACATTACATCTCATCATATCCACATTATCGTATTGTCTTAGTCTTCTGGGCATTAGCCCACCGGATAGATCTCCATATGGCGGACTCTTTCACGAAACCTGGCAAACGAACAAATGGCCGACATCAAAATTTACCTTCTGTTGTTGATGGACCATCCGTTTGTTCCACGAAGGTGGGGCCACGGAAGGGGCCGTCAAAATCACAGCAAAGCACTTCAGGCTCTCGCCAACGGAGAGACTCTCAAACTTCCGGCACATCCGTTGCATCTTCTGCTTCAGTTCGATCCAGGTCGCCTCAATCCAAGAGTAGCTATGCCGCCAGAGTGCAAGACTCACCTCCAAAGAAAAAGCATCACACGGAATACTCTGATAATGACGCCATGGATACTGGAAACTCACCAGCAGCTTCTACTCTTCCACCTGTTCCATCAACTTTCTCCATCCTTCTTCGTAACTATGATACCAAGTTTTCAAATGAGAAATTTGTTGCTCTTCAGCTCAGGAAATACCTTCCACGTGCTTCCATCAAGGAAATCGTGCACACAAGAAACGGCTACATCCTTAAAACATCTGATCCTGATCTTTACAATACGATTCGGAACAAGGTTCCTATCGATACCTTCGGGCCACAAGCCGAAATCACACATCTCAACACTTCGACACGAAAGCAGCCCCCTCCCCTCGGAGGCCGTCCCAACTTTCAGTTGTCATCCGCGGAGTCGACCCGTCTTACACGGACGAGAAAGTTCACGATGAACTAAAACTGGATGGTTTCACCATTTCCAAAGTGCTTAGAATCCGCAATGACCGTGGGCCAACCTTCATGGTTCGCATTCTTACTCCCCATCAAGAGACAATAGACGACCTGCTAGCTCATGGAGCTTACATATACAACCGAAAACATAGAGTCGAACCATCACGATCAATGGCAACTTTACCAGTACGTTGCGAACGTTGTCAGGCATATAACACCCATAGTACAGCTGAATGTAAGAATGATTTCAAATGTGGCTACTGTGCAGGGCCACATTCTACACGCCTATGTACTAATTTGCATCAGCCGGCAAAATGCTCTACATGCCCTGACAACCACCCCACATATAGTTATAAATGTAAAGCGAAACCGGAACCAACGCCGCAACATCCAGAATTGGTTGTCCCATTACGTGTAACGTCCATCACTCCCCCCACCACGCCTACAGTAGATACTCCAGTTACCGTAAATCAACTTCACACCTTTCTCACCCTTGCACTACAGAATATCCACCCTTTCATTCGCCCGCACATTTTACAGCAAATCACACTTGCAGCCAAGGCAACATTCCACATTCACTTCACTGCGACATATTCTGGGACTTCAGTACATTTTCATGCATCTCTAACAACTCCAACCAGTTAAATTTCATTTCATCATGGCACTTAACTTTCTATATTTGAACATCAGATCCTTTTCAAAAAACAAACTATTGTTTGAAACTCTGTTACTAGAGGAACATATCACAGTTTTTCTCCTCAATGAAACATTTCTAACCAAATCAACTCCATGTCGCATACCGGGATATACAATTCTCCGCGCTGACAATCTCCTGCCTGCACAGCGAGCTAATGGGGGTGTAGCGGTTGGATTTTCTCCTCATTTGCCTTATCGCCAGTTCTACTGTGCTCTTACTCCGTTACCCGAATACATCATTACCACTGTGTATTTCAAATCTATTATTATTACTGTTGCAACTATCTACATCCGGCCTGGGCATCCCCTTCCGCTACAATTTGTACAGTACATTTCAAACACCTATCGCCATTACATCATCATGGCAGATTTAAATATGCATAGTCGCTCCGATCTCGATCGTACCAATTTTGCAGCTTTTATCACCACACACACTACTGGAACTATTCATCAATTGCCCAAACCTACTCGCCCAGAGTCAAATACCACACCTGACATCGTTATAACATCTAGCAATCTCCTAACCCATAGCAGCATTGCAGTACTTGATACACTAGGTAGTGATCACGCCCCTGTTAAACTCACCATAAACTTCCATTCTTCTGCATCATCTCGCTCGCAACTGCCTTCCCGTACCTGTTTTCGATTTGATAAAGCAAACTGGACCAGCTATCGCTCTTACCTCGCTCAACGCACCAAACACCTGTCATCTCCCACTACAGAAGACGATCTATACACCACAGTTGATACACTTACTTAAACTATACAGGCAGCTAGCACTCTCTTCATTCCCACTAGCAAAAATATCCCATATCAACCTCGACTGCCCCCTCATTATCTGACTATGATCTCACGCTCTCGTCAACTATATAGAGATTACATTCATACCAAAAATCCTGAAGCCCTACTCCATCATCACCAATTGCAAAGAACTGTGCGCAACTACATCCAGGCATATAAACTTCGTTGTTGGGTTAAAACCTGCAATAACCTGTCTACCACCAGTCATCCTACCAAATTCTGGAAAAAGTTTAACTCTCTGTGCGGCAAGTTCACAAAAACACCATACCCAATTCTGATCGACAATTCTGCTGCTCAAACAGATACGGAGAAGGCAAAAGCTTTCGCAGACCATCTGCAGAACATCTTCACCCCACCGCCCCCTGGAACTACACCCCATGTTGCAGACAGTGCTGACACCTCTGCATTCTTGCAACCCAACACCATGCATGAACTCTGTGTAAACCAAGCTATTACTTCATCTATCACTGTTGAAGAGGTCACAGACACTATCAAATGTAAACGAAACACAGCGCCTGGCTTTGATAATATTACCTATCGCCAGATCAGAGAGTGTCCACCTACACTACTCATCCTCATTGCCGATATCTTTACCTTCGTACTGCGTACAGGATACTTTCCTCTACCCTGGAAAACATCTAAAACTCTTATGTTTCCAAAGCCACATAAGCCTCCTCATGAGATCTCCTCTTACAGGCCAATCCAGCTCACAAGCACATTTAGCAAAATTCTCGAACGCATTCTCGTTAAACGGCTTCATACTTACCTCAACACCAGAAATATTATTCCTCTCGCTCAAGCAGGCTTCCGTCCTTGTTTCTCCATAAACGATCAACTCTTACGTCTCACAACCCTTATCACTACGCATTATAATAGAGTGAAACCATCATGTTTAGTCTTATTCGATCTTGAGAAAGCTTTCGATAAAGTGTGGTATCCCGGTCTTATTTATAAACTGATCTGGCTCCAACTTCCTCCAGCATACATACGACTTATCTTCAACTTCCTCTCCGGTCGTATCACCTATGTTGCCATTAACGAACATTTGTCTCATCCCATCTTTTTACTATCAGGAGTTCCACAGGGTTCTGCCCTTTCACCTTTGTTATACATTCTGTTTGTTGCTGACATGCCACACCTCCCTGACAACATTTATTCTTTCCAGTATGCAGATGATACTGCTTTTCTCGCTCTAGGAACATCCATCCAGCATATAAATAGGATCTTACAAACAGCCATCTCTGACTTCTGCCTTTGGTGCCGCCACTGGAAACTCACCATCAATGCTACAAAAACGCAGGCTATCATCTTCATTCCACCAAAGACAACAAGCAGAGTCCGCAGAAATCGACGTTGCCTATCTCTCCACGTAGACCAGGTTCCTCTGCAAGCTACAAAAGCAGTCACATACTTAGGCATTACGTTTGATACAGACCTCACCTGGATGCAACACCTTAAAACAATTTCAACAAAAGCTTACAATCGTCTCAACCTGCTTAAACGTCTCACAGGAACCACCTGGGGTCTCAAATCAAACACAGTCTTGAACACCTACAAAGTCTTTCTTCGCCCTACTCTCACCTATGGTTTCACAGCTTGGATTGCCGCATCAGAAAAATTCTACCACAAACTTCTTATTCTCGAACGCCATGCCTTCCGAATTGCTTATCGCATCACATTACCTAGCCCCACACGAGACCTATATCAGCGCATTACTTTTCCCGCGCTGCAGTACCATCTCGAATCCCTTCGACTTTCATACATACGCCGCCGATTTCAAATCCACCATCCACTACTTTTCGACACAATGCACTATTTAGCACTGCATCCTACACCTACCCGTTATCTTCACACTCCATTATCTCTTTTGTTTACGTTATACCATTACACTCTTCCTCCTGATGATCCCTCACTCTTGCTTCTGAATGATCACGTCACTCATGCTCATTTACCTCTCATTTTTCCATCATTTCATGCACAGTAATTTTCTCATACTAACTTGGGTTCATCATGTCTCTCATTATAGCCTAGAGTCCCCCTAGGCAAGAAGATAACTGCATTCGTCCGCTAACATTTTCCTATGTGTTGTCCTGTGATTGCACCTCATCTCATACTTCATCCTCATCAATTATATAAATATAATATTACATTACTATCACTTAACTGCTATTCTCCTTATCGTGTTTATTGTATATTATTTAGTGTTCCTCATTTAATATTTTGTAAATCACTGTTCATCTACTTTCATACCAGCTATGTATGTATGTTTTATGTTAAATGTATGTATTTATGTTTATCTCTTGACCTAATGTTAAGGAACGCAAAGTTCCTTGTGACCATTACTGCTATGAAATAAATAAATAAAGCACTTAGACCAACCACCGCCCTAATAACTAACAATCCTTCCAAATCACTTCCCTAAAAGAGGGCGTAACCCTCTCAGAGGTAGCTAGCCTTAGCTAGCAATGTAAAAAAAACTTTGCAGTTCATACTCAGATCGATACTATAATCGATCTCACCAGCTATTGACGTACCATACGTCTGAAAGCTGTTTTTTGATCGTTACCTTCCTATTCCTCATCCCGGGTACTCTGTCGTTCCTTCTCAAGAGATCCTAGACGTCAGACTGATCCAGCCAAGGGCGTCTGGTTCTACTGTAAAGGCAACGGGAGCAACTCAACCTAGACTACTATCCAAACGGGTAGTCTAACCTTTGTTCGTATTATCATCTCATCTCGTCATCACACAGTTAGGGCCACACTGCTTTGTTTTCGGCCTTCGGGCCAAAGATTAGCATCATGTCCCTGGATACATCTCGCGACCTAGGGCATCACGAAGGTCTACCTATGGTAGTAGCCGCTCCTTCTGCCACTGCTTCAGGAGCAAAGCGCAAAGGTGCCAACAATCCGAGTACGAGTCGTGACACCAGTCCTGCTAGGTCGTTAATCGGGAAATCATATACTGACAATCATAAATCACCGCCACCAAAGAAAATTCACCAAGGCGACTTGTCAGACACAGCAAGTGAATCAGGTCTTGTAATGGACCTTGAGAATTTTCCCGAATTAACAGAGACCACTCGGCCACAAATTTATCAGTTTCTGCTGACTAACTTTGATCCAAAGTACTCGCAGGCACATCATCTGTATAAACAACTAGTTAAATACATGCCACGCGCTAACATAAGTCAAATCATACCTACACCAAACGGCACTATCTTACGGACTCCAGATCCAAACTTTCGAACAACCTTGCTCAACAAACATGGATTTGAAATCTTCGGGAAAGGCACTACACTTACTCGACTCCCTGAAAAACCGCTAAAACAACGGCCCCCACCACGTAAAGAGCCTTTTCTGTCAGTGGTGATTCGAGGCGTTGACACAGATATTACGGATCAAGAAATCACTGATGAACTTGCATTAGAAGGTTATACCATATCTAAATGCATTCACATTCGAAACAATAACGGCGCAACATATATGGTGAGAGAACTTACACACTCTCAAGAGACCATCGATGATCTTTTGTCAAATGGAGCATACATCTATCGTAAACGACATAGGGTCGAGCCTTCCAGATCTCAGCCACCTCTTCCCTTACACTGTGAAAGATGCCAAAAATATAATGCTCATTCTACTGATAAATGTCCGAACCAGCCAATCTGTGGACACTGCTCCGGACCCCACAATACGCGCCAATGCCAAAATCTTGCACAACCTCCAACCTGTTCAACATGTCATGAGCAGCATCCAGCATTTAGTTATAAGTGCAAGCAGCGGCCTCCTCCGGAACCAACCAAGCCTGAAATGACTGTTCCTTTGCAGCATTACACTAAGTCCATTCCATCTTCTTCCATACCTGCTGACAAACACCAGGCTGTCACCATTGAACAATTCCTTGCTTTCATCACACTCACACTTCAAAATATACATCCTTTTCACCGCCCTCACATCCTCCAGCAGCTCCAATACTCAACACGTGCAATCTTCCATATGAACTTCCATGCTACCTACAGCGGACGTAAAGTATACTTTCATGTCAGTCCACTTGAAACCGAAGTCTAACTCCATCCTCCTCTTTTCACATATCATCATGGCACTATCCTTTATATTTGTTAACATCAGTTCTATCATCCAGCACAAACCACTATTTGCACTTCTACTGCAAGAACAGCGCACTTCCGGTTTTCTTCTCAATGAGACTCACCTTACACCTCGAACCTCCTGCAAGATATCCGGATATTCAATCATAAGGAAAGACAGTACGATACCAGCTAGACGTGCAAACGGCGGAGTTGCAATAGGGTTTTCACCTTCTATACCGTGTCGTCATTACGAACTTCCACAGCAAAACCTTCCAGAATATATCATAACAACTTTATACTTCAAACACTTGTATATCACTCTTGCTACCATTTACATTCGACCTGGTCATGCTATTCCGATAGATTTCTTCCAGTATATTTCAAATAACTTCCAACATTATATCATACTGGCCGACATCAATATCCATAGCAGAACACCTCAGCAGCGACAGGCTTTTCTCAACTTTCTTACAACTCATACCACCGGTACCTTTCACCAGCTACCTAAGCACACCCGGCCATCCTCTCAAACCACACCTGATGTTGTAATTACTTCTACAAACTTACTATCTTCCTGTACCATAGAAGTGCTAGATCCAATAGGTAGTGATCATTTGCCAATTAAACTTATCATCAATCGCTCCCATCCTAGAGCCTCAAACCACGAACGATTAACACGAAAATCTCTCAACTACAACAAAGCAGACTGGACCGGATATCGCAACTTTTTAACTGCAAAACTTTCTAATATTCCCGAACCTACATCAGAAGCCAGTATGTACAATTCTCTTGATCTCCTCACCAGTGCGATCAATCAGGCCTCCAATACTTACATTCCTACATCCAGTTCGAACCCGTATAGTCCGAAATTACCTCCGCATTACCTTCCGCTCATACGTAGATCTCGTCAGTTCTACCGAGACTACGAGCGTACGGGAAACCGAGAGTCATTAGTTCACCACCGGTATATGCAACGCATCGTCACCAATTACATCATCACATATAAACAGTGGGCTAAAACCTGCAATACACTGGCTGATACTTCTCATCCGACGCAATACTGGAAGAGATTCAATCAACTCAGTGGCAAACGTAGTATCACAACATATCCACTTCTTCTTCATAATCAACCGCTTGCCACAGATACTGACAAGGCAAATGCTTTCGCCAATTACCTGCAGGATATTTTCACACCGCCTCTGGCACATCCTTATCCCCATCGACATCCCGTCGATCGAATTGATTTCCAATCTCCACACCTCCAGCCTGCACTCTGCCACACCTTGGTCAACAATCAAGAACTCACATCGCCGATTACAGTTGATAACATTCTAAATGTAACCAAACGAAAACGAAATAGTGCACCTGGCATGGACAATATCTCTTACAGGCATATTAAAGAGGCCCCTTACTGTGTTCTTCATTTTCTAGCTCTACTCTTCACATTCATACTCCGCACCGGTTTCTTCCCTCTCACGTGGAAAATGTCCAAAACTTTATTGTTTCCGAAACCGAACAAACCTACCAATCTCGTATCTTCCTACCGCCCTATTCAATTAACCAGTACACTCAGCAAAATCTTCGAACGAATTCTAGTTACTCGCCTCCACACCTACTGCACAGATCATCGCCTTTTACCTCTCTATCAAGCCGGCTTTCGCCCTCAGTTCAGTATAAATGATCAGCTACTTCGCCTTGTCAACCATATTTACAACCAATTTCATTCCACAAAACCTTCTTGTCTGGTTCTCTTCGACTTAGAGAAAGCCTTTGACACTGTCTGGCACCAGGGTCTGGTTTACAAACTTACGAAATATAATCTGCCTCTCACCTACATACGACTCATATTCAATTTTATCACCGGTCGCATAGCCTACATCTCTATTAACAACGCATTATCTTATCCAGTCTTCCTATATTCAGGCGTACCACAGGGATCTGCTTTGTCTCCACTTCTTTACCTTCTCTATGTGGCAGATATTCCACCTCTTCCACCAACTGTCAGTACTTTTCAATATGCGGACGACACTGCATTTCTGGCACTAGGCAAAACCATACAACAGATCAACAAACATCTTCAGGCACCTATTGATTTATTCACATCCTGGTGTTCCAAATGGCGACTTAAAATCAACGCCGATAAAACTCAAGTAATTGTTTTTGTGCCTCCTGGCAAACGTACTAGGGCTCACCGCAATCCAACGCTGCTAAATATTCATGTTCAAGCAACACGAATTCACGCTTCCAACACAGCCAAATATCTAAGACTTCTCTTGGACAAACATCTCACCTGGAGACCTCATTTAAAATCTATTCTATCGAAAGCCTATAATCGAATCAACTTACTGCGTCGCCTGACTGGCACCAGCTGGGGTCTTAAAGCCTCTACAGTTCTCACCACATATAAGGTCTTTCTCCGACCAGTACTGACTTACGGTTTCACAGCCTGGATACCTGCAGCACCTTTCTTTTATAAAAAACTACAAATCTTAGAACGTCATGCCTTCAGAATCGCTTACCGTATATCCTTACCTAGCTCCACTGCCGATCTCTATAGTCGTATTACTTTTCCCACGCTTCTTTCACATATAGAACATCTTCGCTTGAAATATATCACTGATCGACTGACAATGAACCACCCACTACTCATGGACACAGTACATACTGCAGCCGACTTCGTCACCTTCCCACCATTACGCCCCACCCCTCTCTCTCTGCTTTTTACTCTCTATCGATACACTGTCCCTCCGGATCATCCCGACATTCCTCTTCTAGATGCATTTCATCTCGATATTCATTCTCATTTCGTCTTTCCATCACATCATTCACAGTAATCCTACCGTACTAACAGGGCACCAACTGTCTCACATCAATGCCCCGCGTTGCCCCGGGGCGAGAAGATAACTTCACTTGTTATTCTAACATTACCTATGTGTTGTGATGTGTATTGCACTTATTCATTACTTCATATCTCATTCATTTCATCATTACCTTATGCTTATGTTCATGATCAAAAGATCATAAAGTCCAGTCAGTTAATATGCTCCTAATAAATAAATAAATAAATAAATAAATAATAAATATCACTTATCCCAACAACAGTACCAGATATTCCACCTTCCTGCTCAACTCTTCCCGAGTCGAGGGCGTAACCCTTGGGTGGGGCTAGCTCTGGCTAGAAAAAAAAACTTTGCAGTTCATACCTTACCAAGAAACCTAGCCTCTCTTGTGTCTGTTATTGCGTCAGCGAGGACCAGGTATTGTAATACGTACCTGTGAGCATAACACAAATACTACACTTAGGGGATTGACGAAAGTTCTCGCTTTCGAAGGGTTCCTTGATTTTTGAACTTCATCTAATCATCTTTTCATCTTCTTTCATCTCTGTTTGGGTTTCGGCCCTACTACTCTTCATCTTTGTGGCGGACTCAGGCAATGCTCCCGGACAGTCTAATCTGGTTCAGACATCTCCATTAAATATCGGGCCAAATGGTCGGCAAAAAACGCAACCGCGTATTGTTACTGGCACTACGCGTGTAGTACAAGCTACCACCAATGTTCCAACATCATATGCAACCTGTGTAGCTAACGGACAAAGAATTCGTTCGAGGTCTCTTTCTGATGGCGAGCAAACATTGGATCCAAAGAAACAACGTCTCACACCCATCGCAGATCCTACTGCTGCTAATCATACTAGCACTAATATGGATTGGACATCCACTTCCACTGAAAATCAAATCATGTTTAATCAAGAAACCATTTATAACTTCTTGTTAACTGATTATGATCCGAAATACGACACAGTGCGCGCTGTCTTTCAGCAACTTGTAAAATACGTTCCTCGTCCAGAAATAAGAGAAATCATCAAGACTCGTCGGGGTATAATCCTGAAATCGACCAATCCAAACTTCGCCACTCACGTCCGCAACAAAGCGACTTTCGAAATTTTTGGGTTGAAAGCAAAAATATCTACTTTAAGCTCGAGCGGACGAAAGACACCACCACCACCACGACGTCCTCCAATGTTATCCGTGGTCATTCGTGGCGTAGAACCCGACTTCACCGATGAGGAAATCTACTCTGAATTACATCAAGAAGGACTACCTGTCAAGCGGTGCATTAGTATCAAGAACAACCAGGGTCCAACATACCTAGTTCGCGTTCTTACTGATCAACAACAGTTGATCGACCAACTTCTTCTACACGGTGCATATATATACCGGCGTCGTTACAAAGTGGAACCATCTCGCACACCAGCACCTCTGCCGGTTAGATGCGAGAAATGCCAACAATATAATTCTCATCCGACATCTGAGTGTCCGAATACCATCAAATGTGGCTATTGTTCACTGGAACATCCGACAAAAAGCTGCCCTAATCTTAAGGAACCACCACACTGTGACCGATGTTCTGAAAGACATCCCACTTATAGCTACAAGTGCAAAGCTAAACTTAAACCCGATCCAGCTAAGCCAGAACTTGTTGTACCGATACGTTCTGTTGACACTCCAACACCACCAGCAAATTCGCTACGCCACCCAATAACTGTTGAAGATCTATTGCGCTTCCTTACTATATCTTTACAAAATATCCATCCTTTTGATCGCAACCACATCCTGAATCAGATCATGTATGCAGCCAAATTACTGTTTAACTTACAACTTCATGCTACCTATTCCGGACCTACAGTTCACTTTCAAATTCAGCCAATCGAAGTCTATGTTTAATATGGGTGCTTCTACATACACTTGTATACTACGTATCAGTATGGCTTATAATTTACTTTTTCTAAACATTCGATCAGTCTTAACCCATCACGTGCTCTTCGCACAACTTCTGCAAGAAGAAAACATAGCAGCCTTTGCACTTAACGAAACTTACCTCGCACCACATCTTTCCTGCTATTTTCCGAAATATCATCTTCTCCGACATGATGCTCCATCTGGCCCCAGAGTCTACGGAGCTACAGCTATAGGTGTTAGCCAACGTCTTCCTTATCGAGCAGTTACCGTTCCATTTCAGCTCACACACCATCTTCCTAAACATAATGTCATGACTATTTATTTTCGAGGCCGAACTGTCACCTTCGTCACCATATACTTTCGTCCAGGCAAAGCAATCAACTATGACTTCTTTCGATATATCGATTCTACCTTTAGGCATTACATTATCATGGCAGATCTAAACATTCATAGCCGGTCACAGCGAGATAAAACTAATTTTCTCTACTTTCTTCAGACTGAAACAGTTGCCGAGTTCCATGTTTTACCGAAACCTACACGCCCTGTCAGCAATACTACTCCTGATGGTGTCATCACATCAGCATCTCTCTCGCAGAGTATACATATCGATGTGCTCGATTCTATAGGTAGTGATCATGTACCTATCAAACTTGCACTTCACTGCTCTCCTCGCTCTCAACCTAAGCTACCTCCACAGAAAGTATTCTGTTACAAACGAGCTAATTGGGAGCAATATCGCTCTGATTTGGACAATGCTATTAATACACTACTCATGCCAACTACACAATGTGATCTTGATCACACAATAGCCGCTCTTACTGAATCTATTCAAGATGCAGCACGCCGTTCCATTCCAACAGCAGAAGTACAATTACATAAACCAAAATTGCCTCCGCACTATTTACCTTTCATATCCGCTTCTCGTCGAGCACATCGTGAGTATCTCGCTACGGGTAATCTTGAAGCGCTTAGACTTCATCGCCAATACCTTAGAATTACGCACAATTATATTGTTGCCTATAAGAAACGCCATTGGATTCAAACTTGCAACACACTTGCAAGTGAATCACACCCTAGTAAATATTGGCGCAAATTCCATCAACTCACCGGTACAGTATCTCGCACACCATACCCCATTGTTCACAATAATCAGACAGTGATCACTGATATGGATAAAGCGAATACGTTTGCTTCATTTTTTCAAGATATTTTTACACCTCTTCCTGGTTGGCATACACCGCAGCGCCTACAAAATTCAATAAACCGACGTACAGATCCAACATCTGCTTCTCTGCGCCCATCTATCAGCCACTCTTTAGAGCCCAATAATCAACTTACCACTCCGATCCAACCAGATGATATTCGCCAAACATTGCTCCGTACACGAAACACTGCACCAGGATTCTGTTACCTATGTTCTCATCAGGCAAGCATCACCTGCTTTTCTACTTTTTCTCAGCGCCATATATACTTCCATCCTGCGAACTGGATTTTTTCCATTCGACTGGAAATACTCGAAAGTTCTTCTATTTCCCAAACCTAACAAACCTTCAACTGACGTACGGTCCTATCGCCCTATTCATCTCACCAGTTGCCTTTGCAAAATATTAGAACGCATTCTAGTCCGCCGCTTGCACGCTCATCTTGCAACTCATAATCTACTTCCTATTCATCAAGCCGGTTTTCGACCTCATTTTAGTACAATGGATCAGTTATTACGACTATCTACGGCTGTTTATGATCAATACAACACAGGTTTTCCTTCTTGTCTGGTAGCCTTTGATCTAGAAAAAGCTTTCGACAAAGTTTGGCACCCTGGTTTACTATACAAACTCCATAACTATTTTTTACCATCCTCTTATATCAGATTCATCCATTCTTTCTTACTAGGGCGACTAGCATATATCTCTATTAACGGAACACTTTCTCATCCGATCTTCATCCAATCTGGCGTTCCTCAAGGCTCGTCACTGTCTCCTTTATTATACCTACTGTATGTTGCCGACCTTGTGGTTCCAAACAACATCAACATATTTCAGTTTGCTGACGACACCGCCTTTTTTACGACAGCCCGCACAGTACAATCCATCAGTAAAACTATGCAAACGGCAATTGATGCATTCGTTGACTGGTGTAATGTATGGCGATTAAGTATTAATTCTACCAAAACTCAGGCTATTGTTTTCCTGCCACGTAGACGCCGTTCACGTATCTACAGGAATCCAAGTCGATTAAACCTCCAAGTAGACCATACACCTGTTGTACCGTCAAATACTCTTACTTATCTTGGTGTCATATTTGACTCCAAACTTACTTGGACCCCACATCTCACCAAGATCATACGCCAAGCGCAAAATCGGCTCAACCTCCTCAAGCGCCTAGTTGGTACAACCTGGGGTTTAAAACCGTTAACAGTACTTCATACATATAAAGCATTTATGCGTAGTACATTAACATACGGTCACACTGCCTGGACATCTGCACCGCCAAAATTCTATCAGAAGTTGGCTATCCTAGAGCGCCATGCTCTACGCCTAGCACATCGAATCAGATTACCGCATCCGACACGATTACTTTACGAGCTGATTGACTTTCCACCTTTATTGCACCATCTCGAACAGCTTCGTACTCGGTACGTTTGCAAGCGAATTGACCAGCAGCATCCCATGTTCCTAGATATCCTACGGTACGATCGGGATCACGACGCACCCTCAGCTTACGTTGATACTCCCCTACAGCACTTCATGACTCTTTATCATTTGCAACTCGATGATGCTGTAGTGGATCCCGAAATCTTTCACATCTACGAATCACGTGAGCTTTCATCATTCATATATCCACCGTAACTACCTATTAACATGGGCTTCCTCTGTCTCCATCAGTTCCTGAATCGCCCCAGGAACAGAAGATAACTTGCATTCGTCTGTACTAACAAATACCTTGTGATGTGGCGTTCAGAGCACTTCATTTCATCTTCATCTACTTCTCTCCATATTGCCTCCTGTACCATATTCATTCATGTTTTGCACTCGCCTTAACTCCGCACTACATGGTAATAAACGTATTATTTTCTACAATATTGCTATCTCATGCTTATAGTATGCTTGTACTTCATTAGATGTTATTGTCACCCTTCCATCCCCTCTCTGTGTATATGTATTTAATAAATAAATAAATATTATATACTTGTGCACCTCTTAGACCGAGCACATTAAACTGGAAACTAAATTTTATATAAAGCACTTACCCGAAGAAAGGGCAAAACCCTTTAGCGGGACGACGGACAAAAAAAAACCTTTGCAGTTCATCTTCTCTGGGTTAGCCTAACCTGTCTTAAAGTAGTTATTGCACTTACCGATGACGAAGTATTGTAATACGTATTTCTGAGATCGGTGCAAATACGCTTTTTACAGGGTGGACAAAAGGATTCTGCGCCTTTTGGAGGGTTCAAACCTGTATTTTTGTTTTCATCTCATCTCATCTCACTTCATTTCTTGTTAGCTGGTTCTAAGCATCATCTGTCCATTTACATTCATATTCATCACTTTTGTAGGGCCGCTGGCCCGATGCACAAACTACCACCTATGGTCCCCCAGCCTAGGGATCAACGTAGGCGCACTAGGCAGGAATCGGATACTTCGGATAAGTCGGTTGATAAGCGTCCCCGTTCGGGGTCTGCTCCTGAAGTGGCCAATGTTAACACTGCTGATGACCAGGACTTGCGTATGGACTTCCAACCTTCAACTAGCTCTGAACCTCTACCAACCCCATCTCGGGATCAAATTTATAATTTCCTTCTGACAAACTTTGATACAAAGTTCAAAAATTCAAAGCATATTTTTCAACAGCTTGTTAAATACGTGCCACGATTGGAGATAGCCGAGATTCGTTTTACTAACAATGGTGTCATTCTCAAGTCCAAGAACCCAGATTTTCATCGCCACGTTCGTAACAAGGCTTCATTTGAGATCTTTGGCAAGAATGCAAATATTACTATCTTGCAACCGAAACGTCAGACGCAAGCTCTTCCACCACCAAGAAAACCACCGCTGTTATCTGTCGTCATCAAGGGTGTCGATCCCGAGATAACTGACTCGGAAGTGGAAGAAGAGCTTACTGCTGAAGGCGTCAAGATCCAAAAATGTATTCGTATACGCAACAATACTGGTCCGACCTATCTAGTTAGAGTTCTGACAAACGAACAGCAAGCTATTGACCATTTATTACAATATGGGGCCTACATATTTAAACGCAGGCATAAAGTAGAACCATCTCACACACCTCCACCTCTTCCGATTCGCTGTGAAAAGTGCCAGGTTTACAACCAGCATCAGACACCTAACTGTCCGAATACTTCTAAATGTGGTTACTGCGGCCAAAATCATTTGACTAAAGACTGTCCTATTGGAGCAGCGCCACCAAATTGCAACACCTGCCATGATGCGCATCCTACTTACAGCTATAAATGTAAGGCCAAACCTCAACCTGAGCCCACTAAACCCGAACTGGTGGTGCCTTTACGTACACCAGTGCCTCCGCATAATTCTCTCAGACAACCAGTTACAGTGGAAGACATGATCCGCTTCTTTAGTCTAGCTCTCCAGAATATACATCCTTTCTTACGGACTCACATAATCCACCAAGTTGTCTATGCAACTAAACTACTCTACAACCTAGATGTCAAAGCAACCTATTCCGGACAGACAGTACATTTTCGAATCTATCCTCTCACAACCGAAGTTTAACTGTCATATATCATGGATACGGGTTTCATTACGTTTCTTTATCTCAATATACAGTCACTCTGTACCAGGAAAGACCTACTTACTGCTTTATTAAATGAGCACAAGGTTCATAGTTTTCTCCTGAACGAAACCTTCCTGACTCCCAAACAATCTGTTTATTTTCCTGGCTATCAATTCATACGCCACGATGGACCCCCGGGTCAGCGAGCTAATGACGGAACAGCTATCGGCACTCAACATAAGTTACCCAGCAAAACTATTAATCATAGATTCGCTGAATCTTTACAGGAGCACAATATTGTCACCATTTATTTCAACTCCAGACCTATCACTGTAGCAACCATATATATCCGACCACATGTTCGCATACCCACTTCGTTCTTCACTTACCTGGATAATAATTTCCGCTCCTATATCGTCATGGCTGACATTAACTATCATAGCAGAAGTGCTCACGAAAAACGCTCTTTCTCCGATTTCATTAACACTCACACGAACGGCGAAATTTGTCCACTGCCTAGAGCGACTCGTCCATCCTCTAATACAACTCCTGATGTGGTGATTGCCTCCTCTAGTATATTACCATACCTTGATATCAGTGTCCTCGATTCTATTGGTAGCGACCATGATCCTATAAAGGTAGACAAAATTTTTCCTAATCGATCAAAACCACCTCAATAATTTCTCCGTTCCCGGCCAAATTTTGACCGTGCTAATTGGCTATACTACTGGCAGGATATACATGACACACTAGCAGATATTGAACTTCCATCTGACATTCCTACGTTTGACACTACTTTAGATCGCCTTACTCAAAGCATTCAAAACAGCGGTGCAAACGACATTCCTGGAACCACAGGTAATCTTTACCGCCCTAAACTACCACCTCAATATCTCTCGCTCATATCTCTAGCTCGGAAAGCTTATAAGGAATACCTACACAGCCGTAACGATGTCACACTGCGACTTCATCGTCAGTACCTTCGTATGGTTCAAAATTACATCCGAGCATACAAAAAACGCAACTGGATAAAGACAGTTAACGCTTTAGCAAAGGAAAGTCATCCAACTAAGTATTGGAAACATTTCAATCGGCTAATAGGGAAAACCAGCACCTCTCAGTATCCTCTACTAGACAAGAATACTGCCCTTACAACGGACTCTACGAAAGCGGATGCCTTTGCCCATGTTCTTCAGACCACCTTTACACCAGAAACTTCTTTTCGAGATAGGTCGACACTTTACAGACGCATTGACAGATATACCAATCCTCATAATAGATATCTTCAAATTAACGTAGACCATACTATGGATGACCAGCATCCTTTAACGGCGCCAATAACGCCATTGGATATTACAGACGTGATACGTCACAAGAAAAACACTGCGCCTGGGTTTGATGGTATAACCTACCGCCATATTAAAGAAGGTCCTGCTATTTTGCTACATATTTTGGCAACGCTTTACAATTTTGTTCTCAGAACCGGCTACTATCCACCTACTTGGAAAGTCTCTAAAGTGCTAATGTTTCTGAAACCCCACAAAGATAAAACGGATCCAGTTTCTTATAGGCCAATTCAGCTCACGTCTACACTCGGCAAAATCTTTGAGCGCATCGTAGTCCGCAGACTTCATAGGCATTTGCTAATACATGATCTGTTACCCAAACATCAAGCTGGCTTCCGTCCTGAGCATAGTCTCCTTGATAACCTCTTACGACTTAGCACTATTCTTACGAACCATTATAATAGAACTGCACCCTCATGCCTACTTTTATTCGATGTTGAAAAGGCCTTTGATCGCGTGTGGCATAATGGTCTTGTGTATAAGTTACACTTCTTCAATCTTCCTGCCGCATATATACGTATGGTGTACCACTTTCTTACGAATCGTCTTGCATAAATTTCCATCAACGACAGTTTATCTTTCCCTATTTTTCCTTACACCGGTGTCCCGCAAGGTTCAGCCTTATCGCCACTATTATATATCTTGTACGTCAGTGACCTGCCTGTAATGCCTGAGCCTATTTATACCTTCACATTTGCAGACGATACCGCACTGCTGGCTTGTGGCAAAACTATGCACCAAATCAACATCTCTCTGCAAAAAGCCATAGATGCTTTTACCAACTGGTGCAGTAGATGGAAGTTGAAATTAAATTGTACTAAGACCCAGGCTCTCGTCATCATTCCACACAAGAGACGCAGTCGAGTACGCCGCAATCCATCATTACTTAACATTAATGTAGACGGTGTACCCATCCACCCTAGCACACTGCTAAATATCTGGGGGTAACCTTCGACGCCAAGTTATCTTGGAAACCTCACCTTCTTTCCATCAACGAGAAAGCGCAAAATCGTTTAAATCTCCTGAAGCGGCTCGTCGGTACTACCTGGGGTTTGCATACCGATACTGTTCTAAACACGTACAAGGCATTTCTTCGCCCATGTCTCACTCACGGTCACACTGCCTGGGTTAGTGCGAGTGATGATTTCTACGAGCGCCTACGTATTATAGAACGCCATGCTTTACGTCTCGCATTTCGAATCAGATTACCTAGCCCGACACGTCTCTTATACGAACGACTAACATTCCCGCACATCACTCGACATCTGGAAGACCTTCGCTCTCGCTACATAGACAAGGAATGGAGAACACAGCACCATACACTTATGGACACCATACACATTGATAGTCGACTTTTCGCCTCACCTACTTATTACTATCCTCCACTGCGACATCTCCTCTCCATCTATAGCCGGACGCATCCAGAGCACCCTGACCATCATTTCTTCGACATTTATCATCCATCAGAATTCAATCCGCACATCTACCCATCGTCTGCACAGTGACTCCACCTAACAAGGGCTTCCCCCGTGTCTATCATCAGTGTTGAGTAGCCCCAACACAGAAGATAAGCTCATTTGTGAATACTAACTCTTCCCTGTGTACTGTGGCGTCCAAGCACTTCATCTCATCATTCGGTCCGCTCATTAAATAAACATCTTTCTAAAATTCACAATCCTTATATCTGATCACTGTTACCTGCTATGTTACTATTCCACATTCATATCTGTGTTTCTAGTTTGTACCATCAATGTTTTACAACAACAATAATAATTCACCTGTGTATGAATAAAGTGACTTACTTTATTATTGTTGTTAAACCTCATAGCCCATATATGTGCTAAATCATAACCAATGTCTATCTGAATCACTCCCGAAGAGACGACGTTATCGTCTGCGGTATAACATATTTAAAAAAAATGCAGTTCATACCCACTCAGAATTCCTAATCGTTCATCGATTTACAGGTCTGAGTTCGATTTCTAACGCTCTACGAGCATTTACTACTATTTTTGATCATTTAGGGAGGATTGTTCTGATACAGACAACCGACATCCCCTTGCAGTCCGTATTGCTGACTCAAGTGGGAGCCCGTGGCCATCATCATCATTTTCGTCAGCTCATCTCTTTTGTAGAGGGCCAGTGCTCGCACTGACCGACATTTCCGCGAGGACGTATTGCTGCCTCAAGTGAGAGCCACAGTGGGCTTCCTCGATCATCCTCTTCGCCGAAGTCTTTTGCGCCCATTTGGATGGCGTCAGGTGGCCATCCGGGACTACCACCGCAACCTCCTGGGCCGTCTCTGAACCCCACGTCAGTGGGCCAGGGGACTGACCGAAGGCATCCATCTGCTTCCCAAGGAAAAAATTCTGGTAGATCCCGATCACACACACCGGACAAACATCACACTTCTTCAACTCAGCCACCGTCTAAGCGTCATCATACTGTTAGTGAATCCGAGCAGTCTGTTTCATCCATGAATCTCGACGACGCTAATGAATTTCCGACAATACTTGATTCTTCCAAACCTCGTCTTCATTCATTCCTGCTTACCAACTTTGATCCCAAATTTGAGAATACCAAGCTGGCTTTCCAACAAGTCATAAAATATCTACCACGCGCCTCCGTCGCTCAAATTGTTCATACACGCAATGGGATAATCTTCAAGTCATACGATTCATCATTCTTAACCACTGTACGAAACAAATGCAGTTTCGAAATTTTTGGCAAACATGCTGAAATGAAGCGACTTGAATCAAAGGCGTTTAAACAGGCACCACCTCCACGAAGACCCCCGGCTCTTTCAGTTGTCATTAGGGGTGTGGATCCTTCCCTGACAGACGATGACATTCAGGAAGAACTCACTCAAGAGGGGCGCTCTATACTTAAGTGCATACGTATTAAAAACGACCATGGAGCCACATACATGGTACGAGTCCTTACTAATTCCGAAACCACCATCGATGACTTGCTAACTTATGGCGCTTTCATTTATAAAAGAAAGCATCGCGTCGAGCCATCAAAATCACCTCCACCTTTACCATTGCGATGCGAGCGCTGTCAAGCGTACAATTCCCACCCGACTTCAAAATGTACGCAACCTAGCAAATGTGGATACTGTAGCGGTGCCCACGATACTAAGGCATGCACCAACTTAGCTAAACCACCTAAATGCTCCACATGTCCAGAGCAGCATCCGACGTATAGTTATCGATGCAAAGCGAAACCTACAGCTGAGCCTCTCAGCCCGGAACTCACATTTCCTTTGCGATCTGTTTTACCGCCAACTCAGCAAGCGCTACCACCACCTGCTATCGACGAACCTGTTACTCTCCAACAATTACTATCTTTTTTCACTATCGCAATGCAAAACATTCATCCTTTTCTTAGACAACACATTCTCGGGGTGGTCAATCACTCTGCTCGCCTGATCTTTAAATGTTCCTTTCAAGCTACCTACTCTGGTCCAGACGTGTATTTTCATGTCACTCCATTCGAAGAACATACCTCCGCAGAAACTTCCAACCCTTCTACTGCACCGTAATCATGGGTATTTCGCTCTTATTTGTTAATATTCGATCCCTCGCTACTCATTATACTCTTTTCGAACAGCTTCTCTTAGAATAATCTATTCAAGCCTTCCTCATTAACGAAACTCACCTCACACCAGCTATGTCTTTTAAAATACCTAGATATACATTACTACGTTGTGATTCTACGGTAGCTGCACGCCGAGCAAATGGGGGAGTGGCGGTTGGCTTTCATCCTTCCATTAGTCATCGCCAATACCACCCTGCCTTATATAACATACCGGAGCACCTCATTATCACCCTCTATTTTCACTCCCTTTATGTCACTATAGCCACCATATATGTGAGCCCTGGACACCGAATCCCCCTCTCCTTTTTTCAATATATCTCTAATAACTTTAAATATTATATCATTATGGCAGATATTAATATTCATAGCCGTTCAGATAACCAGAAACAACGTTTCCTTAACTTCATCACCGGTCATATCACAGGCCATATCTTTGACATACCAAAACCTACCCGACCTATCACTGAAACCACACCAGACGTAGTGATTTCATCTGTCAACCTTTCCCAACGATATACTCTCGAGGTACTAGATTCTGTTGGTAGCGATCATCTACCCATCAAACTTCACATTGATCAACCACAGCCTCATAGTCCTCGAACCTTACCAGAATTTCGGCGTGTCCCACGTTTTGACCAAGCAAAATGGGAACATTATCGCTCAACAATCACTGCCGATTTAGCCAATCTTGAGCCGCCTACCACAGAAGATGCTCTGTATAATTGCATTTCTGATATTACCTACTCTATCCGTCATGCGTCCGAACTTCATATACCAACCACTGAAATCTCCCGGTTCCAACCACGCCTACCACCAGGTTATCTACCTCTTATACACCGCTCCCGCGCATTTTTCCGAGAGTTTCAGCGCACTGGGAACTTGGAAGCACTGTAGCATCATCGCAAACTCCAGCGCACAGTCCGAAACTATGTTAAGGCATATAAACTCCGGACCTGGGTCAAGACTTGCAACACCTTGGCAGAAACTTCGCACCCAACTGGAAACGCTTTAATCTGCTGACGGGCAAGCTTACCAGGACGCCTTATCCATTGCTTAATAATGACTGTCCGCTACAAACAGATAAAGATAAAGCCAACGCTTTTGCCGACCACCTGCAAACTACATTCACTCCTTTTTCACCAGACTTTCCCCGGAGGCATCCCACGGACATCCTGAACCTATCAGCACCTTACTTACAACCGAGTGAAACTCATAGTCTTCCCGACAATAATCATCTCACCGCTCCTATCTCTACTGACGATATTTCGTCTGTCGTGAATCGCAAGCGTAATACAGCTCCTGGTTTGGATCGGATAACTTATCGCCACATCAAAGAAGCCCCATACTGTCTTCTTCTTCTTCTTCTTCTTCTTCTTTCTTATGTCTATACATTTATACTTCGTACCGGGTACTTCCCCTCAGACTGGAAAACATCCTCTACTTTAATGTTTCTGAAACCTAACAAACCTCCAGATTCTGTTGCATCTTACCGTCCAATACAGCTAACCTCCGTATTTAGCAAGATTCGCGAGCGCATCATCGTCGCCAGACTTCATCTCCATCTCTCTACCCATAATTTGCTTCCTGTGCATCAGGCTGGTTTTAGACCTAATTTTAGCATCAACGATCAACTGCTCAGACTCTTAAATCTCATTACCAATCATTATAATACTGCTCGACCGTCTTGTCTCATCCTTTTCGATCTCGAAAAAGCTTTTGATAAAGTTTGGCATTTAGCTCTTCTGTTCAAACTACACCGCTTCCGACTTCCACTTTCTTATCTCAGATTCATATTTCACTTTCTTTCTAACCGCCTCTTATGTAACCATCAATAGCTAATTCTCTCATCAGATTTTTAATCACTCTGGTGTACCCCAAGGCTCTGATCTCTCACCCCTACTACATCTTCTGTTTGTAGCTGACATGCCAGCACTTCCTCTCAATGTGCACACTTTCCAATATGCTGATGACACTGCTTTTCTCTGTACAGCCCGAACCATTCAACAGATTAACTCCTCTCTCAGCATAGCAATGGACTCCTTCTTTCGATGGTGCAATAAGTGGCGACTTCACATAAACTCCACTAAGACGCAGGCAATTGTCTTTATTCCACCTCGCAAGCGCTCTCGAGTACAGAAAAATCCGAATCTCCTTAACATCAGTGTCGACGGTACACGAATTCAACCCACTAAACAGGTCACTTACCTCGGTCTCACTATCGACCATCATCTAACTTGGCGCCCACATCTTAAAGAAATCACTCGCAAGGCCTATAATCGTTTAAACCTTCTTAAACGTCTTATAGGTACCACATGGGGATTACAGCCTTCTACAGTACTCAATACCTACAAGGTATTTTTGCGCCCCGTCTTAACATATGGACAACCCGCCTGGGTTAGTGCATTACCTTACTTCTACAACAAATTAAAAGTGCTCGAACGACATGCTTTTCGTCTAGCATACCGAATCAAGCTTCCGAGTCCAACGCAGGAGTTGTATGACCGCATAACGTTTCCTACCCTACTTCATCACATCGAAAAATTAAGGCTCAGGTTCATAACTACCCGCTTTCAGCAACGGCACCCTCTACTTGTGGACACGATGGATATCGATCGCAACTACGATCTGGGTTATAATTTCATCACCTGTCCTTTATCTCTGCTCTTCTCCCTTTATCTCAAAACTCTTCCACCTGATCACCCCGACCATTTTATCGCATCTGCCTATTCTTCCGATCATCTTGCACATCATGTTTCACCCACATTTACTGCACTGTAAATCCATTATACTAACAGGGCTTCACATGTCTTCATCACTGTCCAGAGTAGCCCCTGGACAAGAAGATAACCAGCATTCGTCTTTTTAACAAATTGTTTGTGTTTGTCCTGTGAAGTGCACCTCACCATCATCTTTTCCTGCCCTTATGATTATGATCACAAGATCATAATGTCTGATGGATACTATAATAAAATGAAATAAAGTTGAAATATAATAAAGTGTTACTTCAATACATGATGTTCCAGTTCTCCTACATCCCATAGACCAGCTCCAATCTCCTTACTACCCCAATAATTTCAGCACTCACCCCGGATAGAGGGCGCAACCCTCGCAAGGGAGCTAGCCTTCGGCTAGCAATTAAAAAAAATTGCAGTTCATACTTAACCAAGAAGCCTAGCCTCTCTTGTGTTTCTTACTGTGTCAGCGAGGACCAAGTATTGCAACACGTACTTGCGAGCATAACACAATTAGGACAGTTAGAGGATTGACTAAAGTTTTCACTTTAGGAGGGCAAGCTTGCTTTTTGAACATCATTTAATCATCTTCCTTTTCGCTTCCATCTTCATTTGGGCTTCGGCCCTAGGCTCGTTAATCATCATGACTGACCTTGGCAACGCTTCCGGACCACTTCCTGTTAATATCGGACCAAATTGACGCCAGAAAACTCAACCCCGGATTGTTACCGGCACTTCACGATCAGGACTCAACACCTCTGGTTCGCTTAGTTACGCTGATTGCATTAGTAAAGGCCATCGCATTCGATCTCGGTCTCTCTCGGATGGAGAACAATCTCTGGATCCCAAGAAACAACGCATTAATCCTATAATCGATCAGGGTAGTAGCAGCTCCAACATGGATTGGGCATCAACTTCAGCCGATACTTCTAACACACGCAACCAACCAGAACCCGTATACAATTTTCTGTTAACAGATTATGTCCAGAAGTATGATACAGTTCGCGCAGTTTTTCAGCAGCTTGTTAAATATGTACCTCGTCCTGAGATACGTGAAATAGTCAAAATTCGCAGAGGCATAATCATAAAGTCTAGCAATTCAAACTTTGTATCGCATGTGCGTAACAAGGCCACTTTTGAAATATTTGGGCCAAAGGCTAAACTAACAGCACTAACTCCTACCAAACGCAAAACTCCTCCTCCTCCTAGACGATCGCCAATGCTCTCAGTAGTTATACTCGGAGTAGAACCGGACCTCACCGATGAGGAAATTTGTGAGGAATTACATCAGGAAGGATTCCCTGTAAAACGATGTATCAGGATAAGGAACAACAATGGTGCAACTTATCTTGTGAGGGTACTCACAGATCAGCCACAATTAATAGACCAATTGCTATCCACGGGAGCTTACATTTATCGACGACGTTATAAGGTCGAACCCTCTCGCACACCTCCTCCTCTCCCGTTACGATGCGAGAGATGCCAACTCTATAATGCACATCCCACATCCGAATGTACAAATGATATTAAATGTGGATATTGTTCATTACAACATTCTACCAAGGATTGTCCCACTCAAAAGGCAAAGCCTCAATGAAGTACATGTCCTGAGAAGCATCCAACTTATAGCTACAGATGTAAGGCTAAGCCACAACCTGAGCCATCCAAACCAGAACTTGTAGCACCCATAAGATCTGCTGACCGTCCAACTCCACCTGCTAATTCTTTACTTCATCCGGTTACTGTCGAAGATCTGCTCCGCTTTCTCACAATTAGTTTACAGAATATCCATCCGTTTCTTCGCACCCACATTCTCAACCAAATCATTCACGCAGCTAAAATCTTGTTTAATCTCCAGCTACATGCCACCTATTCTGGACCGACAGTCCATTTTCAAATTCAACCTCTTGAAGTCTACGTGTAATATGGCAGCTCCTATTTGCTACTATTTCTGTATTTTCGTGATGACTTACAACTTATTATTTATGAACATTCGTTCTCTGTTGACACATCAAGTGCTGTTTACGCAGTTATTACAGGAAGAACATATATCAGTTTTTGCGCTCAATGAAACTTACCTGGCTCCTTACCTACGGTGTTACATACCAAAATTCAATATACTACGCCATGATGCTCCGTCCGGACCACGACTATATGGGGGTACAGCTCTCGGCATTAGTAGTCGTATACCATACCGCACTGTTACAATACCCCAGGATTTCAATCTGCCTGAATACAATATAGCAACTATCTACTTTCGCGGTCGCACAATCACATTTGCTACAATCTATGTTCGCCCCGGAAAGATTATCAATTACGATTTCTTTCGTTTCATTGATACACAATCTAGGCATTATATTATCATGGCTGACTTAAATTTCCATAGTCGAACACAACGCGACAAGCAGCTCTTCCTTGATTTTATACATACATCCACTACTGGGGAATTTCACAATTTGCCACAGCCTACGAGACCAGCTAGTAACACGACTCCTGACGTAGTAATAACTTCGTCTTCTTTATCTCCTCTTATCAATATTACTGTACTGGACTCAATCGGTAGTGATCATGTTCCTATTAAGCTGGAACTACAATGTACAGCAAAGCCAACAAATCCCTTACCAGCTAGGAAGATTTATCTCTACCATAAGGCTAATTGGGATCAATATCGATCTACCATCGATGATGCCATTACCGCACTCACTGTACCTACCTCGCAACATAGTCTTGATCACGTCATCACGGAACTTACTGACGCAGTTAAAGGTGCAGCAGATCATTCCATTCCATCTACTCATGTCCATCCGAATAAACCTACCTTGCCGCCAAGGTATCTTACATTAATTTCTGCTTCACGTCGAGCTTATCGAGAATATCGAACAAGCGGCAACTTGGAGGCACTTCGTTTACACCGTCAATATCTCCGAATAACACACAACTATATTATAGCCTACAAGAAAAGACAGTGGATTCACAGGTGTAACACCCTTAGCAAGGATACTCATCCCAGCAAATATTGGCGTAAATTCCATCAACTCACTGGCAAAACGTCTCGCACGCCCTATCCTCTTATTCACAACAATCAAGCTCCTAACACTGACATCGACAAGGCGAATCTTTTTGCTGCATTTTTTCAAGATATCTTCACTCCGCTTCCTGGATGGCACACACCGCAACGTCTTCAATCTTCGATCAACCGTCACGCTGATCCTTCATCTGCTCATTTACAACCATCTGACCAGCATGTTCTGGAACCTAATAATCCACTAACTCAGGCTATAGACCCAGATGACATCAGAACTATTTTAGCAACTAAACGCAATACGGCGCCTGGATTCGACTCTATTACATATACTCTCATCAAACATGCACCTCCTTCTTTAATTCTGATTCTCAGTCTTATTTACACGTTCATCCTTCGAACTGGCTTCTTTCCGCTCGATTGGAAATACTCCAAAGTTCTTTTATTTCCTAAGCCAAAGAAACCACCATCTGATGTCCAGTCGTATCGTCCAATCCATTTAACAAGCTGTCTTTGCAAAGTATTCGAACGTATACTCGTTCGACGGCTTCACGAACACCTCCTTACATACAATCTTCTGCCAATCCATCAAGCTGGTTTCCGACCGCGTTTCAGCACACTAGATCAATTATTGCGACTTACCACTGCCATTTATAACCAATACAATACGGGATTTCCTTCTTGTTTAGTTACATTTGATTTGGAAAAGGCATTTGATAAAGTCTGGCATCCTGGCTTGATATACAAATTGCATAATTATCTGCTACCCATATCTTATATACGCTTAATCAATGCCTTCTTAACCGGACGTATTGCATACATCTCTATCAACAACGCTCTATCACACCCAATTTTCTTACACTCTGGCGTACCTCAAGGTTCTTCTTTGTCTCCATTGCTGTACTTACTTTACGTTGCTGACCTCAGAGTCACTCCTCATGTCCAAGTCTATCAATTCGCTGACGACACAGCATTTCTATCAACGGCTCGTACTATCCAACGTATCAACAGACTAATGCAGCCAGCCATCGACACATTTGTCCCCTGGTGTGACGTATGGAGACTCAGTATTAACTCTGCGAAAACACAATCTATTGTATTTCTACCACCTGGTAGACGATCCAGAGTGCTTCGCAATCCAAATCTATTACACGTTCATGTGGACAACATGTCAGTTCCTCTTTCATCTTCTCTTACCTACCTTGGGGTGATATTTGACACAAAGCTCACTTGGACACCGCATCTTAAGAAAATTATTACTCAAGCCAAGAACAGACTAAATCTCCTTAAACGCTTAGTTGGAACCAGCTGGGGTTTACGACCACCTACTGTCCTCCATACTTACAAAGCTTTTATGAGGAGTACTTTAACTTACGGCCATACAGCTTGGGCCGCTGCCCCCGACAAATTTTATAAACAATTATCAATAATGGAACGACATGCTTTCAGATTGGCCTATCGAATCAAATTACCAAGTCCAACTAGGCTCCTCTATGACCTCATAGATTTTCCACCATTGCTTACCCATCTAGAACAGTTTCGCATCCGTTATATTACGCAACGTTTTGACTTACAACACCCCATGCTTCAGGACGTAATACGCTATGACCGAGACAATGATGCACCACCACGATACGTTGATTCTCCGCTACAGCACTATCTTACCACTTGCAAATAGATCCTGCCGACCGCGACCCAGAAGTATTTGCTATATATCATCCACGTCATCTGTCATCTTCCATATATCCATCATATGCACAGTAAATATCTACTAACATGGGCCTCTCCTGTCTACATCAGTTCCTGAATAGCCCCAGGAACAGAAGATAACCTCATCTGTTCACTAACAGAACCTCGTGTTGTGGCGTCCAGAACAATTCATCCTCATTTCATCATCATTTCAAACAGTTATTCCTATGAGTTCTATTATTCCTGCTATGTTTTGCTATTGACTTGATATTCCTTTTAATGTTTTTCATATTTGTTGTTATATTCACGCACTGAACCTAATACACTGAACTAATTTTGTTATTTTCTTGTTTCTTGTTTCATATTACTCATCGCCTCCCTGCACATTTTCTGTTATTATTATTTTATTTATGTATATAACCAGTTCAAGTTTATTTCTAATGTATATATGTTCATATCTTTAAAATAATGAATAAAGAGAAAAACCCTTAGACCACCCATAATTATTATAGCCTCCACAATATCAATGCAACACCTCCCCGAAGAAAGGGCGCAACCCTTTAAACGGGTAGACTGTAAAAAAATAAAAAATAAAAAAAAACCTTTGCAGTTCAACAGAAGATAACTTCATTCGTCTAAACTAACATAACCTAGCGATGTGACGTCTAGAGCACTTCATTTCATCTATTTCATCAACTCCATTTGCACCTTTATTATTATTTTTTTGAGTCCGATTTACCTTTTATTCCATGCTTTGTGTTAATGTAATACCTGACAATGCTAACATGTTCATTTGTAGCACTTAAAATATTCCTGTTCATGTACGTGTTTTTTCATTTTCTGAATAACTTCACTTAATCCATGCTTAATATAATGGAATGAATGAATAAAGAAATAATAAATATGAAACCTCTTAGACCACCTATATTTCCTTCAAATCAATAAATCAAATTGAAGCACTTACCCGAAGAAAGGGCACAACCCTTTAACCGGAATGACGGACAAAAAAAACTTTGCAGTTCAATCAATTTCTCTCCACGAAACCTTCTTGTCTGGTTCTCTTCGACTTAGAGAAAGCCTTTGATACTGTTTGGCACCACGGCCTGGTGTACAAACTTACTAAATATAATCTGCCTCTCACCTACATACGATTTATATTCAATTTTATGACTGGACGCATAGCCTACATCTCCATTAACAATTCATTATCTCATTCAGTATTTTTACATTCAGGCGTTCCACAGGGATCTGCTTTGTCTCCGCTTCTTTATTTTCTCTATGTGGCAGATATTCCACCTCTTCCAGCAACTGTCAGCACTTTTCAATACGCGGATGACACTGCATTTCTGGCACTTGGCAAAACCATACAGCACATCAACAAACATCTTCAGGAAGCTATCGATCTATTCACCTCCTGGTGTTCCAAATGGCGACTTAAAATCAACGCCGACAAAACTCAAGCAATTGTTTTTGTGCCTCCTGGCAAACGCACTAGGGTTCACCGCAACCCAACTTTGCTGAATGTTTCCGTTCAAGGAACACGAATTCACACTTCAAACACAGCCAAATATCTAAGACTTCTCTTGGACAAACATCTCACCTGGAGACCTCACTTAAAACCTATTTTGACCAAAGCCTATAATCGAATTAATCTACTCCGTCGATTGACTGGCACCAATTGGGGTCTCAACGCCTCTACAGTTCTCACTATATATTAAGTCTTTCTCCGACCAGTACTGACTTACGGATTCACAACCTGGATACCTGCAGCACCCTTCTTTTATAAAAAGCTACAAATCTTAGAACGTCATGCCTTCAGAATCGCTTACCGAATATCCTTACCTAGTCCCACTGCCGATCTCTATAGTCGCATAACTTTTCCCACACTTCTTTCCCACATAGAACATCTTCGGTTAAAATATATCACTCATCGACTGACAATGAACCACCCTCTACTCATGGACACAGTATATACTGCAGCCGACTTCGTTACTCTCACACCATTACGCCCCACCCCTCTATCTCTGCTTTTTACCCTTTATCGATACACTGTCCCTCCGAATCATCCCGACATTCCTCTTCTCGATGCATTTCATCTCGATATTCATTCACATTTCATCTTTCCATCACATCATCCACAGTAATCCTACTGTACTAACAGGGCACCAACTGTCTTATATTAATGCCCCGCGTAGCCCCGGGGCGAGAAGATAACCTCACTTGTTCTTCTAACCTCACCTATGTGTTGTGATGTGTATTGCACGTACTCATTACTTTCATACCACATAATCATTTCATATCTACCTATGCTAATGTTTATGATCATAAGATCATAAAATCCAATGACCATTAAATGTTAATAAATAAATAAATAAATAAATGGATAAATATCAATTATCCCAACAACAGTAGTCCATATTCAATTTTCCTTATTACCTCTTCCCGAGTCGAGGGCGTAACCCTTGGGTGCGGCTAGCTTCAGGCTAGCAAAAAAAACCTTTGCAGTTCTATCTACAATCTATTTTCACTCTGTCTGAAGCAGCCATTCCTCGCAGGCATCCCATACATACATTTAACATAAATTCACTAGAACTTCAACCCAGCACATCTCATGTTTTACCCGCACATCCTCTTACTACGCCTATCACTGTAACAGATATCAACTCCGTCACGGCTCGCAAACGCAATACTGCCCCTGGTCTGGACTCAATCACTTATCGTCATGTCAAAGAAGCGCCTCTCAGTGGAAGACTTCCAAAACACTCTTGTTTGCTAAGCCACACAAACCACTAAATTCCGTATCATCTTACAGGCCCATACAATTAACTCCGACTTTCAGTAAAATATTGGAACGCATCCTTGTCAAAAGACTTCACACTCACTTAACAGCGAAAAATTTGCTGGTTTCCTTTACCTTTACATCAAGCTGGTTTCCGACCAGGATATAGTATTAACGATCAGTTACTTCGCCTCAACAACATGATCACTAATCATTACAATTCTTCCAAGCCTGCCTGTTTAGTTTTATTCGATCTCGAAAAGGCATTTGATAAAGTATGGCACCTGGGACTTTTATTCAAGCTTCTGTCTTTCCGTCTTCCAATCACGTACATCCGCTTCATTTTTAATTTTCTCTCAAACCGCCTGGCTTACATTTACATCAATGACAGTGTCTCTTATCCTGTTTTTCTTCATAGCGGCGTTCCGCAAGGCTCTGCCTTGTCCCCATTGCTGTATCTGCTTTATGTCGCTGACATGCCGTCCTTACCGCAAAACATTCATACTTTTCAGTACGCCGATGACACGGCTTTCCTGGCGTTAACGAAGACTATCTCTCAAATAAACACTGCGATGAATGAAGCTATCCGTCGCTTCAGCGATTGGTGTCGGACGTGGCGCTTAACAATAAACGCTACCAAAACTCAGGCCATAGTCTTTATTCGCTCACGAGTTCATCGAAACCCAGCTCGTCTTGCCCTTACCGTCAATGATGCTGCCATACACCACTCAAAGACAGTGAAATACTTGGGTATAACATTTGATCATCATCTTACATGGCGTCCACACCTCGCTAACGTTGTAAGCAAAGCCAAAAATAGATTAAATTTACTTAAATGTCTCATAGGTACAACGTGGGGTCTCCATTCTTCTACGCTCATCAACACCTACAAGGTCATCCTGTGTCCCGTACTTACATATGGTTTTACCTCCTGGATATAAGCAAGCGCAAAACATTACGAAAAGCTGTTAATAATGGAACGACATGCTCTCCGCCTAGCCTACCGCATTAAATTACCAAGTCCTACCCGTGAATTGTACAACCGCATCACATTTCCTCACCTTCTTTATCATATTGAAGCTCTTCGTATTAAATATATAACTCAACGGTATGACAGCGAACACGCTTTATTTTTTGAAACCGTCTACAGCGACGCTCCCTACACTCACAGCTATCAACACACGTCTACACCTCTCTCACTGCTTTTCGCATTATATAAATATACCGTACCTCCAAATCATCCGGACTATAACATCATCAGTATCCTCAGCACATCACACGTACCGGCCCATATCTCAACTTCATATCATGCACAGTAAACCCGCTTGTCACGAACAGGACCTCCTCACGTATAATAAAATAAATAAATAAATAAAACTTATGGCGGTTTAATACAATTCATAAATGTCTCTTTGCCCAACAGAAAACAATTTTTTTGGTCATAATAATGTCAAATCTCTTTCCCAAATAGAGGGTGTAGCCCTCGCAATGGGTGCTAGCTACACCATAGCTAGCTAACTTACAAAAAAAACTTTGCAGTTATAGATGGTGTTACTGCGTAAGACACCAAGTATGCATTGCACATGTTCTGTGCACGTGAAGATGTTGAATAGTACCTGGCATGTATATGTGCATCACATGTACAGGCGTGCATTTATACAGATGATGCACATGTTGTATCGGTGCAATTGTACATGTACTATACGGATACTGTACGTGCATTGTGCTGTCTGGGCTAGTAACAGTATGTCAGTTGTATGTAAAGTACATGAAGAATTGCAACATAACTTTGTGTTTGGACAATACGGAAAAAAGAAACGAATATAGCTTTATATATTCTGCGGAAAACAATTTTAAGGGGCAAAAGCCCCCACGCAAAATTTTTAAAGTTGACGCTGATATACAGAGTTCTTCCGAAGTCGCTGAACCAACTCCCACCCTCAGAAGAACTCTGATGCGAGTTGAAATGGAATTATAAACGTCTTGAATTTTAGCAGTAGAATACAGGCTGGATAGACGGCTGAGTCAGCAAGAAATTATCTTGTTTTCCTAGAATTCGATATTTTTTTTCCTAGAATTCGAAGGCAAGTTTCAACAGGCCTTGAGTTGTTATGCTCATAGCCTTTTAGGGCTACCACCAGGAGCCCCGTGGGAAAATTTTGGTTGTTGGAAGCCGCTGTTGCTATGCTCATAGTCTTGGACGCCTACCAGTTATAGAAACAAAATGATACATAAGTGTTCTCGTCGTGCATTGGCTAGTTATTTGAACCACCCCACCCCCGTTCCTCCTTGAAAACCGAAGAGAATATGCGATTTAGCCCCTTGGTCCTATTCCCACGAAATGCCTGTAGCTTATGAACTGAAGGTGTGCTATTGATGATCGAGGCTTCTCAGCAGATTGTATGAAATTGGTCTTAGTTGCTAAGGTAAATATTGTATTTCAAGGTTTTTTTAAACGTGGGATGAGAAACAATATACAGTATGAGTCTCATAACGAAACACATGCCCATACAAAATCGTGTTGCTAAGTGATAGGGCCCATATGATAAAATTTTAGCCCTGGGAACGTTCCCTGGGCTGCTAAAATGAATATGAATGTTTTAAAACGTATTGGATTCCATTGATTGAAAATAATCTAATAACGGAAGCTTCCCATATCACTTGATAATGTTTTCACAACGTAGGATGAAAGTTAGCGGCAAGTTTATTCAGTTGCTCCTGCTGGAAATGGATTCGTACTATTTCATTCCGATTCGGGAAAACTAATCTCAAATATATCTTTTAAATATAAACCTATTCTTTCCGTGCAACACCGGGTATTTCAATTAATAAACAAATAATTTAAGAAACAATGAGTATATTTAACCCTTTGGGGATCCTGGCTTTTTGGGCTATTTTTTAGACTTTCAGTCAAGCAGCTACTGTATCGTCACTATTAACCTAAGATCATGGTTCATACCTCATTCTCTTCAGAATAGAGCTGGCTTTCAAATGATACCACTTGCGTGCTCATACCATATACCAGAAGCGGGAAAAAAATGTCAAAGTGAAAATTTCGGAGGGAAATTTTTTTTCTCGAACTTTGGCCACCCCTGGACCCCCCTGTGTGATCGTAGCCATCTAAAAAAAATCTGAGAAATAGTACTTAGTATACTGAATGTGTGGGCCAAATTTCAAGTTTCTATCTTGAATAGTAAGGGCGGGAGAATTTTTATCAAAAATTCCCACAGTGCCCCAAAGTACCATAAAACACTATGACCTCAGGGAAAAAAATTCCTGAGACATCCCTAATTACCCTAGGACTATAATCCGCCAATCATTCTCTTCAGAATAGAACTGTCTTTCAGGCGGTACCATTCATATGTCTCCATTATGTATCTAAGGCGGGAAATTCCTGAAAAAAGGGATTTTTGGGGGCAAAATTTTCCTTTTTTCAACTTTTGCTCCTCTGGACCCCACCTGTTTTTACGCAGAAATCGGAAAAAAACTTCTGGTAAATACTACTCGGTGGACTGAATGTTTGTGCAAAATTTCAATCTTCTACGTGAAAAAATAGGCCTGCCAGATAAAATTTCCCTACTTTGCCCCACTTTTACCCTATACAGAAGTATATTTGGATAAAAATTCACTGAGACGGCCCTAATTACCCTAGAATAATAATTCGACCGTCGTTCTCTTCAGAATGGAACGGCCTTTCAGACGGTATGACTCACGTGGTCCTATCATGTTTTTTTTGGCGGAAAAATGACGAAAAACGGGATTTTTGGGGTAAAAATCCCTATTTTACCCCTTTGCCCCTCTGGTTCCCCCCCTGTTTTAGCACTGACATCGGAACAAAAAATCTGGTAAATAGTACTCGGTGGACTGAATGTTTGTGCAAAATTTCAATCTTCTACGTTCAAAAATAAGCCCGCCAAAATATATATATACCGACAATGCCCCATATTTCCCTATATAGAAGTAAATTTTTCAAAAAATCCCTGAGACGTCCCTAATTACCCTAGAATAATAATTCGACCGTCATTCTCTTCAGAATAGAATGGCCTTTCAGACGGTATGACTCACGTGGTCCTATCTTGTATGTGAGGCGGGAAAATGAAGAGAAACGGGATTTTGGGGGTAAAAAAATCCCTATTTTTACCCCTTTTCTCCTCTGGTTCCCCCCTGTTTTGGCACTGACATCGGAACAAAAACTCTGGTAAATACTACTCGGTGGACTGAATGTTTGTGCAAAATTTCAATCTTCTACGTAGAAAAATAAGCCCGCCAAAAAATATTGAACATAGGCTTAGAAAATGAGAAAATAAATTTTTGACTTATGACGTCATCACCTCCTATGTCTGGACGCAGGATGGTCTGAAACCATACGTAATGTCTTCTACAAGGCCTCTGGACTTGGAAAACAAAAAAACCCGGACGAAAAAGCTCAAATAGAAGAGAAATAACGCAATGTACCATGAAAAGTGCATATGGTACAAATTGTACCATAGGATCCCCAAAGGGTTAATGGAAATAGACATATGCATTTTTGAATGTTGTATATGAATTGCTAATTCATATTTTATCTTGTAGAAAATGGTGCATCCAGGATATATTCTGAAGTAATATGGAGAACTATCGGAGGTATATTTTATTTATCTACTGTCGAATTTAGTGTGGAATAATTTCACACAATTTATTTCGAAACTATCGAGACGAGATTGAGACCGCTATTTGTCGATTGAAACAGACTAGTACTGTAAGTAGTCTCGTATTGTCTCGTTTTGATATCAATTTTACTTCGGGGCTTGTTCTCTAGTAACTTGTTGCGTAGTGCACCTACATAAGACGTCGTATATTTAAATGTTTGAGAACTTACCCCACCTCCAGTTGACGGATCGTTTTATCTAAAACTACAAGACCGTTTATGTAATTTTGCGTTTAAGTACAGGTCCTATCCTTATGTCAATTATTTTGTTGCAACAGAGAATGAAAAATGTAACAGTTATAATATTGATCGCGCATAATCCTGTATAATAAAAGGCACTTTATAGAGTGTCGGACTTCGTGGCGTAAATACAGTAGTTACTGCCTTGGTAAGTTTATCACTGAATGCGTTTCCGTCCTACTCGTGCAATGACGTCACTTTTGACACACGCTCGGGACAGGACCACAGGAGGAGTAACGCTGTTCTCTGCTTACTTGCTTGCTACTGTGTATTATCTTTGGAACCTGATATGAAATTACTGTTTTCTCCTCACTTTCAGCTGTCTTTGCTATTTCTAATTTAGATGTATATTGTATTAGGGGAATTTTATTCCGTCATGGAAATATATTTTATTTCTTTTTAAATGTAAATAAAAAGAAAAGTCTATTTGGACAAGTTTCCCCACAACTCTAGAGGTATTGTCTGTGGTGTGCTTTTCTTTTCATTTCCTTTAGATTGCGGTGGCTCACTGGTAGAGCGTTCACCTCTGGTGCTTGGGGTTCCGGGTTCAATCCCAGACTCCTTCAAGTGAACTTTGTGTTGGAAAAACACCGTGTGCGTGGGTTTCCTCGGGGTTCTCCCACTGTCTTCATTTCATTCATTACTCATCATCACCGTCCTCTTTAGCCTAACCGGCATAACCGTCGGACGTAAAACCCAGATTTCATTTTCATTTTTCATTTTTTCCTTATATTGTATCCCCAGTTTGCCTAATCCAGTTGTGTTTGTGAATCAGAATTTCTTTCCTGAACTTTTAATTTTCTCACTTCAGCACTATCTTGATTTGCTTGTAAAATGTTCTTTTGGAGGAATAACTTTTCAGTTGCTTGTTTAGTTGATTTATTCTTATGTATGTTCTAAATGGGATAAAATATTAAAACCTCCGGTTCACACTTGCTAACAAATTCATTTTTTTATGATGCCTGTTAATTTTCTAATGATGTTCTTTCCTTTGCGAATAAATTCTCCATTACATTCTCCAAGAAAATATTCGTTAGCTATTTTGATTGTGTCTAGAAGTTTCTTTGATAAAAAATGTTAGTCCTCCTTTTGAGATAAATTTTGTCCAGTTGCACTGTAGTCCCTGAAGAGGTTCTTTGACATAGAGCTGTGAATATTTAATTTTAAATTAGAAAACTAGCTTCTCAGCTATAAATTCAAGATTTTTCTTCAAGATCGTGCGTATTAAATGAATACATTTGATCTTCACTTTCATTTTTATCTTCTGGTAAAATATGCGTCTACAGCTGTACTGTTTAGTGATGTCAGCCGGTTCGGTTCGGTTCGAGCCGGTTCGGTTACGATGAGCCATTGGCTCGGTTCGTCTCGGCTCAGGTGAGCTATCGGCTCGGTTCGGCTTGACTTAGGTCAGCCAGCGGCTTGGCTCTGTTCGGCTCAACTGAGCCGAGGGCTCGAGCCGGTTCGTTTGAGTGAGTTGTTCGCTTGGCTCGGTGGTGACAGCCTTGACCCGAGCCACTTGAGATGTTTACAACACTAGTTACAGGAAACTACGATCTCAACCTTCAAACTCCGATTGCTCCTTGACCTTCATTCGGTTCGATTTCAATCTCCGAACTGCAAGTACCACTCAATCTCCAAACTCCAACAATAAATCATTCCCCGTCGACCTCAACCTCCGAACTCCAATTACCAATGGAACTGATGGAGTGATAACTTGGGAGAAAACTGTCTGATTCGAACATCAAGACCGAGTATTTATATGCAAGACCGAGACCAAAATCAAGTGGGCAAAAACAAGTCCAAGTGCGCAAGATTCGGACAAGAATGAGACGCACTTGCGAGAGTCTTGCAGTCTTCCAAATTAAATACCTTTATAAATAAACGAAGAATACAGAGGTTTTATGTCTTAAATTCATCATTTTTTAAATTATGTTGTCTGTTTAAGCTATGGGGATAAACAGGGTGTTAGGAGAATGTAACTTCTTCTTAAACAAGAAAAAGTTATAATCGTTATCTTTTGAAGTACCCAACTGAGGAAAGAATGATGGGTTTCGTATTGCAAACCGTATGTATAATGTGACAGAGTTTATCGGCCCTAAAATTACTAAGAATGAAACATAGTAGAAACTGGTTGTTGGTCCATTGGAAACAAACTTACATGAGGAGATCAACCCATTTTATCAAAACTCTAAAAGAGTGATACACCTGCGTTGCAAATCAGCAGTAACGTGTAGTTGTTAAAGACGCTTGTTTCGGAGCGCTTTTTCTTGCTTGTAGTAAACATAACAAATAAACTATTATTATTATTATTATTGTTATTATTATTATTATTATTATTATTAATATTATTATGGAAACCAGCACCAAGACTGTGTGTTCCTTTCACCCCCATTGGGAATCAAACCTGAGGACTTCTGCGTCAAACATAGGTGTGTTATACATTCAACCATAGTGTGCTCACTTAACATTAAAAATTAATGTAGAATATACGTATTTCTTCAAATTCATCTGGTTATTTTGTCATAACCTTTGTAATTATAAAGTTAATACTTTATGCAGTTTATTAAGATAATTAGTTGTTTTACAATGAAATAAACTGTTATTAAAGTTGCTAACTACTTGCTATGAAATGTTAAAACAAAAGCCTAATTTTCGAAGTTGGATTACGTGAAGACAGACAAACTGTTTTATATTTGAGTTTGTAGTAACTGATTGGTTAATCAATCTCTTAAATCAGCGGGCACTAGTTTGATCTCTGCTGTAAATATCATTCAATCAACTAATGAAATATTAGTTCAAATATGTAAAAGTTCAAGTACGCCTAAAACTATTATTGTTAAGGTCGTGTAACAGCATCTATGTAGTTTTTAGGGCATCTTTTGTGTTTATCTAGAGATATGTTTTGTTTTATTATTTCAATTTATTTCTCAATAACTGAAAAAATATTTCTAAGCGAACTTGTATTTTTTTTGTTGTTAATCAGGACGATGTTGCGCCCAACCGGCTTGGTTCGGCTCGACTCAGGTGAGCCATCGGCTCGACTCAGGTGAGAAATCGGCTCGATCCGGCTCCGTTGGGTGAGTTGTTGGCTTGGCTCACTTTTCGGCTCGCCTCGGTGGCTACTGAGCCGTGATCCGATCCGCTCAAGCCGTTGACAACACTGGTACTGTTGTAAATAATTCATCATGCAGTGCAGTTTTTCAAGTATATATATCTTCAATTAATGCAGGTGTTACTGTTTCCTGCTGTGTAAAAGGTTCTTCAATGGCTTCAATATTTTTACGTAGAATGCTTTTCCATTATATACCCTCTTAGTCTGTACTTAAATCCTAGAGAATCCGGATGGTCATTGCTTGAACTCATTAGTTTTCTAGGTATCAGGACATTTGCGGTAAAACCAGAACACCAGTTTTTCCGGGATATTTGCGGTACTGTTCAAAACTTTCCCTTAAACAGTAGGACATTTGCAATGCACACCGTGGAACGTGCGCCGAAATCATCCGTTTCAGACCCGTTAATCTAAATTAGAATGAATACATTAATAAAGAGGTTGGGTACGCAGATGCAACAGCCTAATATATGAGATTCATTCTGTTTGGCTGATTTTAGTAGGTCATGAATATATAAGAGGAGATCACGCGGGTTCCTTAATGGAAACTATCACAATAATCGAAACATCTAAGAAGAAACCATGCGTTTTTCATCAGGGTTTTCAGTATAGACAATATTGAAATTTCAAGAACGGGAACATATCTTGGAGGAAACAAATATTGTCCCTCGGATCTTCGGCCTTTTACCAGCAAGAGATAGTAAGACATATCAGAGTTTTTCAGTTTGGTGAAGGTTAATATTATGATTGGAATCCGAAATTAAGCAAATTACGCTTCGAGCAAAAAGCAATCACATCTCGAGGAACACTGTTCCAGGAAACGCACTTTAGTTGGTGTAAGTTCCATTTTAATCAGTGCTTGTGGAGGAAGGTCCAGGAATTAGGACTCATAAATAACTATGAATCAGTTCCAGAGGTGAGGCTCCGCCTCAGAATTTCTTTTGCCCTACCATTTCTCCCTGTAGATGATATCGATATTCGGTGGCTTTCCATTATCGAAGATGCATCACTGTGAGATTGTGCAGGCCTCTTTCTGTTTACTTAGCTCGTTTCATTTCAAATTTATTAGAGAACTGCTCACACTATTTCCGTAGCGGATGTCACAAATGAAATATAATTAAATTACACCATGATTTACATGGGAATGGTGGTTTATTCTAGGGGAATGACAACATAATTTCTAAAAACTAAGATTGTAATATACAACAACATATAATTGAATGGTTTAACAAAGGTAATTAGATATCTGATAGTTCATTTGAGAGTTAAATACATTAATATTGATTGCTAAACAGGCAAGATATTCAAATAATTAAGTTATTGGAGATGGAAGATGAAATACGAATATGCGACTTCAGTTCTCAACCTTGAAAGTTTTACGATAGGTTGACTAATCATTTTATAGTACTGCATGACATCTCTTAACTTGAAGTTAATAATGCAATAAGTGCTCGTACATACCTTGCTGTAGAAGTCTTCTAACACTTAGCAACTTAATGACCGACGTCCCGAATTTCTGGCTCCCGAGCTACGTATCTCCGAATCTCTGCGTCTCTGAGTGTCCGAATCAATCCTTGAGACCTTGAGGTCCCTTTTTATTATTTTACGAGGGACACACCCAAACCTCATATCATTCAGTACATTCTTTTTCGTCAAATCCACAAATATGGAAACTTATTGCTCTTTTGCATTCTGATTGGCTATTAGCAAGGAACCGCACCCAGAATACATGGCGTGATACACTTACACACACGCGGACAGCGTGACTGTTACCGCCGGAAGATTCCAATGACATGATTTCTAGACTTATCCACATTTGTCTATGACTTGTCCATAGATTCTTAACTATTAACCAAATTTCCGCATTTAATGCTGGGTCACGTTGTCAAAATCATGATGGTGTATCCTGTTAGTAAGTAAGCATAACCTTCAACAAGGAAACATCCTACGAAATTTGCGCAGTAAAAGCAACCACAGTCACCTTCGAGGTTTTGCGTATTTCATTTCTCTGTTGCTAGCTTGTGACAAGCTAAAAGAGAAAATTGTCTTGTAAAATGAACATTAATCCAAAATAGCCTTTTCAATTCCTTCAATAAAGAGCAATGTAACCATATTTTTGGACCCAGCGTCACATTCCCACTGCTTCATAATTTTCGTCCTCGAAAATCATCAAGAATTGAGCGCTGAAGCCGGAACATGGGTAACCTTACTTTCCGAGTGGCCCTCGCATTGAAGTATAGAGAATAAAGATTTTGCAAAAGAAGAAGTATATTGTATGCCATGCATATAATATGAGCTTGTTGTCGGCATAGTCGCATTTCACCTTTCCTGTACAAAAATATAAAGAACATTTTCAACAGGAATGGTGTGTCCGTTCCTTCAATAACATAACTAAATAGAAGGACACGTGATTATGAGTAACATCAAGTTAATAAGCATCATAATTGGAATAACATATAGCTTATTGAGTTAAACATATTGGTATAACATATTGCTGAAATATTGAGTTAAGGAAGTACGATATTAAAGTTAAAGGTCAACAACTTGTTGAACATGCTACAACTGCAAGTAATTACGTGAATGAAATGTTACATTAACGATGAAGAGTTATTAATAATTTGAACATGCTATATGTACAAGAAGTTACGTGAATGAATTACCATATTAAGGTTAAAAAGGCAATAATATTGCGAACATGCTACATTTGCAAAAGTTACTTAAATGAATTACCACATTAAAGTTGAAAAGTTAATAATAGGTTGAACATGCAACCTTTGTAAGAAGTTACGTAAATGAAATATTACATTAAAGTTGAAAGTTAATAATATTTTGAATACATTAGCAAAAGGTTAACATTATAACAATCTATTAATGCCCTGGAAGTTCAGTATAGTTAACAGGGATCATCTCTTCCAAATTTCATTACAACTGATTCGGGCAGAAAACATTGAACGACAACATCCAAATTTTATTTGAATTGTTTTGTGCATGGAGAGGGCATAGAGCAAAATAATGACATATAGTAAATTAGACTACTTCACAATAACAGAGAAGTGTTCGGTTCATCATTCTAACGATAATTTTGTACTGTTCAAAACACTTTCTTAGATTCGAACTCAGTTCTGTTAGTACAGTTGACTCACTATTGATAGAGTTGAAACTTATTAAGAGTAAGTACTGATATATGGTTAAATGCTTATAACCTAGTGAGATGTGTACTATTTCATATTCAACGAAATAGGGTCCCATTAGAATTGAACAATACACAATAAGGAAGAATTAATATTGTTATAATTAGTAACGAATATTGTATACGCAGGAGCACAATTAGTTGTATCATTCCGTTATATTACAGAGATTTTAGTATCAATATTGTGCTTATGAAGTGATTGACTAAATGAAACATCAACAATTGGGTAGAGATTTGATGGTTAAAAGAGCGATGCATTAGCGGCATCGAATTTGAATGACATTAACAATTTGAAGACCAAAAACTCTTTTACTGAGCTTTTCTTCCCTTTTTATATAAATGGCAGATTACATAGCAAATCAACCTTGTTTTATTGCTTGCAAGGATCAGTGTATATTTACAATTTAGTCACCCCAAGTGAATGTGAATTATTAGGAATAATAACAATTTATGTGGTTTAGAAGTCAATTTCTATAGTTAGATAGCATTATAGAGAATTTATTAGATACAGATTTGAGTTATCCAAGAGGAGATGACTTATTATTATTGACTTATCATGAAGAATCAAGGTGGACTATAGGCACTGGATTTTGCAAGTTATTTATGCTACAATTTTGAATTTAACAAAATAGACAAGACGAATAGAGATTTAAAATTGAGGTGGCCCTTAGGAACGCCTTGAGTCTACATGACATGTATCTAAAGCTTGTTTGGAACCCTGTTTTGTTTTTGGCACCTTTCAATTAAGGAGTAATCGTCTCTCCTTTCTCCTATTATTTACTTGTGTAATCAAGGAGCGAAGAGAGATGATTTCAAATTGTCAATCGGTAATGAAGGGGATTCGAACCTATGAATATTGTATTCAAGGAGTAGACCTATCCTTAATAAAATTTTGAATCAACGTTCACAGTGGGCTATTCCATCAAGATCACAATGACTGAACATACATAGAATCTTTAAAAAAAATGCAATGTTAATTGTGCATCTCATGCATAGACAGTTTACAGCAGAGAGTTTATAGAACCAGAGATTAGTTAACAAGTATTATGAGTCACATCGTGGACAAACCACAGTGCGCTGACATGGGCTTCCTGTTTACGCATTAAAATGATATTACAGGAAACTTGTGTGAATACAACGAAGAAACAGAACAGTGTTTCCATTTTTGATCGTGAATTTATTACCAAAAGAGGGAGTTAAGAATGCTACTACCTATATTCGGTCAATCCTTTATCGGGTTATCGATATACTAGAAAAATAGTGCCGAGATGGAGCGTCTGAAGATTGACTAATTGTAGGAAGTGAATCCAATCCACCAAATATGGTCTGAAATGGGGAGTTTGGCATTTTATTGGCCGTTACAATTTATTAGTGGAACCCCATTTGGGCGTTAACCGGAAAGGCGTTGGATTCGTATCGAAATATTGTATAATTCTTCAATTATTTGACCGTAGGTGAACAGGAGGTGCGCCACGAATGCGATAAGATGCGTAAGATTTGAGCAGCGTTATATATATAAAAAGGATATACTACAATTACTTTAGGAGCATAAAATGTACTAGTTTGTTTCGCAAGTGTACAAAAGGATGTCATAAGATTAGGCACGAGTGCGACAAAAGGGAGAGTTTCACTAACTAGGTAAGTAAAGAGCCATTTTGTAATATCTTTTCCTTAGTTCTACTAAACATCATATATAACAATACATTAGTGTTACTGGAGATACTCTAAGAGTTTTCCATCCTTTTGTTTTTGAAGGGTGAACTTATCCTAAAAAAACAGTCATCCACTTTTTCTTCCAATAGCTGTTCTAAGTGTCTGAAGGTTTAACCAACTTTAAAATTATCTTCTTTCCGTACTTGTCCGTAATTTTGAACGAAGCGACGCACATGACGTAGTCAAAAGTTACTCATGAAAAAAATATCAATGATATTAATAATTAAACATAATAAGAATAACAAATAATAATAAAAATGACAATTAATTACCTCTAATTAACAAATCCTAATCATTAATAGGTTTTAATAATTATTAATTACCATTAACGAATGTTAATAATAATAACAAATATTTGTAACAAGAAAAGATAGTAAGAAGGATGATTAAAAGAAATAATTAAAGGATAATAAAAAATATAATAAAATTAAAAGGAATTTTTATTCTTATTTTGTTTTGTTTCCATTTTGTTTCTTTTTATTTTATTTCATTTTTGCATGTATATGAGAACAAAGAACAGTGGTATGATGTATCTAAAGAGTTGCATGGGGAACTAGTGGGAAGCATTCAGCATGTATATTCGTAAGTGTGTCCTTGCTCTACCGATAACAACTTGCGTGAAACTTGTGATGATAAGTTCTTCCGGTCTTTCAACTTTACGTAATGATTCGTGATATAATATCATATAATAGTTCAAGTTAAAGAAAATAAAATGGTTGCATGCAATTTATCATAGTGGCAGAGTGGTGTTTTAAAGTTTTGTTTTTAAGAGTCTTGTTTTCTTAGGCATAATAATAGACTCGTTTTTTTGTCGTGTGTGTGTCTTGCTTATGCTTTCACCTTCCTTTTCACCTTATTCCTTTAAGGGTGAGTCTACCCCAGTCACAGGATTAGCAGGGCACCAGCCCGACCCGTCTACCTGCAATAAAGGATTCACACTTTGGTATCCCGGTAAGCAATGCTATGGCGGCTTTATACTTTCTTTTTTATGTATTACCTTTCATTACCTTTCCTTGAGTGGGAATCTACCCCAGTCACAGGATTAGCAGGGCACAAGCCCGACACGTCTACCTGCGATAAAGGATCCTCACTCAGGTACCTGGTAGCAATGCAAAAATTCCTAAAACATTACCTTATCGAAGCTTATGCACAAAGTGTAAATGAACAAGGAAAGAATTAATTTACATAAGCGTCTATTCATAGGATTAATTATTTATAGTGTTATTTTGTCTATTTACCTAATTTAGAATCTACCTGTGCCTCTTACTAATAGAATTTAGGGATAATAGGGGTCAGCAGTCGGCTGGAAATGAGAATACATTTTAAATAATTTGATTATACTTACAACTTGTGGCAAAACAAGCTTTTATCTGTAAAGAAGAGAATTCATTATTACAAAATCACTTTATTTCCTTTTGTTAAATACCATTTTGTACCATTTAAATTAGTGCGATAAAATTTATTACATGAGTAAAATGAATTGAAATTCTTGACCTTTACGTCCCATGATTATGCCGGTTAGGCTAAAGGAGACGGTGTAATGAGTAAGGAATGAAAATGATGAAATAAAGAAAGTGGGAAGAAACGGGAGAATCTAGAGAAAACACACGGTGTTTGTCCACCATAATTACTAAGATAAGAACACTAATGGGTAAGATCTTAGAATACCAGGTTAATATAAAGCAACAATACATTGAGGAGGAAGAAGACACTCACTGATACTTATTGATCTTTAAGAAGACACAAGGATATTTAATTCCAGACTACTGGCCATCCCAGATACTGGTGGAACAAATGCAGATAGTAATACCATTTGTATATGGGTATCTGTAATAGAGGGTAAGGAGCCTCATCCCATTGATGTTGTATGAGTTAAAAGGACTTCTTGGTTTGTGGAACCTGACAAATTGCATGATTACTGATGACCTCCGTAAGGAACTAGCATGACCTAGCGTTTTCCATTCATACCGTTTGGCATGCTAGTTCCTAGTGGAGTGTTATTGATTCATCTCGTATGCTTTGACCAAGTGGATGAAGAAGGGGTTGAAGATTTTCACCGATTGATCTACACATCATAGGAGTACGACATAAATGCACTGAGTCTGGATGAGGTATATGTGGCCTGGTAATTAAAGGGAATGTAGCATGAAGAACGTAATGTAGCATGTAGTATTAGTATGTAGCATGTAGAATGTAGTATATAGTATGTAGTATTACATATTAATACATCGTTTGCCTTGAGGTATTATCACTTTTTCCTTGTGCTCTGTTATTATTCTTACAATATGTTGTGCAAAGATTTATGCATGATTCATGTACAATGTATGTGGTATCGACTTTTGTTTTGTGTTAGAGACTTAGTATTCTAGAATAGTGTGCATATGGAAATTATATCTAATTATTTGATACATAGACATATATAATGATATATATATATATATATATATATATATATATATATATATATATATATATAACGACACTAAATAATAAACTCCTATTGAGTAATAACATAGTATGCTTATATGCTTATATATTGCACTAACATGCTCTATATATCTCACACAAGTAATAATAATCTCAACTTTAATAAGGACTCATCATGTAATTACGTGAAATTGTACAAGGATACATCATGACAATGTGCAAATATATATAAAGTAATAATCTGATAATAATAAAAATGTGCTAAAATATAAAATATATATCTAAGAATATAATAATCTAATAAACAACCTAAATAACTACTGAATGCTGAAACCTAAAAACAAACTAAATAACTACCAAATACTGAAAAAAATTAAAAACAACCTAAATAACTACTGAATACTGAAACCTAAACACAAACTAAATAACTACTGAATACTGAAACCTAAAAACAACCTAAATAACTACAGAATACTGAAAACTAAAAACAAACTAAATAACTACTGAATACTGAAACCTAAAACCAACCTAAATAACTACAGAATACTGAAAACTAAAAACAAACTAAAGAACTACGGAATACTGAAAATTAAAAACAACCTAAATAAGTACAGAATACTGAAAATTAAAAACAACCTAAATAACTACTGTATATATATATATATATATATTACTAATAATATTGCTTAACAATCTAGCACTTCAAGCAAAGCGGTTGTTAATATATTTTGCAAGATTGAATACCCTACATTAAAATATACTAAAGATAATCCAATAGTTTGGACAAATCAGTCAACGATATAACTCTACCATTTAGTTCTAAAATAAAACTTCAGTCCAGTTCAGAAAAGCGTAGCTAATCCAATCTAATGAAATACATTTACATATACATATTTATCAAGAATAATTACATATACTTAAGATGATTACATATAATTATATACTGAATTCTCATAATTATTTGCTACTACTATTTCGTAATATATCTATTTTATAAAGAATATAAAAGCAAAGATTGGCACATAGCATAGATGAAGATTGAAAGTTGAAAGTTTCGAATAGTCAGTACAAGTATAGTCAAGCTGGCTAAAAGGGGAATTCACTCTTGAGCCTGACGTCTTAACCAGTTCAATGCGGTCTGTGCAAAAGCACTCGTACGCAATAGGGCCTTTCTAGGTGAGGCTACTAAGAGGGCTTTCTTGTCATAAAAATTAAGGCTTTGCAGCACACTTTCCTTTCTGACTAATGGAATGAAATGTTTCAGTTCAAATTTGTTTCTAAGGCGATTAAGTCGATGCAGAACGTCGTCATAATTCAATTCAGTAAAAACAACAAAGGCTAATTTGTAGGAAAAGTTTTTACTTACAATTATATAACCAATGAAGGTCATGAACATGGAGGAACATTTAAAGAGGATAGTCATTTGAGATAAGGAAACCTGTCTGACTCCTAAAAGAAAGAGATCATATTTATCTACTTGCAAGGGTTTAAGCTCGAAGAAAAAGCAATTTTTTGAAAAAAAATATGATCTCCCTTGTCTTTGAAAAGTCTGTTAAGCTGTAACAAGGGATTTCTGGCATTAACTTACAATGTTCTGCATAGAAGACGTACTTAAAATGACTGTCCCTTGAATTGGCCATTTCCGTATGTTGAAAAGAATCAATTTCTGCTTGTTTTCTTCGGTGAACAGCTTCGCTTCGTCGCTGATTACGTTTGTCACTCATTTTATTTCTAGGGATAGGTAAACAGTACAATTAATTGCCTAAATTTACACAGTACAACCTAATCCCAATATATTCTTCTAACTCTTATCCAAGGGTGTCTACATATTACAAAATGATTCACCGAAGCAGTACAAGAAGTACATAAAGCGAGATGATTGCAAAGTAACGCTAACACATTGAGATTGTTTTGATAACACGCCTTGCATTTGAATTTAGATGGAAGATCATAAGGCGAAGTTTGACTAGTGTTATTTACATATGAATCATTTCTTTTATTAGATAATTTCTTTTGGGCAGTTTTAACTGGAGGATGTCATGACGCCTGTATACGAGCCAAAATAGTTGGATCTTGGGTAAGAATCTAGTTCTTAATGGACCCGTCGAACAAATTCGGCTCCTTTTAACAACAATAAATAATAACAGGTTGGGGCATATTTAGAATGTTCGACCCAGGGATTATCCATAGCTTTCCAATTAAATAATTCCAATCCACAGTAATAACATAGAACCAAATCATGATTTCCGGTATAGTAAAATCCAGATCGAACAAGTTCTTTTGAATTTTGACCAGTTTCTGTAGGCCATGTAGTGAATGTTTCTAATCGTGATCCCGCGATTGCGTATTTGGGAAGCAGAGGAGGGTTACATAGATAAGTCTGTGTATTATACAATTGAATAACATACAAGGGATCCAATTGAATTTTAGGAGAAATATGTTTGGGACCTATTTGAAATGGCGCAGTGGTCGAACCAGAATCTTCCTCTATGGGATTATTTTGAGTGTCGTGGCGTAGTATTAAGGGGCAATTTGGATTGGCGTGCAATATAACTGGCAGTAACAATTCACCGGGGCGAAAGTTACCTAATGTAATCTGACAAAATATGCATCTTACAAAATCAGGGGGGTGAGAAAAATAAAAGCCATATTTTGCCAGAAAATTAGAATTAGAAAAACATGATTCCAATTGCAGAATGATTTTCTTCTATCCGTTTCCTTGCGGAGATTTAATGAAGTTTGCTTAAAGTATAGCGAGCCGAAAGTTGGAAATATTGCCTTCCCATTCATACTTACAGAAAATTAAGGGTTCCTCGTTTGGTTTCCTTAAGTGTCTGAAAAAAATAAGTAATTCACTGTATAAGGAAATTTTAAGTGTATCCCTTTTTGTTTTTGTTTTTATGTTTTTTATTTGTTTTTATTTTTTATTATTTTTTATCGATCTATCTATTTATCTATCTATCTATCTATCTATCTATCTATCTATCTATCTATCTATATATATATATATATATATATATATATATAAGCAATTTCAAACTTCATTTAGACTTAACCTTATGTTGCACTAATCACTTATTCCATTAGTCAGAATATTTTGGTTATCCACTCCCAATCATCATGAGAGGGGTTTATTTCCAGAACAAGCCATTCCTTAGGTGCGCTCCCAGAGGGGCGGTTTTCAATTTCCGGTTTACCTTTGACCTTTTGATGTGTATACCATTCACACAATGCCTTGCATTGGCTTAGGGCACATCGAGCAGAGCTCACTCTTGCATGCGAGTTGCAACATTCGCGTGAGTGCGGAAGACGTTCTAGACGGGGCATCCCAATGTTTCTAGATCTTCAGCTTTAAGACTGAATAATTTTTGGATCCATTTAATCTTATTGTATCCTTTACAGTATACGCTGAAATTGGAAGGGATTAAGGTAGGCAGCATATCTTTTACTGTAGAAATAGAAATCTCATCAGATCAAGACCATTCAAGACCATGAATGTGTGTAGTCTGAAAGTGGACACGTCTTTGATCAGTCTCTGATAGGGATTCTAATGAATTAGGTAAGTTGATTTTGCAATGGAATAAGAAGGTGTTATTTGGGGTTGCTATCCCCAATTCACGTACATAATAGAATTTTCCTAAGAGGAAGCCTTGAATATCTACTATAAAGATGGGCTGACATGGAGAATTTCGCAGTGGAAAGGAAGATGATTGCAAGGAGGCAAGTAAAGGGCGATCTTTCAAGATCCCTTGAAATGCAGTCAGCAAGAAAGAAGGAGAAAAAGCGTGAGAATGTTGATGTAAGAATACTTCTTTCCATTTTATGAACATATCCTCGTTTTGTGCATCTTCAACTAATTGCTGTTCGATTGTGAAATGGGGGTGCACTCCGACTTGGTTAAGGTATTCCTTTAGTGAGTCATATACACAGCTATCCTTGATTTACCCTTCATGACATAATAAACAGATTTCCCTTCTACCCATATTATATATATCCTTAAAGTAAAATAGAAATGTATTTATAAGGATATTGCTTGTTACTTTAAAAATGATGAATTATCGCTGTAAATTTCTAATTATCACTGTAATTAATGTAATGATCTAATTATTGTTGATTTTCAGATCTTGGAATACTTGTACTCGTACCTACGTATACATACAAAGTTTTTATTATTATTATTTTTATTATTATTATTATTATTATTATTATTATTATTATTATTATTATTATTATTATTATTATTATTATTATTATTATTGCAATATCTCACAATATTCAGGTCTCGCATGAAGAGTGCGAGGTACTTCATATCCATCGGCTACATTTTGAGGTCGAAGGAGAGCTTTAGGGGGTCGAGGCAGTTTTCTCAATTTCCTATAATAGAAGGCAGATAAAATTAAAAGACAACCTAATATAATATTAATGATTAGTCCCACGACTAACGTTATGATACATCCTAAATTTTCATTATGCGTTTCATTGTAAATCACTATCCCTTCTGATTCGTCTGAAAGTTCGTACTTTGTTATGAGGGTTGGGACTTCATCTGGTTTATACTTTAACCAAGATGATGGAACTATATGTGACACCTTGGCCATTAATGTCTGCAAGGAAAGACACGGAAATTTAGAAGTCAGAGTCGTATTTTCGAACATTAGTTTGCAATCGCAGCCTAAATGTACGAATACAGAGCCTACTTTAGGGGTGGAATGCAACGGGATATCTACCGTTGGACATGAAATAGTAAAATCTTGTTCTTCAGCTATCAGTAGAGATATTGTAGTAAAGTATATATATGAAATTGACATATCCTTTGAATGATTAAAGCAATTCCATTTACAGTATTGATCAATATCTTTCGTTCTTCCACCTAGTTGAGCCTTAATGCATTCCATGTACTGTAACATATGGACAGGAGGGGTGGTTAGGAGACATAATAAGTCGGTGTGGATATTGCAAGTAGTATAGAGAACTTGATTTGTGAGTTGGCGATAGACTATGAACAAAGGTGGTACATCCAAGTGACAAATTTGATGATGTCGCCTGAAGGCAAGAGGGGAAATGATGCACACACTGTCGTTAGGAAATAAATCCGTGACCGGAAGTTTTATCCCTAACATGGCATACTGAGGCGATATAAGACATTCGGCCAATGGGTAATTATAAATAGAAGCGGGGTCTGATTGTATTATCGTCAGTGTTTTTCCTTTTTGTTGTAAACGATATTGAATGTCTTCTACCACATAAAACAATTCGGTTACCTTTATCAACTGCGGATGAATCATTCGTCGCTGACAGCCAATTAATAATTTCTCATATTCAATTTCAGATGTTAATTGTCGATTGGGTAAGTGAAAAAACCATGGCTCATCGGAATATTAAAATATTCTATTATAAATATAGTCCAAATTGTCCTTAGTCAACAGCAATCGCATAGTATGTAGTCTCGTAATTGTATGAAAGAATGATCCTGTTGAGCGGTCATGAGCTGATATGGTTTCAGATAAGATATTTTGATCAAAATTTTCAAACTCATATTGCTCCGTAATGGTTGGTGGATAAGTAAATTTTGTGAGTATTACTACCGCTGATTCATAGAGAATTGGCGAATCAAATGGAACAATAGACAATCCGCCATGCGCTAACGTAGGAATTGATAATGACTGTACAGGATGATTAAGAACACAAAGCACTTTTACTAGTCATATTACTGTGGTAGCCATACTGTCTGATGGATTATTTCCTCGCCTCGCAGTTCTAGGGGTAGCTACAGGGGAAGCTAATGCTCTTACTGAAATTGTGTCTCCTACAGTTTCCGATTCTATATTATTTTGCGATTTCATTTGAGCGAGGAGGGGACACAGATGTTTACAACAGCAATTATACAGTACATAAAGGCATAGTGCAAATATAACTGACAAAAGAATATATGAAACTACTACTGCTATATCGTGCAATAATGTTGCTTCCGCGGCGGTTGGTATTAAAATAAGGGTGGCTATTCCCAAGTGACGCTTTAATTTATATCCAAACCATAAAATAATTAAAGAAATAGTGACATTCCACACGAACGAAATTGTTAAATACGGTCTAGTAGATTGAATTTTTTCAAAGGGTTAGATAGGAGTATTTAGTGGCGTAACTGAAGATAATGTGGTTGAAATTTTGAAATGGGGCACCACGTCAGTCCAGTTTTTATCTAAGCACTGACTGAGATGTATGAAAACAGAATTTTCAAAAGTTGATCCTTTCAATTTTAAGGTTGAAACTTGAGTTCAAGAAGCGGGAATTATGATTTTTATTTCTAATTCCTTATTGTTAATTTCTGGACAGTGAAAGGATGGAGATATTACATGAGTCTCAGTAATAATTGCTTTACACTCACAAGGCAATGATAACTGATAAGCTCCAGGCATAGTAGAATCGGGTTGCATTGTTCCTTTGAATTTGGGGCACTCTATATAAATTTCAGCGGGGGGGGGGTTGGTTAAAGCAAATGGTCCATGTCTTACTGCAGTGATCAGTAAACCGTTCGTCTTTTCACATCGAAAGACACAATATTTACTGATCTCAGCTACTGAGGCAGAATGAAATAATGTTCTTGCACAACCTGGTGAACGCAAATTATCCGCAGGATAACTCGGAATATAACATAACTCCCAATCTTAGGTTCACAAGCAGATAATCGCTCTGTGGCCAATACTGAAATATCATTAGCTCGTTTCACAACGATTGATGGTTGATGTGAGATCAAACATGTACCATTCCCGAACTTATATGGTACTGTTATCAATTCGCATACTTCGACATTGCCTGGATTTCGAGTAATAGGTACCTTAATTATTACATTTAAATCATTATTCTCATAGTGGCAAGATGCAATAGGTAATGTATAGTATTTCATCAGATCCGTTAATGGTACAGCTAATATGTACGAATAGCGTCTTAATTTAGCCTGTAATTTTGTCAAACTTGCTTTTAACTGATCTGGGGTGATCATAGTAGGGGGTATTCTTTGCGACATACAATGCGCTAATATTGCCTGGTTTTCGTTACCTTTGATGATTCGTATTAATAATCGATGTAAGCCAGCGACTTGTAAGGTTAACAACAATTGTTTTTCTGGTATTCCTTCTTCTAACTCACTGTTTAATGCTTTCTGTGTCAACTTAATTTGGGTTTCTAATTTAGATATCGTAGCTTTAACTACGAATTGAAATTTTGACCAGCTTTCACAAACTGCACTATGTTTCTATGGTCTTGATATATCTCAGACTTAATTCCTTCAATGACTCGCTCCATTTCTGTGGTTCGAATAGCCACTTTGTCTACCAATGACACTGTAGCTACTGAACAACACCACCAAACAGCAGATCCGAGAAAATCTATACCGCGTTTCACTCTTTGATCTAATATAGTATAATCAAGATGTGTTATGTCATGTTCATTAATTAGCATAGCAAGTTCATTTATGTGCTGGACTAAAGAACAATATGAGAAGGTTACATTTTCTGGCTGAGAACATACTTCCTCAGTTATCTTATGAATTAAAGCCAATTGATCTTCTTCAGTGGGTATAGTGGTTACCTGTTGATGGTAAACTAATGGAATTGTAGCCTCATAGGGAATTACCTTTGAAATTTTATTCCAAAATGCACCAGTGGTAATTCAAACAGTAAATTGGTTACCTGAAGACGGTGATGATACTTCTATTAATAACCCTAAGATGATCAGTATAGACCCTATTACAAGAAATCCCATCTGTAAAGAACAGAGTTAATTACCAATTACAAATTCATGCCATGTTATTTTTCTCGACACTACTAACAACATTACTTGCTGAGTTCTTCTATCTATTCTTAATATTAGTTTGAAGGCAATGCCATACATTTTCCGAAGTTTACGGATTATGGAAACTAATCGTGTTTTTGATTTATATAGCCAAAATCTAAATAGACATCCGGAACGAAGGTGTGCATATCTTAAATAAACTTCAGTGGCTAAGATTGTCGAAAATTCAAGGGGTATTATGAGTTTAACATACCTTTCAGAGGATATTTTCAAAACATAGCCGTAAGATGTCCTTCAACCATTGCTCGACTAACGATCTTATGGAATTCGGAAATGTTCGCAATTCTCCTATTCGAGGATGAATCGTATAGTAGTTCATAGTTGGTTATCCTACAATATAAGGGTATATGAATTATTGTGTAAAACTTTAGTCAGTGTATCTCTTTAGTTATCTCTTCCCAATACTTGTGCATTATACAAATTACATATTTAAAAAACGGTAACTAATAAAATGAACTTCAATACATACTTATTTTTGAGTGTTATTTGAAGTATCTACATTTTGAGTTCTATCATTGTTGATTTGTCTCCCTCTATTTGGGCGTCTTCCAAAATACTGTCCTTTTTTAATCGGCTGACCTCTGTTTGAATATTCATTTCCGCGGTGGGCTCTATTAGATTGACCCCAATACTGATTTTGATTTTTTCGAGTTCGGCACTCGCGAGCAAAGTGACCATATTTACCACATGCGTAGCATTGTATATCATTAATATTTATATTCTGAAATCTTCGAATCAGATTAGGACGAGGGCCTCGTGTACCACGACCTCTATTATTGTAAAATCTTTGTCCTACACGATTTATTGATACTCTCTGTCGATTTATTTCGAACTTCGGTTGACTAACTTTCACTTTAGGAAGTTCCAAGGGTGTATCAGAAAGTGCACGCAAGCCTGCTTGAACTTTAGCAGATTCATACAATTTAAGCAATCTATCGACTTCGTGAACACTATCTGGCTCACGAGTAATGACAAATTCTAATGCACGTGGGTCCAATCCTTTTAATACGTGTCGTTTGCGTTCAGTCTCACTCATGTTAGGATCTACTTTGTTACACAGTCTTAAAACTGTATAAATATATTCAGAAAAAACTTTCATGGGGTTTTTTATTCCGTCTTGCCAATAATGCAAAAGGTTCACCAAGCTCAGCTGAGGGTGCGAAGGCCTTTCTTAGCTGAACCTATAGATCTTCAAATTTTGCCAACGACACTAATGAGTCTTTTTTTAATATGATACCAGTCAGCGGCACTTCCTTGCAAATAAGCAGGAAGATATTTCCGTTGCTCGGCGCCTGACCACGAATATAGATTCGAACATGTTTTGTACGCGTAAAGAAATTGAAATATGTCCTCATTTAATTTTCCAGATAAGGGAGAAATTGTGATGGAGGGTAGTTTATTATTTACAGTAATACCAGCCATTTCTGTTTGTGTTGCCACTTTTGTTTTTAATGCGTTTCCCTTCAGAACTAGAAGGAATTTGATTTTCTACACACTTGTTGCGACACTTACTTCTTGTCCTGACTGGACTTCGAAGAAATGAAGAATCCTTTGACATCCGTACTGGTGTAGCCAGATGTTAATATTGACCTTAATTGGACCTACAAAATACGAAAGGCGTATGCTATTTTAAGTATATTCTTTCATTATATTCTGTTATCGTTGATTTTTTAAATCATCGATTTATTCTCTCTAACGGAGGGAGTTTAATTCCTTTAAATTTTTTTCACTTGGTGTTATGGTTTTGTCTGTCAGTCTGTCTAGCCATCTTTCTTATTTGTCTACATCAGGAAAATAATACCTTCCCAAGGTAAACAATTTGCTTCCTTAGTTGTATTTAATGTATTCATGATGCATAACGTATTCTATTATTTCAATTGCAGGGTTTCTGACCATTAATGGATTTTAAGATCTAACTTATACTTTATACTTTACTTGTCAAGACAACGTTCTCTATGAATCTCTTATATACTTATGGACTCAACTATTTATTTATTACTCGTTTTTTGTACTTATTTATTTGTTTATGTATTAATCTATCATTTCTTTCAGAAAGCCTGCTTCATTATGGAATTTCACGTTAGAAGTTCCTAAGCCTATCGCGATAACTTATTAAATAACATATTTTAATTAGACTTTGCGATGGAAGATGATCGAACAAAATCGATCCGGTTCGGAACCAGAGAACTTGGATAATACAACTTCATTCGTTTAACATTGACTTTCTTTGGCTGACTTTTCCCATTCACATGCAGCACTTCGCATACGTTTTTCGGATGTACGCGTACAATTCTATAGGGGCCTACATATCGAGCCCTTACTAATTCGGGAGATAACCCCTGTTTAGTTGTCAAATTTCTAATGAGGACAAAATCGTTTTCTTTAAAAGTATGGGCCTTCCTATGTTTGTCAATTTTGACTTTTTGTTTTTCCTGTTGCCTAACTAAGGCAGTTTGAGCAAGTTTTCTTATTCGACATAGATTCTTTTTCACGAGTTTTCCATACGGGGTTCGACATGGTGTCTCGAGTTCGAAACCTAATACAGCTTTTCTACCAAACACCAATTCATAAGGAGTATAAGGATGATGTTCGTGTCTTGTATTGTATGCATAACAAGCAGTTTTAATAAATAGCGACCAATCCTTTTGAGAAGTGGACACATATTTACTCAAGTAGTTTGCTAAAGTATGATTATATCTCTCCACTCGTGAGTTTGTCCTAGGATGATAGGCGGTACTGAACCTTTGATGTATGCCTAGTACACTCGTAATTTCGCGCTGTCATTTCTGCCAAGATCGCTTAACGCGGTGGTCCAAAATAACAGTTTATATCATCCAATAAAAATTTTGCGACATTCTTTGCTGTTACTGTTTTTAATGGTCTTGCTACTACATAGTTTGAAAACATATCGACAGCGGTGATGACATACTTATAACCATTGGAGGAGGGCAGAGGGCCAAACTCATCCAAATCTAAATTACGAAAAGGAGCTATTAGTTCATGCAACCCTATTGGTTCATGCAACCCTATTGGTTCACGCAACCCTAATGGTTTAGTGGTTGGGTCTTTGCGTTCTTGACATTCGCGACATGTGTTAATATACTTTTTGATATCAGATACCATTCGAGGCCAATAAAATCGCTCATTGACACGAGAAAACACTTTGCGTTCTCCAAGATATCAGCCTTCTAGACATGAAGTATGGGTAGCGTATAGCACCTCAGGAACCATACTTCGAGGAACACATTGTTCTAAATCATTATTGGACCTACGACATAACACCTCGTCTACTAATACATAAGGACGAGCCTCATTATTAGATGGATCAGATTTTACCAACTCGCGAATTCTACCGAAATATTCGTCTTCTTTCTGTGCCTTGATTACATCAGTCGCGTCAATTTTCATCATGTTTATATACAGCCCTTCTTCTCGATCGGCGTTTTCTTCCTCACTTAGGGTTTGCGTCGGATATCTGGACATGCAGTCACTATGACGATTAGAGGGGTTGCCTCTTGTCGCTTTAATCGAAAAGTTGTACGATTGTAACCTGATTAACCAACGAAGATATTTGCCTTTTAGATTTTTCATGTTCCTTAAATAGCAAAGACAACAACTATCCGTGAATGCAGTGCATTGACTGCACTCCTATTAGATATTCATCGAAATGCAACACAGCCTGTACTAATGCCATGGTCCCTTTTTCTGGGATCGTCAAGGACTTAGCCTCAGGGTCTGAGATTTTTCAGCTATAATAAGCAATATGTCTTTTTTCTCCGTGTTTAATCTGCATTAGTACTGCACCAATTCCGCACTCACATGCATCTACGTACAACTCGGTAGCATCTGCTTCCGGATCAAAGATGGCTAATACAGGAGCAGTAACTAACTTTTCCTTTAAGGTATTAAAGGCTTGACGTTCCTTATCTCAAAAGCGAAAAGTACATCAGACTTAGTCAAATCTATTAAAGGTTTCGCGATAGCTGAAAAGTTCTTAATAAACCTTCGATTGTAACTAGCCATTCCAACGAAACTACGAACATCACGAACTGTTTTTGGTTCGGGGAAGTTAGTGATAGCCTCGATTCGTCTTGGATCTATTTTTACCCCGTCGCGTCCTACGACAAATCCTAGAATAGGTAGTTCGAAATACATGAAGTGAGACTTTGATGGATTTAATTTTAGGTTAGCTTCCCGCAAGCGAGTGAATACTTTTCTAAGTCATCTAACTTTTCGGCTATTGATTTTCCAAACACAATCAGATCGTCCATGTAGCAAGCCATAATGTCAAATTTTAACCCGGCAAACATTTTATCGATCATTCTTTGAAATGCTGCGGGGGAAGTGGAAAGCCCTTGTGGGACCACATTGAAGGCGAATAAGCCTGCACAACAGATGAATGCAGTTTTCAATTTATCCTCTTCCCTTAAGGGGATTTGAAAAAAACCAATCTCAGTTCTATGGAGCTTACAAATTGAATGTTTGTGAACAAATCTATCAAATCGTTGATTAATGGAAGAGCGTAAAAGTCAGGAGATATAACATTCAGCCTTCTGTAATCCACTACTAATCTCTTAGAATTATCTCTTTTATTGACCAAAATAACCGGAGACGCATAAGGGGACCTACAAGAAGAAGTGATGTTTTGTTTGAGCAATCTGTCTATTTCTTCTTTCATGGCTCTCTTAGTCTCTAAGGTCTCTCTATAAGGAGGTGAGGATACCGGAACGTTGGAAATTAATTCAATGCTGTGCTCATATTCGTGCGTTACGGACATATCATTTATTGTCCATGCTAAGATATCTTGAAATTCACTTAATAGATCTACTACTCGTTTACGATCTTCAGGGGACAGGTCAGGGGAAATATCAATTTCCTTACCAATATCGTGTTGTAATTTAGATTTCGGTTCCTCAGTTTTCTCAGCGGAGAGTGAGCTGGCTTTAACCATGTTCACTCTTGCCTCTGGTGTAGGAACACATTCCCATGATTTGAGCGTCAGGTATAGTCACGTCCCGTTTACTCAAATTAAACACAGGCAGTTTGGCATACCCATTCTCGTCTACATAAATTGTGGGTGGTATTAAACATGAGTAAGATGGATGCAAAACGACATTCGGTTCCACATAATGATCTCCGATTATAGGATAACTTTTCTGAACTGGCACTAAACCAACTTTCCCATCAGGTATTTGCATGCACTCTGCAGTTTTGATTAAGTTACGCGATGATTGCATTTCAATACAATTGATATTAAAAATAGAACATTCGTTCTCGGGTTGTGAATCACAATGAGCGTCTTCAGAAAAAGAGATTGAATCATGGAGTTCTAAACTACTTTGAGTCACGTCAATGTTCATACGCGATACAGATGTTGAGCTAAAGTTTCTAGTTGTCCTAGGGTTACCATTTTTGTTGTAAAACTGAACATGTGACAAATTTAGTACTGTTTGTTCCTTGCGGCTTTTCAAGTACCGAACATAAAACTTCATGCTTGGCTGCCTTTGATTTCCTTTAATAAGAATGGACTCTAACCCAATGCCGTACGTATAACGCTGAATGAAGTCTATTCCTAGAACCATTTTCTCGTCTAATTCAGATTGTTTAACTAATGCTACGTTTAACCATAAACGACGCGATCTTCGGTGATAGGTTCCAACTTGGAAACTTAACCGAACCACGGGAAATGGTTGAGTTAACTTATCTCCTAACGTGTGCAAACGAATTGTGGCACGCATTCGCTTAGCAATGAGGAAATTCTGAGGAATTATTTCTTCGGCCAAAACAGAGATCTGCGAACCAGTATCTAACAAAGCATCTACCTTTCTATTAAAAATTCGAATAGAAATCGTGGGTAATCTTTGATCACACAAATTCGTTCGAGCTCCTTTCACTTCAATTGGCTTACCGTCTCCCCCGATTTTGCGTTTATACGTCCACATTCTTTTAACAAATGAATTGGTTCAAACACTCACATAAGGTTTTAAATGATGTGTTCTTTTTAATTCTCTACATTTTCTCTTCATTTCCCGATGAGATTCAGTATAAATGTCAGCTAAATACAATAATCGCAGCACGTGAATACCTTGATCTATGATCGATACTTCCTTTAAGACTAAGGCCTGGACATAATTTGAAGGCATTGCCTTATATAGTAGGTCTAACAGCTCTCTCTCTCCAATTTCAGGTCTTACGAATTTCCAGTCTCGTATTAAAGTATACGAGAAGTTATCAGGTGGAAAACGAGGAGGGAGTCGTTTTCTCTTTAACTTCTGTTCAAGCTGACCTTTATACAAATCATCAGGAAATGCTCGAGAAATCATTTGCTTTAATTCCCGAAACTGCAACTGTTGAATGGCATCCTTATGACATGAGAACCAATCAAGGGCCGAGTTTTAAAGATGGGCCGCTAAATAAATACATTTCTCCTGATCAATCCAGTTGAGGGCACGAGCTATGGTCTGATATTCATCAAGGAATCTAGTAAAAGATTCTTTAGAGCTTCCTTTAGAGCTTCCTTCGGCAATTTCAATACTCGATCTTCTGTTTCTTTCCGTGCACTTGATCCATCAAGATTGTGTCTATTTTCTATTTGGGGTCCTTTCGGACGAGATAAATTAACATTTATTGCCTTATTCTCGTCCAAGGGTAATGAATCCTCTGAAGAAGTTTTCACTTCGTGATTATCTAAAATTTCTCGCCTAATATTCTTATATAATAATAGCGCAAGTGCGTTATCAGCAGTGGGGGAATATTTCACTTGAGGAGGGTGAGAAGCAATTTGCGGATACGTAGGAAAACTTACATTCTCAATGCAAGGTTCTTCATTTATAAACTCTTTAAGTTCTTCGCCTGAGTCATATGAGAAAGAACTTGGTGTTAGTACGTCACGTGCAGCCTTTTCATGATAGAGTTCCTTCTTTGCCAATTGTTTAATTTCGTCATCGGAATCATATTTACTTGATTCAGGTGGTGAATTTTCTGGGAGTTTACCTTTCAAGGGGTTTTCCACGTGAGGTGGTATATCAAATGGAAAATAAATTTCGTCCTCGACCACTTCTGAAGCAACTATTTGCTGCTGTTCTTCTTTCTTTAAAGGTGTTGACGCTAATTTAGGGTCAAACTCAAAATTACTCGTCATAATGCCAGGACTCTTCGGATGAACTATCTGCACCTTCATTAGAAGGGTTAGTCAGTTTTTCTGGCTTAAGGAAAGTTGTTCGTTTCGCGACCAGTGGTTTATATTGTGTACTGTCCAAAGGAGTCAAGGATGGCATTTTATTACAAGTATCTTCAAACTTAGCCAAATTTTCCTTGTAACGCTGCGTTTGCGTTATCGGTTGCCTATCCACAGGATCCGGTAAACTATACTGCTGACGATGGTTTATCCGCCGTTCAAGTAAGATAGGCGAACTGGCTACTGGCAAACTGGCCTTCTGCACTGGCAACTTTGTTGCTTCCTTTGCCATGGGGCATAACTCGGAACGCAAGGCCTTCGTGAGTGCGGCTTTCTGAGCGAGAGTTTTTCTACAATATTTACAATTTGCTTTACCCGATTTTGCAATATACCAAGCATGAAACTTTGGTGGAGATTTCTTAGGTTTGAAAAAGAGGAACCAATGGAAAGACATTTCGAATTACTAAATTATTTTTTTCCACCAAACAATAAAATAAACAAGGAAAAGTATGGGGGTATTGCACTATGAACAGTATAATCAGATCCTTAATTGTCATTAGAATCCACAGTAACAGAATTGCAATAATACGACAACTTACATAATTCACTTAAATCAATATGCACCATGAATATGACACTAAAACATAAACATAAAACACAAAAGAAAAAAGAAAGGATGTCATATCAGCACCACAAAATTTTTCGTCCCGAAAAATGAAAAAAGGAAGAAAAGCTTTGGACAAGCCCCCATTTGTGACGATTGTGCAGGTCTCTTTCTGTTTACTTAGCTCGTTTCATTTCACATTTATTAGAGAACTGCTCACACTATTTCCGTAGCGGATGTCACAAATGAAATATAATTAAATTACACCATGATTTACATGGGAAAGGTGGTTTATTCTAGGGCAATGGCAACATAATTTCTAAAAAGTAAGTTTATTACATAACTAAGATTGTAATATACAACAACATATAATTGAGTGGTTTAACAAAGGTAATTAGATATCTGATAGTTCATTTGAGAGTTAAATACTTTAATATTGATTGCTAAACAGGCAAGATATTCAAATATTTAAGTTATTGGAGATGGAAGATGAAATACGAATATGCGACTTCAGTTCTCAACCTTGAAAGTTTTACGATAGGTTGACTAATCATTTTATAGTACTGCATGACATCTCTTAACTTGAAGTTAATAATGCAATAAGTGCTCGTACATACCTTGCAGTAGAAGTCTTCTAACACTTAGCAACTTGATGACCGACGTCCCGAATTTCTGGCTCTCGAAGCTCCGTATCTCCGAATCTCTGCGTCTCTGAGTGTCCGAATCAATCCTTGAGACCTTAAGGTCCCTTTTTGTTATTTTACGAGGGACACACCTAAACCTCATATCATTCAGTACATCCTTTTTCGTCAGATCCACAAATATGGAAACTTATTGCTCTTTTGCATTCTGATTGGCTATTAGCAAGGAACCGCACCCAGAATACATGGCGTGATACACTTACACACACGTGGACAGCGGGACTGTTACCGCCGGAAGATTCCAATGACATGATTTCTAGTCTTATCCACATTTATCTATGACTTGTCCATAGATCCTTAACTATTAACCAAATTTCCGCATTTAGTGCGGGGTGTATCCTGTTAGGAGTAAGCATAACCTTCAACAAGTAAACATGCTACGAAATTTGCGCAGTAAAAGCAACCACAGTCATCTTCGAGGTTTTGCGTATTTCCTTTCTCTGTTGCTAGCTTGTAACAAGCTAAAAGAGAAAACTGTCTTGTAAAATGAACATTAATCCAAAATAGCCTTTTCAATTCCTGCAATAAAGAGCAATGTAACAATATTTTTGGACCCAACGTCACATCACATCACGAAAGACTTTAAGTTTTTAGATTATCTTGCAGAACAATGATTAAGTATTAACGCTGGTTAAATAATACTGGTATTGACATATTCATGTGAAACTACTCGAATTAAGAGCACAGAACGAATAATGCTGTTGAAGGTGGAATTACAGACTCAAATCATTAATAAGTAAATCAACTCCTAAGTGTGTTGTTTAGAAGTATCTAAAAAATAAGGCTGTGTACAGCAGCTAGCCGTATCAAAGAGGACCTTTAAAAATTGAAGGGAAACGTAGACAACAAGTGTACATAGAATTGGACGGAAGAATAGAAAAAGCATTAACTGATTATGTATCCTCAAAGGATGTCAAGAAATTCTTGAGGAAAATGGTACACATTCAAAAGTTGGAGTAATTATTGTTTGTTCCAGAAGAGAGGCTACGTTGTTTATTGTTTATATTATTGTGATTGTAAGTTGTTTCAATCTATTCATCATAATTATCTGTAGTTGTTGAAAAATTGTTAATGAAAGATATGAAAGAAAACCAAAGTTGCAACGAAACTTTGTATGGACAATACGCAAAAAATAAACGAATCCTTTTTTTAATTTTCGGGGGAAAACGGTTTTTATGGGCAGGTACTCCCGTTCAAAATTTTGGAATTTTACCCAAAGGGCAAGAAGAAGTGGGACGAAGTGAAAGAAATGTGCACAAGTATTGTAGAGGTAAGATGACGGAATACGTGTTTCGTATTTTCCTGACGGTAGTTCGATCCTCAGCCAAGAAACTTTGTGGTGGACACCATCGTATGGTATGTGGGGTTTCTCGAGATACTCCAATTTCCTTCCACATTCTCATTCTATCATATCTTCCACCAACATTCACTTGACTTAATCATTGTCTCCCTTGGCGTAAAGAGCATAATCGTGGTTCGTTAAAAGGAAATACTTCATTTCATTTTACAGGGGTTTCTTATAGTTTGTCGGAGTGTTATCGTTTTTAATAGGTTGTATTATTGATACTATTATTTGTAAGAAAGAAGGAGTCTATGGGGCTAATAATTTTCGAAAGGCTGAGAACTACAATTGTACGTTCATTGTAAGAAATGCTAGAGGCATGAACTAAATACGATTTGTGAGTGTTTTAGCATTATTAGTCGTATTATGGACAAGAAATAGCTGATACATGTACAAACCAAGAAAACTAACAGTGAAATTTGAAAATTCGACAGTGAAATATAATAATATACAACTTGGATATCAAATTTCGAGGTTAGTTTTCTTAGCTTTGGATACGTTCAACTTACATCTGTTTTCGGGATAGTCCAAGCTTTCAACATGTATCAGTCTCCTAGATTTTCGTAAATAACTATGAAGATTATCCTAAATCTAACAAATAAGTTAAGTTAACGATCACTAAAGTTCATAATCGACTTTTGAGAACATCCTAGCTATAACTGATATATCACGACACTACCTTTCCATTTCCAAATTATCACAGATTTCAAATCGGCGGATTTCAAGATGGCGTTGAAGGTTCGTGATCTAATCTGCCCATTCTTCTTTTGTCAATATGTGAAACTACCACAGTTTGCATTGTCCATCTTTCACTATTTTCACGATTCAACAGTTTATTTGATGTATTTCAATAAGATAGCACAGCTCTTCTCCCATCAATTTTAACCCCCTCCGTTTCTTATGAAGTTCAGCCCTTATTACTTTGCACATATACATATTTCCACATTTTCTGTGAGTCACACTGCGTCTCATCCCGCAGCTCGATTTATTCATTTGGACCCTTTACTTGTCAGACAATTTTTTTATAGATGGAGGAACAGGGAAAATAAATTTACAATGCCTGACAAGTAATACTTCCCAAGTGTAACACTCCGATTTTGATAAAATTTGTCAGGTAGATACTACACATAAAATAAACGAATACGTGTATTTTTATTTTCCTCGGTAAAACTGTCTTAGAGAGCAAAACCCCCCACCAAAAATTTTGAAAGTTGACGCTCGAAAGATAAAAACAAGTGGACCGAAGTCAACGAAATTATGCACAGATACTGAAAACGTAAAATGAATAAATACGGATTTCGCATTTTCTCGGAAAAAGAGTTAGGTGTGGCACGGACTCCTCCAAATCTTTGATCACGAAATATCAAAATTGCTAATAACAGTATGTAAAAAGTTCCTAACGACATGAAGAATTCGAACAATACTTTGTGTAGGGACAATATTAAAAAATAAATGAATACGGGTTTCTTATTTTCTTCGGAAAAACAGTTACAGGGGACAAAATCCCCACCCAAAATTTTGAAACTTGCAAAAACAAGTGGACCGAAGTGAATGAAATTGTGCACAGATGTTGTAAAGGTAAAATAAGGGTACACGGGTTTTGCATTTTCCTGGAAAAGACAGTTCAGTGGTTCACGGACCCCTCCAAACCTTTGATCATGAAATAGCGAAAGTGCTAATAACAGTATGCCAGAAGTGCCTAAAGAACATGAAGATGGCAACGGAATTTTGTGTAGTGACAATATGCAAAAAACTAACGCGTTTTTATTTTCTGCGGAAAATGGATTAAGTGCAAAAGCCTCCACCCAAAAGGCAAAAAATAGACAGAAGTCAATGAAATTGTGCACAAACATTGTAGAGGTAAGAAGAAATAATACTTGTTTCGTTTCTTTTTGAAAAGAAAAATACTTTTGGATGGACCAAGGCGTTTGGTAGCAGAAGGAGTGGACCGAAGCGAATGAAATTGTGTGTAGATACTGGATATGTAATAAGACCTTTCGTGTTTCACAAGTGTATCCATCCGGTTTCTTCAAATTTGGCAGAGCAACAGTAAGTACAAACAGTATATATATATATATATATATAGTATTTTATTGTATTTCAGGAAACACCTTTAACACTTACAATGTTTTCGTGATCAAATGTGTGGAAGTGTCCGTGACCCCCAGCCATTTTTTCCAGGAAAATACGAAATCCGTAATTCCTTATTTTATGTCTACAATATCTGTGCAAAATTTCATTCACTACGGCTCACTTCTTCTTATCTTTCGGGCGTCAACTTTCAAAAGTTCGTGGGGGTCGTTTTCGTCTAAAAGCGTTTTTCCGCAGAAAATAAAAAACTGTATTTCTTTGCTTTTTGCGTATTATCCATACTTAAAGTTTGGTAGCAATTCTTGATGTACTTTACACATTTGACATAGTGTTACTACCGCTTTTCATATTTCGTGATCAAAGTTTTCGAGGGGTCTGTGCCCCACCCAACCTTTTTTTCCAGGAAAATACGAAACCCGTATCCTCGTTTTACGTCTGCAGTATCTGTTCACAATTTCATTCACTTCGGTTCTCTTCTTGCCTTTCGGGCGTTAACTTTCAAAATTTTGCGTGAGGGCTTTTGAAACCTAACACTGTTTTTACGCAATACATAAAAACCCGTATTCGTTTATTTCTTGGGTATTGTCCATACGCAAAATTATGTTGCAATTATTTGTCCTTTACACACATCTCACATACTGTTATTAACACTTTTGATATTTCTTGATGAAAGGTTTGGAGGGGTGCGTGCCCCACCCAACATTTTTTTCAGGAAAATACGAAACACTTATTCTCTCATTTTATATCTACAATATCTGTGCATAATTTCATTCACTTCGGTTCACTTCTTTTTCCCCTTCGGGCGTCACTTTGAAAATATTCGATGGGGGTTTTTGCCCCTAAAACCATTCTTCCGCACCAAATAGAAATCCCGTATTCATTTATTTTTTGAGTACTGTCCATACACAAAGTTTCGTTGCAATTGTTCTTTCCTTTACACACATTTGACATAGTGTTGCTAGCACTTTTCATATTTCGTGACCGACGGTTTCGAGGGTGCCGTGCTACACCCAACCATTTTAACAGGAAAATACGAAATCCGTATCCTCATTTTACGTCTGCAATATCTGTTCATAATTTCATTCACTTCGGTACACTTCTTTTTGCGTTTAGAGCGTCCACTTTCGAAATTTTCTGTGGGAGCTTTTGCCTCCTGAAACCGTTGCTCCGAAGAAATTTAAAAAAAAAACGTATTTGTTTGCTTTTTGCTTACTGTCCATATACAAAGTTTTGTTGCAATTCTTCATGCCCTTCACACACATTTGACATACTCTTACTAGCACTCTTGATAGTTCGCGATCAAAGGTTTGGAGGAGTACGTGCCCCACCCAACACTTTTTTCCAGGAAAATACCTAACACTTATTCTTTCATTTTATATTTACAATATCTGTGCACAATTTCATTCACTACGATTCACTTCTTTTTCCCTTTCGGTTGTCAATTTCCAAAATATTCGGTGGGAACTTTTACGTCCGTCAAGCTGGCCCGCACAAATTTCATATTCAAATTAAAACAGTACCAAAAATTTGTACCCAATATGTACCATTTTGTACCACTAAAATTAGATTTTGTACCCCCACAAATTTATTTTTCTTTCCAATTCGAACAAACACGGTACTAAAAATTTGTACCCAATATGTACAAATTTGTACCACTAAAATTAAAATTTGTACCCCCACAAATTTCGAAAAAAATTAATTTCCTGATGGCGGGCCAGCTTGACGTCAACCTGGCCCGCACAATTTATTTTTCTTTCCAATCCCAACTAAAAGATTACCAAAAATTTGTACCCAATATGTACCAATTTGTACCACTAAAATTAGAATTTACACCCCCACCAATTTCGAAAAAATTGAATTTTTGATGGCGGGTCAAATTGACATCAAGCTGGCCCGCACAATTTATTTTTCTTTCCAATTCGAACAAAAACGGTACCAAAAATTTGTACCCAATATATACTAATTTGTATCACTAAAATTAGAATTTGTACCCCTACAAATTTCGAAAAAATTGAATTTCTGGTGGCGGGTCATCTTGACGTCAAGCTGGCCCGCACAATTTATTTTTGTTTCCAATTCAAACAAAAATGGTGCGAAAAATGTGTACCCAATATGTAACAATTTGTGCCAACAAAATTAGAATTTGAACCCCTACCGATTTAAAAAATATGAATTTTTGAGGCGGGCCAGCTTGACGTGCTCAATCTGCCCTGCTCAGCACATTTTTCTTTCCATTTCGAATGAAAACTGTACCAAAAATTTGTACCCAACATGTACGAATTTGTACCACGAAAAGTAGAATTTGTTCCTCCACCCATTTCAAGAAATTTGAATTTATGTAATTTTTAAAACTATACCTTATCTTGGGCAAACCAGGAGGTAGTGAACAGTACCGAAAGTACAGTTCGAAAGTACAGTGAACAGTACAGTTCGAAAATTCCCCCGAAAGAAAATCATAAATACGCCACTGGCCTTGATAATCATTACAGTCGATCTTGTCGCCTTTCTTGTGAATCGGAAAAATGATTGATTCGTGGTGGACGGAATCGTATCCGTGGGTTTTCTCGGGAATCTCTCGTTTTTTTCCCTGTTTCTCATTCCACCATTTCTTCCATCATTCACTTACAATTTAATCCATCTCCTTTAGCACTTAGCTTGCATAAACGTGAAACTTTAAGCTAAAGATTTCATTTCATTTTTTTGATGATTGATCCTTTCTAATCTTGTGGCAATATCTCCCATTTTCCAGATGAGGAAAATGAGTTTCTGTAACTCGTTTCACAATGCCCCCCAGCTAAAATTAACGTGGAAGGAATTTCGTCTACACCCAGAGATTTGTATTGTTTCCATTCTTTAATCAATCTGTTTAGTAGTTTAGACGTGGTTGATGTATTTTCTTTTTTTTCCTGATTGGCTTTATATTAGAGCGAATTTATTATTTCTAACTTAGTTATTTTCCCAAGTTAAATGATACGTTCAATAGAACATACGAAGTTATGCACAGAATACATAATTATTAGTATTAGAGACACCAGTCTATGTAAGAACATTCGGACATACTAACAGACACTGAGCAGTGTTTATTTCAGAAAATAATGTTCCTGGGGAAGGCTCAACGGTATTCGGAGGAGCACTTATTATTTTCACATAGTACTGTTCTATTTATTATTATATTATAGACGTATTATTCTGGTCTCCTCCGGAGGCACTCACAGAGCTCCGGGGGGAACTAGCCCCTAAAAATATGTCAGCCCCTAATTATTACAACTATTGTAAAATAGATACACTTTAGGTTTTTATTACGGTTAAAAGCAGTCGGGCCCCTGACAGAATCCGGCCCTCGAAACCATTTCGTCAGGCCTGTTGATCGGTTATAATTTTTTTGTGATATATTATTTAAATATACTAAATTGAAATTTTTCCAACTCTCAATTCTATAGTGTTAAACTACGTCAGTCAACTTCCCTCCTGCAACTTGACCATGATGATAATTCTTAGATAATGGGAGTTGTTAGCGGGGGTGATATGGAACGCGTCCCCCCAAATTTTTAGGTAAAATACCAAAAAAGATAACGCAGTAATATGAAATTTAGTGAACTCCATGCATCTCCCCCAGAATTGAAAAGCTAACAAAGAGTATGCTTAAAGGCCAACGTTATCTTCTCTTCACTCCAACTCCTTCCCATTACACTGGAAACTGCCCTCGATGTTGGTTATCCGACCTGCGACGCCACCACGATCCATATAACTGGTTCGCTCCCTCTTTCAACTTGCTTATGCTAATTCAGAGACCTTTCGCATTTTTATTTAAATGGCTTTAGAGTTGACAGAAACAATCCATGATGAAAGTTTTCAAAACACAACTCTTTTCGTAAGTCAGTTGGTGTTTTTATTAATTAAGAGAACACGTACCATCTTGAACTACTTCCTTCTGATACTTCATGGTTTCCTCTTCGATATAACGCTTCTCAATAGAGGGTGGTTTGCCTCGTTTTGGTTGCATGATGAATTCTTGGTTGATCTATTTCTATTCCTCTAAACAGAAATAAGAACTGAATACCAGATTTTTTTTTTTTAAAAAAAAAGGCAAGAGGGAGGAGGATCAAGTACGCACTTGCTAAGTCATGTGATGTATAGAAGCAATCAAAAGCTTTAATCTTATGTCTAAACTAACAATGGAAGACTAAACTAAAGATTACACTATAGACGAATTATATTCAGATTGTGAAATCTCACAATGAACCTCAGTTCCGCTAAAATTATTCCTCAAGACGGAAAATGAAATGAAATCTTTGAGTTTTACGTCCCACGGTTATGCCGGTTAGGCTAAAGGAGAAGGTGATGATGAGTAATTAATGAAATAGTGGAATGAAGAAAGTGGGAGGAAACGGGAGAACCCCGAGAAAACCCACGCTCACGGTGTTTGTCCACCACAAAGTTCACTTGGCGGGGGCTGGGATCGAACCCGGACCCCAAGCACCAGAGGTGAACGCTCTACCACTGAGCCACCGCGGCCCCTGTCCTCAAGACGGATGAGGAATTAAATCCAAGATGGGAAAATTGAACAAGTAATTGACAAAAAAGAATAAATAATGCATTGTTTTTAAACTAAATGTATAAACACTGAAGAGAAAAATTCAAATTTGTCAAAATTCATATTTTTCAAAATTTGTGGGGGTACAAATTCTAATTTTGGTGGAACAAATTGGTACATATTGGGTACACATTTTTGTTACTGTTTTTGTTTGAATTGGAAAGAAAAATAAATTGTGCGGGCCACCTTGACGTCAAGCTGGCCCGCCATCAAAAATTCAATTTTTCCGAAATTGGTGGGGGTACAAATTCTAATTTTGGTGGTAGAAATTGTTACACATTGGGTACAAATTTTTCGCACCAGTTTTGTTCGAATTGGAAACAAAAATAAATTGTGTGGGCCAGCTTAACGTCAAGATGACCCCCCATCAGAAATTCAATTTTTTCGAAATTTGTGGGGGTTCAAATTCTAATTTTAGTGGTACAAATTGGTACATATTGGGTACAAATTTTTGGTACTGTTTTAGTTCGAATTGGAAAGAAAAAATAAATTGTGCGGTCCAGCTTGACGTCAAGCTCGCCCGCCATCAAAAATTCAATTTTTTCGAAATTGGTGGGGGTACAAATTCTAATTTTAATGGTATAAATTGGTACATATTGGGACAAATTTTTGGTACTGTTTTAGTTTGAATATGAAATCTGTGCGGGCCAGCTTGACGGACGTGAACTTTTGCCCCCTAAAACCGTTCTTCCGCAGAAAATTAAAAAATCATATTCATTTATTTTTTAGTAGTGTCCGTACACAAAGTTTCGTTGCAATTCTTCATATCGTTTACACACATCTGACATACTGTTACTAGCACTTTTGATATTTCTTGATCGAATGTCCCTGTGCGGTCCGTGTCCCACTTAACCGTTTTTTCCAAGAAAATGCGAAATCTGTTTTCCCTCATTTTATGTCTACAATATCTGTACAAAATTTCATTCACTTCGGTTCACTTCTTCTTATCTTTCGGGCGTCAACTTTCAAAATTTTTGGTTGGGTTTCTTTTCTCCCTAAAACTGTTTTCCCGCATAAAATAAAAGAACGCATTTCTCTGTTTTTTGACTATTGTCCATAGTTAAAGTTTCGTAGCAATTTTTCATGTCCTTTACACACGTCTGACATACGCTTACTAGCACTTTTGATATTTCTTGGTCAAATGTTGGCGGGGTCCGTGCCCCATCCAAACTTTATTTTCAGGGAAAATACGAAACCAGTTTTCCCTCATTTTACGTCTGCAATATCTGTTCACAATTTCATTCACTTCGGCTCACTACTTCTTGTCTTTCGGGCATCAACTTTCAAAATTTTCGGTTGGACCTTTTGCCCCCTAAAACCGTTTTTCCACAAAAAATATAAAAACTCGTATCTGTTTATTTTTTGCGTATTGTCGATACACAATGCGTCGTTGCAATTCTTCATGTCCTTTACACACATCTGACATACTGTTACTAGCACTTTTGATATTTCGTGGTCAAAAGTTTGAAGGTGTCCGTGCCGCACCCAACCCTTTATCCAGGAAAATACGAAACCCGTATTCCATCATTTTACGTCTGCAATACTTGTGCACAATTTCATTCACTTCGGTTTAGTTGTTTTTGCTTTTCCGGAGTCAACTTTGGGTGATGTTTTTATATTAAACCTTTTGCATTATGTATTTTTTCTCTTCTATGAGATTCTTTTTTGTTTTTGGAAGGAGATAAATGCGTTCCTCTGATATGTGTTTCCTTCTATTCATCTTATTTTAACTGCTTAAGTAAGAACATTTTGTAACTTCTGATGTCATCCAACTCCGTCACGATAATAAAATTATCATTCCTTACAATTTGTTTTATTGTTTTATTTGCAGTTTGCCACACTGATATATTTGTTACAAGATTGTGGTTTGGTCCAACGCCTGTCGAATTCGGAACCAAGCCGGACGCAAGCTTTTTGGGTTGCCTGCTATTGTAGGAAAAGAAGATTTGCAGGTGGTAATGCATTTTTGGAGTCGTGTATACAATCAGATAAACAAGGGCATAAAAGCCACTATAATACTTTAGCATTAAAACATAATACTAAACTAAATAGCTATTAATTACATCTTTACCTTTAACCAATAAGAATTAGTGTTAAAAGAACGCCTATACCTCCTTGTTTCGGATACAATTTTGTTTTTCCCCCTCAAATATAATTGTATTCTATAGTAGTATATTTATTCTCTCTCTACACATATGCGCATCATTTAATGCGTAAAGCCTATTAATATACATTTAGCCGGTATCTCGGTCAAATAAAGAGGATTTAATAGATTTTCAAGTCTTAATTATTAACATATAATGTTCCTAAATTTAATTAGTATAAAATACCATTGATCTTATTAAATCTTTATATACCACTATAAATAACAATTGAATAATAAGATGCCTGGTTAAAGGGTTATCGTGATAGGATAAATCAAGTATTTCAATATACTCTTATTACATCTAAAATAATCAAAGTTACACTTTTGATATCAAAAACCAACGTGCACCGTACACCAAGATGTAGAATGAAAAGCTAAGATAAGCGAGTGGGCTCATACCCCGCATATGAAGATTCACTCTTCTTTTTCTAGTGCTCACTAATCCTAAAACTCTACTATTCTCCACAACACTTATGCTAGGGACCCTCATTTCCCTAACCTCCTCATAATGATGTGGTACTTGAATTGGTCTTGAAATTAATCTTCTATTATTCATTCCTCTTATTTCAAAGACCAACAATCAACGTCATACCGAATGTGCACTAAAATACCTTTTAGTTCAAGCGATTCCAAGATCCTTGCTTTTAATAGCAATCATTTTACTTTATATAGGACTACAAAGTACACATTACCTAATATCCATTTCTCTACTATTTAAGATAGGATCTGCCCCTGACAAAACCTGACTTTTTAATGACCTGACAAAAATTAGCGCCCCTTGGTTTACTCCCCTACAGCTTAATTTCCACAAATCTAATGCACCTGACCTTAATTCTATCGTTAATTGTAGGTTCAATTGGAGGCCTAAATCAAGCATCCGTACGTAAAATCATAGCATTGTCATGAATTAATCACACTGGCTGGATACTTATAGTTCCATCATTAAGTGATATGACACGATCACATTACATTCTATTCTACGCACTGCTTTCAACAATAGCAGTTACTCTTTTCGCAATAAACAAAATATTTCATATCAATCAAATCTTTTCCAACAAAATTACCTATTTTACTAGCCTTTTGTCCTTAGACGGTTTACCTCCATTCCCAGGCTTTTTACCTAAATGAATTCTTATCTTAAAAACTGCCGAACAAATATCATTTATTTTTCTCAAACTAATAGCAATAACAGCACTGATTACCCTCTTTTACTATATACGAATTGCTTATGCTGCTTTTATTATTAACCACTACGACCAAAGATGAACATGCTTGCTGAAAAAATCAAGAAACACCAATTAGATCAACATTCATTATTATTTCACTAAGAGGTATAATTATTCTACCCTTAACAGTGAACACCCTTTAAATAAAAGACTTTAAGTTAAAAAAAAATAATGGCCTTCAAAACCGTAAATAAAAGGCAAACTTTTAGGTCTTAGTATATTAACTACTACTCCGGAATTGCAGTACGACATCATAATATTGACTATAAGACCTAACAGGAGGTTTACTACACCATAAATAGATTTACAATCTACCATGTAACATTTCGCACATCCTATTTAATTGCAACGATGATTATTTTCTATAAATCATAAAGACCCTGGGACAATATATCTAATCTTTGGGACCAGAGCGGGAATCGTAGGTACATCGTTAAGCCTTCTTATTCGAGCAGAACTCGGCCCCCCTGGTAGATTAATTTGTGACGATCAAATCTATAACGTAATTGTAACGTTCATTATAACGTGATTCTAATGCTCATGCTTTCATTATAATTCTTTTCATAGTTATGCCAATTATAATTTGTGGGTTTGGTAATTGGTTATTTCCCTTAATATTAGGAGAACCTGACATAGCATTCCCTCGACTAAAAATATAAGATTTTGATTACTCTCTCCCTCATTAATTCTCCTCTTAACTGGAAGAATTGTAGAGGATGGTTTATTTATTATGTTGTGGGGAAGGTCAGGTGGATAGGATAAAATATACAGAGTTAACAAACATCTTTGATTTCGGCACGCGGTTTGTTTCGGAACCATGCTTAATCCCATCTCAAAATAATACCCTAGTCATGGCCCCTCAAGAAAATCATAACTTGAGTCAAAGTAATAATTTACATCAATAACCCAATGAAGATTTAGCTTTCATAGATGAAGAGATTGGTTCAAAATGAGGACAACGCTGTGGTTATAATCACGCAGCAAGTCCACACCCCTCGGACTACATTGGACTATACATAGATAGTAGCAACAGTACCAACAACAAACCAATGTATGTCCCGTTAAGAAGAAAGGACAATTTCTCTCCTACGACAGTCCTCACTTCAATCAAACGTGTACTAAGTTCGAATGAGATGTTCCTTTTGAAGCAAGAAGTACTCTTTCGATTCCACATAGCCGGCAGCATGCACGACCAGGGAAGAAATGGAACGAGTTCCGTTAATAAATATTCAAAATACCAAGATTATTTGGAAAAACGTTTAATTCGCATTGAAAATAAGAATATTTACTGTCTTCCCCTGGCCATAGTATGGGGCTAAGTAAAGTCCACGGTACAAGACATGATTTGTAAAAGGAAAGGAAAGGACATTTTAAAAGGAAAGGACCCCGATAAGTTCTCTGCGAGATGGCAGGACTTAACGTTCAAAGTAAGGGAGGCTGTGACTTTTCAGATGTTTATGTTTTCCAATCATATTTGAAAGGGGAGTATCAAATCGTGATTTATGAGGAACATGAAAAGAATAACCGGGACTGTATACTACGTTACCCGGGAGAACCTGCAGAAAATAAGATCTTTATCCACTATCAAAGAGGTAACACTATTGGTCATTTCGAACCCATTCGTAACATTAGAACTTTCTACAAGGCACGGAAGTATTGTTATTATTGTTTGGTATCTTATGATGAGAGATACCGTACACACAGGTGTAAAACTCGCTGTACTTTTTGCGAACACATGCCCCAACGTGATCATAGTGCAAACAAAATTAAATGCAATGCGTGCAATAGGGACCTTGTTGAGGGTGTATATTTTGAGAATCATGTGAAGCATAATAAAGCGGCTAGATCTCTATGTGATAATGTAAAGGTTTGCATCGATTGCGGTGTTATCTTTGATAAGAGGGGGCGAAAATTTTATCACATGTGTGGAGAACATTTCTGCTCAACATTCCGTGCCTATGTTGATACAAACCCAACATGTTTTGTTCTGAGACAGCGGCCTGTTCATACAAAAAGGGTTACGTACATCAACTATGATGTAGAGACGACGTTGAAGGCACCGAGTGAGCGCGGTGAAAGGGAACACGAAGCTGTAGTGGTCTGTTGTCATCATGTTTGTCACGCCTTTATAAGGAAAGGTATCGATGAGCCTTGTAGAACGTGCGGTGACAATATTGGAAATCGTTCCTTTTCTTTTAAGGCAATGACGGAGTTTATTAACCATGTGTTAGTAAAGCATCCTGTATTTCATATGATAGTAGCGATTGTCCATAATGGTAGTATCTACGATGGCCTTTTCTGCCTTAGAATTCTAATAGAAGACCAGCATATTGTTCCCAGTGTTCTTATCAAGGGTCAGAAGATTTTTAATATCAGCGTAGGTAATCGTATCTTCCGTGATTCTTTCCTTTTACTTAGCGATAAACTATCCAAATTACCGAAAACGTTAGGCCTTAGTCAAAATGTAAAGAAGACAAATTTCCCATATTTGTTTAATACTGAAGAAAATCAAAATTATGTCGCTCCCTACTCTCCGCTTGAGTACTATGACACTTAAGCGCGAAGTACGGAAGAAAGAAAACAACTGGAAGCCTGGGACCAAGAACGTGTGGCAAGTGGCGAGGAGTTTAACTTGCAGAAGGATATGCTGGTTTATTGTGAAAATGATGTTAGAATTCTAACAGAAGCCGTCATCAAATTTAACGATATCATCGAAGAGAAAACGGAGGGTTTGCAATGTTTCATCACTTCATCCACCATTGCAAGTCTTGCGATGCGGACATATTGTACCTTGCACTTACCGAAGAATGCTATTCCTGTAATTCCCGCGTTGGGTTTTCATCATAAGACCAAGTATAGTATTAAAGCTATGCAATGGCTTATGTATATGGAAGACTAATTAGGGATAGAAATCGAGCATGCTAGGAGAGGTGGGGAAAAGTATTTTGGTACATACTAGGTCGATGGATGGCACGGAAAACTCAACGCTGTCTTTGACTTACGGATGTTATTTCCATGCCTGTAGGCTTTGTTTCCGTTTTAATCGTGACGCCGTAGGTACTTGAAAAGTATAGATGTAAACCTATACAAAATATGGGAATGTTCTTTGGACAATAAGGTAAAGACGGATAAGGAAGTACAAAGATTTGTTCAAGAACGTTGTACTAATCTGCCTCATTTTCTTTTTCCTAAGAACTGTTACAACGTTGGTCGCACGGAGGTCTTTCGTTCCTATGTCAATTGTGCGAGTGATGAGTGAATCATCTATGGCAATGTAACAAGTCTACACCCATGGGTGATGGCACGTAAACCTATGCCGGTTAAATCACCTAAGATTCATACGGGGCCGGACTTTCCAGGTGTGGGAGGTATTCACTCTGTAGTAAAATGCACTATCTTGCCTCAAAAAGACCTCTATTTTCCGATCCCACCATATGCTGTGGGAGGTCGATTACTCTTCGGTCTTTGCCGCACATTCATGGAAGAAGGAAACACTACCGATTGTACCCATAGTGATGTGAGTGTGCTCCACAGGAACATTTTGTACTCCAGAGTTACATCTTGCTCTTCAAAAAGGTTTTAAAATAATCGATATACATGAGATATGGGAATTTGAACTCTTAGATCCTGAAGAGGAGAGTTCAGTCGCGCTGTTCGTAACTATGTAAATTCCTTCCTTCAGATGAAGCAGGAAGCCTCTGGTTTTCCTGCTTACTGTACCACTGAAGAAGACAAACATAAATATATCGAAAAATATTATGCCCAGGAAGGCATAGATTAAATTATGTCAACATTAGGGTGAACCTGCGATTGAGGCAATGTGTGAAACTATACCTCAAATCATTGTATGGAAAGTGAGGCAACGCACAGACATGTCAGATAGTGTAATCTTTAGTGATGAGATCACGTTTCTTGGGTATTTAACCACGGCAAGATATGAAATTCAACGTGTGGTGGCAACTGATAATGACCATCTCATTCTCAAGTACAGAGAATTTAAAACTGAAAACGTCCCGTTAGAGTTTTCGAATATGATACTAGACGCATTTTTACTTCGTCTGTTAGACTTAGAGTGTGCGAACTACTGTCGACTGTAGGACCAGACAGAGAAATCTACTGTGACACTGACACTATCATGTACCTACAGAAAAAATACAAGGTACCCTTGCTATCCTTCAGAAACTATTTGGGTGATCTGACAAATGAAATTCCAGAAGGTTTTGAATTTGCAACCTTTGTTGGTTTAGGAGCCAAAAATTATACTATGAGGCTAACAAATGCCCAAGGGTATGTTCGGCATATATTCAAATTTAGGAGGATAACACCAAATGATAGGACCTCTCAGAAAATTAACTTTGAGAGTTTCTATAAATTACTGTCTGGACAATTACAGCCCACAGTAATAGGCAATACAGATAGCATCGTGCGTAGACCAGGGTTCAGTGTCTTAAGCTGTAGAGAGACAAAGACACACCGTGAGGTGAATAAAAAAACGAGAACGTATTCAATCCCAAGTAAACTAAAATCATATGATCTCCACAATTAGTAGTAAATATTATTAACTGTATTATACATATCAAATAGTTGTAACGTGTAATTTTACATTTAAATAATAGGAGCATGTAATAAAAAATGATCGCATCTACATGTTAAGTACTATTATTTCTATATCCAGTTTTATATAGTAAAAACGCAATCACCTATTTATAATAATTTCCAGCTGCATACAAAACTAACTCTCTCTCAGCCATATATATCATGATAAATAATAAATATTATGTCGATCTAGTAATTCAAAGAGCATAAGCTTCAATCCTATTTACGTAAAGAATGCTTATTCTCATAATAATAATAATAATAATAATAATAATAATAATAATAATAATAAATTGAATTGGCAAAATTGCATTTCAAACTGTGTTATCAATCGAAAATGTGTAAAAAACAGAGTTCGAACTTGCAAGGAGCAGCCAATATCCTGCAATCAAATGCTGTGCCTGCAATCGGTGTCAAATAAGCCATGCTTCCGGAAAAGAGCAACATACAAGTACCACCATACAACGTTAGCTTATAAACATATCAAGTTTCGAATAGTGTACGTGTAAGCGCCACGTATCATACAAATATCCAAGTTGCAATAATATATAGTTTTATCGTACTTTTTTGAAAATTTCTTCAATACATAACTGCACAATATTTATCCTTTTCATAAAATTACAATATCAAATTCAAATATTCACGCAATTACTTATTATTTATTAAATTCAATAATAATCTGAATAATATACTAAACCGCAGTTATAAGTATACCGTAAAACCGGAAATTTCAAATGCGGCATCGCAAAATTTCTTCTTCACTTTCAGTTCGCGCCACAAATTCTACGTCATAAGTTGCGGACGTGTCATTAAAGGTAAGTGAAAAGGTATGTATTAACTTTCTTCTACCTGAGCTAAAGTATAAACAAGTCTACAAATGGCATTAACAGAATGCATAGCGGACCTGGCGGGCGGACATACAAAGTACGCCGGTACCTATAAAGGAAAACTCGTAACGAAGCCAGACAGTAATGGCGCCAGCGGAAATGGTATATTAAAAAAATCGCGACATGTGGTAAATAAAAAACAAACAGTGGTTCCTAATGCTTAATAAAAAATGAACAGGTCTTTCTAATGTCTAATAAAAATAATGAACAGGAGTTTCTATGGACTGTTAAAAATGAACAGTCCTTTCTGAGGGAAAATAAAAAAAGGAATCCATGCTTCTATAAAGGAATAAAAAATGAATCATGTTTTTAGTATGAAAATCCCGGTAAATTATGGGTAAAATCAGGTCGCTATCGGTCCTACAACAAGTAAAGAGGTTCGTCTAAGGACATAAAAAGTATCGTAATCCCTTATATAGCTCTATAACTATGCCAAAGCTTAAAAATATTCGTAGATATAAGGGCACAATCCTACTCACATTTATTTATTATTTCACTTGACACAAACACAAAAAAAACGATGCATTGCGAATACGCACAAATCTCTTCCCCAATGAAATCCTGTATGTGTACGCTAACGTAAAAGACATGCATATATAAATTTTTGTTTAGTCTGCATCAACATATTGAAGGTGAGACAACACTACAACAAGCTCCGTGCTCTTTGCAAATGCAAGAATTCAAAACGATAACAAATTTTACAAAATGCTTGAGGGGATTTAATAAGAACAATTTCTCAGGTAGCTAAAAACTCAATAAAAGGAAACACCCCTTTATATTCTCGTCAGAAGCAACGTTTACGTAGACATAAAAAGATCGTACGTGCTTTATCTCAGCAGCGTACTGCATTGAAGAAAAGGAAGAAGGGTTTACTACAAAAAAGGTGGTGCGCTTCTACCGATAGTCTTGAGACCACTTCTTGCAGCAGTAGGAAGTAGTATTTTTAGTCGTTAAGTATGTCAGAATTACGTAAAATAATTTGTTCCTGAAAATGCTGTACATGAAATTCAATCGAATCTTAAATCCATAGTTTTACATGAATCACGTTTAGATATAGAAATGAATAACATTTTAAAACTTCGTGATCTTAGTGTGGAACAAAAGTGGAAATTATATCAACAAGCTTTGGATCGTTATTTACAGTATACCTCATCTTCACATAAACCTAATACTTTCCCTGTCATTCAAGAAGAAGAAAAATTCCCACAATCATCAACTTTCAAACATTTTAACAATACTTCTATTTTATCACTTGTATCAGACATTTTACATTCAGTACCGAAAACACTTCGTAGGAAAACAGATCTTTTATTAAAACAGTTCACAAGTTCTGATAAAATTCAGTAGGATAACGCTAGTATGGTACGTATTCATGAAAAAACAATACCAGGTTTAAATATTATAGATTTAGTAAATGATGTTGTTCGTACAAGAAAATATTCAAGAAATCCTATAGGTATTCATGAATTTAAAAATTTATTAGATCTTAATGTTCCTAAAGAATTTATTGGTACACCTATTAGCAACCAGCATCAAAAGTGAATAGTAGTATTAGTAGTAGAAAACGTATTCTTTAAGTAAGAAAATCACCTAGCACTCCAGTAGTAGCTAATTTATTTAAACATTGGAAAAAATATAGTATTAAAATGACAAAATTATCAAAAATATTATGACTATTCAAATCCAGATTCTTTATCAAGTATACGAACATTACAGCGCAAAACAAAGTCCTCTAAAAAGAAAATTAAAAAATAGTTAGCTTCTCAAGATGCTTATACATTACATGCACCAGCTCGTAAAGTTTTCGAACGTAAAAAGTATTATATTAGTGCACCAAATGAAACTTTACAAATGGATTTAGCAGATATGCAAAATACTGCACAGTATAATAATAATTATAAATATACATTATGTTGTATTGATAATTTTTCATGTTATGCATATTGTGTTCCGTTAGAAACAAACAAAGTTCCTGAAATAGTAAAAGCAACAACAAAAATTTAAAACATTTCAAGTCGGCCGTGTTTAACGTACAAACAGATTTAAGTGGTGAATTTTATAATTGTCGTGTAAAACATTTGTTTAAAGAATATGAAATTAATCATTCTAGTGTTCATTCAGAAATTAAATGCGCGTTAGCAGAACGTTTTATACACACATTAAAAGAAAAATTGTATCGTTATTTTACTGCAAAGGATACTTATCGTTATATTAATGTATTAGATCAAATTGTAAATAATTATAATCATTCATATCATTCAAGTATTAAAATGGCACCTGCACAAGTAAATAATTTCAATGTGAATCAAGTATGGGAAATATTATACGGAAAGAAAATGAATAAAAATAATATAACTTGTAAGTTTAGTCCTGGTGATTATGTTCGTGTTAGTAAGTTTAAACATATATTTAGAAGAAGGATATTTACCTAAATGGTCACAAGAAATATTTATTGTTGATAAATGTGTTAAATCAGATCCTGTCACTTATAAATTAAAAGATTGGAATGGTGAAGAAATTAAGGGAATATTTTATACACAAGAATTACAGAAAGTAATTATAAATTCAAAGAAAACTTAAATCATGGAAAAAGTACTGAAACGTAAAAACGGATGTATGTATGTAAAATGGTTAGGATATTTATCAAATATGAATTCGTCATTTATATCAGATTCTGTTCAATCTGCAAAATAAATTCGAACTTTACACACGACTTTTACGTTACTTTTCCATCAAATGCAAGTAGCAATCCTGTTGTTAATAATACTACATTATCATTTCGAGTTAAATTAGCACAAACTATTGTTTTAGGTGATGGGGAATGGGGTGTTGCATTAACACAAATTAATATTCCGTGGAGTTTTTATAATGTTGGTGAAAACGAAGAAATTATAATTTCTATTGTTATCGATGATAAAGTTGAACGTAGTCATATTCCAATAACACAGGGACATTATTCATCAATTGAATCTATTGTACAGTTGATTCCTGAAAATGTCCGTATGTTACATTATTTCCAAAATAAAAATCAAATTGTCATTAAACCTTCTTTAAAATCAGAAGATTAATGTACGATTGGTATTACACCAGGATTACAACATATTTTTTGATTTACTAATGAAAATACACTTATTAAAAATGACGTATACACAAAAGTTAGAAATGTTGATTTAGTATTAACACGTGGAAAATTTCCATGTAATTTAGATTATAATATTCCCAATACAATTAATGTGTGCGTTGATATTGTAAAACAGCAACAAAATATACAGTAGGACATTAGTTCGAAACCTTAGTGTATATAATGTACAACACAGTCATGTAAAATCTTTTGTGTTTCACACACCGCATTATGTTAAAGTTGAAAATAAATATTTTGATACGATAGACGTAAACTTAAAAGATGTGTAAAATTTACCATTTCGTTTTGGAATTTCAAACCTAACACTTTACTTTAAACGAAAATGATATCTGAAAGTATTGATGAGAGTTTTTACATTGCATTAGTTTCAAATGCTAGTGCAGATATATATATATATATATATATATATATATATATATATATATATATATATATATATATATATATATATCCTACAAATAATTCAACACATTTTATTAATCAATTAAAAAATAATATTCGTTTATCAGAATCCGATTGGCATGTAGGATTAAGTTAAGTACATATTCCATTAACAAGTTATAATGTTTCCGAAGGTGAAGATGTTATATGGTACAAATTCAAAAATGCAGATCCTATGAAAAGTAAAATTATTGATGGATATTATCCATCAATTCATCATTTAATAGAAGAATTAACCCATCAGCGCCGTGCGTGATCATATGATCACAGCGGTTAGTATTTATGAAAATAAGTCTTGTGTAACACACTTTTAGTGGTTTCGTCACATTGTTGGTGTGGTCTACTAGGAGAAGTTTCTGGCAATGCTGTTCAAACAAAGCAACTTCCACATTGCGGCGTGAATGCAACGTAGAGACTCAGTTATCAGCAGTGCGCAAGAAATAGAAGAAAAATGGAATCGTCATCAAAGTAAGTATTAACAAATATTCTTACATATTACCCTTTCAAGTGATTTTGTACTGCTTTTTATTTTAGAGATGACAAAGTTTGTAACTAATTAGATTTTACTCACCTGAAAATATCTGGGGCACGCTTATTCAAGTTTTTCATCAGTGTGATCGTGTGAACAGGCACGGCGTTTAGGCAGGTTTTCCTTTCTTACGTCCGTATGTAAAAATATAATCAGTACAGTAAAATTTTGCAGATTTATCAATTTAGAACAGTTTATAAGTGATTTCATTTGACTTGCTTTATTCGTTTCACTTCTTTATTATTATTATTATTATTATTATTATTATTATTATTATTATTATTATTATTATTATTATTATTATTATTATTATTATTAGAAATGACTTTTCCTAGTACTGTTTCTGGTAATTATATATTTTTTGTTACAGAGGTCTTTCACTGCAACAAATTCTTGATATTTTGGAATCGAATGACGTGCAAGACGTACAAGACATATATCTTGAACCCCCGGAACCAAACATCTTTTGGGATGAAGATTCAGTAGAAGAGGATGGCAGTGTACTCATTGACAACCTTACAGGGCGCCAACTTACCAGTCACGCTGAAATAGTTTTTACGGATAATACCCGACTTGGTGAGGATGATACGTAAGATGAGTCACCAACAATGTCTCCCTACCAGATGAAAGGTAAGTGTTTTAAGAAAAAGAACACAGTGGCCAATATTTTGACACATGTTGGCATAAAGGCAGCCACAACTGTGTTTCCTGAGGTAGATTTCTCGACATTTCGTGGAAAATCTCCTACAGAATGTTTTGAAATGATTTCTCATGATGAAGTTTTAGATTTGCTTGTTTCGGAATCTAACAAATATGCTGTTTTCAAAAACTGTAATCCGCCTGGAATTACTAAAGACTAAATGAGAGTTTTTATTGCAATTCTTTTGCTTTCTGGGTACAATACAGTTCCTTCGAAAAGGTCGTATTGCGAGGGAGCAGGTGATGTAAGAAATGAACTGGTGGTGAATGCTATGCGAATAGATCGATTTTTGGACAAATGTCGTTTTGTTTACTGTGCTGATAATACTCGACCAACTGAAGATTATAAAATGTGGAAGCTGCGTACACTCATGATGTTACTTCAAAAACGTTTCATTTCCTTATTTCAGCCAGAACAGAATATTGACTTTGATGAATGTATGGTGCAATATTTTGGTAAGCATGGTTGTAAACAGTTTATCCGTCTGAAACCTATCCGTTTTGTGTATAAAGTTTGGTGTCTAAACACTTCATCTGGATATTTGATTAATTTTGATGTTTATCAGGGGAAAAATCCGAGAAGACGGGGTGGGTATGAAGAACAGTTTGGTAAGTGCGCAGCTCCTATGCTTACCATGATAGACGAGTTACCATCCAGTATGAAATACCTACCATTCCACATTTACTTCGACAACCTGTTCACAGGAATCCCTCTTCTAGTGCACCTCAAGAGTAGGGTATACAATGTTACTGGTACGATTCGAGAAAATAGAGTGCCCAAGGATTGTCCTATTACAAATTCCAAGAATATGAAGAAAAGAACACGCGGCACATTTGAGGTAGCCAAAAATGTTAATGAAATTTGTGTTGTACGTTGGGTAGACAACTCTGTCGTCACAACTGCGTTTACATATCATGGGACGTAGCCAAGATTTCGTGAAGGTGGGGGATACGTGACATGAAATACTGTGATCATCATACCAGGGGCTCGATCATTCTAAACTATTTTACTGGAATATATACCTTCTGCATTGGTTCTTTCAGCCAGGATTTCGTAACGGGTGGGGGGCGTGATATGAAATTTTAATAGGCTCAGGAGCTTGACCAATGTAAACTACTTTATTATCAACATATATAGGTTTGTTAGGACAATAAAATGAAGATATGTTGGTAAGTATTTTAATAACAAACTATGAAGAAATATCGAGTAAGAAAAGAATAAAAAAGTATCGAAGAAGATTTTACAATATTTACGTTCCTTTCTTTGTTCATTCAAATATAACAATTTTCCTTTCATTGTGATCTCAACTACTATGAAAACTACATATTCACTATTATAAAAAGTACAAACTCAATAATGTCTTGTAAAATATTTTACAATATCTTCGTTCCTTTTTCTGTTGATTCAAATGCTAATAGAACTCCTTTTCCATATAATTTTTTGTTTTTATTATTCTGTCAACTACTGTCGGTTCCAAATGACAGGTTAAAGGAGCAGTAGAAAATTGTTTTTGAAATAACGTGTTTGATTGTGCAAGGATGCGCTGACAAAAATTATGATTAAAAATGTCCACGCTGTTACTCAATGACACTATGCTTTTGGAAGCTTGAAATCTCCCTGACTACTAGCAGAAATTCTGAGAATTCTGTAACTTTTCTAGAAATTTCAAATTAACTCACTCTTCCAGGATATCTCGCTCACCTCACCACCATGTATTGCAAGTAATACAAATCTCCTCATAAGAAAGAGTATCCAAAACCTTCCTGTAGTTTTTTTTAAAGCTGATCCTCCATTTTCTCATTTCATTTTGTTTCATCCTTCCTTATTTTTTTCATTTTTCGTGTCGAAAGGGAGGGTGTCTGGACCCCCCGGACCCTTGGCTACGTGCCTGGGGGCGCACAATACATGAATGCGGGCCTGGGTGTAAACTGAAGTAACAACCTTCTTTCTTTTAAGTTGATGCACTTCAAATGGCATTTCTGTCATAGCAACGTAGCGCGCTCTTCAATACATCTGATATCGCATTAAAACCAGAGGTGCTATTCAGCCGGCTCGTACCGGTTTGCTAGAACCGGTTGTTAAAATATTTCGAGTTCGCAGAACCGTTTGCTTTAACCAGATATAAACACACACACGCGTGACCTAACCAAGAGTAAAAGAAAAAAGACAAACAAATTAGTGAAAAGATCTGTACCTTTCCCGCTCCTTGTATTGTTGTGAAAACAAACAAACTTCAATTGTTTCAATTCAATGGGCAGACGAATTTGAATGGGCTGATAGAAATTTTAATATGAATTCCGGGATTTTGTCCAGGATCTGGAATCTGTGAGTGTAATGAATGTGATACTTACCTAAGGGGTCGTCCACATATTACAAAGGAAAAGAGAGTTCGGCCTTGTTTCACGAAGTACTCACGAGGGAGGACGAGGTTAACGCCTTCGTTATGTTACGTGTTTTTTTCATGCAATATTTATCTTTATTCTCAGGTTTATATGCAATCGTTAAACAAATAACTTTATTCACTTCTTTTCATTTTTATAAATAAATATTTATATTGTTTTGGAAAATTTAGAACATACAGCCTGTATAAATTGAATCATACAGAAGGGATTTGAAGACTCTACTAGATACAAGCATGACTGGTGACGAACCCTGCGTGTATTACAATACAATAAAGCTATGTTTTGTGGCTATTGCTATTTTAGTAGGATTTGTTATCAAATCCCTTCACTCTATTGTATAGTTCATGAATCAAAAAGGAGATCCTTTTGTTCTCCATTGATATTATTCGTGAAGCATGACGTAATTCGAACACCAATCAATGTATTGATTACTTTTTCCAGGTGTAATACGAATAAACTTTATGTTCCAAATTAAGCCTCTACCCAGTAAAAATGGTTATGTTAATTCAACTCAAATTTAACACAGAGCAGTGGTTCCAGCATGATTACCACTATGCGGTGTTAATTCAACACAGGCCCCGCGGTGTTGGTGATTCACACAAGGGGTATGTTACATTTTTAACACACAACCGGTGTTGAGCAGTGTTAAATTCGGATCTGTGTTAGTATTTTCGGTGTTGATTCGACACCATGTCAGGTTCGGTAGTGTGGGGGAAAGTGTTGAGTGTTACTTATGGCGGTGTTGCACCAACACGAAGAAAGTAACACAATGTGTAGTGTGTTAATTATTTTGTGTTAATATTACACCATGTCAAGTATCAATATAACGCAGTCCCTACGTTATTTCAACATCAATTTCGTATTATTTCAACACACAATCTGTGTCATAATTAAAGGCCAAAACCGTTTTGGTGTTAATTCAACATTCCCTGTGTTAAAATTCAAGGTCGAGTCACCAGATTAACACCGTTTTGGTGTTGGTTAGACTCCACTTCTGTGTTACTATGACACCTATTTCGGTGTTGAAATAATTCCGTGTGCCGTGTTGATGTAACCATTTTTCTGTGTTGGAAAAGCTTGTGGCGTGCATGCTTATGATTAGTGAAGATTCTAATTTTAAAATAAGAATAGTAAACTACAGAACACTTCATTTAGAAAACCTTCATAAACTTTTCTGTCGTCCTCCCCAACATGTATTGTGAAGTATTTCTTAACGGAGCGAAACTCAACCTTCACCAATATCTTGTTCAAGAATGATAGAAACTCTTACCTATATGCTTATAGTACGTTTGCTTCTCAATTGTGTTTCTATTTCTTTCTGCTGTGTTTGTCTATAGCTTCAGTAGGCCTACATAAGTCTTTATAATTAGATGTTCAATACATTTGGCAATCACGCAGAAAAGAACATCGATTATTCTACACTTGTGTTAATTTAACACACAGGCTGTGTGTCACTTCAACTACCGGCATTTGACACACAACTCCAAATGGAGAGTGAGTTGTTCTATCTGTTTGTGTTATATTTCAACACAATCGTATTAACACATAACCATGTAATTGAAACATTTTTTACAGTGCAGTTACTGGTCAATGATGATGATGTCGCCGAATATTCCAGTTAGTTTCTTTAGATCAGGCACCACCACTTTAAGCAGTTTTCTCCGTTTGAGCTTCTTAGCGTTGGTTTAGTAGTCCAGCGATCAATCCATTAAGCGTCTAAGGTATTTTGATCACGTAAATGACTTGATAACTACCGAACGAGAGACACACTAAATCACAAACCATGTTTGCACAACATAGAAAAGACGTGTTTAGTAATAATTTTACTCATAATGTTAAGCTTTACAATTATGTTTGCTTCATGAATTTACTTTTTTTTTTAAGTTTTCTTTCTTGACTGAGAATGTAGGTATAATATGAAACTTATGACAAATGTAATTAAATAAACTCAAGTTGTTCTACAAATGGTAATAATCGAAAAGATTTTTAAGCATTGGGATATATATTTTAGCTTAGCATTTGGAATTATTACATACATATATTTATATATACATTTATATTTTTAACTTTTTTTTAGAAACGAAAGGATGCAAACTTTTACATGTTCAGCGAGCATACGTGTGTCACAAAAGGTTCATAAGGTGATACAATAAAATTAAATAGCTCCTAGCCCTCCGCGCTAATCTACTAGTTAGCGTGGTAATACGGTGCGCTAAACACATCGAAAAGTGGCAAAGGCATTTCATTTTAATAATTTTCACCTCTTCCTGGAGTGATTCTTTGATGATTATTTTGTTCAATTCGCAGTGATATTCTATGATTTGTATGCATGAAATATTTCAGAATCATGCTGTAATAATTTGCAAACTATTCTGTTCGGAATATTCTTCACAAAGTTATTGAATGATAATGTTATATTCTAACAACACCTTTGAGTCAGTGTACATATTTTGTATTTGCAGCTTGTATAACCCTCTTTGGAATTAACAGAAACCATTACTTGCAAACTATGCTTTAAAACTGTTGCAATAAAGCTCCTCAAATAACTGTTAAAGCTTGCAACACTGTTACGTAGTAGGCATATATTTTTGGTTAGCACTATGCATTTCTCTTGTATACGTAATAATATGGCGCAATGGCATTTGGAAATAAAAAGTTCATACCAGCTTGGGAGAACTGCCTTTTTTACAACACTTGATGATAATGCTTTTGGATAACCTCTATTGTATGAATAATAACGTATGAAAATTTCTTATAGGTTGCTAAACTACATTTGAAGTTCTTTAAATTTATATTAAACTTTTCTATTGTGTGGCATCACTTTTTCTAAATCTATATTGTTTCATAACTTCATTATTTATGCTCATAGGCACCTATTACGTTGGAATATGTTACACCTTTGGAGAGACTTTCTAAATCTGTTTTCAGATTATCTAAACAAAACATTTTAAGTTGGGAAGCATTCCTGGTTAGGTTGAACATTGAATTTCCTTATGACTATATGCTTAGCGTGCGTGCTTTCGGCGCATGAGAATCTGATTCAGTTCTTCGATGTGAGCTCGTGTGGTTAGGGTCCTACGTGAAGTTGTAGGTCGACGTTTCATGTTAGCTCAGTGTTGAACGGGACACTAAACTGCAAATCAGAGAAACAAGATTGAACATAGACCAGAAGAGACACAAAAAAGTAAAAACTGAAATGAATTGCGTATCACACACATTATAGTTAACAAGCTCAGAGTTTGAAAATGATATATGCAAACATCTTCCAATTACTCTCTCAGTCTTCTATTATACATAGAAAACAACTAATTAGTTTAGTAATTTTACCCAACATACAATTAATTTTAATTTATACTACTTTAATTCCTTTCATTAGCATTATTTCTACCCTTTCTACATTTATGCACAGAAATATTTTCAGCCTTCGTAGAAGTCTGTATCCACCACTCCCCTACGCCGACAGCACTATTTTCACTTCACTTTGGGCGATGAAACATGGGCAATTACATCTAGTTGTTTTTTAATGGATATTGCTCTCTGTTTCAGAATTCGCTATTGCAAAATTACTTTCATTATTCTTATTGATGTAACTTCTTTTGACAAATGTACCAGCACACTAGCAAGTTTATTTTACATATTATACGCAAATTACAAGACGATAATAGAGGAAAAGTTGACAGATATATATATATATATATATATATATATATATATATATATATATATATATATATATACAGTTGCAATAATATATTTATTACTTTCTATATTAACTAAGAACTATAATTTATTTTCTCTGTATACTAAAAAAATATATACCTAACAGTTTTCTATATTCACAGAAGATATAAACTAAACTCTTTCCAGCCTTAGAAAAAAGTAGTTGTAAACAAACCCATCTGACTACCAGTTGGTCGATGACCAGTGATTGGTTGTTGGACTCACTGCACTAGTATCCTACTGCAATATAATCCTACTAAAATAATGATTTTGAATAAAGATATCTGAATTTATCCTGCATTTTGTGATAAGAAACTGTGTTGATTTTTGTTTCAAGTGTAGCTGTTTCTGCTTCATGCTAGATTTTGTTAACAATCAAACATGAATGTAATTATGGCGAATGATTGGGACTTACAACGTATAAACGTATTTTTTGCACGTCAGAATTAATTTACGTCACAATAACCTATGTAAAGCAGAATCTATAAACTGATGTGAGTTTTGAATGAACATTAATAATAATACTAATAACAAAACAATAATATAATTACATTAGCAATTACCTAACAATAACATTTGATGAAGAAAATCAATTGACGTGACGAGACTCGAACCTGGGTCTACCCTTCGGCAGTTTTGTACGAATCACTGTCCGCAAGTCCTTCATGTAAATTTTACAAATTAAATCACTAGGGCATACATATGCTAAGCATATCTTAATTTAAAACATCTTGAAATCTAACATTCCTGCATATTTTGACATAGTAGGCTATCAGCAAGTACAAAATAATAACTGCCGTATTTTCTTCTTTCTAGGCTACAAAAGCAACCTCAGCCTCAACTTTAGTAACGTTTCAAGACATTTCCCTCACTGTGGAAAGAATACTTAACCTGATTCTGAAGGAATTGATCAGTGCGGTAACTACAAGCCTTAATATATGAACTAGTCTTACATGAAATGTTTTCAATAAGCTAACAGTTTTTGTGCAACCCCAAGTAAGTGATCGGCGTAGGTAAGTCGTTATTGCGTTGGGTTCCTCTCCAGGCGGACTTGGTTCAAATCCCCACAAGCCTGGATTTTTTAACATGTTCCAAATTCAATTTCAATAGATATCCAGTGTGATAGGCAAGACTTTCTCCTGTGGAGAAGGAAATATATATTCAATTGACGGGGATTTGGAGTAGGTTCATGAATGGAGATAAAGATTTAACTACTTAATTACTTCAATAGTTCCAGATTTGATGTTTTCAGTTAATTTCAACAATTTTCTAACCACTGGCGTCGTTAGCTTTTTAAATCTGGGGGGTCGGATGAATCAAAATCAAAATCATTTTTCCGACGAAAGTTTCATGTATAAGCATTACTTTTTCTTTCTTCTCACATGCAAGACGTAGTGTAATTACACACAATAAATTATAATGTCATTGCTATATGGCACTCATTGGGCGACATGCTCCAAACAATAGAGATTAATCTTAAATTAGAAATATTTTCGGTGCATCAACTGTACAGTAAAAGCTTGTTTCAGTGTTCCACACGTTTATCAACTGTTATCTGCAGGTTGAAATGTTACATGTAATTTGAGTTACATCTGCTCAGGCGTTTGTGATACCAGCACAAGCATTAGACCCGACTTAATGAAGTTATTGCAGTCAGGGAAAAATACTTTTGCTGTTGGCTGCACCTTATATCTCAAGTTCTATACCTTGTTCATATGTCAACTTCTAGTTTAAGCAATTGGCCTATGCGTTGATCAGTCAGTCGGACACTCATACACTCGCTCAAGACTTCTTTCATGCGTAAAGATGAACAAAATCACGTAAGTCGTTTCCGAGAAAATGGTCCGAAACAAAGCTGAACCGCAAAAATAAACTACCCTACGTAGACTTTTTAGAATAAATGAGTTATGCCATGTTGTCGGGCTATTAATGAAATATTTAATTATGAATTACGAAATCGCCTAAGTAATTTTTGAGAAAATCGTCCTATACGAAATCACTCCAAGAATAAACCAACCCCGTTTTTTCTTTTTTTTAGAAAAAAACGAGTAATGTCATATTATAAGGTTACTAATTAAATATATAAAAAAATTGCCTGAGTCATTTTTGAGAAAAGATTCAAAAGCAATCCGTTCAAAAATAGACTAATCTTGGTTGATATTTCAGGACAAATGGGTTACGCCGTATTGTGAGTTTATTAATGAATATGTATTTATCAAATATGAACAAAATTATTTTCCCTTTAATTTTATTTAATTTTATTATTTTTTTTAGAGAATCATCCGAAGAGAATTTACTTGCAAGAATAAAATCTCTCTCCTAGATTTTCAACGAACTGAAAAAGTTCGTTACTGAATCCTCTATGTCTGTGTGTCTGCGTGTTATTTGCGATTCTTTTTTCAAGTTTGTGCCCTCCATTCGATAGAGTATCAAAAACTAACTGAGATAGTGATCGAATTTTTCTCGTCACTCTTTCCGTTCCCGAGATATTGGAAAATTAATATCGAAACAAAAATGTTTACCATCCTCTTAGATATTGATTAACACTAATACCATCTCTCTATAACTTACCGTTCCCATGATATTTGCCAAGAAATAGTTCCAATTTTGGGAGATTTAAGGAACCATATCTTGGGAATCGTAAATCATAGAGAAATCATAGTGGTGTTGATCGATACCTAAGAGAATGGTGAACATTCTGGTACCAAATAGTAACCGGTTGGCCCTGGCCCGAAAAAGTTCGAATTAACGAGACATATCTCAGGAACTGTAAGTCATAGCGAGATGACATCTTACGAATTTTTGCAAGAAAGAGAACAAGGTGTGGATAAAAAGAATTACTTTTACACGTAGCAACACAGTTATCCTTTTCGCTTCATCTCTCCATTCATTTTAAGTTCGTTCTGGCAATGCTCTTGGAGCAGTCTGAACTTTTTTTTTTTTGAAAAAAATGACATACCACAGTATAGATTCAGTGAAATATTGATACATGGAATATAAAGAAAATCGTTAAGAGCCATTTTCATGGAAAGTGATTTTTTCTATTATTTTATTCTTAAACTAAAATCTGAGAAACCCTCTAGAGAATGTTATGAAAAAACAAGTTAATATTTCGTACGGATATGTTGAATAGTATGGCCCCCAGGCTAGTGAACATGTTTGCTAAAGTACTTTCAAAACTAGAAACAAATTGACAGCTCAAAAACACGTGCAGATTTGTTTTGAAGAAGGGAATCTACGTCACATAGTTATAGCGGTCACTTAGCGAGGGTCGAATCATAAACATCATTTTAGCAATAGTGGATGGAGGGTTTCTTTGGCAACAGACCTCAACATTTCAATGTTGCCGCTAAATAGTAACCACGTGTTTTCAAAAGGAAAGAAGCATCTTTCGGATCTTTGTGCGTGAGTGATTTGAAAAGGAAAAAAAAAACACTGCCCACCCCTTCCCTACATGCACAAACTGGGACGACAAACATATCCTTTCATCCATCCAAACAAACCAATATTTCGACATTTTCCTTTCCGTTAAAACTCACAGGACAGTTCCAGCTGATGACTCACCGGGGTGCGCACGAAGTGACAACAGCGTACCACGTGATTCTCCAAACGTCAATTTGTTCCTAGTTTTAAAAACGCTATAGGGATGGCCAGAACGAGAACCGGTTCCGGTTCCAGGTCTGGAAACGTTTCCTAAGATATGGTTCTGGAACCGGATTTTTCCGATCCAGGATCCTCGCGGAACCCGAACTTTGTGGTCATTCCTACGCTAAACCCGAGCTGCTGGCAGGCTGTTGTGGACCAAAACTTTTTCTGAGGGGCAAAAGCGGGTCTGAACGGAGAGGGCACAAACGCGTGGTTCCCTTTGCAGTGTTTTGAAGGTGAACTTTGTGCCTCCTTTACGGCTATTTGGATCCGGGTCTGGAACCGGTTCCTAAGGTCCGGTTCCCGAAACGGGTTTTCGGATCCAGGTCTAAAACCGGTTCCAAAGATCCGATTAAAGAGCAGGGTTTTCGGATCCAGATCTGGAACCGGATCTCCAAGAACTAGTTCCACGCGAAACCGGTACTTTGTGGTAAACCCTAATGTTTACAGGGACGAATGAACGTACGACCAGACGGACGAACGGACAGACACTAAAAATCACTTTTTTCACTCGAATGACAAGAGAAGAGAAGAAAGTATGGTGATCTATTGAAAATAAAATTCGAAAGTTTAACGGATTTACACGTTACATCGCCACTACATACCAAAAAAGGGGGGATTTCTCGGTATGTTCGTTCGTCCGTTTGTCCCGATGTAAATGCATTCGCTTGACTGGAGTCCGCACCGTTCAACGTATCCGCACCAAATTCTAAACTTAAGGTTTTCATAAGATTCGTTACGAGTGTTTTTCGAACTGTCTTCCTACCCCTCCAAATTAAGGATAGTTTATTGAAGGGTGGAAATTGAAATTCGCTTTTCTCTCGGAAACGGCTCTGACGATTTTGTTTAAAGAGTGCGGTCAAGTTTAGCCCATTTCATCTCCCCATAAATTTGCCCGAACGTAATTACAATCGATAGCTTCCGATGCGTAGAACACGCCTGCGAAGGAACCAGAATGGTCAGATTCACCGTTGTTGAGATATCGCGTTCGAAGGATGTGGGATCCCACGAAATGGCGCCAGCATCGAGGTTAAGATCGACGTGACACTTTAGTCTACGAAACTCAATCACAAACATCCTCATCATCGGAAGCATTTTCAATGAAAAGAGAAACGTTGAACAATCGATGACCGGGCACAACAAACTCATAGTTGTGGCCGTAAGGAAAGTATCAAATAATGGTGGCCACGTGTGAACAACATCCTATTTTACGTGTTCCAGACTCGCACGTACAGTAATAGGCAATGATAGCCGCTTTACCTACCTTCGCCTTGTCCGTTTGCACAAATATGTAGTGCTCGGTTCGATTATTATCTCGACTTCATTTTTATCTTAACGAGAATGGGCTCCGCGACTACGAAGTCCCTGAAATCAATTTGAATCCCACACCTTCGGAACGCGATATCGCAGAAACGGTGCATCACACGACTCTGGTTCCTTCATAGGCGTGTTCCGCGCAACGGAAGCTTTCGCTTGCATTCAAGTTCGGGCAAATTCATGGGAAGATGAAATGGGGCTCCAGGCTAATGCTTTGTTGGTCATGATCTTTCATCAATATTTCACTAATAATCCCAGGGGCGGATCCAGAACAGACTTCTGGGGGGCGGTAGGTTGTAATACTGTTACTTAGAGTTACTTTTAGAGCTCCAAACTCTGGGATAGGTTATATATATATATATATATATATATATATATATATATATATATATATATATATATATATATATAAGAAAGTTTCCTCTTCTGGGGGTGATCGCCCCCTGGATCCGCCCCTGGCTAATCCTTTGTCGTGGTTTAAATCATTTCTCACGATAATTACCGATTTCCAGTACAGTGGTTACACAGTGTCATTTCGTCACTAATTCTTCCACACACACACACACACAAAGATAGTAGACAGTGAGACTTGAACCTACCACCAGGGTTGACTGCTTTTAGCCCTCGGAAATACGGCTAGTAATTACAGCAACCGCTTTCTTTTGATTTCGTCTACTGTTTCACACGTAGACATTTTGAATTTTACCTCGCAATCTGTATTCATTCTGCACAAATTACTTTCCATTCCGTATACAGTGCGTTAAACTCTCCCCAACGTTATATACTATGTTTGTAGATTTACATTTCCCAATTGCTTCATTCACTTGTGAGTTCCCACTACCAAAGATTTAGTACTTAAAATAAACGTGAAATTGGGTGATGAGGAACGGAAATTAGTTTGTTTGTTGAAGTTCAACGTCCATTTTCAGAACGGAAGCTATATGAGATGTCAACCCACAGTTTGAGGTGAAATCCGAACTACTTGTACCATAATGTGTCCCCTGATCGGGAATCAAAGTCAGGCCCAAAGTCAAGCCACTGCGTTAGCCACTACCCTAGCGGAAGAGAGAGAAAATGCTTCAAATGTTCTCTGGATATTACTTGATCGCATTTGCTATACCTTGAAGTTATTAAAGAACCGTAAGTAGGCGGCGTACTTCGGAAGAGAAGAGACATATTGAAGTGTATTTTGGTTCTGGTTCTAGAACCACATTGAATTACAGCAGATTTCAGATGAGAAGCGGCATGGCCTTGAGTTGGCTTTACGCGGCGTCCAATTGGCTTTGAGCGGTGTTGACAATTCGCGACAAGCAGTTCTGCACGCTGACTTCTCGCGCTACTGCGAATCTTGACAATAGCAGAGGCGCTTATTAGAAATATTGATTTAGCACATTAACTGCTCACTTTACGAAGTAGAGGAAAGAATTACGAACACATACGTGAAAACTACATCTTTTTATGACAACTGCTTGTCATGATACACGCTTTGAAAGGTTTCCATATAAAACAATTAGTAAAACGAGCGTTGAATCCCGTCTAATTTCCAGTGGATTTTTCTTCGATTTGGAAATGGAACTCAACTTTTATTAAAGGATAATCAGGGGTGTAACCAACAGGTTGTTCTAGGGGAACATTACTTTCAGGGGGAGGAAAGCTTTTCACACATTAAAAACAGAACAAATGACCTATTTCAGAATATGAAAGCATTTTAACTCACCATGTATACTATACACATATTATGTTTTCTCGATGCTACCTTAACAAAAGACGGATCTTGACAGTACTGAAGTTGAAAAGCGGATTGTAAGAGGTAAACCAATAAGCTATTCATAAGAAAACAAATGCTGTTTCTAGCAGTCTGTTTATCCGACTTTGTGTTTATGTACTAAAGGGAAAAAAACTCGAAAAAATATCAACTCAGATATTATTATGCAATAATATAGTAGTGAGAGATCCTGGGGGCACTGAGGGAGCCAGGGCCCCTCATTTTATTTGTAAATGTGCAATATTAGGAATAACTTGAATGCAATTTGTCTTAAAATTATCATATATGCTTTCTGCATCTGAATGCACCCCCCCCCCAATTTACAGAGAAATCAGCGTCCTTGTAATTAGGTACAGAAACTGTATTGATGATGTTTTCTTTTTTAAAAAATCGTATTTTATTATAAACGTTCCTAATTTGCATTAACTATTAAATAAGTTTACTAAACATATACTAGATGAACCTCATTTCGGGCCTGGAAATAGTTTGGAAAGTCAAGGCCCTCTTTTCCCCCGTTTCTACACCCTTGAGAATAGTAAGCGATCGAATTAAATAACAAGCCTCTGCAATTTGATTCATATATATATATATATATATATATATATATATATATATATATATATATATATATATATATATATATATATATATTCGATTCCCGGCGGGAGCTCATGTGGAAGAACAGAAGGTATGGGACATTCTTAATATTGTTTTGAAATTGCCTTCATGCAAGATTCTTCCTTATTCGACAGAAGAAACGCAGTGTGATTTTTTTTCTTCGTTTCAATACCTTACGTATGTGTGGCCAATTACGTACTCCTTCTTTACTCCTCTAGCAGGGATGCAAAAGCACCAGGCGTCTGAGTGGTGTCATAAATTATTGTAACCCAAAACAAACTCGACCATATCGTGTTGCTTACGAATCAGATGGATTGTTGTTGTGAGACCTACATCAAGTATAAGAGTATGTTATTATAGGAACAGACATGGAAGCAAAGGAGCTGATTGTGTGTGTAGGAACGCAACTTCTCTTCTAGCATAAACAGAATTCATCAGTGTCTAGGTTGCTTTCTTTCGTGGTAGTTCATTTGTTCTCCAAAATTATAGTTGACAATGTCTTTAAGGAAACCGAGTACAAGTGCGGAATTTTCTTAAAAAAAAAAGTGCTACGAAGTGAAGCTCGAAGAATTATTTTTTGTGTTTACAATTTTTGGAACTCATAATAAAAAATTTACAAGAGTCAGATTCAGACAATGGCGAAATATTAATTGACATAGACGATAGTGAAAGTAGTGTTGAAGACGAACGTTTAGCAGTTCCACTGGAATAAGTTAATAGGTAGGTTATTCAGTTGCTATATATACTTCTAGGATACACAGCCAAAATCTTTGAGTTTGCTGGAATAGTATATTTACATTGGGAATAATGTTGCCAATGTATGTGTAATAATCTCAACTAGAGGAAGAGCGAGAAGGGAAAGGGGAGTCCGAAATCCGGCAACATCGCGCGGAATATCGCACAGCATTGGCTACTGCCCGTGATGCTTTACATCTGAAAAACACAATAAAACGGTTATTCATGTTGTGAGTTCAGAACTCAAAACATTAGTTTTCAGCTCCGGAAACTGAAGCGATACCCCGGAATGTATTTCAGTTCTGTTCCCAGAACGACACCGAATTAAAACATTTTTTTTAAGATTCCGTTACAATTAACAACCCTACTTTTCTCTTCTCCTCAAGCAGAGTAATACTTCTATTTACAAGTATTGCCCACAAGATTTTTAACGTTTCACGCACAGTAATATACACAATAACCAAAGCATAACATAATATTCTGTTGATGCAATCTTGGTTTAAGAGTGAGATCATGTGTTACCAAGTAGTAATAGTAATAATCATAATAATGGATGCGTGTAATATCGTAAAGAACCCGCTTCCCATAGCATGTCAGAATCTGCCCGAAACTGGACCCTTCCCTAAATATACACACATTTGCCCTATCTGCAGAACCTATCTTTACACTTCGTGTACAGTTTCCCAACTAGTGGAAATGTTGGCGAATAGTTCTGCACTTGCAATTAAATACATCTCCAGGTCCGGATTTAGCATTTTGACGCCCCTAGGCCCAATAATTTTTTCCGCCCCCTAGTCTGGTTAAAGTTACTTTCCTACTTTCCTAAAAACCTTTATTAAAAAATTATACGAGGCCTATATGTTAATTGCTTAAACACCACTCCACGATGCAATTTTATCATTGCAAGTTTTTTGATGAATTTACTTGGTTCTGGGCTTAACAAAATACCGTTAATGTATTAACAAAAGATTGGTGAACTTTACCAACAATTATTTGTTCCAATGAACTTCAAAATCAGAATGCTTTATTAGCCTGATTTTTTTAATCAATTCCAAAAATATGTTATGTCTATTTATTTTTAATTTTTTTCTCTCGGCCGTGCGCCCCCTGGGAGCTTGCGCCCATAGGCCCGGGCCTACCGGGCCTATTGGGAAATCCGGCCCTGTACATCTCTCAATGTCACCCATGTTAGTCCAATAGTGGTCCCACTAGCCTTTTTAGTACCTCGTTTATGGCTCGTGAACGTTCCGTACGTGATGTTTCTTCTAAAGAATAATAACAGTTCTTAAATTTAATAATTCACTTTCTACTGCCTGCTCATTTAACATCTCTACAGAATGCCTAGCATATTTCTTATTCCCATTTCACTAGAATATCTTCAGTTCAATTCCTAAAGGATATAGGACGCATAAAGCTTTTTACGGTTTCCGTGTTTGACCTACTCATTGAAGTCTTTGTTTAAATGTGGCAACCAAAAATAATGGATTAGCTATTTTTTGTACCGAAGGCGGTACATTCACACAGACGGATTTCTCACAATTTATATGTATATAGTTTCTTTAAACTTTTTTTCAACGAACAAGTAACTAAAGAACCAGGTTAAAGTGTTTGTACAACTGTTAGTAATTGTTGCATCCACCATACTTTGTTGATGTAATTCATTAAGTTTGCACTTCCTCACTGCAGAATGGAAACTGTGTTACTAAGCTGAATAGTATGCGTAATCTGTATTGATCCACTTTTGAAATAAAGTAATGCCTCAGCAGTTTAACATACGTTCGGCATTTACGTATCACAACCTATCCTCAGAAATACAAACTATCAAACTTGGAAAGCTTAAGTACAGAGAAGTTAGGTACAGCAGTTAAGAGAAGTTCGTATTTAATTTAGAGGAGTGGGTGGGGAAAAAGAGTGCAAGTTGTACCTTACTCCATCATGTCGTACGAAGTTATGTCGGATTAGTAATCAGATTCTTATCACAATAAAACCTGAAATAACAGATTGAAATCTGGAAATTTATTTAAAGACGCTGTCTTGTATTGAGCTCGATTTTTTTTATTACTGCTCCTTTTCACTAACTTAGAGCAGAGTGTAATCTAGTAAATTACAAATAATTCTTAAAGTGGAGTGACATATTATATATATATATATATATATATATATATATATATATATATATATATATATATATATATATATATGGTGTTTCAAAACAACACCGACAACATTTGGGAGGGAATTCCTGACACCAAGATAAGACAAAAAGTATAGACCAACCTGGGTGCACAAATGCTTATTTTCGGAGTTATGGGTTGCCGAAAAAATGAACTTTTAAGGTCCATTGCTCCAAAACTATAGGACCTATCGTAGTCGGGTCAAGACTTCGCTTAAGAACTATTCCCTGTTCGGCGTAAGCTCTAAACTGCGATAAACAAAGCCACGTGAAACTAAATCTAGCTGATTTGCTGTTGGCTACCGACGCTTGTACTCCTCCGCAAAATAGTTCATATGATTTGATTATTACTTTCATTATGAAGCTCTACATAAAACTATTACATTATTATAAATGACAAAAATATAGGCCTAATGTAGATTATCTAATAATACTGCAATCGAGTGTGGTTAATGAAACAATAGAAATAAACACTAAGCATGCACAGTAATTATGGCGCCAATTCAACTGTGAAGACGTTCTGCTTTTAAAGTCTGAAAGATGGCTGGCATGAATCCCGGTTCCGCGAGTGTTGTGCTGAAACACCAAGGTAAACATTCACTCACTAAGCAACAATTGTTTACCAGCAAAATTCATTTTTTTTAATCTTTCGAGTTTTTTCTTTCTTTTCTGCTGCTGCTGTAAGTATCTGGACAACACGAGACAGTATTGTCAAAATGCACGTGTATAATTTGCTCCTCCCTGTGGGGAGTGGGAGTGATACATTAGTAGCCAATCGTAATTGTGACAAGCGGAAGGATACAAATATTTCGTTTATCGGAGTTTAAAGCTTACGCTGAATAGGTAATAGTATGTGTGCTATCCAAATATCCATGTTTCAGAATCCTGAGGTACTTGCGCAACAATTTTTATAGAGGTAGTTAGTGAGTACTTCAAATTATATGTCTGTGGCCAAACTCCCTCTATAAAAGTCGTTGCGTGAGTACTTTAGGATTCTGAAACATGGGTGTTTGGATAGGGCACATACTAGTTCTTAAGTGAAGTCTTGACCCGACTACGATAGGTCCCATAGTTTTGGAGGTATGGACCTTTAAAGTTCATTTTTTTAACCTTTTTGGTAGGCTATAACTCCGAAAGGAAGCATTTTTGCACCCAGGTTGGTCTATACTTTTTGTCTTATCTTGGTGTCAGCAACCACCTCCCAAAAGTTGTCGTTGTTTTGAAACACACTATATATATATACATTATTCTGAAGTGGGTTTTACCAAAGCTAAGTAGTATTAAAATAGCTTTCTTGCACACAAGAAGAGTGTATTAGTAGTAATGGCAGCAGTTGAGGACACTTTTGGCCCCGAGTCCCTGTCTCAGGACCCATGGTCCCTGGCCCGGGGTCAATGACCTAGGGGTACTTAGGACCACCCCCTCTAGATTTTGACATGGGTACCTTGGCCCATCCCCTAAATTTTGGCACAGTACATAGGACCATCCCCCTTAAATTTTTGAAATTGCCAAATATAAAAATTTGGTATGGTAGCCTAGGACCATAGTATGTATCACTATTAGTATTGGGGGGTCTCCCTCGTCCCTTTCATGGGTAAAAAATTGACAAAAATTCAAATTTCGGAGGGTTTTGACCTAATTTATTCCCTTTGATCAGGTTTAATTACCTTAAATGGTTATATGGGCGTTTACAGGGGTCCATTCCCTTTTATAAGACATGGGTATATTGATGAACTCCTTTACATTTTTGGGAGGGGTACATTGACACAACCCTTCAATTTTGGAAATTGTTTAACCCCAGTTTTATGTCGTGGGCTCTCACAGACCCCAAGGAATCATACGGCTCATTATTTCCTTATTTTGATAGTTAAAACACAGTACATTTCTGACATCTTCAGAAATTCAATTTTACAGTATATTTTATGACTGTAACAAATTTTCTTTCGCCTAAGCCATAATTATCTGACTTATTTGTAAACAACCCTGCTTTTTCTGTCGTGGGGTCTGTGTGACCCCACTGGGAGTCAATTTGCTAATAGTCATGAAGAAATTTTAAAATATATTACTGAGACTTTCTGACAATTAACCTAATGTAAAATGATTTTAAAATACTTCATACTTGTTTGTTGATGGCAGTGGCGGATCTAGCCGGGGCTGGGTGGCCCATGCCTCTTCAAATTTTTGAACGTCAAAAACAATTGAAGCTACTATTTATACATATTTTTCAAATTAAAATGGTTTGTGTAAACTCAAGATATACCTCTCATAGACTGGAATCTGGTTCCCCCCGATTTTACCTCCTAGATCCGTCACTGGTTGATGGTGGTAAGGGACTAGAGCGAATTGTCTGTTGCAAGGGGGAAAGTACTAGGAAAAGCCAATTTATAAATTTGTTATTTTAACTTTTCTTTTACTATAATAATCACAGAATGTTTCCAAATAAGGCTGATGGGAGAACGTTTGTCTTCTTTCAGCGTATTTATGTGTGTTAGTTTACCACCAAATCGACCAAGTGGCCGTACCCCAGTTAGGCAAGTTAGATATCTTCACCGGTAAATCCAAGGTATATTCATTTGTAGGTAGCACAGTCCTACCCTCTACATTATCACTGGAAAATTGCGGAGTGACGTAACTTTGTGTGACTCGCAAATTTATCATTGACAATCTAGAAGATGGGACTGTCATATCTACAAATGAATATACCTTGCATCCACTGGTGAATTTATTTGATCGAATTAGTAATACGCGTATCCAGAATTTGATGCATGCGAAGCAAACAGAACGTTTGGTCGTGTATAACAAACCTTAATTGATTGCAATTTCTTCCAATCTGAGAAGAAAAAATTAAGAATTTCTTCATTTGCCAGTGTGACCGCTGTTTTCGTCTCTCCTTGTAAGCAATCATTGTAGTGTAGTGTGTGCCTAATTGATTTTCCAAACAATTAGCTTTTCGGATAAAATTATTGTTCTTGTTTATTATGTCTGAACCTAAGAGACCTCGAACTGTTATAACAGACGAAAATATTAGCTCTGTACTCTGCAGAAGAATCTGACTCAAAACCTTGTGATGAAACTTTCAAAACATTTATTCAAAAGTGGAAGGAACGTTACTATGGAAAAATATTTTACAAGTGTTGAACTTACTCAGTTCCTGCTCTTACTCTCGTTGGAACCATGAAGAAGAACAAACGTGGAATCCCGGACATTGTGCAACCTATTAAATCTCGTAGTCGATTGACATCTGTCTTCGGATTCAACGGAGACCTAACGATCGTAAGTTATGCACCTAAGAGAAGCAAAGCTGTGATTTTACTCAGCGCGCAGCATCATGATACCACTGTATCTGACACAGGTAAGAAAAAGCCAGATATAACAAGACCAATGGGGAGGTGGGTAAATTTGACCAAATGGTGAGAGAATTCACAACAAAACGGCTAACAAGAAGGTGGCCATTAGCTGTGTTCTTCAATACGGTAGATGCTTCTGCGCTGAATGCATCTATAATTTTCAAAATTCAAAATCCAGATTTATGCAATAAACTCAATGCGAGGCTTAAATTTTTAACCAGCTTTGTCGAGGACATGGTAAGCCTCACATGCAGCGAAGATGCGAGATGTCAGCATGGTTACCAAAATCAGTGACTGATGCAATGAAACACTTTGGAATCTCCAAAACTGAAAGGACTTCAACAATTTCAGCGTCATCTGCAAACAGAGGAAAGCGTTGTCATCTTTGTGATAGGAAGAAGGACAGAAAAAGTAGACTAGTTTGTGAAAACTGCAACAAACATTTTTGTGCAGACCACCAAGCAGTTATTTGTTGCAACATGTAAATAAACGTGAAAAAACTTAGTTCTCTTGTAATAATTAGAAATAGGTTGAAATGTACCAAATGTGAAATTGTATTTTGAGCATTAATAAAGATTAAATTGTAAAACAGAAGAGGATTTGCTTTTTAAATAAATATTAAGCGAAATAATAAATTGTTAGGTTAGGTTAGTGGTCATTGTAAATGGCAAAAGTAAATTGTTAGTCGTGAGTTTCAATATAGATACAATCTATGATATTAGGTTAGGCTAAATCAGTTGTGATTGTAAATTGTAATAGTAAATTGTTAGTAGTCATTCTCAATATAGATACAGTCTAAGATGGTCATTATAAATTGAAATATTAAATTGTTAGTGGTAATTTTCAATATAGATACAGTCTACGATATTGGGGTCTGTGAGACCCCACGACAAAAGAATAAGAAAAAAAATAGAACAAAAAATAGGGGTTAAGCGTTCGGTATCATAGTACAGGGCCTCAATATGTATCATGATAAATTTGGATGGCCCACCTTGTTTCCTTTCATGGGTAAAAAATTGCCAAAATATAAACATAAGCAATACTTTGCACCACGTGTTTGGTTTTTGGCCCATTTTATCCCCTATGATGAGGTCCTATTACCTTATATGGTTATATGGTCATGTATAGGGGTCCATTCCCTATCATAAAACATAGGTACATTGGTGCACCCCTTTAAATTTTAGGAGGGGTACATTGACCCATCCCTTCAATTTTGGAAATTTTCCAATTTAAGCATTTGGTATCATAGTACAGGACCTCAATATGTATCATGATAAATTTCGGTGGTCCACGTCGTTCCTTTCATGGGTACAAAATTGCCAAATTTTAAGTACAACCACGTCTTCGGTTATTGACTCAATTTATCCTCTTTGACGAGATCATATAGGGTTATAAGGTATGAACGTGTATCCCCTTTCAATTTGGTAGGACCTTTAGGGTGTCGAATGCTAGTACAGTCACGTGATAGATGATTTGGTTTTGATGCGCGAGTCTTTGATACGACAAAGGGTTCCTGGTCAATATTCTCTTGAATTAAGTGGAAATTTTGAACAAGATTCATGACCATGGTTTTCGTCTTATATCGCACAGTTCTTTAGGAGAACATCACTTTGAATCTGATAACATTGTATGCACCATATTGATGGAATGAAAAATAAAAACACATAGATAAGCATAAGTTATATTTTATTCATTTTTCTAGTTTCTTCTTTTTTCTTTCTTGTTACACTAAGTTATCGACAATGTTTTTATATTGAGATGGGTTTCTTCACTAGACCTCCTCCTCTTCTTGATTGTGATGATTTGTTTCCGTGATTTGCAGCATAGCACCGGTTTGCAGAACTTCGTATTGTGAATTCTGTAAAAACAATGAGGGAAAAGATTATTAGTATAGAAATAGATGATGATAAAACATAACATGTAAAATGCACTCTCAATGATAAATAGGATAAAATTACCTGGTAGGTATATTGCAGTAGTCTACGATCATTAACCGAGCGTACTGTTGTGAACAAGTATTGAATTTCACGCAGGGATTTTCCTTGGGCTTTACAGCACAAATAAAAATAAGCATAATAGTCACATATGGATGAACCTAGACTTTGCATTTGGCTATTATTATATTTATAATACATACAATGAAGTTTTAAGAATGCAACATGTTGTGGTACATAAGGAGGAAGACCATAACTGTCAAAATATTCTCCAACACCGCGATTGTCAATAAAAATGGCTTCCTAATTTTGTGGATGGATCTGTATTCACAATGATTGCCAGAGGAAGAGAAATCCGTGAGGGCAACTCATTCCTTGAAAATACCCCGGTAAAACGATTTCTGAATAATGGACTACCGTTTAAAGCACTAGCTAATTGTAATGTATTCAACATCGTGAATGGAAATGGTACATAACGTATACGTACCTTGTAATTTAAAAGTCAAGGACAATGTTGCGCTGGTGGTCGCTCTCTAGGAGTGAGGAAAACTCCCCTTACACAAAATAATTTGCAGTTGCTGATAATTTCTCTTGGAAATGAACTTCCAAAAAAATGAAATGAAATCTTTGAGTTTAACGTCCCACGGTTATGCCGGTTAGGCTAAAGGAGACGGTGATAATGAGAAATGAGTGAAATGGTGGAATGAAGAAAGTGGGAGGAAACGGGAGAACCCCGAGAAAACCCACGAACACGGTGTTTGTCCACCACAAAGTCCACACGGCGCGAGCTGGGATCGAACCAGGGACCCCAAGCACCGGAGGTGAACGCTCTACCACTGAGCCGCCGCGCCCCCAAATGAACTTCCAATCGGATGGCTCCGTGTCGTTGTAAATTCCAATAGTGACAATCTCCAGCAGAAGAATCTGGAGTTAAGTCAAATACAAACAGTGTATATCCATTCTTGTAGTTGGCTCTTGAAATTGTATTTCCAGTATTGGTAAAATGTATGCCAGAGCCTGAGAACAATGTGTGGTACGATGAAATGTAGAGATTCTCTTCAAAGCTGGGTTGCAATGGTTTTGAAGGTACGGCTTTTCCATCCACGTACAATGTAAAGAAATTAATGTTTAGATGTTGAAATTCAAATGGATTGCTGGTAATCGTTCCACGGAATGCTTCATTCGATGTAAATCCTACAATAATACGATTTGGCAATGTTCCCATAAACAGGTTATCAATATTTTTGGATTGTATATCCTTCGGGATGGTAAATGATTTCATTTGAACCCTTGTCAGAGGATACTTTGCCGGTGTAGATTGTAAAATTTTATTGTGTGCCAATTTGACACTAGGGCTAATGCTGACTTATTTTTACTTGCAACGATGCATCTAGAATATTGATTTTTGCATAGACACCACTTTCACTGGTCATGAGACAAAAGTTTGGTTTTGCAGGAATAAGTTTCACACGTAATTCCACTCCATGAATTAAAAATTTATCTTGATTAAAAATGTCACAATGAAGATGTCCAATCATATCGAATTTCATGTTTTGTTTTGTCAGTTCATAGCGTTGTTGAAATCCTTTGATTTCATTGGTAGTTGCGTTCATATGACCAGCAGTATCTCGAAACCACATTGCTGTTTGTAAATGTGTATTTTTAGCTCCATCACTATAATTGAGCAGTTTTTCCAGGTACGAACGATAAAGATGATTATGTGACGAAAATGAAATCAGTTTATAGTTCAAGTAGATTTGTACTTCACTAAACATATCATTTAGAAAATCATTGACATATGCAATTGGTTTATCCGTTTCGGTGAAGGAGGAAACATCTGATTTCACTATTTGTGCTTGGATGTATACACGACTCCAAAAGTGAATTACCACTTGCAATTCTCCTTTTCCTGCAATAGCAGGCAACCCAAAAAGCTCGGCGGTTGGGTTGGTTGGAATTCGAAAGGCGTTGGACCAAAACTCAATTTTGTCACAAATATATCAGTGTGGCAAACTGTAAATAAGAGAATAAAACAAATTGTTAAGAATGACAATTTTATTATTCTCACGGAGTTGGATGATACCAAAAGTTACAAAATGAATTACTTAAGCAGTTCAAACAAGATGAATGGTAAGAAACAGATATAAGAAGGAAGCATTTCTCTCTTTCCCCTCACCCCACCCAAAAAAGAAAAAGTTATATAATATAAAGGTTTATAATAAAAGCCTAAGAGCACAAAAATAAATAGCTAAACGAAACGAAAAAGAGACAAAAACAGAATAGGGGACACCAGTGGCGTAGCAGACTTGCGGCCCTCCCATGCAAGATAAAGGGACCCTAGTTGCAAACCCCATTGTTATAATAAAAATAATAACAGTAATAATAATTATTATTATAATAATAATTATTATTAAAAAGTCGTTTCCTTTTCAAAATCTCTGACTCTGCCTAAGAGCATGAATGCATATGGCGATCATGTGTGCACGTTTTGTCAATGAGCGGTCCCAAAGGCCAAAAGGGGTGGAAATCTCCAAGAGAGAGAAATAAAAATAATCTTATGGTAAATTCTAGTTCAAAGTTCGAAGCACTTGCTTTTGCACGTGATTTTTTGTTTCTTTTTTTCAGGGAACAGAAAAGTTCTGGCGCCTAAGAAATTATACCATATAATATTGCAAATTTGCAAGTGGATGTATTTACATTGCAGTGTTTGGTAATAAAGATATTATGATTAGGAAACAATATTGTAAAAAGTAAGTTTAATTTCTTCATCCATCGCAAGTCTTAGGGGCCCTTTATACCTCGCCGCCCCCCGAATATCGATATCGAAAATTTAGAATGATATATTCATGTTCATATACTCGCGATATCGAATGTTGATATATGATAATATAGATATCGACGATAACGATGTATCGACATATCACAGGCCCAGGTCTGAGAAGTGATGCTTGAAATATACTGGAATCAACAATCAAATTCTAAGTAAGTTCACCATTTCCGTATTCAATGTTGAGGGGGAAGGGTGTGAGCCCGAATAGAAATTTTAAGAAAAACAAATGTTAAGATAAAAATAGGTTTTCCGTCTTCCTTTGAATACAAAAGTTAACAGAAACTATTACTGTATTTTACCTTTTACTTCTGTTTCACAATCAGCGACAGTACACATACTTTACATACTATACCAATATACCCTATAACTTTTCACAAGCAAGGAAGCCGGAAGATGAATTTCCTGTGACATTAAAGTGGAATGTTCTACAAAATAGTCATAATTCATTTGCAATATTTCTATCAGTACTTTGGTTTGGACTAAGAGCTACAAGACTAACAGAAATAGACATTAGAGATTTCATTCCTTTTTTCTCTCAGACTAAAAGACTTCTGCATTCTCCTGAGATTTTCATTTTCTTAATATAAGTCCCCTATCCTGGGCTAATTCTGGCTACCGCGGTTTCGAGGTAATCGATAAACGAAAGAGTAAAGTTTGTCGACTCTCAACTCTTGACAGTTTGTGAGAAGATATTTCACAGTTCATGTTGATATGTCATCGTTACAAAAACACTTCTAGTTGACTCTACTCATGGTGAATTACTGAACTTATAAACATTTACAATTATTGAAAAATGAATAATTATTTTTAAACATAAAAAGGCGTTACAGTTCAGTAGAATGCAGTAGTAGATGGAAATGAATGAAAATATTGTTTATTTGTTAAGATGTGCAAGCCGAATGTGAATAATAAGTGTTTCCCATTTTCTTCTCCAGAGGAGGATCTACGATAGACTTCTGGGGGCTCTGTAATTGATAATACTCTTACTTAGATTTACTTTTAAGAGCTCCAAACTCTGGAATGGGTTTTACTTATATACAAAATAGGAAAGTTCCCTTATTGGGGGGCAATCGCCATGATCGCACCCTGGATCCGCCGCTGCTCTTGTGTAGCAGACTTTGAAGACATTTAGTTCATGTATGCTCCTGACGATGCTGATTAGGGATGGCCACATCTGGATAATTTTTTATTCTGATATCGGAGAGAAACTTATCCGGATTTGCAATATCCGGTTGACGGATAACAAAACGGATGACGGATAACGGATAATATCGGGGTGTCGGATAATATTCGGATAACGGATTTATCCGGATAATTTCTAAAATAAAGATAACGGATAATATCTGGATAATAGAACATTCGGATAACTGATTGCATCCAGATCACAAATAAAGGATAATATCCGGATGACGCATATGGTTTTAAAAAGACAATCTAGGAAAGGAACGTATTAGTTCTTCTGCTCATGGAGTTATTAAAAGACGATTATCGGGCAGTGGTCTTTACCATTGAAAGATATTGATTCTTAAATGTTTCCTAGTATCTTCCAATTTTCTTGCTCTTGTTGTGGGGAGCGGAGGCTCAATGGTAGGCCGCTTCCTCTGGTGCGTGGGGTCCTTATTGTTTCGATCCCCGGCCAAATAAGTTTGCGGTGGGAGAGATCACATCCGTAGGTTCTCTCAGGGTACTCCCGCTTCTTGCCATTTTCATTCCATCAATTCTTCTATTATCATTGACTTGCTGTAATCATTGGGCACGGCGGCTCAGTCGTAGAGCGCTTCCCCTGGTGCATGGAGTCCTTATTGTTTCCATCCCCAACCAAGTAAATTTGTAGTGGACAAGATGGTATCAGTGGTTTTTCTGAGGGTACTCCCGCTTCTTCTCCCTTTCATTCCACCAATTTTGTGGTGGAATGAGTTTGTGGTGGACAAGACTGTATTTGTAAGTTTTCTCTGGGTATTACCTCTTCTTCCCACTTTACATTCCATCAATTCCTTTATTATCATTGACTTGGTTTAAGCATTGGGCGCGGTGGCTCAATGTTAAAGGGCTTCCTCTGGTGGACCAAGTAAGCTTGTGGTGGACAAGATCGTATCCGTGGGTTTTCTCTGGTTAGTCGCGTTTTTTCCCACTTTTCATTCTACCAATTCTTCTATTATCATGGACTTGCTTCAATCATTTGGAGCAGTGCCTCAGTGGTAGAGCGCTTCCTCTGGTGGGCCAAGTAAGTTTGATGTGGACACTATCGTATCCGTGGGATTTCTGAGAGTACTCCCGCTTCCTCCCACATTTCATTCCACCAATTTTATTACTATCATTGACTTGCTTCAATCATTGGGCAAAGTGGCTCAGTGATAGAACGCTTCCTCTGGGGGACCAGTTAAGTTTGTTGTTTACAAGATCGTATCCGTGGGTTTTGTCGGGCTGCTCCCGTTTCCTCCCACATTTTTTCCGCCAATTCTTTTATTATCATTGACTTGTTTCAGTCGGTGGGCGCAGCGGCTGTGTGGTACAGCTCTTCCTCTGATGGACCAAGTAAGTTTGTGGTGGACAAAATCGTATCCGTGGGATTTGTCAAGGTACTCCCGCTTCCTCCCAAATTTCATTCCAAAAATTCTTCTATTATCACTTACTTGCTTCGATCATTGGGCGCAGTGGCTCAGTGGTACAGCGCTTCCTCTGGTCGGCCAAGTGAGTTTGTGGTGGACAAGGTTGTTTCCGTGGGTTTTATCAGGGTACTCCCGCATCCTCCCACATTTCATTCCGCCAATTCTTCTATTATCATTGACTTGCTTCAATCATTGGGCGCAGTGGCTCAGTGGTACAGCGCTTCCTCTGTTGGGCGAAATAAGTTTGTGGTAGATAAGATCGTATCCGTCGGTTTAGTAAGAGTACTCTCGCTTCCTCCCATATTTCATTCCGCCAATTCTTCTATTATCACTTACTTGCTTCGATCATTGGGCGCAGTGGCTCAGTGTTACAGCGCTTCCTCTGGTGGGCCAGGTAAGTTTGTTGTTTGCAAGATCGTATCCGTGGTTTTTTTCGGGCTTCTCACGTTTCTTCCCATATTTAATTCCGCCAATTCTTTTATTATCATTGACTTGTTTCAGTCATTGGGCGCAGCGGCTGAGTGGTACAGTTCTTCCTCTGGTGGGCCAAGTAAGTTTGTGGTGGACAAAATCGTACCCGTGGGTTTTGTCAAGGTACTCCCGCTTCCTCCCAAATTTCATTCCACAAATTCTTCTATTATCATTTACTTGCTTCGATCATTGGGCTTAGTGTCTCAGTGGTAGAGCGCTTCCTCTGCTCGGCCAAGTTAGTTTGTGGGTGACAAGATTGTATCAGTGGGTTTTACCAGGGTACTCCCGCATCCTCCCACATTTTATTAGACCAGTCCTTCTATTATCATTGACTTGCTTCAATCATTGAGCGAAGTGGCTTAGTGATAGCACACTTCCTCTGGTGGGCAAAGTAAGTTTGGGGTGGACAAGATTGTATTCGTGGGTTTAGTCAGGGTACTCCCGCTTCCTCTCACTTTTCATTCCACCAATTCTACTATTATCATTGACTTGCTTCAATCATTGGGCGAAGTGGCTTATTGATAGAAAGCTTCCTCTGGTTGCAAATTAAGTTTGGGGTGGACAAGATCGTGTCCGTGGGTTTTGTCAGTGTACTCTTGCTTCCTCCCACTTTTCATTCCGCCAATTCGTCTATTATCATTGACTTGCTTCATTCATTGGGCGCAGTGGCTCAGTGGTACAGCCCTTCGTCTGGTGTTCCAAGTAAGTTTGTTGTGGACAAAACCGCATCTGTGGGTGTTGTCAGAATACTTCCGCTCAATCCCACATTTCATTCCACCATTTCTTATATTACAATAGAGTTGCTTCATTCAAGGGCCTCAGTGGCTCCGGTAAAGCGCTTCCTCAGGTGGGCCAATAAATCTTAGTGGACAAGATCGTATCCGTGGGGTTTGTCAGTGTACTTCCGCTTCCTCACACATTTCAGTCCGCCAATTCTTCTATTATCATTGACTTGTTTCAACTTTGGGCGCAGTGGCTTAGTAGTAGAGTGCTTCTTTTGGTGGGCCAAGTAAGTTTGTGGCGGACAAAATTGTTTCCGTGGCTTTTCTCATGGTACTCCCACTTCTTCCCACAATTCATTCCACCAATTCTTCTATTATCATTGACTTGCTTCAATCTTTGGGCGCAGTGGCTCAGTGGTAGAGCGTTTCCTCTGGTGGGCTAAGTAAGTTTGTGGTGGACAAAATCGTATCCGTACGTTTAGTCAGGGTACTCCCTCTTCCTCTCACATTTCATTCCCCATTTCTTCTATTATCATTGACTTGCTTCAATCATTGGGCGAAGTGGCTCAGTGATAGAACGCTTCCTCTGGTGACCCAAGTAAGTTTGTTTTTTACAAGATCGTATCCGTGGGTTTTGTAGGGTTCTCCCACTTCCTCCCACATTTCATTCCGCCAATTCTTTTATTCTCATTGCCTTGTTTTAGTCGTTGGGCGCAGTGGCTGAGTGGTACAGCGCTTCCTCTTGTGGGCCAAGTAAGTTTGTGGTGGAAAAAATCGTATCCGTGGGTTTTGTGAAGGTACTCCCGCTTCCTCCCAAATTTCATTCCACCAATTCTTCTATTATCATTGACTTGCTTCAATCATTAGGCGCAGTGGCTCAGTGGTACAGTGCTACCTCTGGTGGGCGAAATAAGTTTGAGGTAGACAAGAACCTATCCGTGGGTTTTGTCAGAGTACTTCCGCTTCCTCCCATATTTCATTCCGCCAATTCTTCTATCATCATTGATTTGCTTCAATCATTGGGCACAGTGGCTCAGTGGTATTATCTGTCAGGAAAGTAAATGTACACCTACTTTTCGAGTCTGGCATTCCTGCGCTCCATCCGTGGAGAGTATGAGAATTAAATCAATCAAATGTTTACTGAGGGACAAAAAGAAATGTTTAATTTGATTAAGACATTGCAGATTGCACAAGCTGTGAATACGAATAGTGCATAGTGTAAATAAAGGACGACACAGTAAGAGAAAGCCAGAAACAGCTGTTAAACTTAGAAAAAAAGTAAAAATTGTCGAAGTGGGAACATAAAACACAAACATAACAAAGACGCCGACAACGAAACGTTCACCATGCCATGATCTTGGTGTAGTGGTTAAGGTGCTGGCTTACAAATGCAAAGATCGCCATTTCGAATCTTCGGCGAGAACTTTCTTAAAAATTTTTTGTTAATAATACATGCATTTCATGAGAGATGCTAAAAGAGGTCTATTTAGTTTTTCGTAGCAATTATTATTGGTAATGTTTAGTACTGATAATACTTTTTGTCTTTGCGTATTGCTTTTATTCTTTTCTTCATTTCAAAAGAGAAGAATATCCGAACAAATGCCACCAAAATTCCTCATATTTTGAATGTAAACACCATTTGCAATTAATAAACAATAAAAATTGAACGTTCCGATGTAGCTGCAAAAAGTAAAAAGAAAAACATGGAAGTGGACCATACTCATGGTTACTAAAAATACAATTTCTGCATGCCTTACACCTCCCGACCACGTTTCTACGTTAGCAAGTAAGAGGTTTCTGTTTAGGTTAGGCTGGTCAATAGTTTTGCAAAGGGGCCTGATTTAGCTCTGACGCACCACGGGTGCGAAAAGGGAGCAAAACACTTTTTCTCTCTCCCTCTGTGTGTCTATTTATCTATCTATCTGTATATATATAACGCTACTTGTGAATGCCATAACCACCCTAATTTTCAGCGGATTGAGACGAAACTTGGCGCAAACATTAATTGTTCAAATATCTTGATGAGTTCGTTAACCAGAATAATCAGACGAAAATGTTCAAAATGGCGGCCCTTCAAACTCTTAAAAACTTCCAAGGGAACCAAATTTCGCCCATAAATAGGTATTCAGAAAGTTTGAATAACTTTTCCGCTTTTACTGAAATATTTGTGTGCAGAGACTTATTGAAATATTGGACCCGATTAATCGCATAGGCAACATTAGTGGTAAGTAAAACAACAACAACAACAACAACAACAATAATAATAATAATAATAATAATAATAATAATAATAATAATAATAATAATAATAATAATAGGTGTTGTTCGTGGCAAGGCAATATCTTCCTCAATTCTTCTTCAAACGTAGTGATTGTAACGCCATATCTCCATTACAAACAAATATTAGCAATTTATATCGAGAGAACGGGAAATTGTAGAGTGATTTGAGCAACGTTGGATAGTAAGCACTCATAGTACTCAGAAAAATAAGCGATTTCAATGCAAAATGAACGAAGAGTCATTGTCATGGATAGTCATGGGGCCACGGCAGAGGCGTCTTTACGCAAAAAGTCAATAACTTATATCGAGAGAACAGGAGGTGATAGTGATATGGCATTAACGTTGGACACCGTAGACCCATAAGGCGCAACGAAAAAAAATTAGGGGGGGGGGCGCCAGCCAGCCTTACTTATTTCCAAATAATAATATAAAATTATATTGTCGAAATACACACACGAGTTAGCTAGCAATATTTCATATTATTATTATTATTATTATTATTATTATTATTATTATTATTATTATTATTATTATTATTATTATTACTATCGAAAGCGTCTTTTCATTACGTGTGCATGTTTGACATAAAGCCAAAGAGAATATCCATCATTCGTAGAAAGAATAAGAATAGTCAGTTACTTTAACTGTGAACGATGCCGAAAAATACGAAAAGAGTGACTGCCTGTAGCGAAAATAAACAATACTTTCTCTCAAATGGATAAAAAATCAAGCCAAGATAGATTGGAACTCACATGGACGGCGCGAACAGCCAGTTCATTGTATACTTTTTCTTTAACTGACTCACCGAACGTGTTTTAGTAACTTACTTATTGCTAATTTTTCTTGCTTCACTCGTTTAACTTGCTTTTTCCAATAACTTATAACGACAGGGACACGAACACAGAAAGATCGACGAAAGTTAAAAATCATAGATGCTCTCCCGCCGGGAATCGAACCCGGGACACCATACACCAAAGGCGCACGTGCTAGCCATTACACCAGCGGGGAGGGCACAGCTCACTCCCTGTGTCGTTAGGGATTACGACCACTGTATTGCCAGCTATCACTTCTGTGGGTTGTATACTATGATCACATCTTTCTTCTTTACTGGAAGAGTTAAATCTACATTCTATGTAATACATGAGGTATTTAGACCTACATGCTCTTCATATAATGTAATAAAAGGGTCATGCTGAGAATAAGAAAAAGAACATTCCTCGGAGAAAACGGAAACTATTGGCATCAGAAATATTTACCTACGAGGCATGCGCAGTAGTATATTTCGGAATAGTTACTGTTTAGTTCAGTAAACGAAGAAAGGGGTATAAAAAAGCAAATATTTCGCGTCAACGAGATCGACCAGAGTTGACAGAGGCGAAAGCAGATGTGTAGTAATACAACAACTTGGTTAAATTGATATTTGGTTCCTTATTCTGTAGTAGATCGTAGCACAACTTTACGGAGGAGCAAAGAAAGACTTACTAACGCTGTCATATAGTAAGCTTTAGTAACACGATCATATAGACACAAATGGATGTAACTGTGAGTACTACAACTTGAATTTAACGAAAGCCGTTTGGGTATTCAGTGGTTTGCAGGGTTGTATAAGACACAAAAAGATAAGACACAATACAATTCTTCATACCTCAGCTTCCAGTAACTAATACATGCAATTTCTGGTTAGATACTGAAACTGCTGTCGGATTTTAATACATGACATATTGCAGGATACAAAATGCTTTGCATTACTTGTTTGTTTGTAGACAGCTACTAGCTTAGTGTTCTGAAAGGTTGTGTATAAACTAGAGATAGCCAATTCCGGAATTATTACTTTCCGGACTTCCGAAGGTAAAACCGGACAAATTCCGGAATTCGGAAAATTCCGATTTTGGAATAATTTCGGAATTCGGAAAAATCCGGAATTTAAAAATTTCTGATTTCGTTAACATTCCGGAATTCGGAAAAATCCGATTTTTTTCGAAATCCAGAGTTTTTCTCAATTCCGGAATTTTCTAAATTCCGGATTGTTTCCTAGTTCCGAAATTCTTCTGAATTAGGAAGTTTAACTGAATTCCATATTTTTCCGAAATACGGAAAGTGAAAGTTCCGCTGGCAAAAAATGAATTTATTTTGGTTAATATGAAATGTGGCGGAAATAAATCTTTGACCAGGTAATGGCCACTGCTTTGATAGAAATAGAGAGTATGAGAATTCAAACTGTCATATTTGTAGTTTCGTGTGGAGAAAAAACAAACTTGTGAACCAACGGTTTAAGAAAAACTCAAGTTGTTAATGAAAGCTTTGCCGACATCATAAAAGAAATACGAAAGACATTTCGAATCGAAGAAATATAACATACAAGTTTGCAAGCGGAGACAAAGAAACCTAACGTAACCAGACTAAAGACCAATCGTTTACCGCGTAGCGATCAAGGTCAAACTGTTTTCGAGGTCGAGTTTCGAGTTGAGTCGAGTTTGATAATGGCTCGCTCACTCGTTCAGCTCGTTTTGGCTCGTTTTGAAATAATGGCCTCATTAGACTGGAAAGCGAAAGCCATGAGAAATGTAAGCAGTAATGTGGAATACTTTTAGTGTTGCTCACGACAGGGGTGCGTCTCGTCTCGTAATTTTAGTGCATCTCGTGGGGCAATTTTAGTGTATCTCGTCTCGTCTAGATAACGAGAAGACAAGAGTTTTTTTATTATTATTACGAGACACCCTCAAATGTCGTAATCACCACTATAAGTATATACTGCAGTTTTTAAAATCAAGGCTGAGACCTGCACGGTCGAATTCTTGAGCCCAAGCAGAAGACCAACTCGGGTAGTGATATCAACCGGCTCGGCTCGTATCAACTGAGCGAACAGCTCGAGTCGGCTCGGTAGGGTCGAGCCGATGCCCTGAGCCGGCTCAGTTGGAACGAGCCATCGACTCAGCTCAATTGAGCCAATGGCTCGAGCTTTCTCGGTTGGGATGGGTCACCTACTCTGCTAATGTGAATCGGTTCGAGCCACCTAAGTTGAAACTAGTCCATCGGCACGTTTCGATTCAGCTCAACTAAGCCGATGGCTCAAATCGGCTCGGTTGGGTGACCTGTTGGCTCGGCTCATTTCTCGGTTCGGTTCGATAGTGAATGAGCTGTAAGCCGAGCCGCTCGAGCCGTTGAAAAGCCTAAGCCCGGTCCCAGATGTTTTGAATATGTTTGGCTGAAGCCTATAACTTCTAACAATTTTTGGCTCGAGCCCAAATACTTGCCCCTTCGGAACTCAAACCCAGAACGTGACCAATGTCCTTCCCTCCTGAAGACTTCTCGGCGACCGAGATCGACACTCAATTAGCTTTTAATATTCAGATACAAACCGCATATCTTTTAAAGATTATACACGATGTTGATATAATAATAATAATAATAATAATAATAATAATAATAATTATTATTATTATTATTATTATTATTATTATTATTATTATTATTATTATTTTAAACTTGCCCTGAAATAACTGTAATAAATATAACTGAATATCACGCAACAGTAAGGCATATAATAAACTAATTTTTAGGATATGCAGAGGTAAATATAAAAGCATTGCTACAAAATACCTACACAGAGCATAATTCAATGAGCTCTGAAATATAATGTAACGAAATAGCTTATGAGATTCAGTCTACAGAGCAATTGTTACTTAAACAATGGACATACACTATTTCGAGAATCGAGACAAGACGGGAAATGTTTACGATACTTTTCGTCTCGTCTCGATTCTCATCTCCAAAGAAAGACGAAAATTTTGAGTTAGCCTTGACCCGTCTCGAATGTAAAATGTTAATTCTCGTGTTATTTTATTTGTTTTAGAAACGAGATGAGAAACTCCTCTTCTCGTGAGCAACATTAATCCAAACCGAAATATTCTTTCCAAATGTCACGTTTCTGCTTGTAATGGTATGACCTGAGCGATAATTAGCTCCTAGCTTTTAATCTTCTACGAGATAATAATAATTATTATTAGTTTATAATTATTACTATTATTATTCCTGAAGATTTGATAGTTCAAGTATTGAAACATCCGAGTATTCAAATATCTGAATATAATAAAACGTATGTTATCGCCGATCAATCGCCATCAAAAATCCTAAAGTAAAAAAAAAAATTACAATATACATTCGCACAAGCACCTTGACCACTGAACCGCGATCGCTACGCGGAAAAGATTCGGTTTTAGTCTGGTTACGTTAGGTTTCTTTGTCTCCGCTTGCAAACTTGTATGTTATATTTCTTCGATTGGAAATGTCTTTCGTATTTCTTTTATGAAGTCGGAAAAGTTTACATTAATAACTTGAGTTGTTCTTAAACCGCTGGTCCACAATTTTGTTTTTTCTCCACACGAAACTACAAATATTTCAGATTGAATTCTCATACACCCCATTTCTTTCAAAGCAGTCGCAATTACCTGGTGAAAGACTTATTTCCGCCACGATTCATATTAACCAAATTAAATTCATTTTTTGGAAGCGAAACTTCCACTTTCCGGATTTCGAAAAATTATGGAATTCAGTTAAATTCCCTAATTCAGAAGAATTTCGGAACTAGGAAACAATCCGGAATTTAGAAAATTCCGGAATTGAGAAAAACTCTGGATTTCGAAAAAAAAACAGATTTTTCCGAATTCCGGAATGTTAACGAAATCAGAAATTTTTAAATTCCGGATTTTTCCGAATTCCGAAATTATTCCAAAATCGGAATTTTCCGAATTCCGGAATTTGTCCGGTTTTACTTTCGGGAGTCCGAAAAGTAATAATTCCGGATTTGGCTATCTCTAGTTTATACACAACCTTTCAGAACACTAAGCTAGTAGCTGTCTACAAACAGACAAGTAATGCAAAGCATTTTGTATCCTGCAATACGTCATGTATTAAAATCCAACAGCAGTTTCAGTATCTATCCAGAAATTGCATGTATTAGTTACTGGAAGCTGAGGTATGAAGAATTGTAATGTGTCTTATCTTTTTGTGTCTTATACAACCCTGCAAACCACTGAATATCTAAACGGCTTTCCATTTAAATCCAAGTTGTAGTACTCACAGTTACGTCCATTTGTGTCTATATGATCGTGTTACTAAAGCTTACTACATGACAGCGTTAGTAAGTCTTTCTTTGCTCCTCCGTAAAGTTGTGATACGATCAACTACAGAATAAAGAACCAATTATCAATTTAACCAAGTTGTTGTATTACTACACATCTGCTTTCGCCTCTGTCAACTCTGGTCGATCGAAACGACGCGAAATATTTGCTTTTTTATACCCCTTTCTTCGTTTACTGAACTAAACAGTAACTATTCTGAAATATACTACTGCGCATGCCTCGTAGGTAAATATTTCTGATGCCAATAGTTTCCGTTTTGTCCAAGGAATGTTCTTTTTCTTATAACCAGCATGACCCTTTTATTACATTATATGAAGAGCATGTAGGTCTAAATACCTCATGTATTACATAGATTGTAGGTTTAACTCTTCCAGCAAAGAAGAAACATGTGATCATAGTATACAACCCGCAGAAGTGATAGCTGGCAATACAGTGGTCGTAATCACAAACGACACAGAGGGTTAGCCGTGCCCTCCCTGCTGGTCTAGTGGCTAGCACGTGCGCCTTTGGTGTATGGTGTCCCGGGTTCGATTCCCGGCGGGAGAGAATCTATGATTTTTAATTGTTCTCGATGTTTCTGTGTTCGTGTCCCTGTCGTTATAAGTTATTAGAAAAAGCAAGTTAAACGAGTGAAGCAAGTAAAATAAGCAATAAGTAAGTTACTGAATCACGTTCGGTGAGTCAGTTAAAATAAAAAGTGGACAATGAACTGGCTGTTCGCGCCGTCCATGCGAATTCGAATCTATCTCGGCTTAATTTTTTATCCATTTGAGAGAAAGTATTGTTTATTTTCGCTACAGGTAGACACTCTTTTCGTATTTTTCGCCGTCGTTCACAGTTAAAGTAACTGACTATTCTTATTCTTTCTACGAATGATGGATCTTCTCTTTGGCTTCATGTCAAACATGCACACGTAATGAAAAGACACTGTTAATAATAATAATAATAATAATAATAATAATAATAATAATAATAATAATAATAATAATAATAATAATAATAATAATAATATGAAATATTAGTAGCTAACTCGTGTGTGTGTTTCGACAATATAATTTTATATTAATATGTGGAAATAAGTAAGGCTGGCTTAATAAGTAACCCCCCTAATTTTTTTCGATGCGCCTTATGGGTCCACTGTGTCCAACGTTGGTCCCATCTCACTATCACCTCCTGTTCTCGCGACATAAGTTATTGACATTTTGCGTAAAGACGGCTCTGCCGTGGCTGCATGACTACCCATGACAATCACTCTTCATTCATTTTGCATTGAAATCGCTTATTTTTCTGAGTACTATGAGTGCTTACTATCCAACGTTGCTCCCATCACTCTACAATTTCCCGTTCTCTCGATATAAATTGCTAATATGTTGTTTGTAAGGGAGATATGGCGTTACAATCATTACGTTTGAAGAAGAATTGAGGAAGATATTGCCTTGCCACGAACAACACCTATTATTATTATTATTATTAATTTTATTATTATTATTATTATTATTATTATTATTATTATTATTATTATTATTATTATTATTATTATTATTATCGTTGTTTTACTTACCACTAATGTTGCCTACCTTTATTTTCAATGCAATGTGTTACTAAAAAGCAAATCAAATAACACTCCTCGCCATTCACGCCCCAGAACTCGAAATACATGATTTACAGTTCTCTGTGTTAGAGGAAAGCACATTTATTATATTATTCTTTCAAATAACACGTTTCACAAGATACTTCACTTTCAATGTGTAATTCCATATCATCACTAACAATCATCTTGTTCCGATACGAAAATAACCCCCTCCTGCAAAAAAAATCCTGACCATAGCAAAAGGGCGTGAACCTTCTTTATTCGATTAATCGGGTCCAATATTTCAATAAGTCTCTGCACACAAATATTTCAGTAAAAGCGGAAAAGTTATTCAAATTTTCTGAATAGCTATTTATGGGCGAAATTTGGTTCCCTTGGAAGTTTTTAAGAGTTTGAAGGGCCGCCATTTTGAACATTTTCGTCTGATTATTCTGGTTAACGAACTCATCAAGATATTTGAACAATTAATGTTTGCGCCAAGTTTCGTCTCAATCCGCTGAAAATTAGGGTGGTTATGGCATTCACAAGTAGCGTTATATATATACAGATAGATAGATAAATAGACACACAGAGGGAGAGAGAAAAAGTGTTTTGCTCCCTTCTCGCACCTGTGGTGCGTCAGAGCTAAACCGGGCCCCTTTGCTAAACTGTTGACCAGCCTAACCTAAACAGAAACCTCTTACTTGCTAACGTAGAAACGTGGCCGGAAGGTGTAAGGCATGTAGAAATTGTATTTTTAATAACCATGAGTATGATCCACTTCCATGTTTTTCTTTTTACTTTTTGCAGCTACATCGGAACGTTCAATTTTTATTGTTTACTAATTGCAAATGGTGTTTACATTCAAAATATGAGGAATTTTGGTGGCATTTGTTCGGATATTCTTCTCTTTTGAAATGAAGAAAAGAATAAAAGCAATACGCAAAGACAAAAAGTATTATCAGTACTAAACATTACCAATAATAATTGCTACGAAAAACTAAATAGACCTCTTTTAGCATGTCTCATGAAATGCGTGTATTGATAACAAAAAATTTTTAAAATGTTCTCGCCGAAGATTCGAACTGGCGACCTTTGCATTTGTAAGCCAGCACCTTAACCACTACACCAAGATCATGGCACGGCGAACATTTAGTTGTCGGCGTCTTTGTTATGTTTGTGTTTTATGTTCCCACTTCGACAATTTTTACTCTTATTTCTAAGTTTAACACCTGTTTCTGGCTTTCTCTTTCGGTGTCGTCCTTTATTTACACTATGCACTATTCGTATTCACAGCTTTGTGCCCTCTGCAATGTCTTAATCAGATTAAACTTTTCTTTTTGTCCCTCAGTAAACATTTGATTGATTTAATTCTCATACTCTCCACGGATGGAGCGCAGGAATGCCAAACTCGAAAAATAGGTGTACATTTACTTTCCTGACAGATAATACAGCCCTTCGTCTGGTGTTCCAAGTAAGGTTGTGGTGGTCAAAATCGTATCCGTGAGTTTTATCAGGGTAATCCCGCTTCCTCCCACATTTCATTCCACCAATTCTTATATTACAATTGAGTTGCTTAAATCAAGGGGCGCAGTGGCTCTGGTAAAGCGCCTTCTCAGGTGGGCCAAGTAAATCTTAGTGGACAAGATCGTATCCATGGGGTTTGTCAGTGTACTTCCGCTTCCTCACACATTTCAGACCGCTAATTTTTCTATTATCTTTGACTGGCTTTAATCAATGGGAGAAGTGGCTCAGTGATAGAACGCTTCCCCTGGTGGGCCAGGTAAGTTTATTGTTTACAAGATCGTATCCGTGGATTTTGTCGGGCTACTCCCGTTTCCTCCCATATTTCATTCCGCCAACTCTTTTATTATCATTGACTTGTTTCAGTCTTGGGCGCAGCGGCTGAGTGGTACAGCTCTTCCTCTGGTGGGCCAAGTAAGTTTGTGGTGGACAAAATCGTACCCGTGGGTTTTGTCAAGGTACTCCCGCTTCCTCCCAAATTTCATTCCACAAATTCTTCTATTATCATTTACTTGCTTCGATTATTGGGCGCAGTGGCTCAGTGGTAGAGCGTTTCCTCTGGTGGGCCCAGTAAGTTTGTTCTTTACAAGATCGTATCCGTGGGTTTAGGCAGGGTACTCCCGCTTCTCTCACATTTCATACCACCAATTCTTCTCTTACACTGGGTAACAAATTTTGACCAACTTTATGTTTATCTGATTTCTTTTCTTTTTTTAATATCGTTGGGTGGTACTAATATCGTGCATAACTTTAGTTTTCCCGAAATGTCAAAAATCGCCTTAAACTTCGTCTTTAATCCTTAGAAATCGGGTAATTTGTCGAATTTTTCCTTTATTTTTCGTTAAAGCGTAATAACTATGAAACCATTTGCCCTAGCACAACCGGTAATGCCTTTCCTTTTAAGCAAAGGAACAGGCTTCTAAACTGTGTAAGTTTATTTCCAATATTACATGCGAAAGAAAATTTATTCAACACATTTTGAGAATTTTTTTAATTTTTCCTCAAAATTAAGTATTTTTTATTTCTGGAGTTGGCAACACTGTTTGTACAGTTAGTCAAATTACATCATATTTTTTGGATCAGAAATGATTCTGTAAGTTTTAAATTGGTATTCACGAGACGACACAAAATGTTTGAGCCAAAATTCGAATTTTGGTTATGAAATCAACTGGAACTTGAGACCGAAAAATGAAAAAATGTCATTTTTCATTTCCGTGTAATATAGTTCCTAATATCTATTTTCAACTAAAATATATTACTATTCTAACACTTTTCGTACGCAGAAGTGAATATTAAATGGCTGGTCTATATAAACCGCAGTTTTGGCCCGGTTTTAATTTTTATTGAGAAATTTAAAGTTAATTGCTTCTTTCAATATGCTTCACTGAAGAAATTATGCAGAATTAACTTAGTCAGTATGGAGTACGAACACAGCGTACAAAAAGAAACTTAGCAAAAATATATCTACTTTCACTACAAGCACATAATGCAGAACATTTTTAAAATGAGCACGCTTGCTTTTTCGCTTGTGCGAAGCTGATTTGTCATCAGAAATCAATATCCAAATGTCTCACATCATTGTGGTGTTCCAGCGCCCTTGGTATCTTCTTTCCACTTGTTCAATGTCTTGACGAAAGCGTTCGCTATGTTCTTCACTCACATGTGCTAAATCTGGACGGAATAATTAAGATGGAAAAACAAAAAATGCAATTTCAACGACATTCTAAAACCCAAATTGCGGTATAGGTCAATCAAAGAATCTAATAACTCCTTATAGTTTTTCACTCCTATTTTTACCAAGAAAACCTTGCACTACCGCCCTAAAAGCTTCCCAAGCACTTCTTTTTTCTCGAGTCATTCTATTCTTAAGTTCTTTAGACTAAAGCATCACACGTATATGTGGGCCAGTAAACACGCCAGCTGTGATTTTAGCGTCAGTTAACTGTGGAAACATTTCTCTTATGTAAGAAAGAGTTGCAGAATGTGGAGCTAATGCTCTTACAAACTGTTACAAGTCCAAATTTTATGTGGAGTGTTGGCAGTGAGATTTTTTCTCTTTCAACTAAAGGTTTATGTATGACATTGTGCGTGCCAGGAAGTAAATGTTTCCTTTCTGGCCACACTTTGAGTGTATAATGACGGTCAGTAGCTCTGCTATCCCAAAGGCAAAGAAAATACTAATATTTAGTATTGCCACTCTGCAAACTAGAAGAAAACCGGTCCTCTTAAAATCTCTATAAATATCCCATTTATATTTTTGGCACTCAATCTTTTCCAACAATAATTTCACGTTTTCGTAGTCTTCCTTCATGTGGACTGAGTGTGCAACTGGTACATAAGGATTCATATTTCCATTGTGCAGAAGAACTGCCTTCAAACTTATGAAAAGACGCCACTCCTCTAGTTGATGTGGGAAACCGATGAATTCAAATAGACCACTAACGTCATAACAATAACACAAACTTCCTTCCATTTTGAAGAATTGTGGAAAAGTCTTATGCCTTTTCCAATATTTTGATATTTTACATGTTGGAAGGAAAAAAATCCACTAATTTAAATGTGAAGCAAGAAGTTCTGCCTCTGATTTGGGAACTCTCTTATCAAGTCATCAAGTTCTTGCCGATTCAGCAAATGTGGTTCCTTTTTCCTGTTTTCATGCGAAAAACTAATATCAAGATCGGAAGATTCCTCTGGCTCGCCTTCCGATGACAATATCTCTGGTGGTTTGGGTACAGGAAGTTCCTCTTTGTGTGGAACTGGAGCAATGGATGAAGGTAAACTGCGGTATTCCCTTTTCTCCTTTCTGTTTTTATAGTGTCACCTGAACAGAAGTAGCAGTCATTATGGTGATTAGTAGGCTCTCTCAAAATTCGAGAAATAGCAAATGGCATGCACTTTCTGGTTCCCCGTAACCAAACTTCTAATGTAGAACGGCGACCACCGCAACACATGCGGAGCCCAATGTTTGTCTTGATCACCTACGGGCACTCCAAATTAAGCTTCATATGCAACACAAAACTTTGTTCCAAGCACAATGTTATGTTTAAGTTGTCTGGGGCTTATGAATATCCACAAACATAACAAAATGAGTCTGCTGATATTTTACAAAGCCTACTTGTAGACATTTTATCTTCTACACAGCACCTAGTGAAATTAAATCAAATGCTACTGATATAGGTACTACTATAATTACTCAATACTGTATGCAGCTAACTATCCAAGTGAAATCATATTGAAATTTACTAACTTTACTTTAGTTAAAGTTAATATTTTTTGTAAAAGTAAGGGGAAAAATAAGAAATTATATTTTTCTAGACAGTTATTTTCATTCAAAATAAATTCTGTATTCAAAATTTGTAATCATAGAACACATGTATTACGAAACGGAACTTGCTGGCTAATCCACAAGAGTTTGTTCTGTGTTGCCTTCTATGGACAGCCGAAGAAATAAAGGCTGAAATTCTCTAAAATGGCGTTATTGAACAAAGACGATTTTGTAAAATTTCTTCCAATCGACATCTGAGGAAAACTAATACCAGATTCGTAATTAGCACCTCAAAATCATTCGGTAAATGTAAAAACCTTAAGATAAACAATTTCTTGTTGAGCAGTGTTATCATTGACTTGCTTCAATCATTGGGCGAAGTGCCTTAGTGATAGAACACATCCTCTGGTGGGCAAAGTAAGTTTGGGGTGGACAAGATTGTATTCGTGGGATTTCTCAGGGTACTTCCGCTTCCTCTCACATTTCATTCCACCAATTCTTCTATTATCATTGACTTGCTTCAATCATTGGGCGCAGTGGCTCTGTGGTACAGCGCTTCCTCTGGTGGGCGAAATAAGTTTGAGGTAGACAAGAACCTATTCGTGGGTTTTGTCAGAGTACTTCCGCTTCTTTCCATATTTCATCACGCCAATTCTTCTATCATCATTGATTTGCTTCAATCATTGGGCGCAGTGGCTCAGTGGTACAGACCTTCGTCTGGTGTTCTAAGTAAGGTTGCGGTGGTCAAAATCGTATCCGTGAGTTTTATCAGGGTACTCCCGCTTCCTCCCACATTTCATTCCACCAATTCTTATATTACAATTGAGTTGCTTCAATCAAGGGGCGCAGTGCCTCTGGTAAAGCGCCTCCTCAGGTGCGCCAAGTAAATCTTAGTGGACAAGATCGTATCCGTGGGGTTTGTCAGTGTACTTCCGCTTCCTCACACATTTCAGACTGCTAATTCTTCTATTATCATTGACTTGCTCCAATCATTGGGCGAAGTGGTTCAGTGACAGAACGCTTCCTCTGGTGGGCCAGGTAAGTTTGTTGTTTACAAGATCATATCCGTAGGTTTTGTCGGGCTACTCCCACTTCTTCCCATATTTCATTCCGCCAATTCTTTTAATATCATTGACTTGTTTCAGTCATTGGGCGCAGTGGCTGAGTGGCACAGCTCTTCCTCTGGTGGGCCAAGTAAGTTTGTGGTGGACAAAATCGTACCTGTGGGTTTTTTCAAGGTACTCCCGCTTCCTACCAAATTTCATTCCACCAATTCTTCTATTATCATTCACTTGCTTCAATCATTGGGCGAAGTGGCTTAGTGATAGAACGCTTCATCTGGTGGGCAAAGTAAGTTTGGGGTAAACAATATTGTATTCGTGGGTTTTCTCAGGGTACTTCCGCCTCCTCCCACATTTCATTCCACCAATTCTTCTATTGTCATTGACTTGCTTCAATCATTGAGCTTAGTGTCTCAGTGGTAGCGCGCTTCCTCTGCTCGGCCAAGTGAGTTTGTGGGTGACAAGATTGTATCCTTGGGTTTTACCAGGGTACTCCCGCATCCTCCCACATTCCATTCCACCCGTTCTTCTATTATCATTGACTTGCTTCATTCATTGGGCGCAGTGGCCCAGTGGTAGAGCATTTCCTCTGGTGGGCCAAGTAAATCTTAGTAAACCACATCGTATCTATGGGGTTTCTCACTGTACTCTCGCTTCCTCCCACACTTCATTCCGCCAATTCTTCTATTGTCATTGAATTGCTTCAATCATTGGGCGCAGTGGCTCAGTGGTACAGCGCTTCCTGTTTTGGGCGAAATAAGTTTGTGGTAGATAAGATCGTATCCGTTTGTTTTGTCAGAGTACTCCCGCTTCCTCCCACATTTCATTCCACCAATTCTTATATTACAATAGAGTTGCTTCAATCAAGGGCCTCAGTGGCTCTGGTAAGCGCTTTCTCAGGTGGGCCAAGTAAATCTTAGTGGACAAGATCGTATCCGTGTGTTTTGTCAGTGTACTTCCGATTCCTCACACATTTCAGTCCGCCAATTCTTCTATTATCATTGACTTGCTTCAATCATTGGGCGCAGTGGGTCAATGGCAGAGCGTTTCCTCTGGTGGGCTAAGTAAGTTTGTGGTGGACAAGATCGTTTGCGTAGGTTTAGTCAGGTTACTCCCGCTTCTTCTCACATTTCATTCCACCAATTCTTATATTATCATTGACTTGCTTCAATCATTGGGCGTAGCGGCTCATTGGTAGAGCGCTTCCTCTGGTGGGCCAAGTAAGTTTGTAGTGGACAAGATCGTATTCGTAGGTTTTCTGAGGGTACTTCCGCATTCTCGGACATTTCATTCCACCAATTCTTCTATTATCTTTGACTTGCTTCAAACATTGGGCGAAGTTGCTCAGTGATAGAACGCTTCCTCTGGTGAGCCAAGTAAGTTTGTTCTTTACAAGATCGTATCCGTGGGTTTTGTAGGGTTCTCCCACTTCCTCCCAAATTTCATTCCGCCAATTCTTTTATTATCATTGCCTTGTTTCAGTCGTTCGGCGCAGTGATTGAGTGGTACAGCGCTTCCTCTGGTGAGCTAAGTAAGTTTGTGGTGGAAAAAATCGTATCCGTGGGTTTTTTCAAGGCACTCCAGCTTCCTCCTAAATTTCATTCCAACAATTCTTCTATTATCATTGACTTGCTTCAATCATTAGGCGCAGTGGCTCAGTGGTACAGTGTTTCCTCTGGTGGGCGAAATAAGTTTGAGGTAGACAAGAACCTATCCGTGGGTTTTGTCAGAGTATTTCCGCTTCCTCCCATATTTCATTCCGCCAATTCTTCTATTATCATTGATTTGCTTCAATCATTGGGCGCAGTGGCTCAGTGGTAGTCCCTTTCCTTTGGTCGGCCAAATAAGTTTGTTGCGGACAAGATTGTAACCGTGGGTTTAGTCAGGGTACTCCCCCTTCCTCCCATATTTTATTCCACCAATTCTTCTAATATTATTGACTTGCTTTAATCATTGGGCGCGGCGGCTCACTGGTAGAGCTCTTCTTCTGGTGGGCCAAGTACGATTGTGACGGAAAAGATCGTATATGTGGGTTTTCTGAGGGTACTCGCGGTTTTTCCCACTTTCCATTGCACCAATTCCTCTATTATCATTGACTTTCTTCAATCATTGGGGACGGTGGCTCAGTGGGAGAGCGGTTCCTCTGGTGGGCCAAGTAAGGTTGTGCTGGAGAAGATCGTATCCATTGATTTTCTCTAGGGTACTCCCGCTTTTTTGCACATTTCATTCCACCAATACCTCTATCATTGACTTACTTTGATTATTGGACGCAATGGTTCAGTGGTAGAGCGCTCCTCTCGTGGGCAAAGTAAGTTTGTGGTGGACAAGATCGTATCCGTGGGTTTTCTCAGGATACTCCCGCTTCATCCCACTTTTCATTCCGCTAATTCCTCTATTATCGTTTATTTGCTTTTATCATTGGGAGCGGTGACTCAGTTTGAGAACGCTTCTTCTGGTGCGTGGGGTCGTTATTGTTTCGATCCTCGGTCAAGTAACTTTTTGTTGGACAAGATCGTATCCGTGGGTTTTTTCAGGGTACTCATACTTCTTCCCACTTTTCGTTCCACCAATTTCTCTCTTATCATTGACGATTTAATAATTGGGCGCGGTAGCTCAGTGGTTGAGCCCTTCTTCTGGTGCATGGGGTCCTTATTGTATCAAATCCCGGCCTAGTAAATTTGTGGTGGACAAGGTCGTATCCGTGGGTTTTCTCAGGGTACTCCCGGTTCCTCCCACATTTCATTCAACCAATTCTTCTATCATCATTGTCTTGCTTTAATCATTGGAGATGCCGTGGTCCCTTTGTGGATTGCGGTGATGTCGGTAATCAGACTCGGTTCCAAGCATTTGGGTTGTGATGTAAACCTTTGCTGTGGTTCAATCTCAGTATTTTATCACGTGAGATAAAACCATCCATATAGCTATAAATGTTGTTCTATCTTGCGCAACCAGGTATTGAGATTGAGCCAATTCGGAACCTTATTTCTGTTGCTTTGAGTCCAGGAACTGATTTTGGACATTACGCTGTCCTCAAACGACTAGGATCTTTCCAATGTTACCCTCCGCGTCCAGCAACCGCATGTTTAAAAGTGGAATAGAAAGACCAGCGTCTATGTGCGTTTGCACACAGCAACGATAATATCGATGGAACCACTGATAATGTCGGCGGTGAAATCGACTTCAATGTATTCAAATCGTAGCTTGCACACGCCACCGATATTATAGGGCGATCCTCCGACACGCAGATGCTGTCGGCCAAGCCCCCGATACTGTCGCCGACACCGATTTTGTCGGGGTCAAAGTTTTCTTATGAGTGGATGCATACGCCACCGATAATGTCGGCCGGCCAGTGGGTTAGATGAAGAGAGTGAGTGACAAGGCGCTGTGTATTTCTGTTTCGCTTCTTGTCTTTGGAATTTTGTTGTTTCCATTTTTCTATTACAATTGTATAATATTATTATTATTATCTTGACCTTTAAACAACTTCAGAACAGCTTATTATTTTTTACAGTCTCTGTTTTGGAGTAGCTAATTCCGTTTATTAAATAAATATAAAATGTGGGAAGTCTGGAGAGTACTGGTTTCCCTCTAAATAGCTATTACCAAATAGAATATAGGAAATTTAGATAACCAATTTCTTCATTATTTTCCACTTCTTCTTTTTGTTCTTTCTCTCTCTCTCTCTCATACACACACACAAATTCTTTGATGGTATAATTTTTAATCTATTAATGCTTTTAAATTGTAATACATTCTGGAAATTAATTTAAGCGTAATTTTCAAAGTTTGATACACTGTGAACAGAAGCATGTGGAAATATCCTGATTATTACTTTCTTTTATTTTCATCAGAATTGTGTGCAGATCACTTTTCCCGGTTCCACTCAATAAGCAATGATTGAATAGAATATTTGTTGACAAGTCAAAGAAGAATTATTATTATTTTGAAACGAAACCAGTACAATCAAACACTCTTCATAAAGCTCCAAGGACAAGTTACTCATTTGGCATTTTCTTGGGGGCGGGGCAGGTAAGATCGTTTCCATATTATATATATAGCGATGTTCAAAATATTTCTGTAGTCGAGAAACAATGCTGTGGTGGATCAGGGGAGCAGAGTTGTCTTCAACATTGCGAGGCGGGCAGATTTGAGGCTTATTCTGAGTACACACTAATTTCATCTCACTTTCCTTTCTGGCGATCGGATACAATCAAATTTCTCTCCAAAAAAACACATTTCAAATAGGATTATTGGGGGGGCAATCTCCCCAGTTCCAAGATTGGAGGAGACATGTCCCCTTCATCCCCCGGGATTTGCGCTAGTGTATGTATGGAGCAATGTAAAACAGAATTACTAATTCGAATCTTATCATTTAATCTACTATGACATTCATGTTAATTGCATAAAAAACAAAATAATATACATACAATATTTAACAGTGTTCCAACAAAAATTAATACTATTATAGTTTGCAATGTACAGCAGCATCAATTCTCATCGAAACAAAAATAATATGTTTAAAGCATCTATTTAAAACGGCACTGTTAAATCTAAACATGTTTAGGCATAGGGCTATTTTTTCTAACTTTTGTACCGTCCTCCACACCTCTTCACAACAGTTTTTGTTGTAGTCCTTGTTTTAAAAAATAATTTTCCCAATTATTATGTTTTTATTTGTTTTCATATATGGAGAAGATATTTTTGTGTGTCGCTTACTTCGCTCATCCCCGGCAACGATATTGTCGGGACTTCCACCGATATTATCGGCGACGTGTGCAAATTACGCCGACACCGACACCGATATTATCGGGGCTTCCACCGATATTATCGTTGCCGTGTGCAAACGCACTAAAACTTCGGGACCCAGTTTCTTTAGATTGAAGGCTAGAGATCGATTTCTGACATCACAATTGAGCTCATCGGATCAAAACTTTTGAAATGCCGCCACGAGGTCCAACAACTTCATGTTTAATAGGTGAATAGAAGGGACCCGAACCCATAACGTCAGAACCCCATTCCTTGAGCTTCGTTTCCTGGGACTGATTTCTAACATTACTACTGCACTCAGGGGACCCGGACCTTTCTAGCGCTACCCACCCGCGTCAATCCAACTCCATGTATAACATGGTCCCTCTGACGTAGGAGAATCGACTCCATGCTTTTTTCATAATTATTCTCCAAATGTATTTTTATCCAAGGTAGTTCTGTCAAGTTTAGCAGCAGTTCTAAAATAAGCCTCTTGAGAGCGGCTTTTATTTGTTAACTCCTTCAGTGTGGGTGGCGAGTTAACTCGTGTCATCAAAACGCACCTGCCGTGCAGATAGCGTATATATACGCTTTCATTTTGCTTTCGCTATTTTGTATTGCGTATGGCGAATATACTTGCCTATAGTATGAGTAATATTATCCCGACAATATTTAGCGAGTTTGCGCTCAGCTGGTTTCAATTGTTGCTTAATTAAAAGAAGAAGAAGAAAAAGAAAGAAATTAAAACAGAGTTTGGGCTTCGTCAAATATAGTTTTCATTCTTTGTTTTGTTTGAGAGCAAACAGTACAGTAATGACTTCAAAATGATATTTCAACGATGCTGACATCGAGGAAGAGTTATTAATTAATAAGTGATTTTGAAACAGATTTAGAATCAACATCCAAAGTTCTCAAAAAAACTACACTTTTTACAGCGTTTCGCATCTGAAAATTACGCACTGAAGGGGTTAAAAATACATAAGGATCACTTTTGGCTGTTGCAATGGTCTGTCCAAGCGGCTTGGTAAAAAAATCAGCGTAGCATAACAACAAAAAGGTGTTTCTCTTACACGTTAAAAATAAAAGCACAGAAAGGAAAAGTCAAAGGTTGGTAAGGTGCATTTGGTAAGGTGAGTGTCGGGGGACGCCGAGTTCTACTTCGCCCCGGGCAACAAAATTTCTACCTACGGTTCCGAGCTCCAACACTTATCGGTCTTTCAGAGTCTCATCCCTTGCCTACAACAACGTAGTTCGATTAACCTGTTATACAAAACGTTTGGAATGAACCTATGAGTGTGACTTATTGATAGCTATGCAATACATTGACAGAGTGCTAGTCTTCAGTTGAGCAACGAAGTTGCCCTTAGCCGAAATATCACCTTGCTCTCCACTTTTGTCTGTGCCTTGTAAATCGTAACATTGTGTTTAAAGAAAAACAGAAACCAGGTCAGTTGTTTAGTTCACGTTTGTGTCTTTTACACAAATACTTTTTGCCAGATTGCTGTTTGAAGCCATTTTGCATTATACACTACAAAACAACATATCCAGATTCAGAGAGGCCCACAAAAATGTTAAAGAAGGGTGAAAAATCTATATTATTATTATTATTATTATTATTTCGAGTATTATTATTATTATTATTATTTACCAGCTTCTCTTTGTTGATAAAAATCGTAATTTGGCATTTATTAAGTGTAATATGACTGGGTCTAGAGACAAAAGAGAGGGGATCTTATTGCAACATATAAAAATGAGAACTTTGTTCAACAGTGGCTACGTATTAAATAAACAACCGTATTGATTGCACCTTTTAAAATGAAAAATTAGTATAATTAGTAAAAAATGCATTCATTGAAAAACTCTAGGTTACCAAAGGGTCACGTGTTTGCTATGGACCAGCGAGGAGGACACCCACTCGCCCACATAGTTAGGTTAATGATTTAGGATATCACCATTGTCCCTGAGAGCAGAAGTAATGTCAGAAATCAGGCCCAGGCCACGAAGCTCAAGGAATGGGGTCCTGACGTTATGGCCTCGGGTACCTTCTAGTCATCTATAAAACATGAAGTTGTTGGACGGCATTGGCGGCATTTGAAAGGTTTTGATCCGTTGATCACAACTGTGATGTTAGAAATCGATCTCTAGCCTTCAACCTCAAGAAACTGGGTGAAGAAGTTTTAGACGCGGGTCCATCTACTCCCATTTTAACATCGGATTGTTGGACGCGGATGGTAACATTGAAAAGATCCTAGTCGTTTGAGAACAGCGTAATGTCCGAAATCAGTTCCTGGACTCAAAGCAACAGAAATAAGGTTCCGAACTGGCTCAATCTCAATACCTGGTTGAACAAGATAGAACAACATTTATAGCTGTATGGATGGTTTTATCTCGCGTAATAAAATACAGAGATTGAACCACAGCAAAGATTTACATCACAACCGAAATGCTTGGGACCGAATCTGATTTCTGATATCACCGCAATATTCAAGAAGCCAAGATCTCTCAAGGGACCAACGCTTAAAGCAAGTAAATGATGACAGAGGAATTGGTGGAATGAAAAGTGGGAAGAAACGGGAGTACCCTGAGAAAACCCACTACTACGATCTTCTCTACCACAAACGTACTTGGCAGGGGATCGAAACAATATGGACCCCACGCACAAGAGGAAGCGCTCTACCACTGACTTACCGTGCCCAATGATTAGAGTAAGTCAGTGATAATAGAGGGATTGATAGAATGAAAAGTGGGAAGAAGCGAGAGTACCCTGAGAAAACCCACGGATACGATCTTCTCCACCACAAACTTACTTGACCCACCAGAGCAAGCGCTCAACCACTGAGCCACCGCGCCCAATGATTAAAGTAGTACAATGATAATAGAAGAATTGGTGGAACGAATTGTGAGAGGAAGCGAGAGTACCCTCAGAAAACCCACGTATACAACCTTGTCCACTACAAACTTACTTAGCCCACCAGAGGAAGCGCTCTACCACTGAGCTACCGCATCCAATAATTAAAATAATACAATGATAATAGAATTGGTGGAAAGAAATGTGGAAGGAAGCGAATGTACCTTGACAAAACCCACGGGTACGATCTTGTCGGTTACAAACTTACTTCGCACACCAGACGAAGTGCTCTACCACTGATCTACCGCGTGCAATAATTAAAGTAGTACAATGATAATAGAAGCATTGGTGAAACGAAATGTGGGAGGAAGAGAGAATACCCTAAGAAAATCCACGTATACAATCTTGTCCACCACAAACTTACTTGGCCCACCAGAGGAAGCGCTCTACCACTGAGCTACCGCGTCCAATAATTAAAGTAATGAAATAATAATAGAAGAATTGGTCGAATGAAAAGTGGGAGGAAGCGAGAGTACGCTCACAAAACACACGGATACAATCTTGTCCGCCAAAAACTTACTTCGCCCACCAGAGGAAGCGCTCTACCACTGACACACTGCGCCCAATGACTGAACCCAGTCATTGATAATAGAAGAATTGGTGAAATGAAAAGTGAGAAGAGGCAGTACCGTGAGAAAACCCATGAATACAATCTTATCCACTAAAAACTTAATTTGCCCACCAGAGGAAGCACTCTACCACTGACCAAGTGCGCTCAATGATTAAAGTAAGTAAATGATAATAGACGTATTGGTGGAATGAAACGTGGGAGGAAGCGAGAGTACCCTGACAAAACCCACGGATACGATCTTGTCCGTTACAAACTTACATCGCACACCAGAAGAAGCGCTCCACCACTGAGCTACCGCGTCCAATATTTAAAGTAATACAAATATAATAGAAGAATTGGTGGAACGAAATGTGGGAAGAAGCGGGAGTACCCTGAGAAAACCGACGTATACGACCTTTTCCACCACGGACTTACTTGGCCCACCAAAGGAAGCGCTCTACCACTCAGCCATTGCGCCGAATGATTGAAGTAGTCAATTATAATAGACGAATTTGTGGAATGAAATGTTGGAGGAACAAACCCACGGATACGACCTTTTCCACCAGAAACTTACAAGTCCGCGGATCGAAACTGTAAGGACCTCACGCACCAGATGAAGCGTGCTACCACTGAGCCACGATGCCCAATGAATGAAGCAATTCAATTATAATAGAAGAATTGGTGGAATGATAAGTGGGAAGAAACGGCAGTACCGTGAGAAAACCCAGGGATACGATCCTGTCCACAACAAACTTACTTGGCCCAATAGAGGAAGCGCTCTATCACTGAGCCACTACGCCTAATAATTGAAGCAAATCAATATTTTTAGAAGAATTGGTGGAATGAAATGTGGGAGGAAGTTGGAGTACCCTTTTAAAACCCACGGATACGATCTTGTCCACCACAAACGTACTTGGCCCACCAGAGGAAGCGCTCTACCACTGAGCTACCGCGCTTTATATTTAAAGTAATACACTGATAATAGAAGAATTGGTGGCATGAAATGTGGGAGGAAGCGAGAGTACCCTCACAAATCCCAAGAATACGTTATTGTCCATTACAAACTTACTTGGCACACCAGACGAAGCGCTGTACCACTGAGCTACCGCGTCCAATAGTTAAAGTAAGTCAATGATAATAGAAAAATTGGCGGAACTAAATATGGGAGGAAAGGAGAGTACCCTGAGAAAACCCACCGATACAATCTTGTCCACCACAAACTTACTTGGCCCACCAGAGGAAGCGCTCTACCACTGAGCTACCGCGTCCAATAATTAAAGTAATACAATGATAATAGAAGAAGAATTGGTGGAATGAAATGTGGGAGGAAGTGAGAGTACCCTCAGAAAACCCACGTATACAATCTTGTCCAACACAAACTTACTTGGCCCACCAGAGGAAGCGCTCTACCACTGAGCTACCGCGTCCAATTATTAAAGTAATACAATGATAATAGAACAATTGGTGGAATGAAATGAGGGAGGAAACGAGAGTACGCTCACAAAACCCACGGACACAATCTTGTCCACCATAAACTTACTTCGCCCACCAGAGGAAGCGCTCTACCACTGACACACCGCGCCCAATGATTGAACCCAGTCAATGATAATAGAATAATTGGTGGAATCAAAAGTGGGAAGAAGCGGCAGTGCCGTGTGAAAACCCACGGATACGATCTTGTCCGTTACAAACTTACTTCGCGCACTAGACGAAGCGCTCCACCAGTGAGCTCGGGCGTCCAATAATTAAAGTAATAGAAAGATAATAGTAGAATTGGTGGAACGAAATGTGGGAAGAAGCGGGAGTACCCTGAGAAAACCCACGTATACGATCTTTTACACCACAGACTTACTTGGCCCATCAAAGGAAGCGCTCTACTACTGAGCCACTGCGCCAATCATTGAACCAAGTCAAAAATAATATAGGAATTGGTGGAATGAAATGTGAGATCAAGCCGGAGTACTCTGACAAAACCCACGGATACGATCTTGTCCACCACAAACTTTCTAGCCCGGGGATCGAAACAGTAAGGACCCCACGCAAAAGATGAATCGTTCTACCACTGACCCACCATGCCCAATAATTCAAGCAAGTCAGTGATAGTAGAAGAATTGGTGGAGTGAAATGTGAGAAGAAACGGCAGTACCTTGAGAAAACCCATGAATTTAATCTTGCGCACCAGAAACGAACTTGGCCCACCAGAGGATGCGCTCTACCACTCAGCCATTGCGCCGAATGATTGAAGTAGTCAATTATAATAGACGAATTTGTGGAATGAAATGTTGGAGGAACAAACCCACGGATACGATCTTTTCCACAAGAAACTTACTAGTTCGCGCATCGAAACAGCAAGGACCCCACGTATCAGATGAAGCGTTCCACCACTGAGCCACCTTGCCTAATGATTGAAGCAAGTCAATGATTATAGAAGCATTGGTGGAATAATATGTGGGAAAAAACGGCAGTACCGTGAGAAAACCCAAGAATACGATCTTGTCCACCACAAACTTACTTGGCCCAATAGAGGAAGCGCTCTATCACTGAGCCACTACGTCGAATGATTGAAGCAAGTCGATATTATTAGAAGAATTGGTGGAATGAAATGTTGGAGGAAGCTGGAGTACCCTTTTAAAACCAACGGATACGATCTTCTCCACCACAAACGTACTTGGCCCACCAGAGGAAGCGCTCTACCACTGAGCTACCGCGCCCTATATTTAAAGTAAATCAATGATAATAGAAGAATTGGTGGAACGAAATGTGGGAGGAAGTGAGAGTACTCTGAGAAAACCCACCGATACAGTCAACTCCACAACAAACTTAATTAGCCCACCAGAAGAAACGCTCTACCACTGACTCACTGCGCCCAATGATTGAAGCAAGTGAATGATAATAGAAGAATAGGTGAAATGAAAAGTGGGAAAAGCGGGAGTGCACTGAGCAAACCCACGGATAGGATCTTGTCCACCCCGAACTTACTTGGTCCACCAGAGGAAGCGCTTTACCACTGAGCCACTGCTTCCAGTGATTAAACTAAGTCAATGATGAAAGAGGAATTGGTGGAATGAAATTTGGGAGGAAACAAGAGTACTATCACAATATACACGGATGCAATCTTGTAAACCACAAACTTATTTGGCCCACCAGAGGAAGCGCTCTACCACTGAGCCACCGCGTCCAATGATTAAAGTAAGTCAATGATAATATAAGAATTGGTGGAACGAAATGTTGGAGGAAGCGAAAGTACCGTGACAAAACCCACTGATACAACCTTGTAAACCATAAATTTACTTGGCCCAGCAGATGAATCGCTCTACCACTGAGCCATTGCGCAAAATGATTAAACCAGGTCAATGATAATAGAGGATTTGGTGGAATAGAAAAGTGGAAAGGAACGGGAATACCCTGGGTAAACCCGCGTATACGATCTCGGCCACCACAAACTTAATTAGCCCACCAGAGGAAGCGCTCTAGCACTAAACCACTACGCCCAATGATTGAAGCAAGTCAATGATAATAGAGGAATTGGTGGAATGAAATGTGGAAGGAAGCGGGAGTACATTGAAATAACCATGGATACGATCTTGTCCACTACAAACTTAGCTGGCCCAACAGAGGAAGCTTTCTACCAGTGAGCCACCGCACTCAATGATTAATGTAAGTCAATGATAGAGGAATTGGTGGAGTGAAAAGTGGGAAGAAGCGGGAGTAAGCTCAGAAAACCCACGGATACCATCTTGTCCATGATAAACTTACTTGGCCCACCAGAGGAAGCGCTTTACCACTGACCCACTGCGCCCAATGATTGAAGCAAGTCAATGATAATAGAAGAATTGGTTGAATGAAATGTGGAAGGAAGCCAGAGTACCCTGACAAGACCCACGGATATGATGTCCACCACAAATTTATCAGGCAGGAAATCGAAACAATAAGAACCCCACGCACCAGAGGAAGCGGTCTACCACTGAGCCACTGAGACCAATGATTGAAGGAAATTAATGATAATAGAGATAATGATGGAATGAAATGTAGGAGGAAGCGGGATTACCCTAAAAAACATGGATACGATCTTGTTCACTACAAACTCAATTGGACCACCAGACGAAGCGCTCCACCAGTGAACCACCGCGCACAATGACTAAGGTTGGTCATTGGTAATACAGGAATTGGTGGAATGAAAATTGCGAAGAATCGGGAGTACCCTCAGAAAACCCACGAATACGATCTTGTCCTCCAGAAACTTACTTGGAAGGAGATCGAAACAATAAGGACCCCACGCACCAGAGGAAGCGCTCTGCTACTGAAACACGGCGCCCAATGATTACAGCAAGTCAATGATAATAGAAAAAATTGATGGAATGAAAAGTGGCAAGAAGCGGGAGTACCCTCAGAGAACCTACGAATACGATCTCTTCCACGGCAAACTTACTTGGCCGCAAATCGAAACAATAAGAACCCCACGCACCAGATTAAGCGGTCTACCATAGAGCCACCGCATCCCACAACAAGAAAAAGAAAATTGGAAGTTACTAGGAAACATTTTAGGAAGCAATACCTTTCAATGGTAAAGACTACTACCTGGTGATGTTCTTTTAATAACTCCATGAGCAGAAAAGACTGATACGTCCCTCTCCTATATTGTCTCTTTAGAACCATATACGTTATCCGGATATTATCCTTTATTCGTCGTCCGGATGTAATCAGTTATCCGAATGTTCTATTATTCAGATATTATCCGTTGTCATAATTTTACAAATTATTGGGATATATCCATTATGCGGATATTATCCGACATCCGGATATTATCCGTTATCCGTCACCCGGTTATCATTCGTTATCCCTCATCCGAACATTATCTGTTATCCAACATGCGGATAGTATTTGTTATCCGGATATTATCCGTCATTCGTTATCCGAATATTATCCGTCAGCCGCTATCCGGATATTATCCGTTATCCGCCATCCGTTTTGTTATCCGTCAACCGGATATTGCAAATCCGGATAAGTTTCTCTCTTATATCAGAATGAAAAATTATCCAGATGTGGCCATCTCTAATCAGCATCGTCAGTAGCATAGACAAACTAAATGTCTTCAAAGTCTGCTACACAACAGCAGGGGCAAATCCAGGGGGCGATAATGCGATTGCCCCCCAATAAGAGAATATTTCTTATTTTGTATATAAATAAAACCCATTCCAGAGTTTGGAGCTCATAAAAGTAGATCTAAGTAGGAGTATTATCAACCACTGAGCCCCCAGAAATCCATCGTAGATCCGCCTCTGGACAAGAAAATGGAAAACACTTATTATTCACATTCGGTTTGCACATCTTAACAAATAAACAATATTTTCATTCATTTCCATCTACTACTGCATTCTACTGAACTGTAACGCCTTTTTATGTTTAAAAATAATTATTCATTTTTCAATAATTGTAAATGTTTATAAGTTCAGTAATTCACCATGAGTAGAGTCAACTAGAAGTGTTTTTGTAACGATGACATATCAACATGAACTGTGAAATATCTTCTCACAAACTGTCAAGAGTTGAGAGTCGACAAACTTTACTCTTTCGTTTACCGATTACCTCGAAACCGCGGTAGCCAGAATTAGCCCAAAATAGGGGACTTATATTAAGAAAACGAAAATCTCAGGAGAATGCAGAAGTCTTTTAGTCTGAGAGAAAAAATAGGAATGTAATCTCTAATGTCTAGTTCTGTTAGTCTTGTAGCTCTTAGTCCGTACCAAAGTACTGATAGAAATATGGCCAATGAATTATGACTATTTTGTAGAACATTCCACTTTAATATCACAGGAAATTCATCTTCCGGCTGGCTTGGTTGTGAAAAGTTATAGAGTGTATTGATATAGTATGTAAAGTATGTGTACTGTCGCTGATTGTGATAACAATCAGAAACAGGAGTAAAAGGTAAATTACAGTAATAGTTTTCGGTTAATTTTTATATTCAAGGGGAGACGGAGAACCTACTTTTAACTTATCATTTGTTATTTCTTAAAATTTCTATTCGGGTTCACACCCTTCCCCCTCAATATTGAATACGGAAATGGAAAACTTATTTAGAATTTGATTGTTGATTACAGTATATTTCAACCATCACTTCTCGGACCTGGGCCTGTGATATGCCGATACATCGCTATCGTCGATATCTATATCATCATATATCAACATTCGATATCTCGAATATATGGACATGAATATATCATTCTAAATTTTCGATGTCGATATTCATGCCCTTAGGCAGAATCAGAGATTTTGAAAAGGAAACGACTTTTTAATAATAATAATAATAATAATAATAATAATTATTATTATTATTATAGTATTATTATTATTATTATTATTATTATTATTATTATTATTATTATTATTATTATTATTATAACAATGGGGTTTACAACTTGGGTCCCATTTCCTTATCTTGCATGGTTAGAAAAGTTTTCCAAAAAATGTTTTCCGTACGATTTCCAAACATTACTGAAAATGTATGTGAAACATTTTATAGAATGTAAACGGAATGGTTTTTAAAATGTTTCGCATGGAATATTTTAAAATTATTTACTAATAACACAGAAAATAATTTGTCAAGAATGAAGAAAATTGTTTTCTAAATATTTATTAAATGTATTGCGTACATTAGTTGAAATATTTTCTGAAGATTTCTAATTCATTTTTAACAAAGATTAATGATCTGTAAAATAATAATTTTAAAATGTTTTCCATACATAACAAAAAATATTTGCTGTACAAAAAAATATTTAGTGAATTTTTTCTGTATATCACAGAAAATATTTAGAGAATATTTTCTGTATATGACAAAATATTTAGAGAATATTTTTTGTACATGACAGAAAATATTCAGAGAATATAGGGTAGACATATCAAAAACATTTTCAAATTAATTTCCTTGGTGTTCTGTAACAGTAGAAAGTGTTTAGAAAATACTAAACTAGTTTCATATATGAATTTGTGATAACAAAGAAAATATTTACAAATCATTTTTCGAATAGCAATTGATATGTTTTTGATTTGTTGTTGTATGTAGTTTCAGAACTTACATAAAATATTTTTCTAATATTTTCTAGTTTTCAGAGAAAAATATTTTAAATTCTTTGTGAATATTTTTCGTCATTACCACAATAACACCTACAGTTTGAAATACATTTCTTTCTTCAAAATTGAAGGAAATGCATATGCACAGTTTTCCAACTCTTGTGAGTTAAAATATCTGGATTTCATTTGTACAAATTCATGGGGTGGTAGAAGTTTGTCTATGCTGGAAGTTTGTCTATGCTGGTTTAGAATACACGGAAACTTATAGCATCACATATATTTGTGGAAATAAATTCTAGTATTTTATCTTACAGGTTGAAGAAAGAAATGTATTTCAAAATGTACGTGTAATCGTGGTAAAGACGAAAAATATTCGGAGTTTAAAATATTCCTCTGCGAAAACCAGGAAATGTTAGAAAAAAATATTTTAAGTGCGTTCTGAAACTACATACAATAATAAATCAAAAACATATAAATTGCTATTTGAAAAATGAATCGTCAATATTTTCTTTCTTAGCACAAATTCATATCTAGGGATGCGCACGAGTCGAGTCGAGTCGAGATTTAAGCCTGTCTCGACTCGTCTCGAGGAAATGTCTCGACTCGTGTCTCGACTCGAAAATATGTTGCTGTCTCGACTCGACTCGAATTCGAGTCGAGACAAAATATACGAGTTAAAATATACACATATATCAGCCAGACCATTATGACTATCTACCTAATTGTTAGTATGTCCACCTTTTGGCACGAATAACAACGGCAACACGTCTTGGCATGGTCGCAATGTTCCTCGTCGGGTCGCTGGAGAGAGTTGGCGCCACATATGCACACACAGGTCATCTAATTCCCGTAAATTCCGGGTAGGGGGTGATGCGCCTTCACGTCACGTTCAATCACATCCCAGATGTGATCGATTGGGTTCAGATCTGGAGAGTTTGGGGGCCTGAACATCACTTGGAACTCGCTCCTGTGTTCCTCGAACCACTCATCACACTCCTGGCCTTGTGACATGGTGCATTATCTTGTCGAAAAATGCCACTACCGATGGGAAATATGGTCATCATGAAGGAGTGTACGTAGTCTGCAAGCAGCGTGCGACGCCTCGGCCGTGATGGTGCCTTGCTCGAGCTCCACTAGACACATGGATGCTCACCTGAATGTTCCCCAGATAATAATTAAGCCGCAGCCAGTTTGTCTCCGTCCCGCAGTACAGATGTCAAGGAACTGTTCTCTTTGAACACGACGGATTCGCGCCCTCACATCGTCATGATGAAGAAGATGTCGGGATTCATCAGACAATGCAAAGCTCTGGCATTGTGTCAAGGTCTAGTGGCGATGGTCACGTGTTTATTTCAGTTATAATTGCCGATGTCGTGGTGTTAACATTCGCCATCGTTAGAAGTGTTCGGTGCACTGTGTGTTCAGACTAGTGTTGTGAAGGCCTGTGAAAAAAACGGAAATTTTGGGTAAAAAAACAGTTTTTCTTACGGTTTTCCCGAGAAAATTTGGGTATCAGAATCATCACTTTTGTTAATCACAGAATCATTTTAGTTAATGTGTTAAATCAAACATATATTTCATAGAGATATCTTCATTGATCTATGTAAAATTCTGGAAATTTTGAAACCATTAGAAAAAATCATTTGTTCGGAAACATTAGGAAAAACAGGAAAATATAGTTTAAAAACTATTTGTTGGCCTGATGCTAGTAATCTTACTTGCTGTAACATGTCTGCAACATATACAGGAGAAGTCGAAAATTCGAGTTAATTGGGACCACAGGTATTCGGATTTTCAAATTGTTCGGATTTTCGAAAATGACCAAGAAAATGCCATTTAGGCTTACGTGTACTGTATGGTATGTTCTTCTATCGATACAGTGGTTATTCAGTACATACAGTAATTACAATACCGTACGTAAGGCTACTTACATTTAATGTTTCTGAAGAACTTGCTTGTACTCTAAATAACACTGTTCTTGTAAGTCATACAAGAAAAAACAAAAATACATGACAAACAATTACATATAAATGAACTTTTGTAAAAACACTGACATCACATAACGTCGATGGACACGCTATTGTTTGTATGAGGGACCGCGTTCAGATTTTTGACGTTAGGATTATCGACGTCCTACTGTATATACAATGTATTTCGCTAACGGAAAAATACATAAAGCAACAGGTTTTAATTCTACTTTACACACACATACCGTTTTAATTCTACTTTACACATAAGTGACTAAATTTGAGCAGCGAGAAATATATTAAGTGAAACTTCCGTTAGTTATTATTATAGACTAGCAGAATATCCGTTCTTCGCACGAGGAGAATACGTTTCATTTTGGACACAAAGGGCACCAAATCTGTCACCAATGAACTTGGGAGCCCCAAAACTATGAATTTGACAATAATATGGACAATTTTCAATTATCTTTACATGTCACCATCCTCCTTAGAGTACTAATGGGGCTGAATTTGTGGATTTAAACGGCATCTTCTGTTCATCTCAGCGAGTATGGTTTCGAGGCCATTTTCGATCATGTATATATATATATATATATATATATATATATATATATATATATATATATATATATATATATATATATATGCAGAGGCGGATCCAAGGGGGCTACTGCTCCCCCTTCACACTCAAGTATACACTGCATAAAATGGGCTTCAATCCTGCTTTACACCGGATAAAACTGCAAACTATGGTTTAGCCCCTCCCTTGATCATATCCTGGATCCGCCAATATATATATATATATATATATATATATATATATATATATATATATATATATATATATACTGTATATAATGCTCAAAAAAGTAGGGGTTCAGCTGAAATTTCACAAAACACCTTAAGATAGTGTATGAATAAGCTTGTGTTTGACTCATATATATCATACAAGAAGGAATGCTTTAAGATACACTAGAAACATGGGGCACATACTGGTGTTGGGGCACGGAAAACCTTGTTCACATGGCTCGTGACACAAGACGGTTATGTGTGCACCTTTCGAACTGCTCACAAACAGGCAAGGCAACAATACTGATTGCTGCTTAATATGTCATATGATCACTTCGAATAGCCAACAGAGCCTTGCACCTGCGTGGCATGGATTCAATCAGATTATCGACGAGTTCTTGGGGGATATTGTGCCTCTCATCCAGAAGAGCGACTTCCAGCTCTTGAATGGTTCTTGGATTTACTGGCCTAGCGGCAATTCGTCTGCCAAACATATCCCAGACATGCTCAACTGGAATGAGATCCGGAGAGCATGCTGGCCACTTCATCCGAGCGATACCCTCAGCATCCAGCATCTCATCCACTAACCGAGCTCTGTGAGAACGAGTATTGTCATCCATGAAAAGGAACGAATCACCAATGGCACCACGATAAGGAAGAACAAGAGTGTTCATGATCTCATCCCTATATCTGAAAACCGTCAAAGAGCCATTTCGGATGATGTGGAGCTCAGTACGCCCACGAATGCTGATTCCCGCCCACACCATCAGTCCAACACCATGATACTGGGATCTTTCTCGCACAAACATGGGATTGTGTCGTGTTCCACACTCTCTCCAGATGAAGACACGTTGATTATCAGGCTCTACACCGAATCGAGACTCGTCAGAGAACAAAACATTGCCCCACTCATTGCGTCCCCACCCACGATGTTCCTCCGCCTACGCTCTTCAATCAACACGGTGTCGTGCAGTTAATGGGATACACACCATAGGCCTACGTGCGTAGAGACCACCTTCTCGAAGGCGATTGCGGACCGTTTGAGTGGATGTTGTGCGTCCTGTTGTTGTTCGGAAGGCTTGCGGGAGCAGAGTTGTATTCTGACGCCGGTTTCGACGGGCTGTTAACAAGAGATAACGATCGTCTCTGGCTTTGGTTGCTAGTGGACGGCCATGTCCCTGTCTTCTTCGAACACTTCCAGTTGTTCGAAATCGATTGTACAATCGAGAAATCACACTTTGTGCCACTCTATGACATGTGCCACCTCCCGCCGTGACTGACAAGCCTGCTGACAGTTCGCTATGCCAACGATTCTGGCAAATCACGTTGTTGCGCAATTTCACTACGTACATTTCTGACGCACTAAACACAACGAGAACAAAGGTATCCTGGAGCTGAAATGTGTTGGCAGCGCCACACTACAAAATGATATATGGTAGCGCCACGTCACTTATCACGTGCACATTGGGCCTGGTCATTGATCACGTGTACGTTTCGTTTGCACCTTGGGCCTTCATCATTTTAATCTGAACTGGACAAGACACAGTGTTCTCACATTATTCGTAAGAAGTTTTACATGTGTTTTCATCTGATTCCCTAATTTTTTGATCAGTATATATATATATATATATATATATATATATATATATATATATATATATATATATATATATATATATTAGCTAAATATACCCATTCTTCGCATAGAAGTCAAGGCCTGTGGAAGTATTACCTTCATTTTCGCGACCGCAAAAACTATGGATCTGAGACTAAATCCATCATTTTGGATTACTTTTAGATGTCTCGGTATCCGCCGCCCCTGCCCCCTTCCCGCTGACTCACGCATACAATGGTAGCTGAATTTGCAAGTGATCGCTAATGAAAGTGTCACCATTCATCTCAGCGACCGCGAAAATTATGGATTTGACACTAATATCGGTCATTTGGTATTACTTTTACATGTTTCGGTATCCCCCCTTCCCTTTGATTTCCGGCCCGCATACACTGGTAGCTGAATTTGTAAGTGAAATCTAATGAAAGTGTCACCATTGAGCTCAGCGACCGCGAAAACTATGGATTTGTCACTAATATAGGTCATTTTGGATTACTTTTAATTGTCTCGGTATCCGGCGCCCCCCTCCCCCCGCTGACTCTCGGTCCACATCCATTGCAGCTGAATTTGCAAATCATCGTTAATGGAAGTGTCATTATTGATATCGGCGACCGCGAAAACTATCGATTTGACACTAATATCGGTGATTTTGGATTACTCTTAATTGTCTCGATATCTCAACCCCCCCGGTGACCCCAGGCCCGGTGCCGCATAGCATGAATTTGGAAGTTAATGCTATCGGAGTTTCACCATTGATTTCAGCGTCCGCGAAAACTATGAATTCAACACTAATATCGGGTATTTTCTACTACTTTCACATGTCCCGGTAAACGACCCCTGAGACCCCCCTGGTTCGAATTTTGACAAAATCGTTTAACTCTGGTCTGGAGCCTGGACCAAGGTATTCGTGACTAAAATTTGGTAACTCTCGGTCAATTTGTCTGGTTCCCAAGCCGGTTCTGGTAAACGTCCCCCTGAGACTCCCCTGGTTCGAAATTTGATAACAGCTTTACGTCTTGATCTGGGGCCTAGGCCGAGGTACCCCTGACCAAAATTTGGTAACTCTCGGTCCACTCGTCTGGACCCCAGGCCGCACACAGACAGGCAAACACACAAACAAACTCTTTTGTTTTATTTATATTAGACAGCTGAATATACCCATTCTTCGCATAGGGGCAGTATTTGGAAGACAATGCCTGTTGAAGTATTACCATTCATTTCTGCGACCGCAAAAAGTATGAATCTGACACTAATATCGATCATTTTGGATTACTTTTACATGTCTCGGAATCCAACCTGGGGGTCTCAGAGGGGCGCTTACAGGGACATGTAAAAGTGGTAGAAAGTGGTCGATATTACTGTCGAATTCATAGTTTTTGCGATCGATAAAATCAATGGTGAAACTCTGATCGCATTAACTTCCAAATTCACCCTATTCTGGCCGGGGATCACCGGGAGGCGGATACCGTCCTCCTGAGACAAGTCCTCGCTAATGAATCTGTCACAATTGATATCAGCGACCTCGAAAACTATGGAATTGACACTAATATCGGTCATTTTGGATTATTTTTACATGTCTCAGTATCCCCCTGCTGACTCCCGGCCCACATGCAATTATAGCTGAATTTGCAAATCATCGCAAATGGAATTGTCACCATCGATATTACCGACCGCGAAAACTATGGATTTGACACTAATATCGGGCATTTTGGATTCCTTTTACATGTTTCGGTATCCCCCCTCCCAGCTGACTCCCGGCCCGCATGCAATTGTAGCTGAATTTGCAAATCATCGCTAATGGAATTGTCACCATTGATTTCAGCGACCGCGAAAACTATGGATTTGACACTAATATCGGTCATTTTGGATTACTTTTACTTATCTAAGTATCCGACCCCCCCGGTGACCCCCGGCCCGAATAGGATGAATTTGGAAGTTAATGTGATCACAGTTTCACCATTGATTTTATCGATCGCAAAAACTATGAATTCGACAGTAATATCGACCACTTTCTACCACTTTTACATGTCCCTGTAAGCGCCCCCTGAGACCCCCTTGTTCGAATTTAAAAAAAAAATTGTCTTGATCTGGGGCCTGGGACAAGGTTCCCTTGACCAAAATTTGGTAACTCTCGGTCCACTCGTCTGGTTCCCAGGCCACATACAGCAGACAAACAGAAACAAACTATTTATTTTTATATTAGACTAGATAGATTCTTGCAAATTATGCTAGATTTTCATGTTATCTTTCCAAACTAATTTTAAAGACCCACTCCTATTTATCTTTATATATATATACACACAGTACATATATATTTATATCTATCTATATCTATATATATGCATATAACAAACGCAGGAATTACCTCCTAAATAACACTCCTGGAGGACCTCTTTCTCAAATAATTTACTGGGGGAAACACTTATAGAAAATTCAGTTTTCGTGCTGGACGATTACAGAGACCTGGTGAAAGAAAAAAACTCCTTTTGTGATCGAATTAAAAAAATAGCTCTCCTCAGGTTAGTATTCACTGAGAATATTTTTATAAAATTTAAATATGATGGGTAAATCAGTGGGCTTTGAATACATCCACATTGTATCCACTGAGTTGCGAAATTGTGTACCTCCATATACATGGGCGGCCGAAGAAAATTTTCTAAGGGGGCATCATCAATGTTTGCTATATTAGCCTGGCATTTAATGTGCATGGTTTGTTATATTACGTATACATTTTCGTGAGCCAGGGAGGTTCATTCTTATCAAACACGGAGATTATGAAGGAGCAGATCTACTGTACAAAATATAATAAAAACATCTCTTTCGAATTTCTATCATCCCGCAGTCCAACCCCGAGACGGAAACATAAGAGATAGGATTTTTGTTTTAAAACAAGATAACGTGGCTTGCGAATGCTTTACATTGTGAAGATTATATTAGTGAAAATTAAACGAATATAATTTTACAACTTAATATACATATTACTAAATGTTGAGCTTCCCGTTCCTATGTGGTTAGCCGTTAGCGTATGCGCATTTCTCGAACGAGGTTTGATTCATGGTTGGAGCTCATGTGTTTCAAATCCGACGTTAAACTGTACGCTCACGTCTTGTAGAGCTTTGCTCCTGAAAACGACGCTAAACTATAATCTAATGTAATATTACTAAATATTAAAAAATAATGACTTACCAAGGTGACGTCAATTTGGCAGTCATCAAGTCCATTTTATACTTTCGCTTAATCCAGTGGATCTTAATATAGTAATTACAAGACACACGCGCATATAAATACTCAGAAACAAGCACATACACACGTACACATACATAAATATGAACACTTCAAATCTATTTACATGTGGTGGACTGCGCTGCATCAAGCACTGTTATCTTCGTCATCATCTTCTCATGTATCTGCATTATTTGATTCATCCACAGATTTATTATTTGTACGCATCAGTCATTTTTGCATTTTCGGGAGGGTTCAGGGTTCTTTCTTCATTTAAAGAGTCGGTTCTCTGTATTGGAAAGAGAATCAGGGGAGGAAAGGGGAATTTACACTGTACGAATGGATAACATTTTAAGAAATATATACAAATCATGCCGCTTCCGACGCAGCACTGAAGCATTTCTTTTAGCGGTGTACTCTGACGATCATACCCCCTCCTTCTCAAGTTGTAAAGTGAGAAGGGACAGAAACATCCCAGACACTCAGGGTTCAGCTGACAATAATAAAACCATGGGTAAGTAAACATCTTTTGCAGAGTCACGTTTTGCATATTTTTGAACATTTCTGTGAATTCAACAATACAACAGCGGAAATACTAACTGGTTTTATTACTCCAACCATCGCTTCAACTAAGGGATAATTCCCAACGGTCAGTGAGCCATCTAAATTTTTTGTTCTTTTTTGTTCTCAGAGGAAAGAATGAGATTTTGCCAAGATGCTAAAGTAAAGATGCTAGATGCTAAATGGGAATGAATTATGCTAGATCTACTAGCACCAAGATGCTAGATATGGCTTCACTGGCGGGCTTCGATATCTACAGAAGTTTCTGCCAAAGCATATAAAGAAACAATAGCACAATTGTTTCGATAACATCTGTGTGGTCCTTCGGTAGGCTACACATCCGGTAAGAAGCTCAATCCAAAGAGTAGTTTGGACTGCACCCGAGGCCAAAACAAAAGACTCGTAGCCGGCTTGTATAAATAATTGAATTCAATTTTTCAAGTATCCATTTATTGAATGCCCATATCGTTTTTGCATGCATTATTTAATTAGTAAATAAAGGACACACACAATTAATTATGTCAGTGATAAACGGTGTTTATTGAAAAAAACCCTCTCCAAACAATGAAGATTAATCTTAGACTGGAGAAATGGTTATCCTTCGTTTTCATTATCATTTGGCCATGAAACAAACGCCTGACAGATATACAACCCCTATATACAACTATTTGATGTTATAATATATAACTCGTAGGGTATGATGCTTTACTTTTTCAAAAATTTCAGTAGTTCTAGTGAAATGAAATCTTTAATTTTACGTCCCACGGTTATGCCGGTTAGGCAAAAGGAGACGGTGATGATGAGAAATGAATGAAATGGTGGAATGAAGAAAGTGGGAGGAAACGGGAGAACCCCGAGAAAACCCACGAGCATGGTGTTTGTCCACCACAAAGTTCACACGGCGCGATCTGGGATCGAACCAGGGCCCCAAGCACCGGAGGTGAACGCCCTACCATTGAACCACCGCGCCCCCACAGTACTTCTAGTGTACCCCTATAAATGTAATAAAGAACTAATGGCCATGTTTTTTTTAATAAAAATATTCAATTAGAACTGCCCCCGCCAAGTGAACTTTGTGGTGGACATACACCGTGTGCGTGGGTTTTCTCGGGGTTCTCCCGTTTCCTCCCACTTTCTTCATTCCACCATTTCATTCATTACTCATCATCACCGTCTCCTTTAGCCTAACCGGCATAACCGTGGGACGTAAAACTCAAAGATTTCATTTCATTTCACTTCAATTAGAACTGCACAATTTACAGAAAATTTGGAATCGACAAATGAAAACACGGCACGTTTGTAGCACTTGTGTGTTCGAGATCTCATTGTTGAAACGATTGGAGACAAACATATAAACTTTTCTGTGAGGAGAAAGATATACGCGTAAATCTAATATTTTAATATATAGATAATAATTGGAATAATTTTATTTTCGAGTGCTATTTTTTAATATTCGCAATATTGAAATTTTTGAACTTACATTTTTCCCGTGTTTGAAAAAAGAGATATCATTACTAGTAAAATTAACCTAATACAAACATATTATTTTTTTCATTTTTTTCCGTAAAATCGAAAAAAAACCTTTTTTTAAAAAAAACAGGTTCAAAATTTCTGGAAATTTGACAACACTAGTTCAGACACACTTGTACTTTGCCCAGCATTAAACTCTGATCTTAGTTCTGACGCAGTTCGCTGCCTGTTCTGTTTTACCAGTCTGACCAACCTAGGGCGTTCGACATCTGTAATGAGGTGGGGGGCGCCCAACCCCTCGACATTTGGACGTCTTTTCCCCTTGGTTTCGCCACTTGCTGAAGACAATCACCACAGCACTCCTGGAACACCTGACAAGTCCTGCAGTTTCCGAAATTCTCGTGCCGAGTGTTTCTGAGCGATTACTTTCTTCAAAATAATATTAAAAAATTATAGAAAAATTTTCGAGACATTCGAGTCGAGTCGATATTTTTACCAGCTGTCTCGACTCGACTTGAGTTTCGACTCGAAAATTCGAGTCGAGAAATATGTTTGACTCGACTCGTTTCGAATTTTACAAAGTGTGTCTCGACTCGAATTCGAGTCGAGATTCGAGACATGTCTCGACTCGTGCGCATCCCTATTCATATCTGAAACTAGTTTAATATTTTCTTAAAAGTATCTACTGCTACAAAACACCAAGAAAACTAATTTGAAAATATTTTTGATGTGTCTACCTTATATTATCCGAATATTCTGTCATGTAGCCGGGATCCCTTAATATTACAAGTCGGCAAGACAGGGAACACTGTACAGTATAAGTGGAGAAAAACTAAATCATCTTGGACACAACACATTCTATATCTATGACAATATTCATTGAAAAATATGGAGGAACAATAACAATCGGAACAAATCACATGTATTTCGAGAAAGGTATTTATAATGGAACTCCTAAAAAATGCATTAGTACAGTTTCTTACAGAAGTATTAAAATATACGAAACTTACAAACACGTGTATATAATGAGTTTTTTTTTTTAAGGAGTCATTATAAAACGTGTTCATACCACCATGAAACCATTTTATTGCACCATGTCTTTCAACATAAGGACGACGTGGACCACTCAGATGTTCACAGGTGGGATGTCTTCATCGTTCTCTTCGTTGTACGTGTTACACAACACTAAAATAGCTATTTTAGTGAGTAAAAAAATGACTGAGCACAAGAAATACACATCGGGTGTCAACATGTGAGTGGTTCATGAGTTCTTGTGGTGGGTTCACCGGTGGTTATATATATATATATATATATATATATATATATATATATATATATATATGATAAATGGAGAAAGTAACTGATTTTATATCATGTAAATATTTAATGTGATATACAATCGATTATTCCCTTGAGTTATCGTATATAATAAGAGAAATTAAACCGTTTATCCTTAAAATTATCTAAATTCCAACATCCTACATTACTTAGATTGCGTAACAAATCGAAAGCCAAATAAAGGAACGAAAGTTTAAAAGACAATACATAAAATAACATCCTGTACATTTATTGAGAATAATTTCTTAATTTTACATCAAGTATGAATTTGTTGTACACAATATACTTAATGTAAATACATAAACAAAAAGTCTATAATAATTTAAGTCTAGTAATTGCATACCGTATATTAAAATAGTTTGAAATGTATATACACCTCATCAGTGTAATATTAACTAGTGTTATATAACATTTTAAAAAAGCACTTACTTTGTAAGAATAGTTCGAATAGAGTTGCAACTTATATCCATTTTCAGTCTTGTCCCCACATCTTAGCATTGTAGTTCAGAAGATGGCAGTACCAATCACCGAAAACCAAGCACCAGAATCATGCGTTTACTTACGTTTCCCTCTCCTTCAACACACACCCACAATATAAGTTAAACTATTTCTTGGAAAGTTCTCTGCTACCTTCTTCTAAGAATATATTTAACGATACCAAGTAGGTATATTAACATTACTTTAGCATTTGAAGTGTGATTTAACTGCCATAAATTAAAACTGAGCACAATATTCATGCAAATTAGCTTAAATGGGTACCATGTACATTACGCTAAACGAACTATGCCAATAAAAAAAATCACAGTCAATAAGAATTAGATCTTCAGTCTAGATTTTTAAATTGCTTCTATGTTGATGCTATGAATTTTGAGCTCCCCACACCAAATGTCTCTATGCCAAACGTTTTTGGTCGAAGCTGTGAGCAAACCGCAGGCTAATGATCGGATGATGATGATAGCATGCAGGCTGATGATAGTTCATCACTTATAGGAAGACAGTTCGAAGTACTAGGTGAGACAGAACACTCTTCTTTTTCCTGGGATTCATCCACACTTACGGTCAAATTTAGTACCGTCTATGTAGTATCTATGTGCGGTGTACCTTGAAATCATCTCGGTTGATAGCCTCCACAGTGCACTCCTAAAATAAAGCAATTGTTTTAGAATTATAATTTGCAGCATGTGTGGAAGTTATATACTAAACATCTTAGTAGCTGTCAATCAAATTTGGAACGCTGAATAAGTTGTAGTGCAGATATACAATTGAAGCTATGATCCAAACATAAAATAATGATATTACAAATAAATAAAATTATCTTAGGATGAAAATGGAAGCTGTAGACGCATGAGTATTACTGAGTGAAGGAAGGAAAGTACCAACGTTATGGCACCTTCAGCTGGGTTACGAGTTTGACACAGTTCATACACAGAAATCGTTCGGTGGTTTATATTTCCTGCTTCGACTTAAAAGATAAAGAAAATTTGCTCGCTTTAAAAGAGTTAAAAGGTAAAAACTTTAAAAAGGTTTAATTTATTGTATTTTTGTTAATGTAAATAAATAATGTAGAAAACTGACACAGAGCTTGCCCGCTGGACCTTGGCGCCCTAATCCAACTGCCATTTATATGCCTGCCATAAAGTAATAAAGATATAAACTTTTTTAAAAAGTGCAGATTAAAGGTAGCTTAATATTTACATTTTTTAACGATACCTATAAATTAATAAGGTAGAAGTATATGTGGTCCTTCTCACTATGCTTACTTATATGCCATATATATATCTTAAAGCCTAGTGATAAATAATACCAGCCCTCTGCTCCTATACCACCCTGTGATAGCGGAGCAGGACGTTTGGACGCAAAGCCATATACCTAAATAGGTTAATCTACTTAAATAGGTTATAATGTATTTCATAACCAGAAACCAGATGATTACGTACTAAAAGCCTTATAAATAGGCACTAATATCACAAAAACTCTTAAAAAATAACTGCACAAGCTAAAATCAAGAAGTTCAGAAAAGTGAAATTTGATCCAAATTTTCTTTAAAATGCCATCTTCAAAACTAGTTTTCTTTATGTTATAATATGTCCTATGGTAAACAGTCACTGAAAGTCTCAGTTGCAACAAATGCTTAATTTAGTTCTGAAAAAATTTTGTGTGATGCAGAAAGAAAACATATGGGTCTAATTATTTTGTTTCTAGAATGACATATCCTAATTTCAGGAAAATCGGAGACAATGACCTGCAGAATTTCTTTTTCAGCATGAATCTATCATGAGCTAAAATAGAACTTGCTGTAGGCATCCTATAACACCCCAAAGTAAACTTCTGCGAAGTTACCTTTATAATATCTCTAACATAAAGGATATTCATAACTTCATAGCAACTCATAACAATGCATTACTGCTTATTACTATGTATTTGCAACAGAGATACTTGGAAAGGAAACAACAGTGTAATCAGAAGTAAACAGTGAAATCTAATATACCTATTGAATAATTTATTTTGTCTTATGTTACAGTTACCATGACATTATCATTCCATGACGGAATTATGAGCCAAATCCAGCATTATTCTACAATTTCAAAAGTTTCAAAATTCTGTACGGCGAATTCTTTCATCTGCCTGAATATATTTCCTTCTTTTGAGTTGATTTTGAGATTAACGTCCCGTTCAGCAGGGAGGCTATATGAGACGTGGACCTACTGATTAACGTGGAATTCGAACCACATGAGCTCCCGCCGGGAATTTTCTTCTTTTCTTGGGCGGATCCTTTCCCGAAGCATTGCCTCGTACACTAAGTCCTGCTTTTTTTTGTCCGAAATGCATGAATATAGCGCCAAATCGAGCAATATCGTTCCTTTACGTTAGATATACTATAAAGAACAGACTTATTTTATTTTGGGGTATCACAGGCTGCCTAAAGTATATTTTATTTGGCCCATTCTTCGTATTTAAATGTATAGTTAGTGCCTATTTTTATCAAAATTTATTAATATTATAATGTCTAAACTTTCTATTAATACAATAGTCTCCACTATCCGGTCTAATGGGCATATCGAATAACAAAAAAGTCCCTTCCATTTCAATTCGGGTAGAGCGTGTACCATCACCATCTCAGATATTGATGAAACGTTTTTTATAGCAACTAGACATGTTTTTAAGGGACTCGTATTTTTTGTTTTGTTTTGTCGAAAAAACTTTTCCCGCCAAGTAATGGGTCATCAAAGATGGGGAGTACAATTTATGAATTTTAGAAAAAATGGAAATTGTCAATTTCGGAGCACCACCATAAAGTTATGGAGACAGATAGAGTTATAATTCTTGTTGTGGTATGTACTCCCATGCGCAAAAAAAAAAAAAGCGCGTATACTGTAACTCAAGATTTTTCGCATTTATTCAATTTTCCTTACGTTTATGGGTAAAATTCAGTTATTAGTATGTGGAGATAATAGAAAGCAATCCATCTAAGGAGATATTTCCAAAAAATATAATAAAATAATAAAAATATAAGCAAAAAACAAAATTATGCTCGGTTTTGTGTATACTGGCAACGATGATTTCTAGGGATTTTTTCAGTAGCAGATCACAATTGCGGAGGGAATTCAGTAGGGGAATCGAGGAGTTGGATCAAGGAACTGGATATTGAACTAAAATGTTGCATTTATTGGTTAAAACCTAGTGTGTAGATTGCCTGCCAAATATAAATTAGCTTCTGTAACTAAGATGTCGTACGAAAATATAGAATTAAACAGAAAAGCTCTTATCTTAAGGTTCGAAGCGATACGCACCATGGTTATGAAGATTATTTCTTTAAAAAAAGAGCCAACACAACGTAGCCTCCGTGGTTAGGCGGATAGAGTGGCGGAGTCGTAGTTATTTTATTATTTTGACACCACATCGAATCCCATCCCATCCCATCCCATTTTTTTTTACAAAACATTATAGGAAGTGTATAATTTTGATGTTAATAAGAACCGAAACAATATAATAAGAAAATAATTTATTGGTAGTATCCTTTAATCGACGTATTTATTCAGTATTAGAATACTTGTACTATTGGAAGCAGTTATTGTTTTCAGTTTATAGTCTTGTATGTTACTTCCCGTTCTTGAACAGCAGACAACTCACTTCGGGTTTGTGTGTCAGGAAGAACATACGCGACCTTGAAAGTCTGTCCAGTCTTACCCCTTGTTACATCGACCTGATGTTAAATGATCGTTTATGTGTGTGTGTGTGTGTGCTTGTTTTTTTGCTTTTTAGAGTATTGACTTTCTCTCTCTTTTTTTATATCCACAAGTGCAAGAATGCTTTCCTTGAACGTAACTAAATTATACAGATCTATGTATACGGAACACGAATATTTCCAAATATAGAATGAATATAACCGATAATCATACCATATTTCTACATTATATAGTAGCGTGAAAAACTGATATTAAAATGATATAACAAACAGGCATAAGCTTTTTTTTAGCATGGCAACACATTAAACGTAACTCATTAAATTTTGGGAATTACAAATTATCACCTTACGTGTCGTTGTATTCCTATTCTTTTTCACGTTCAAGCGACGAAAGAAGAAATTGTAGTAATAGTGATAAAAATCGAATTCGAGATTTCAATGAATTCAAGTTTCACGCCCCCACATATCGAAAATGTGATTTTGATGTCTGTCCATCTGTTCGTTTGTTGGTTCGTCACGCTTTTACATGCATTCAAATAGAGGACATACTGTTCGACGTATCTGGACCTAAGTCTAGACATGAAGTTTTTATAACACTTTATCGTTTCGAATTCTATATTTTCCGACACCTAGAAATAAGGGTAGTTTACTGAAGGATGAAAATTTAAAATAATTAAATTCTTTCAAAAATAGCTGTAAAAATTTTGCTTATTTTTTTTACAAATATAGTTTGAATCATTGCTCTGAAAAAAAATACATAAAGTGTAATTTACTCTATGGGATGCGTTTTTTCGAGCAATTTTCTCAATCACATTTCATAAATAATTGTATCACTAATAACCTAACAATATGACACAACTCGTTCGTCCTGTAAACATTCAGAAGAGGTAGTTTACTCTTCTCCGACAATTTTCCCATTAACGCCTGACGCAATTTTGTTCATTTTTCATAAATGAATGTCACATAAATAACCTAACGATATGGTATAATTCCATCATCCTAAAAAGCTAGAAGTGGTATATTACTTTTCGGGGCAATTTTTACCCTACGATTTTGTCGAGAATGACTCTGGCAATTTTGTTCGTATTTCATAAATAGCCTAACTCGTTTGTCCTGAAAAGATACACAAGGGATATTTTATTCTTGGGGATGACTTTTTTGACGATTTCTCAGAAAGTACTCAGACGCTTTTGCTCATAGTTCACATACAATTATTTCTTTAATAATTCTAATATATGGCATAAGTTATTTCTAACAGAAATATGACCAATGGATACTTTACTTTTGGACATAAGTTGCTTCGAACAAAGTTTTCCAAAAACCCATTATTTTATTCGCATTTCCCAAATAAATGTTTCAGTAATAGCTGCAGCCTAACACGAGTCAGTTTAAGAAATTCGAGCGAGAAAATTCAGTGCGTTTCATCCGTACCCATTCTTAAATATATTTTTAAATGTTACACCTAATCACAATTTTCCTAACAAAATCGAAGCTTCTATTTAAATGTGCCTTGTTGTTGCCAAATGGTTCAAGTCCATTGGTTCTGGATTTGATTCCCGGTGAGAGCTAGTGTATTTTTATCCAACGTTAAGGTATAGGTAATAAGTAGGTGCAAAGAGAAAAGTGTTGAAACAAGCCTAACCAACCTAATAAATAATAAAAAGAAATAATACAATATTACGAAATTATAGAAGAAACGTTGTTAATATTAGATATTTGCGTGTGAGATTGTCCAACCGATGACTGTCAACTCTAAAGGTAAGAAAGTGAAACATCCAATACCAGGTTAATCAGTGGTCTCTAGGTAAAGCTATCCTACTAGGAAGTGATTGAGATACCAAAAAATGTTGTAATCGCTGGGAGACATGTTAGGAGAATACATTGGGTGAGAGACTTTAATTCATGAATAGTCTGCACCTTCGTTGGTGTATTGAAGTGCGTAGGTGGTGTGTGTTTAGCACATCGGGTTCCTTTGTTGTTAGTCCCAGCTTTCTAGACCGGATGCAGTTATTCCCGGTAGAAAATACAAAAAATGTATACATTTCTATTACTATTAAAGTAAATAATTACACTCATTCCCTCAATGTGATACTTGTTTGTTTAATTGTATACAGAGAGCTGATCCGTGGAAGAATCGTTCATAATAATAAATAAAATAAACTCGACAAATATTCTTGTAAATAATAGGCAAAAGTTTGCGTCACACTGTTCATTTTGCTGGGCACGCCAGTGTGCCACGTTATCCGGTTGTGGCACACTGGAATATAGGGTATGGCTTTCTAATTTTTCCCAACTATTTTAACTGCTTCAATTGAAATGAATTTATAATATAAAGAGAGTGAATTTAGTCTTCTTACCCTTCGATTTAGAAATAAGGTCCGCTAGAATTGTATATATATAAAAATAATAATACTCAGAATTTTATAGAGTAGTTTGTTTTATTCGAAATTACATACTTCCTGCAACTGTTTGGGTTGGAATTATTTGAAATCAAATCTTTAAGTTTTACGACCCACGGTTATACCGGCTAGGCTAAAGGACACGGTGATGATGAGAAATGAATGCAATGGTGGAATGAAAAAAGTGGGAGAAAACGGGAGAACCCCGAGAAAACCCATGCACATGGTGTTTCTCCACCACAAAATTCACTTGGTGCGAGCTGGGGTCGAACCAAGGATCCCATGCACCAAAGGTGAACGCTTTATCACTGAGCCACCGCGGCCCCTATGAAATTATTTATAGGAGAGAGTGACTACTTTTATGAAAACTTGATATCGAACACATTTGTTTAAAAATACCAGCTTTTTGTGAAATATTGCTTAATATTCAGGAAAACCTAAGTCAATAAAATAATAATAATAATAATAATAATAATAATAATTATTATTATTATTATTATTATTATTATTATTATTATTATTATTATTATTATTATTATTATTATTATTATTATTATTATTATTATTATCTTAAATTAAAAACTCTCTGGACCTAGTGCATTGGCACAATTCCATGAATTAAAAAGAATGTGTTTACTTATCATATAAGTGTAGAAGGATTTAATCCCTGTTGCTTTCAATATAAAAAGAAAGTGCCCAACTGTCAAATGATATGCTACATAAAATGCTCTATGCAACATAATGTAATATAGAGTCATCATTCCAGGTTGTCTAAAGAACACTTTCGTTTTAGCAAGAAAGGAAGAAAATAGAAAATACTGAGTTTTAACCTAGTAGAAAGTTAGCAGATTTAAGGGAAAATGCACAGAGTAGTTGGATATAAAATGTAGTTCGGATTAATGGAGTAAGACACCGTAAATATTTTATTGTTTGAAATATACTGGGAGTGACCAAGCCATTACATATGGAAATATCGAAAGAGATACGTTAATGGTGTTATTTGCAAACTTTTTTAGAAATGAAAAAATTAAGGAAATCTCTAAAACTCTGATATCACAGATCCAACTGTTAAGTAAAACTGCTAAATCTGAGTAAATCAAAAAAAAAGTATTAATGACCTGTGTTAGTTCCAGACATATCATTCTCATATCAAAACTACGATAGAAGTAAATTATGAATAAAGGTGAATTCACAGTTGTGGAATACCAACAAATGATTTTGCTAGATGTAACTTTTCAGAAAACTTTTTTAGAAGGGTTTAGATTTTTTTTTTTGTTTGTATGTTTATTAGCTTCCCCATGACGTAAACGTCGCCAACTCCTAGTGGCTCACTTGCCGGTAAATGGCGATCGTCGATATAGCGACGCGTCGAAGGATTGCCGCTAGCGTGCCACTAGTGGCAGGGATTCGTCGAGTCGAAGCAGATATCTAGAATCGGGGGTATTGAAGTTACCACAACGTAAGAACGAGGGCTTCATTTTGGTCCGCGCTCGTTTGATTTGTCACGGAGAATCGTAAAGGGACCAACATGAACTATCGCCAGTCATGTGCATGCGGTTATTATTATATATTATTTTTCCCTGACGAATTGTTATTATAAGGACGATATTTGAGCTCCGGGGATCAAGAGTAACTCCTGCCTTTACATCATGAAGTGAAAAATCTTGAGGTGGGTGCGTATAATTGTATGAATTTAGTTGGCAACTGTCGCCGATCACTAGCAAGTGAATATGGGAGAACTATGAAAAAATAAATAGACGCTTGCCATTTTCTTATAAAATTACATGACGAGTGCATTTGATTTGATTCCGAACAGTTGTCTTCAAATATACACGGTTAAAGAAACACTCTGATTAGAAATATTAAAAAGACTTCAACGATTTATCACTCTACAAGCTGTATCTTCATAATCGCCTCCGTGACGAATTCGGAAGAACATGCAATTAGTAACCCTAAGGTTGATGGTTCACGCCCAGCTCAGGGCACTTTCGTTTTATTTTTTAAAAATGTTTTTAGACTTATCTTGATGCAAAGAAATTACGCATATAGGCGATTTAACGTATTTTAGGGGAATAATTTTGTGGTTCGTTGGCGTTCCGTCGCTTCTCTGCCGGTGGTGGTATAATTTTCAAAAAGGAAGTGGGACCAATTTTTGGCTGCGGGACCACCAATTTTTGGGAACATGTCACTAGTTGCCTATCGGTGGTCCACCGACGCTTACGGCATGGGATTTTCCCCTCACGAGTGAGGCAGATTGTAATCGACCAAGAGTGTTTTGGAAAAATAGGAAACATCTTCCGACTTCGACTTCTGAATAATCCGTTTAGGATCAAGTCGAATGAAGGCTGCGCCGCGGGAAGGTAGAACAAGTAAGGCAATCGTTCCAAGCACTACGCTCGACAGCTTCCGTCTCATTCACGACTTAGACTCTTCAGGAAAAGTAACGAGTTTATTACTTGTAATTTATTCTTTGAGTCAAAGTATTTTGCAATAAACCATCGTTTTGTAAGATATTTTTACGATTGTATACTATTAATTTCGAAAATTGTACTCACAATATAATTTCCCATCATGGATTTGAAAAAATCAAAGTTAGAACAAAGAAAGATCTCCGATCCACATGTCTCTTCATGTTTGATATGGAAGTCTCATCTTCATTATTGATCCTTAATTTAATTTAGTCCTAGGCAACGCGAATCGACGGGATGGCACTAAGTGAAAACATTCATTTAGATGGTTAAGTAATCAGGAAATTCCTGCTGTTATTTCACGAAACACAACAGATCTTGAGGAAAAAAAAACAATTTTGCTTACCAGGGGGAGGGAGTAAATCATCTGCTTACGTTTGCTTAACTAGGAAGAAGGCAAGGGCGCCGATCCTGGGGGGCCGGGCCCGCTCAAAGCTCATGTACGCCTCCTTTGTATTTATGAATATACAATATTTGGCATTATTTGAGTGTAATTTGTCTTAAAATCCTCATATATATATCTTCTGCATTTGAATGCCTCCCCCCCAAAAAAAAAATTACAGAGAAATTGGCGTCCTTGGAAGATCTAGTGAAATGAATAAAAATGTGATAACGTAATACTTGAACAACTCTATCTAATGGAGGAAAGTAAATTAGTATTCAACACTTCTTTCAGTTTTAAGCTTTTCAGAGATTCTCGTAATTTAGTAGCATCCCGGATTTGCATTTTTGAAGTACGGGAACTTTATCTATACCTTAACGTGGGAATCGGTTTCGGACCATGCACTTAAGCCGTTTTGCCATAAGAGGCACAAGGAGTTTTTCTTTCGATTTCCTTAGGAATATTGCGAATGGTATAACTTTTAAAACTATGTTTAAAAAAGAATACACATCGACATAATAAGATGATAATCTGATACCTAGGAAATATATTGAATTGTTTTTAATTTGTTCTCACGCTTCCAAAACAGTACTTATGCTTTTTTTATTCCAGCCTTTTAATATAAGCATTTCAGACTATTGTCTGTTCTAGGACGATACAATTCTAGTTCATGTATATGCTAGCTTTGGAAATACAGTAGAGTTTCGCTTATCCGACATAAACAGGCAGGCAGAACGCTGGATAATATGGATGTGTTAAGAAAAGACCTATTAAAAGTAAAACTTATGATATAATTTTACATATTACGCATCTAATAATAATGTTTTATAACAAACAACTGCACTGCACTGAATCAGGGACGTATCCATCGTGAGGGCCTGAGAGCTGTCTCTCTCCGAAACTCAAGCACTTTTCAATGAACTTGCCTTTACCCTTTTGAGGTTCTTTTATATCAGTTTACTAGTAGTGAGTGTCCAAACTTTGGGCAATGTGCTGTTGTCTTGTTATAATTCTAAGAACATACCATAATGCCATTATACCAGGTGGAATTAAAGAACAGTCTTAAATAGGATTAACATTTCGTTTCCGTTCTGTTTTTAACTTTAATATATTAGAACGATACACTCCATGTCTTCTTGCTATTTTTGTTATGTGATATACGTAGCAGACAGTTTTCTTTAGTTACATTTCTCTCGAAAATATGTTTCATTTTGTTTGTGCTATAATGCAGTTTCCAAAATAAACCGGTTTATAAAGGAAAAGTAGGAAAAAGTTTAAGAGAGGTACAGAACTGTTGCATTATTATTATTATTATTATTATTATTATTATTATTATTATTATTATTATTATTATTATTATTATTATTATTATTAATTATTGATATTTAAAAACAGTAGAATTACGTGCTTACGAGGATTCGTGTTGGGCCCCCTCCGAATAGAAAACCTGGATACGTGTCTGCACTGAATGATAGACGTATGAGTCAAGGTGTAGACGGGCGCGCTAGGCGATAGACTCCACACCATGAAAAATAGATTAAGACCATAACTTGCATATCTTCTTGCCGATTGGTGCTATTTGCAATGATATGTCGGATCATATGGTATGTGGAACAAAGGATGGACGGATAAGCGAGACCATGGTGTATTGGTGTTTCACGCACCTAAACCTGTAAGACGTTTGTATAAACAATTATCTTTCACTCCCTAGCTAAATTTGTGGGTATGATCACACACCTTGCCTCATAAAGTATAGCCTTATAAAGAAAAAATATTTTTTTTAGCTAAAACCTAAAGAAAAGCCAACTTCATTTTTTTTCTTTTTTTAATAATGGCGAACTAGTTCACTTCATCACGATAAATCACGTTTGGTACTAAGATGTCTTTTTCTGTCCGTATATATCCTTCACACTTCGTTGGAGACAAAATTGTTTTCTTTCCCCCAAGAAAACAGGATGAGAGAAACTATACAACAGCATGAACAGAAAACAATAGTTTTCTAATCCTGGATAAATACGTCATTACAGCAAAATATCAGTAAGTTGTCCTTATTATATTGCTTCGGTTCTTATTAACATGAAAATTATAATGTTTTGTAAAAAAAAGAAAGAAAGAAAAGAAAGAAGAGAAAAAGAAATGGGATGGGATGGGATTCGATGTGGTGTCAAAATAATAAAATAACTACGACTCCGCCACTCTACCCACCGAACCACGGAGGCTACACGGTGTTAGCTCCCTTTTTTAAAGAAATAATCTTCATAACTATAGTCCGTATCGCTTCGAACCTTAAGATAAGAGCTTTTCTGTTTAATTCTATATTTTCGTACGACATCTTAGTTACAGAAGCTAATTTATATTTGGCAGGCAATCTACACACTAGGTTTTAACCAATAAATGCAACATTTTAGTCCAATATCCAGTTCCTTGATCCAACTCCTCGATTCCCCTACTGAATTCCCTCCGCAATTGTGATCTGCTACTGAAAAAATCCCTAGAAATCATCGTTGCCAGTATACACAAAACCGAGCATAATTTTGTTTTTGCTTATATTTTTATTATTTTATTATATATTTTTGGAAATATCTCCTTAGATGGATTGCTTTCTATTATCTCCACATACTAATAACTGAATCTTACCCATAAACATAAGGAAAATTGAATAAATGCGAAAAATCTTGAGTTACAGAATACGCGCAATTTTTTTTTCCCCATGGGAGTACATAAGGATATAAGTAAATATATTTTATTAAAGTTTGGTTTGCGTATTTGCATCTTTCTGTATATAAGTTAACAAAGGGAATCCAGTTTATCTGAAAAGTCGAGGTTTGCGATTTTTTCGAGCACTTCCGGTTCGAATTTTAAAATTCTGTTTTCACTTTTAGTAAGAGCTAGTTACCCGCTTTCCGAAAAAAATTGCATCGCTTCTGTGTGCAACCGTTTTTTCGCAAAAAATTCGAGAAATCTTCAAATTTTTAAAAATTGCCAATTTTGGGTGCCATTTTCTCGAAAACACCATAATTTAAAATTCTAAAATTTTGTCAATGGTTCAACTTTACATGAGTAACAAACACACCAAATAGCATTCTCGATCATTGCTTCATGAATTAACTACAGCCTTTTGAAGTTAGCGAAGATTCGTTAACTTTGATGTCACAGTTGGCAGCACTGAAAACAATGAAAGTGCAACAATTTAATGATGCTTTTGGTTCACATTCATTAAATAAAGAATAAAAAGTTTTCCTGGCTGGTTTTTATTACTTTGATCAAAATGGCTCTCTGAAATGGTAAAATGAGCCTCCAACTACTCCATCTTCTTAAATCGATCTAATCTGATATGGAAATTACGATTATGAAACACACACATTTTAAGTTTACTCTAAACGGCCATCCAATAGATCCTGATGATCTACAAACAACCTGAACTATTACCTCAATGATGAGCTGGAATGCTCCAGACAAAATCCCAATAAGTGCGATGTCATTACAGTGATCGAAAATGGACAAAAAGTTAAAAAATCGAAAGATCTTCTTACGCGTACTATCAAAGAAATTTACGGGCTATTTAAACAGATCAATCCCACCATGAGAATGGTTCAATCGAAATTTTATAGTATTCGACCAAAGTGGGTCAGTCCGCAACCTGCGAGGAGGTGTTTCTGTGTTGTGCAAATTTTAAGTTAGCTGCTACTGCGTTGCAACAAATCAAAGGAGCAGCCTGTATTGAAGCTGTCATGAGTGACCTATATCCAATAGTAGTATGATTCGTATAAAATGACAGATGTCTTCTTCAATAATGTGGTGATTGTCATGGAGCGGAAGGAGTAAGTGTGGAGTCTTTAATTATTGATCCTGATGAAAATGAAAATATTACATATGCCATATGCGAAAATAATGATCTTGTTAAAAAAAACTGTGACACTCTGTTGCTGGTTAAAACTGTAAGAATTTTAAATCATGAATACATCGAGAAAATCCAAAGAGAATTAATTGCTACCGAAAAGCATCGTGTAAAATTTCAAGATACAAATTCTATTTTACTGCATGTGGATTTCGTTGAAAACTGGACTGTTATTCTGCAAAGTGAAATTCAGAGTGATCACTGAAAAACGATCAAATCTCCATCTTTACGGCAGTGGTATATTATTATAAAACAACTGACAGTTTTGCTGTAATAGGCGACGACAAAACAAACGATTCCGCTCGTACTCATAGCCATGGATAAGATTCTAAAAAAATACTTGAAGAAAAGCGAAAATATAGGTTTTAGAAAAAGGTTCGAATACGTGAAGATAAGTGTGTAAAATTTATCAAACCGTTTCAGTGATTTCTAATGGTGCTGCATCCCACTTTAAAAATTGCTTTCAGATGTTCGAGACGCGGACAGGCCCGATAAAGCAGTGGCATTTCAGTGAAACCGGACGTGGCAAGGGTCTCTGCGACGGTATTGGGGGTGTGGGGGGAAAAGTATAAACAATGTGGCAACACGGCATAACCTTAGGCAAGAACAGATTCACAATATTAAAACTGCAGAAGAATTCGTGAGTATAGTGCAAGTACAAACTCCGGGTATTACTTTCGTAATGTTGTCAGGAACCGAATTGGACAATTTTCAAGAAAGAAAAAAAAACAAACAGAATGGGAAAGTGTGCGACCAGTAACTGGTATTCGACGAAGTCATCTTTGACTTTTATGGCAGCAACGGGTCACCATGGACTAACTTCGTGCTTTCCCCAAAATCGAGCTTCTGCAATTCAAAGTGTAAGTTTAAGAAATCTGCAAAAATGACTGCATGCATGCATACATGATAACCAGTGATGGATAGAAGAAATATTATCAAAAAATCATGAATTACATGAAGTTGAAGTGTTCTTTATTTTTCCACATAGACCTTCAACAGGGTACAGGGTTCCAAAAAAGGCATAAGAGAAGTGAAAATAAGTGGTTTGTGACTATCGACAACGTGCTAAGCGTTGTGAGTGCACCAACACCTATTGGAGCATCTGCACGGTTAGATGCTATTAGCGAAGAAGACACTAAGTAAGCAAATAATTACTACAATGTGATAAAATCAGTGAAACTTTGATTTCGAAAACCATTTTAAGTAAGTTAGTTTAAAATTTGTGTGTTTCGTAATCGTAATTTTCATCTCTCATTACATAGGTCTAAGAAAACGAAGGAGGAGTAGGGGAGGTTCATTTTACCATTTCAGAGATCCATTTTGATCAAAAAAATAAAAAGCAACCTGGAAAAACTTTTATTCTTTATTTAATGAATGTGAACCACAAACATCAGCAAATTGTTGCATTTTCATTGTTTCCAGTGTTGCCAACTGTGATATTAAAGTTAATGAAACTTTGGTAACTTCAAAAGGCTGTAGTTAATTCATGAAGCATTGGTGGAGAATGCTATTTGGTGTGTTTATTATCCATGTAAAGTCGAACTATTTGAGAACATTTCAGAATTTTAAAATACGGTGTTTTCGAAGAAATTGCGATTTTTAAAAATTTGACGATTTCTCGATTTTTTTGCGACAAAACGGATGAACAAAGAAGCGATACATTTCTTTTCGGAAAGCGAGTGGAAACAGAATTTTAAAATTCGAACCGGAAGTGCTCGAAAAAAATCGCAAACTTCGACTTTTCAGATAAACTGACGTTCATTTGTTAACATATGCACAAAACGATACACATGCGCGAACCAAACTATAATAAAATATAGTTTATTTATATCCCTATGTACATACCACAATAAGAATTATAACTATCTGTCTCCATAGCTGAATGGGGCTGCGAAGTTGACCATTTTCCATGTTTTCTAAAATTCATAAATTGTACTCCCCATCTTTGATGGTTCATTACTTGGTGGAATTTTTTTTTCCGACAAAACAACATATACGGGTCATTTAAAAACATGCCTAGTTGCTACAAAGAAAGTTTCAACAATATCTGACATGGTGATGGTACATTTTGGGGGCTGAGAGGATGCTACAGTTTTTTGGGGCTGTTACGAATACAAAAAAATCCCTAAAATATAAAAAAATACTCTTTTCTTTATAATAGCACTATCTTATTCTAGATTCGTCGCTCTACTAAATGAGGATTCCAACTTATGAAAGATCAATAAAATCTGTATTCTATAACCATAGCCGCCCGCTGCAGGGAACAGTTGCTTTCCCCATGGATTTTCAAAATTTTAAATTTTCTTATTCACACACAACAGTTAGTGAAGTTAGCAGTGAATGTAAATAATTGTTTTTTACATTAAATATTATATGGTTCTAGCTATCTGTATTCGTGACTTTCCTCGTATGTCGGTTCTTTTGCCCCCTCCCCCTGTAAAATATCCTGTGGGAGTTACTATGTGTAAATTTCCCTTTAAAATTCGCTTATATACTACATATACATCTATATAGCAACTAGTTTTTAAAGATGAATATATTTTTGATTACACCAACCAAAACGATTAAATTAATCGAGAGCCGTAATTAGTAGACACTCCTTTACTCGGTTAGTGCATTGCATACATGACAATGACAATCAGCATATTTGAGAATGTTTCATACTGTGAAGAGATAAATTTACTTCGAAATATCCCATACTGCAGCTAACTTAATATTATATAAGAATTTCGATACCCGAAAAGAAAGATCAATTGAGACGTGCTAACTTATCCTGAATAACCGAGTCCTGTAACCAAGGAAGAGGGGTAGTAGGGTATATATATAGGTTCTAGGAAACTTTTTCCCCCTCCATATATTTTTTGACACACAGGAAAGCACAAAAGCATTTTACATAAGGGGTCCAACTAACTATACATAGCGCTAAGTATTTAGATAACAACAATTTTAAAGTGAGATTGAACAGGCTTCTATGACATTTAAAATCATGTGGTTCTTTGGCGAGAGAAGGTTCAATTAATCCTTTCAGCTAACATCATAGAGAAAATAAATAATAACCAAAATTTACACCTTCCTCTCTGCTTTTCTCAACTCGGCTGGAGACGAGCTATGGCAACATTAAAAGGTGGTGAAAAAAATTAGAAGATAGAGAAACCAATTGAAGGAAATGATTTGTTATATATTGCTCTGTTTCACCAAAACTATGGCTATGAAATTCACAGGAGCTCTAATACATAACAAATTGAAATAATTACAGAGATGGGATTTTAATTTCATAAAGTTTATTATCAATTATTATTGAAAGGGAAGGAATAGGGAATCTATATGGAATGTTATGTTCTTCTGTATTTTCTATATATTCATCTATTTTGGTGTTATATTTAGCAATTTTTGATAAAGTTAATTTTGATTTTAAAATTAGAGGAAACTTTTTTTATTAAAATATAAGCTTGAATATACTTATAAATTCCACTATATGATATTTTAAATAACTGAATAATATTATCTATGCTAAATTTATTAATTTCTTTTAAATAATTATAAAACGCTCCACGAACATAAACAGTAATAACAGAATTGAATTAAAAACTATTTCAAATCTACAAAGTTCCGAATGAAATGTACTAATGTTCGATTCGTTTATAAGAGGAATTGAAGTTAACAAGTTATTAAATGAATCGATATCAATAGCAGAATATTCAGAAAATACGTTATTCCAAATTAAGGTCTTATGTAGTTCTGATTTTATTTCTTCAAATACATTATGATACACTTTTTTGTCTGTTTTTCTACATGGCTCTTCCTGCTTTAAAAGATTTTCTTCTGCTTTTTTATAGGCTGTTTTGAAAAATAAATTAATGGTAGCTAAATTGCTTAAATCATTATAATCTAGAGAATGAAGTCTACTATTAAGTTAATATCTTTATAACTAGCAATATCTTTAGCTAACGTAGTAAAAGAAAAATCATCACTTACGTTTCTAATACATTGTTTAATATATTCACTAGTCATACTATGAAAAGTAACGGAGTGCTCTCTTTATATAAGGAAGATTGTTTCACCACATTTCATCATACAGACAAGCTTCATTTTTTATTCATGAGACGCTGCAGGCATCAGACACACGCAACACATACAATTCAGTTTGCAAAGCAAAAGTTTCAGTTGAGAGAAGCAAGAGTATACATATATGCCTTAGATTTATAGCCTCTCTCTTTTCTTTTTAGAACGTGATATGCAATCCGATTTTCTTTTTCTTCTCCTCACACCGACATATTTTCCTTTCTCTTTCTTCAACAGAGCTTTTAGCTAGCAGCCGTGAGATGCTGCTGTACTAATGACGTAATCTATCCTCGGTGGACAACGTCACACATACATATTCAAGCACTCTTTTTCACTTCGGCAGGTGGCACTGTACCAATGATGTTGTCTATTCCTCGCTGGACGACATCACACATGACGTCATTGAATCCATGACGAAATATCTCTTGGGTCTTTTTCTCTCTTTCCTTTTCAGCTCTGAACGACAGAGAGGTTTTGTTCACTTAACTTTTCTCTCGTAACGGCCAGCCTTCAAACGAATGCATGTTCGCTGTTATAATCTTCATCAGCGGAGTTAGCATTTAGTTCCAAAACGTGCCACATACATGCGCTAGTGTCTCTCTCTCTTTCCTTCTCATCAGCACTCAGTGATACCAGAATATTAGAATTAAATCCTAAGTTGTAAAACAAATTCTAAAAACAGGGTTGGAAACTAATGATTTTTAACATATTTTTCCAGAATTGTTAAAATTACGAATTAAACCTTGAAACTATTACCAATGAATTGCTACCAAATATGGTAAACATGATAATTTTTTGAACACGATAACCAACCCTGTCATCAGTGACGTATTGAAGGGTGCTATTTTTTAAAAAAAAGTCGTTATATCTCCGTTGTTAATTAACCGATTTTCAAAATTCAAACGATAATCAATAGAGAAATAAATTCGCTATTTTCTGAATGCCTTGTATGTTGCATAACTCTCACGATACTATTTTGAATTTGCTGTAACTTCGACAAATATTAACCGATTTTCAAAGTTCAAACGACAATCAATAGTGAAATAAATTTACTATCTTTTGAGTGTCTTGTAGGTTGCATAACTCTAAGGATATTATTACAGAAAGTCATATAACTCCCTTATTTGTACACGTATCTTTAAAATCCAAATAGTATTGCGTTCTGTATGTCCAAAGGTCTTAGTTTTTATAGTCTTGAAACCATAAAAACACTTATACACTTAGAACATATTTAAAATTACAAGTTTGGATACTGATAATGGAATATTCTGTTAACTTCGTTCTCTATAGGAAACAGTGATTTCTTAAACTCTGTCCACTGGTCATAATTCAAGCTGAATAGACAACCATTAATTTGAATTCTGCTTCCGTTTCGGTTTGCACATTTTTTACAATTACATTGAAATTATTAGTAAGAATGAACTTTTTTGGGGATCCATACTAACCACTCCATTTTTTTACTTTAGAAAAATTTTTAAATCATTTTTTTACTTCTTAGAATCGTTTTTAAAGAACAGTTGATGTATTTTGTAACCAATAGAAAGATCTTTCATTCCATCATACCTCATAAACAGTTTCTTAGTTTTCATCTCTTTTAAAACTTGATCAGTATCTTCATTATATCTCTGTGGTAATAAGGTTTTGTATTTCTCATTTAGGTGTAATGATACTCTTTCCCCAGTGTATTTTGTTTGTATCAATTTCCATGAGGTTATTTCATATGATTTTCCTTCTTCCAGATCTTGCAATTTAACAAGTTAGAAAATGTTAATATTGTTTTTCTTGTTTAATTGTGAGGCCATTTCTCATTTATTGTATTAAACTTTTAAAAATTTGTTCATTTTTGTAGTGATCTTATCTCGTTATATATATAGTTAATTTTATTAACAATGTCTTTTATATGTTCGTCTGTTAATTCTCCATTCAATACTTTAATAATATTATGCTCATCCTTAAACATAGCAATTTGAGTAACCATCTTTTTATAATACTCTTTCTTCGAAGCTATATTAAATCGTGTTGATAAACCAGTCATAACGACAGAAGCAGATGCAAATGCTGTTGTAATAATTGAATAGACTGTAACAGGAATAAATATATTGATAAGCCCCGTTGAAGCAGAAAGTAGTATCGAAAATGCAATAAGAGTACATTTTAACCTCTTAAATTTCCTCTTATTTTTTGCTAGTAAGTTTTGGAGTGTTAATATTGTATCCTCAATTAATGCAATTAGATTCTCTCTTGGAATGTTATCTGAAATATTCATTTTATTAAAGAAGTTTTTATGATCATTTTTTATATTATCGGTTTCATTAAATAAACAAAGTGGAACGATTCGGTCCTATTAAACACAATTCATCTTAGCTTAAACACAAGTGGAACTTTTCGGTCCTATTAAACACAATTCATAATTCATCTTAGCTTAAACACAAGTGGAACGTTTCGGTCCTATTAAACACAATTCATCATTCATCTTAGCTTAAACACAAGTAGAACGTTTTGTTCTGTTCTGTACGGTTTGGATCACAATCTGTTTATCTTCTTGGTCTATATATAAGTTTTTATGATAATTACCATAAAAACACTTTACAAAATAAAAAACATCTAATCGAATTTAAATTTTCTCAATCATCTTTTCTTGTTGAACATCATATTCAAGGTTTTTCTTGCCAATCATTACAACATAACAAATCGTTTTATCTGGTACATCGCTTTCAAAATTAACAGTTAATTTCAAATTGGTTCTGTCATTTACAGTTACTGATTTATGCTTGCTTGTGTTAATTACGAACATCGGCCTATTTTCTAAAAACTCTTTAGGATAATAAAACATCTCATTGTTTCCAATTGTAGCTCTCTTATATATCGTATACATTTTGTAAGCTTTGAGGTATTTATGCGTTTCAAAATCTAAGTTCAAAGATTCTAAAGAAAAAGACTCATTTCTAGAATTACGAAAATGGATATTCTGTACTTTACAATGATCAAAATAGCTTGAATCTCTTTCTTGGTTATCATTCCTATCAGTTTGGAAAAATGCAATCACAAATTTAGGCATATCAAATTCACTTGAGTTATATTGTGTGGTTAAATCGAATTCTAAATATTTGCCTGTAACTGTTTTTTGTAAACATTGATATGTGTTAAAGGAAATAGGAATCTTACCCTCTTTTAACATGTTAGTTTTTAGCAAGGTAGCATAGTTAGGTTCATAATTAACAATAGGCATCCTTAACTCCATATTTGTAATCTTAACGTTACCTGGATGTGGTTGATCATTCTCATACGTTCCATCCTGATTTTTAGTTTTCCAAATAGCAAATGCATTATCATCAGAACCACTTCTTTTAAATGTATATTTCAATCCTCCTTTCCACATAATATCTTTATAATCAGAACAAAAACTTGGTAAAAGTCTTAGTAAAAATACTAATTCTTCATCTGTTCTTCGCCATGTAATTCCTTCCCATCCACATTCATCATAATGATTTGCTTCTGGTTTTGAAATCGTACATGTGTTTACAACTGTCGAAGATAACCAGGATAATGTATAATATCTACCATGTTTACTTCTTGTCCATGTTTACTAACTTGTATTTGAGAAAACAGATGTGGGAAGAAGTTATTAATAAGTCTAATATTTTGACCAGCAGTATATTCTCCATTAGCATCTCCACCTCTAATTTCGAAAGTTACATAAATATCAGCATAATAAGGATGAACGAACCCATCCCCAACATCTATATCAAACTCAAAAGATCTGTTTGGCTTATTTAAATTTTCGATTGTCTTTTGATTAGGTTTAAAGGATTGTAATTCATATGACTCTATTTTATACATATTTATTATAAAGAATAAAAAATATTGTTATCTTTTTATGAGTTCAACCCATAAAACAAACTTAAATATAACTTCTCCAGATGTTCTTATTTCTATTCACCTGACTAATGATTTCTGAAAACCTATATCCATCTGTAACCATTTTTAATACTACAATACATAAATGCCCACAGATTACCTCGTTAAAATGTATACGATTGCAACTGTACTCTATATTATAACCAAGATATTTTACAAGTGTTTTTGGTGGATTACCTCCGAATGAATCAAACACATACTTTCTATTTCCTTCTTTCCAATAACAAATCGAATGAGTTCCAATATTTTCCTATATTTTTAGACGTATCAAAGTTAACAATACCACACCCATTCTTGTTTGGTTGTTTAGGTAATTCATCACTCATAAATACACCTCTAAATTTTCTTTTATTAAGCTGTTTAACAAGATGAATTAGATCTATGTTACTTAAGGCTTTGATTTTTTTTTCTTTACTGTTTTGGGCTTTTCGTTTTTTTTAAGCTTACCACCTTGTTTCTCTTCCATTGCTAAGTTATGTCTCTTTTGTTCTTCTAATTCTGCTTTATTCTTTTTCACATCTTCTACCGTTTTGACTACAGTAGCAACTCCAGCAGCAGCAGATCCAAGACCACCTATTAAAGCTAGAATTGTTGTAATAGTAAATATAAAACCTCCATAGTGAAGTTTATTATCATTTGCCTTTATTTCTTTGTTCATTTTCTTAACTTGAGGTGTAGAAAGAGTTAAATGCATTTTTGTAACTGCTTTAATCTTTTTAGCTTTATCATTTATCTGTTTCTTACTTAAAATGTGATCAATATTTAATTGTTTAAGCTCCTCGTTAGGAAATGTTTCATACTTATATTTATTATAAAACGTTTATGGAAAAATCCATAAAAATTAAACACAATACTTATAAACCTAAACCAAACCTTACTTTTGCATTCATAGCTAAAGCAGTTCCAAGAGCAGGTAGTTTCTCACTTATTAGATGAGCATCTTCAGCAAAAACTCTTTCCCATGCTCTATTTTCTAATTCTTTTTCTGCAATATGTCTAGAACCTATATCTTTATTATCTCTGTAGTAAATATCGTGTTCTCTACAAGCTTCATCTAATGGATTAATACCTTTATGTCCTCTTTCTAATCTTTTTTGCAGCTTCGTAAAAAGCCCGCAAAATTCATAGCCCGGTATATGTAACTTAGGTATCCCCTTCATGTTTAAAACCCTATTCATTAATCCTTTTCCATACTTCTCACTGTTCCAAAATTTTGGTGGTAACATATTCAATATCCTTATCAAATAAGCTATACCCTTTGGATCATTAGGAATAAATTGTGTGAGTTTAGAATTAATCATATCCATTATGCCTACTTTCTCATTATAAAAGTTATCATTTCCAGCCTTTTCTTCTCCATCTATAACTATTAATCGATCAATTAATTTTCTCACATCATCCATTCATATATATTCTTTAGGTAATTCGTTGTATATTTTTATTCCTTCTCCAGACTTTGGTGTTTTCTTTCTTTGTGAAGTTGGTTCTAGTGTTGGTTTTATATATCTTTCCCAAATAGGTTTGATAATTTCTTTGTATTTTTCACTTCTACTAGATCGTTGTTTTCTTGTATTTGGACCATCGTTATGAAATACTACATTAGAATCAATCACTATTTGTGTACATTTTTCTAGATCATCTTCATTATAGTTTTGTGGATTATGTTTTGTTAGTAATTCCCATAAACCATATGTTCCTGTATAATGTCGATTATTAATAACTAAATCATCACCATGAATTTTAACTTCCGTATCCCCAATCATATGTACGATTTTTCCATCATCATCATATGGTTGAATTCCAAAACTTTTATCATCTCTAGTTGCATAATATCTCGAAGCAATCTTACCAATATGGGTAGTTGCTAAAGATTATATTCATTCTACTTTATACTTAATTTGTTTTTCATGTGTTAGATTTCTTCTGTTATAGGCGTATCACTTTCACTTATTGAACTCTCATACATAGGAGGAGTTACTAATAAGCTTGAATCTACTTTCGCGCTTTTATTTACAACTGGAACTAACTCTTGAATTAAATTTTATTTTATTCTGCTACTTTTGATATATTTTGTCTTAAACCTACAATTGCATCTATAACAGGTTGATCTTGTTCTTTATATTTTTCATATTTACTTCGATTAGCTTGTTTAACTTCCTTAAATCTATTCACAAGTTCTTCTTTTAACTTTATATATTTTTTAGCTTCAGCAGCACTTAATTGACTCATTTATTATATAAAGAAAAATAAAATCGTAACCTAACGTAACACAACATACACGTTTAAGCACGTTTATCTATGTTTAACTTATAGTTTTAAGAAGTCTTTAATTTTATTTCTGTATTTGCCATTATTCGTTTTCCTAGTCATATCTATTGTTAAGAAACGATGCTCTTTTTCCCAACACTTATTGCATAAAGATTGTAATTTTTCAAACGACATATCTGATCCAACAAATTCATCATTTTTGTGTTGTCCTGTCTAAAGATGAAAAGAAAATTTAAGTTATCCCTTATTAGCTGTTTTGGTACTTTAGAATATGTTTGTCCGAGATAGAAACAGCTCAAACCTTTATGACGACCTCGAGTAAAGTATTCTCTAACGTGGTTTTGTTGTTCTAAAATGAAATCATCAAACACTACAACATAATCATTCTCACATTCATCTAATGGAGTAATCTCTTCATTTTTTTCCTTTTACTATTCCAATTGTGTCATTAATATTACATTCTATATCTCGAAAAAGTTGTATTAGCTGTTGGTATTTAGGTTGATGTGGGCTTTTAGAATATATATAAACATTTGCATATTTTAACCACTCAGGGGCTAGTAAAAAACTATCAATCATTAACGTTGTTTTACCACAAACATTAGGCCCAACTATTAGACATCTTATATCATCAGGTAACAACACACCGTTACTCTTTTTCTTTGTGGCTTTTTTCTGTTAATCTTACTTTAATATCCCAATTATCCACTTTATTACTTATTATATAATAAATGAAGGTATTTAATTTAAATGGTTATTCATCTGTATTAAACATGTCTTTACATTATTCATTTGAAAACAACTTAGAAATAGCTCTTGCAGGATTTTATACAACATATTTAACTCCAAACATTACAGAAAGAAATAATAAATTAACATTTTGTAGTAACTTTCCTGACTATCCTATTCTTGCAGAACAACTCATAGTTCAACCTGGCCAATATAATTTAAAAGAATTAGAAGAATATACTAAATCAAATCATCTATACACCGTCGATACTTTTAAAAATATTAAATTTACTGAGAGCAGAGAAAAAATAGAGTTAAAATATTTAGCGAACGTTGTGATACAACCTTAAATACCATTAACACTGTATTAGGTTTTAGTCAGAAGAAGTTAGCTAGTAACATAGAACATGTTGGAGATAAGGTACCAAAGTTTGATCCATTCGATACTATAAATATTCACTGTGATTTAGCAGAAGGTGTGATTTTAAAACATAATGACACAACACATAACGAAACAGATTTAATTGCGACGTTTAGAACAAATGCAGAATTTAGAGCCAATTATATATGAGCCTAGAGAAAAAATATTTTTCCCAATACATCACAACAAATTTAATAATTTCAAGTTTCAATTCGAGATGAGAATGGTGATTTGATTGATTTTTGTGGAGCTCGTATAACTGTTCTTTTCGCTGTTAAATAGATATAAATTTTGTATATAATAAATATGGATATCTTTGGTAATGTTAAAAGTAGGAAGAATGATGCTATTAGTGATCTAGATAAAGTTTTTACATCAAATAATAGAACATGGGTTGATTTTAAAAAGAAAAGTCTTGTTAATGTAGCTGATGCTATTGACCAACAGGATGCAGTAATTTTTCATCAGCTTGAACCAATAAATTGTCAATTAGAAAGTGATAGAAACAAATTTGAGGATGTATTAAAATCAGTACAAAACACATGCATAAAGATAGATGATATAAATTAACGCTTTTCGGAAAGAATATATGGAAGAAATCAAAAAGACTAATAATAATGTAGTTCTTTTGTTTAGTGCAAAGGATCCTATATCAAAATTCAATCAATACAAAGCAGAAATATCATCGCAATTAGAGAACGTTGTTAGAAAGAATGATATAGATAAATTTGTCACAAAAGAAGATTTCCAAAAATCAAACAAAGAAGCTATGTTTGTTATGAAGAAACAAACATAGCAAGAACATGTTCATTATGAAGAAAGAAACTATAAATCTTTTATGTCGATTGAGAACTAACGATGTTAAAGATCCAATCTTTAGAATATTTAATCTATCGAATGGTTATAAGTTTCTCTATAATGGGAAAATAATGCATATGGAATTAAGTTTGGATAAATACTATCTACATATATTTTTGAACGATACTTTAGTTGAAACTTTTCCTTTAGATGTTAAAAATGGTGATATAATTACGTTTCAAGCAGATACAAATTCAGCTTTCGAAGAAGGACAATTATTAACTATTATTATGTACATAGAAAGAGAACTTAAATGATTTTGTATATAATAAACAGGATGTATTGTGTTAAGTGTAAGAAATCAACAGATACGGAGAAAAATACCATTAAAATAGAACAAACAAAGAATGGAAGATATATTAAGAAAGGTAGTTGTTCTGCATGTGGTCTTACTGAATCACAATTCGTTAAAAAGAAAGATTGGCTAGAAGAAGGTAAAGGTATTAGAGAAGACATTATAGAAGAAATTCACAAACCTTCCAGAAAGAATTATCCTAGGTTAAGTGTTATTGTTAAAGGTATAGATGATTTATGGCAAGCAGATCTTGTAGAAATGGATAGCGGAGTATTAAAAGGTGCTTCCAAATTAAATAAAGGTTATAAGTATTTGCTAACGATTATGGATGTGTTTTTGAAATATGCGTTTGTTGTTCCTGTTAAAGATAAGAGCGGTAAGAATGTTACAGAAGCATTTGAATCCATATTAAGAATGAGAAAACCTAGTAACTTACAAACTCATCAAGGCAAAGAGTTTTACAATAAAGAATTTAAAGAGTTGATGAAGAAAAATAAAATTAATCATTACTCAACCTATAGTGGTAAGAAAGCTTCTGTTGTTGAGAGATTCAATAGAACTCTTAAACAAAACATGTGGAAGAAATATACAACACAAGCAAATTATAAATGGATAGAGATATTACCAACACTAGTTAGCGAATATAATTATCAGCTGCATAGAACATTTGGTTTAAAGCCTATAGAAGTTAACAAGAAGAGTGAGCGAACAATATTGGAGAAAGTGTATAAGAAAGAATATAAGCGTGTTAAACCCAAATACAAATTAGGCGATTATGTCCATATAAGTAAATCGAAAGGGTTATTTGAGAAAGGATATACACCTAATTGGTCAACAGAAGTATTTGTTATTAGCGAAGTTATTCAATCTAATCCACCTACGTATAGAATTAAAGATTTAGAAGAAGAGGATGTACAAGGCAGATTTTACGAACCAGAACTATTAAAGAGGAGCCATAAAGATGAATACTTGGTGGAAAAGGTTTGAGAAAGAAAGGTGACAAAGTATATGTTAAATTGTTAGGATTTGATGATTCACATAATAGTTGGATAGATAAAAATAATGTTGTAGTGTAAATTAAAATGTTATCTTTTATGGTTAATATTCCATAAAAGGCTAGTATCTTATAATAACAAACTAAGTGGACTGAATTTGGACTACTATGAAAAACTCATCTTACACAGTAATGAAAAACTTTATTAAAGCAACTTACGAAAGAAAACTTGCAGATAGCGAGGAAAAATAAGTTAGAAAATTATTTTCTAAACAATAAATATGGGTAATATGGATAGTTCTCTTAGTTTAAACGATATTTGCTACGAACAGATTAAAAACAATTATTGGTATGGTATTTTTGGTGATTTCAGATTGATTATAGATAAGAGTACAAGATATTTCAATGCTATGTTGTGTCAAAATGGGGGGAAGAATTTAAACATTGGACAAGGTTAGATAAATCAAAAGATCTCCTACGATATTATAACAAGAAATTAGGTGGGCCAGATTTGCACCACCAAAACTCAATTTACATAGTTGAGTCAAAAGGAACAAATAAACAAGATCTATTAGTATCAGGAACATATGTAAGAAAAGGATTAATATTGAGTATCTCGTTTTGGACTTCAAATGAGTTTTATGATAAGTGTTACAATATAATCGAAGATTACTTCACACAAGACTTTAAACAGATTAAAGAAGACCAAAAAGAATTGCAAATAAGAGTAGGGAAAATAGAACAAACAATGGATAGATTGAGAATTCAAAACGAGGGCTTAAAAGAAATTGCAGCACCGTATACAGACGATAATTCAAAAGATTATTGCGTAATCATATGCAAGAAGAACAAACTTAATGATCCTTTCCCTTATTATGCTATCAGATACCAAAAGAGAAGCCTATATAAGCCTCTTAATGAAGCAGAAGATAAATATCCGAATCATGAGATAATATACGAAAAGTTTAGAGATCCTAACAGTATTAAGTTATTTAACCTAATGCAGCAAGAACTAGATATTCGTAAAGGTAAGGGTAATGAGTTTCGGACATTTCTATCAGAAGAAGATTTGGTTAAAGAAATTGATGGTTTATATCATCGGTTCATATCTAATCCTATGTAGAAACTTAATTCGTAGTGATGAAAGATTTTCTATATAATAAAAATGGAGAAACATTTTGATTTATTACATGATAGACTTAAACTAATTCACGAAGATCTTAAACTCTTAGCAACACTATTAAAAAACAAATATTATTAAAAGAAAAAGAGAATGCAGAACACTCACGAGAATCAAATTGGGTAGTGAAAGTGAAAATGATAGTGATAGTTAGGAAGGTTATGGTGAAGTAGATTCTTCTTAAGTCGCAGCGGTGTTTTATGAATTATTTATATAAAAACCATGTAAAGAGTGAAAATGAATTACTAACTTTGATGGGTTATTCCCATGAAAGTCCTGTCTTAATATGCTAATAAACATCATAATTTTCAGTATTAGCTGTTGTGTTAGATAACGAAAATGATTAATTTTTTTCCTATTTTCTATAATACGAGGATGGCGTCGATACTTGCTGCTAAGCCTATTATCGACAATGTGTGCAATTATTTAAATATCGAAGACAAAATTAATTTTAGTAAATCACTAGACATGCTAGATCATTTCTTTAAAAATCAACAACAAAAAACAATAAAGAACTAGAACGCTTTATATTAAAATCTAATGCTCTGAATCTTCCTTCTAATATACTAGAAACGTTAACTGAAGAACAGTAGAATACAATTTGTACAGGTAATTTGTCTGAAGATTGGATGAGAAGATACGATGATAAAATTAACTTTGATCTAATAGCAGAGCATCGATGTATTTCAGATGGTTTTATAAGAGATTATGATGATAGATTTGACTTTGATCTAATAGCAGAGCATCAATAACTTTCAGATGATATTATAAGAGATTATGATGATAGATTTGAGTTTTATGCTTTATCATCAAGAGTTATCAGAGGCTATTATGAGCGAATATGCTGACAAGATAGACTGGGGGATAATACCAGAATATTGTAATAGTAGAACTAATAAACTATCTGAATCATTCATGAGAGAATTTAAAAAAAAGCTTATTGGGAAGTATACACAAATGTAGAAATACCAAGAAATTTATATTATTAAACCGAAAATGAATTAGTTTTCATTAGCTCAATAATAGCTTTGATGGGTTATTACCATGAAGGCCATGTTCTAATACAATATGCTAATAGACATTGAGATTTCCTAGGTCACATGAATATTAGCTGTTGTATTAGTTAATGAAAATGATTAAAATCATTTTTATAGAATAAAAAACAAAGTAATTATGAGTAATTTAATTAAACATACTGTAATTGAATTAAAAAACTTATGTAAAGGGAAGGGAATAAAAGGATATTCCCGCTTAAGAAAAGCAGAACTTATTGACAAACTTATTGAACATGAAGATGAACCAAACAGATTAAACTTTAACCAAACATTTCCTTTTCAAGAAGACATTTTTGAAAAACCAAAACCTAAGAGATTAAGTAGGAAGAGAGCTTTAAAGCTGTTCCCATTTAAAAAAGATGTGTTTGAAGAAACTAAACCAGTACGTATACCCATCAAAGTAGAATTAAAAGAAACAGCATTCAAGAATCGTTTACAAACTATTAAAGTTGAAAATACAGGCGGATGTAAAGATCCAATAAAATTTTTAGATACGAGTGGAAGAGTTGCTATCAACAAAATCAAAGAAGAAATAAAATTTCACCCTGTTAAGGTTAACCTTGTTTTCATTTGTGATTATATAAAAGATAAAAAAATACAAGAACACAATTTCAAAACATCAAACCGAGAGAATATTAGAATCAACTGACTTAAATGAATATATACATCATGCAAAACAAAAACTTCGTAGAGAAATGGAAGAATTAGAAGGTAGAGGATCAGGATGGACATTACATCAAATTAAATACGTACAAATCAGATTAAACAAGTATGTACCATTAAGAGTTTCTTCCTATATTGAACTTCCTAAAGCAATTAAAGATAAGAAAGCAGTGATTAATATTAAAAATAAAGATAATAAATGTTTCTTATACGCTATTGCAAGTTACTTAAAACCTATAAATATACACCCTGAAAGACCTTCACATTATAAGCGGATTGTTAATAAATTACAAAAGAAATATTGTGATAGAATTGAATTTCCTGTACAATTAAAAGATATAGTTAAGTTTGAAAGAAGAAGTAACATTTCAATTAACGTGTATAGCTATGATAACAATTTTGAGATCTACCCACTTCAAATCACAAAAAATAAGCAGGAAACTCACACCAATTTATTATATGTAAAAGATGGAAAAAACAATAATTTTTGTCAGATAAAAAGCTTGTCAAGACTAATATAAAGTCAGGTAACAAAACACGAGGAAAAACTATACTTCTGCGACAGATGTTTAACAAGACACTTTCGAAATGAGAAGCAGCTACAAAACCAGAGCTATATTGTAACGAACATGAGGCTGTTAGAATAGAACTTCCTAAATCATATGACAATCAAATAGAGTTTCAAAATTATAATCGATCATTAAGAGTTCCATTTGTGATAATTGCTGACTTTGAATGTATCTTATGTAAGTTAAAAATAGAGCATAATTGTACTAAAACAGTAAAATATGAAAAGCATGAACCAATGAGTTTTTGTTACTATGTCAAATATTCAAACGGAAACTATAAAGCCTCTGTTAGTTATATAGGTCCAGATGCTGCAAAAGTATTTATTGAAATGTTACACAAATTATGAAGCAATAGAAATTATGAAAATATATAAAAGGATAGTTAATATGAACCCGCTTACCGAGGAGGAAATAGAAGCTTATAACAGTTCGGATACTTGTCATATATGTGAGAAAATCTTGAATGACTTACCACCAGCCGTCGAGAAAAAATAAATATATTAAAGAAGAAAATACAGTTCTACGGGGATCAAGATGATATGAGTGAAAAAATGAAAGAATGGAAATATGAATTAAGAAAACGTTTTTATAAGATAAATAAAAATAAAGCAAAAGTAAGAGATCATGATCATTTAACTGGAAAGTTTAGAGGTGCAGCTCACAGTTATTGCAATCTAAACTATAAAAATCCTAATTTTGTTCCAGTATTTCTTCACAACTTTACTGGCTATGATACGCATTTGTTCATTAGAGAGTTAGAATATGATACACAGAAAATTAAACTGATCGCAAATAATGAAGAAAGGTACATAACATATGAAAAACATATAAAAGCAGAACCAAAAGATGGAATACATTTAAGATTTGTTGATTCATTTAGATTTATGTCAAAGAGTTTAGCAGAATTAACTAGTAGTTAAAACCAGAACAATTTCGAGAAACATTAAAGTTTTTCCCGATTGATAAACTTGATCTGGTTACTACTAAAGGTGATTATCCATTTGGGTTTGTTGATTCATTTAAAAAATTGAAAGAACCTGTTCCATTATCTATAGACAAGTTTTCAAACAGATTAACAGGAGAAAAAATGAGTCATGAACGCCATAAGCTTCATGTACGAGTTTGTAAAGAATTCGATCTGAAGTTAACGGAGGACTTAACTGAACATTATAACAAAACAGATGTTCTTCAATTAGCAGATATATTTGAAAACTTTAGAGACGTGTGTTTAAAGGCATATGGATTAGATCCTGCATGGTATTATACAGCACCTGGCTTATCGTGGGATGCAATGTTAAAGATGACTAAAATTAAGCTAGAAATGTTAACTGATTATGATAAAATACTAATGCTAGAAAAGGGTATACGAGGAGGAATCTCACAATGTAGTAAAAGATATGTGAAAGCTAAACACAAATATATGGAAGATTATAATAAAGATGAGTGTTCAAGATATTTAGCGTATCTAGATGCAAACAACTTATATGGATGGGCGATATGTCAATACATGCCCTATAAAGACTTTAAGTGGGTTAAACCTTACATAGTTATAATGAGCATTCCAGATGACTCAGAAACTGGTTACATATTAGAAGTAGATTTAGAATATCCGAAGAATTTACATAACAAGCATTCTGATTCGCCATGAGCTCCAGAAAACATGTGTCCACCAGAATCAAAACAATCAAAACTACTAACAACACTTTATAATAAGGAAAGATATGTAATTCACTATAGGAACTTAAAACTATATATGTCGCTTGGAATGTAATTAAAGAAAGTGCATAGAGTATTAGAATTCAAACAATCAGACTGGCTAAAGAAATACATTCATTTAAATACAAATATGAGAACGCAAGCTAAAAATGAATTTGAAAAATATTTTTATAAGCTCATGAATAACTCAGTATTCGGAAAAATAATGGAAAATATTCGAAAGAGACAACCCATACAATTAGAATCTGATCCTGAAAGAGTAGAAAAATTAATTGCAAAACCAAATTTTGATTACAGAACAATATTTACAGAGAATTTGTGTGCTATACATATGAAAAAAGAGCGATTGACATTTAATAAGCCAATATATGTTGGTATGAGTGTATTAGAACTATCAAAACTTTTAATGTATGACTTTCACTATAACACTATGAAGCCGAGATATGGAAACAATATAGATTTATGTTACATGGAAACTGATAGCTTTATATATGAGATTGAGACTGATGACTTTTACAAAGATATGGTAGAAATAATTGACCAATTTGACACGAGCGAATACGAGGAAAATAACATATATGGACTACCACTAATAAACAAGAAAGTAATAGGTAAGATGAAAGATGAGAATAAGGGTAAAATAATGACGGAGTTTATTGGGTTAAGAGCGAAGATGTATGCTTTTAAAGTAGAAAAGAAAGAAAAGAAAAAGGCTAAAGTAGTAACTAAAGCTGTAATATCAAAAGAGTTGCAGTTTAATGATTATAAAGAAAGCTTATTTAAAAATGTCAAAACATATAAAGACATAAACCTCATTAGAAGTTATAAACATGATGTATATAGTATAACCGTTCATAAGCTATCATTAGATTCTTCAGACGATAAAAGACATATATTACGAGATGGTGTAAAAACATTAGCTTGGGGCCATTTTATGATAAAGTAAAAATGTAATTACGTATATAGTGTAGTGTAGTGTATTGTAGTGTAGTTTTAGATGTAAGATTTTAGATGTAAGTTTTTATGATTTTAAAATGTCATAAAAAGCCTATTCAATCTCACTTTAGAATTGTTATCTGAATACTTAACGCTATGTATAGTTAGTTGGACCCCTTATTTAAAATGCTGTTGTGCTTTCCTGTGTGTCAAAAAATATTTGGAGGGGGAAAAGTGTCCTAGAACCTACATATATACCCTACTAGGGGTTAAAATAGCTAATTGCCTACAACAGCTCAAATGCCCGGTAATAAGAAGAGACGGTTATGGTTACCGCAAAACCGTACAATTGTTATTCCTCTTGCTTAATGTAACCAGGTAAGTTGGTTAACACCTTTTTTTTTTTTTTTGGTAACTAAAGTCCAGAAGGTATAACGTCACCAGCCACAATTCACAGCACTCAGCGAGCCATGAGTAACCAAGCTGCAACTCCGCATAAACGTCACTACATCTTTTCGCGGGAAGCAAACGACGTTATACCTTCCGTATTATAGTAATCCAGGAAAAGGCAAAGTGTACTTTCACTGAAAAAATGAAATATTTAAGTTTTACGTCCCACGATTATGCCGGTTAGGCTAAAGGAGACGGTGATTGAGAAATGAATGAATTGGTGGAATGAAGAAAGTGGGAGGAAACGGAAGAACCCCGAGAAAACCCACGCACACGTGTTTGTCCACCACAAAGTTCACTTGGCGGGAGCAGGGTTTGAACCCGGGACCCCAAGCACCAGAGGTGAACTGTACTTTCACTGAATACTATTTGGCTACACGATTTCTAGCGTAGTTTTAACCGAAATTCGACTACTAGCAGCTAAGTTTTAATTTAATTCTTACTCTGCACACGATAAAAAAATCATATGCACCCGTGATGTGAGTTATTAGTTAAAATCTATTAGTAATTTGTTACAATTTTAGACAATGCCTTTCTTTTCAAAGCAAGACAATACTGCATAAATTCTAAGGGGAGAAGTGACACCAGTGCTTATAGTGTAAATGTTCGTACATATACATATAAGCTCTAAGACAGCCTTTCCCAACCCAGAGTCCGCAAGCCAATCTGAGAAAGGCACCCACGTACACAGTGATGAGAAATACACCATTTTAAGTTAATCATCAAATTAATAATGACATGTCAAACTCCAGAAGGGTGCTACGAAACTAAATGCCGTTTGTCACGACATACCGTTGTGAATCAACGTTTTCTGCTCTTTCTTATCTGAAGAATAAGAACAGGATCAGACTTGACGAAAAATTAAATGAAATGAAATCTTTAAGTTTTACATCCCACGGTTATGCCGGTTAGGCTAAAGGAAACGGTGATGATGGGAAATGAGTGAAATGGTGGAATGAAGAAAGTGGGAGGAAACGGGAGAACCCCGAGAAGACCCACGAGCAAGATGTTTGCCCAATACGAAGTCCACACGGTGCGAGCTGGGTTCGAACCAGGGACCCCAAGCGCCTGAGGTGAACGCTCTACCACTGAGCCACCGCGACCCCCGGATTAGACTTGATGTTGAGGCGGATCGTCACTTAAAATTTTCTTTTTTTGATCCTGACATTTCCAAGTTAGTGGCTGAAAGGTAACACCACCCATCACATTAATGAAGTTGTGTATCTCGGTGAGTCATACACTTAGTGTCAGGTTAATTTGTTGAAGTTAATACATTTTATATTCTTCCAGAAAAAATACGTTTTTCTATACTGGACGGGTAGGCTATTGTGGTTTTGTGTTGTTTACGTACTGGATTCATTTGCAACATCTTATTCAAGATATCCGGCCTGAGATTTGAAACCAAGGACCACCTGATTACGCGATTGGCATCATATAACTCTAACATGATTATACCACTGCAAAGAAAAACAAACACACCCATATATGCCCTAACATGGGAAAAAATATAAATACTAACCGTCCTTCACATGCATTGTAGACTCTAAAGTAGGCTGCAGTGTGGAAAAGGTTGGGAAAGGCTGCTCCATGATATCAAGGGTTGCGGTGGCTCAGTGATATAGCGTTCATCTCTGGTGCATAGGGTCCTGGGTTCGATCCCAGCTAACGCTATATGAACTTTTTGGTGAACAAACACTGTCTGCGTGGATTTTCTCGGGGTTTTCCCGTTTCCTCCCACTGCCTTCATTTCACCCTTTTTGTCATTTCTCATCATTGTCTCCTTTAGCCTAGCCGGAATAATCATGGGACGAAAAATTTTCATGATATCAAATAAAGAATATATATATTAAATAAATTTCCGGTATATCACATTACAATTGTTAGCATATATAGGGAACAAATTTTTACTTTGATTCGGACAGTGACCCGGTTCCCGGAGCAGTTTAGGAATCACAGTGAAGTTGCTACACCAGGTCGTGATATAAGGTCATGTGGTATTATCATGAGGTAAAAGTAGAATAAAACGAGCCCTGTGGGACTTCTAACCCAATTTGCTCGCTAAGCTACGTTTCGTTACGTAAGCAAATCACTTTTTTTATTAAATTTGTGTTTGCAAAGTGGAGCAGCAAAGGCATGAACAATTCCAACAAAGACTGAGGCACAAAACATTTCCAGGAAGTGACTGAACCTATAAGAACCGATTGAAGTTACTGTCTGACTCAAAGTAAAATCTTGCCTAATGGGTATACTCGAGCAGACGGTTCTAATAAATTTTGACACATTTCTTGTAGCCTATTTTCAGGTTAGGTAAGCGTTCACTAAACGAGGAGCTCCATTAGTACTAGCAGATTGACTTACGAAGGGCTCATTATAAATACAGTGTGAACGTATGTCATAAAAAGTACAGTTCATAAAACACGAACCAACTTGTGCTATGTGGACACTAAAAACCACAAATGCTATCTAACCGAGTCAGGAAGGAGTGAAGCAGGGGCAAGCGTTAGCGAGGGGGTGAGTCCGTAGAGAGGAGGCGGTTCAGCGAAAATGAAGATAGTGGATGAGAACACTTACACATAAAATACTTTCACTATCACTCAAAATTCATTTCAATATAATGTGCACTGACGGTAATTACTTATATACACACTCGCGTCCCTCACGAGAAATGTTTCACATAGTATTTTACCTTCAAATTTTCTATTTGCTAGAATCGTCTGCTCGAGTGAACTTTATGTCGGCTCTTTATGGCCCAACATTTTTGGTAAAAATTACTACATTGTTAAAAATTAACTAATTTTGGTTAGGTCATGTTAGTTTAGCTTAATTTAAGCCAGGTCTAGTTTGCTATATCGTAGTAACGTAAATTTGTACAAATAGAAAATTTATAGGTAAAATACGATGTGAAGCTTTTTTGTGAAGTAATGACCGTGTAAATATAAACAATTACTGTCAGTGCACAGCATATTGCAATGAATTTTGAATAACAGTGAAAGCATTGTATGTGTTAGTTAGTGTGCTCTTACACTATCTTCGTTTATGCGCATAACCCCCGTCGCTGACGCGCCTGCTCCCTACGGACGCACCCTGTTGTCGCTCGGGTTTCCGTGCTGCACTCCTGCCCTCAGTCAGTTAGGTAGCATTCGTGCTTTTCAGTAGCCACACAAAAAACTGGTTCGTGTTTTATGCACCGTAGTTTTTATGCCCTACGTCCACACTGTACTAGTACTGATCTCTCCTGATGTCAATCTGCAAGTAGTAATGGAGCTCCTCATTTAGTGCATGCTGTTAATAGAAGTTCTACACTAACCTGAAAATGGAAGAAATGTGTTAAAATTTCGTACAACCGATTCCTCGAGTAATGCCATTAATCTTCCCAAAAGACCAACTCTTCACTTTGTCCAACGTCACCTACTTTCAATTGTTTGCGTGTGGATGACAGTTTATCATTTGATAACTTATTATTATTTCGGAACACCTCGGCATTGCGTTTCTTTTGTATGCAGCACTTCACAAATGTTTCACACATCAATTACCCTTCCAAAGCACGAACTCATTTCTCCTGTAAACAATGTTTTTAACCTACTTTTGGTCCCAAAAAGCAGATATTACCCAATTGTCAATACAAACAGTGGACCTTGCCTTTGATGTCTTCTTTACTATCATACTTCGGTTGGTCAATTCTCTCCTGTCACAAACCTCAGTTCAAAAATAGCCGAATTTGCCTGTTTTAAATATACTTGTCTTTACATTGTAAGATATATTTACATATATATCACACCACACAAATCTATACTTTAAAGTTCACCCCACCACTACGACATTCATTTGTTTTCAAAACTCGCTCTGAATTCAGTGATGCCAGTTCTGTAACAGCGAAATTTCCGTCCGAAACCATAAATTTCCCGATTACATACAAAATTTACCGTCAACTTCAGTAGATATAATTTACAATATCTATAGCAGCCCAAAATTTTTTTAAAAAAATAAATAAAATAGAATGTACACCATTTTTATGAACAATATGGCGTTTTTTGTGTTTTGGAAGGGATGTTATGTTCAACAAAGCAACACTTAATTAAATTGTATTAGCCTTAACACAATCTGGTGTTGCTTGCACACCGCTTGTTCCTTGCCACAAAAATAAGTAAATAATTATTTAAAATGCTTAAAAATGCAGCGATAAGTAGGGTATTTTCCAATAGTTTACAATAGCTTGATGTTTCAAGTCTTTTATGTGTTTGTAATGTTGACTTTTACCCAGGGATAAAGTAGATCTCAGAAGGTAGGGGGACACATTACGTAAAGCCGTCTCCTGTACCTATCTTTTCACATTGTAATTTTTAGAAGCGTGTGATGCCACAGATATTTTCTGGAAGTGCTGAGACGACATCCACCTGCGTTCCCCCTCACTTTTAGCCCTGCTTTTACCCAGGGGTAAAAGTGGATCTGAAAAGGTGGGGGCGGTAGCGGCATGACGTCACGACATTCCCCCTGCCTATCTTTGCCCATTGTATTTTTTTTTTTGGAATTGAGGGGACGCCGATATATTTTTTCGAGGTGGGGGGACGGCGTCAACGCGAATTGCCGCACTTTTATCCCTGCTTTTACCAAGAAAGAGATCAATGTTGCAGGCTAGGTTGTCGTACGCCTAGAAAAGTTGAGGATGCAAGGATTTCCCGTTTTCAGCCTATTTAAAAAGTCTCCGCATTACCGTCAGTGCTCAGAATTTTACGTTTTACGAGAAGTTTCCAGCCAACTGGTATCACTGACTGAAGTTAAAATACTTGCTCCCTGGCGCTGCAAACTACATGTAATGTAATTAAGTGTAAAAAAACATCCACATGTATCTTAACATCGTCATTTTTGTTATCATTATTTAACGTAACAAATGACGTTATATTTATTCGCCTGACGTCTTTGGAATTTCATGACCAACATTTGACGTTGTTATGACGTAAGTGTGCTACTAAGGCCGAGTTCGATTTGTGTAGGACATGGAGTGAACTGCCCTAAACATGAAAATGGGTAAGGTGGAGGGAAAGATTATGCTAATTTTAATAAAGTTAGTTAATATGCAATAATTTAAATGAATCTGGAAATGTCGGTAGAGCATAAATAACAAATTATTATTTAATTAAAGAAAAATGAGAACATTTAAATTTTGAAAGAAGGATACTCTGAATTTGCGAGTGATAAATCTCATTTTCTAAACAAAATGAAGTGCTATTCCCTGGGTCCTCCTTGGTTTTAACTTCATTGAAGCAAATACCAATAATGCCACATATAACTATCATACACTGACAGACAGAAGCTATAATTCGCTGATTATCTGCTCCTCTGGCAATGCTGTAAAGAAAAGAACATAAAACAAATAATCCAACACATACCTGTGATGTCTCCCAAGGTGTAGGTAGAAGAGAAATTCCATACGTTTTCAGATGACAAACTTTTAATTAAAAAAATTCACAATCACCAACGAACACTGAATGAGTAGATAATACGTATCCGAGTAATATTGATTAGATTTGTGATAATTATCAGTTTGTGCACACGCGTTATTGTTCCTTCCAATTCGGCGCTGATCCCGTTCTTCCGTTTACGGGACTGTCTTGTTACTCCTTCACCGATGGTATCGTCTTTTCCGTTCCGGCAATACTTGCTGGAGCTCTTCTTATGTCCATGTGGATGATCCCAAAACACCTTAGTATGTCATCCCTACTATGTACAAGTCCTTCTCGTTGAAATGACTAGGTGTACTTCGAGAAATTTGAATCGTGTCTCGATTTCACTGTATTTACAACTAACTGAACGATGTATAAGTATTTCAGTCGCACCGTCTGTAGATCATGTTTACCCACGATCTGATTAGATTTTAGCATAAAATTAACTTCATGCACACGAATCTAACACTGTTTATATACATACAAGATGACACGACGCATTATTTACAATGGAAGTCTTTCACGTAGCACAGTTCTGAAAGCTTAGGTCAATATGATGGACCTTCACTAGCTTCAAGGAAGTATGTTGATATATATAATTTGTATAAAACTATATAGCCAGTATCAGCATTTTTCAACTATCAGTTGAAACGAAAGAAAAAAAATCACTCGAGTAACTATTACGAATAAAATTCAAAACAAGTTCATCTCCAATCCGTAGAATTACTTTTACTATATCTTGTGATATGCTATCTACTCTCTTGTAAAGAGAGTCAACTTTCACGAACGGAACTTTAAACGAAATTTCGTCCGTACGGTCAACGAACTAACCACCAACTAACTCTCTTCCGCCCTTTTCGTATATATAAAACTATCCATTTCTTTATTTCCCTGAGACTCGCTTCTAAGCACACTTCTTTCTTATGAAGGGGATGGTGCGGAAGGGTGGAAGCATCTTGGTGCCATCAAGTCTAGTGACTACACCTTGTTCTATTCTTTTGCTAATAAATAATTTACTTTTGATTGATTTTCTGTTTTAACATTGTAACCTAATATGGTAAACTTATACCCTAAAACTGATGCCCATCATACTGAGTTTCCTTACTTCAATTTATGTTAAATTTTAATTTGAACATCCTAACTATTTACAGATATACCTTCTAGCAGACATGTTTACAGGGCGCATAGTGGTCTGAGAGTCACTGACCTCTGGTGGCGGAACATCCAAACCACTCTCAAAACACTACTCAGCCTGTGTCCGTGCTAGTTGTGAAATTTTTGCAAATAACAACACAAGTAATTAGATTTAGAACTGATACCACTTAAAATACATCTTCCATATTGATTTTAAGCATATATATGTGATTGTCATTGCATGTCATATCAATATTTATACACAAACACTCTTTTCCTGTTTTCTACTGCTTGAGAGGAATCACCTGGCTGTTGCTGTTACATACCATGTTCCCCCTTCACAACATCACGTGAGGATACAAATAAAACCAAAATAAGCTTTGTATTTATGTTTTGTAAATAAACTGAGACACGGAAAAGCAAGGCCAAGGAATACTAGAATATTCTACTCATTCAAGAATGCATAATAAATTAAGAAGAAGATGACTGTTTTCTTTAGTTTATTTACAAGGGGTGAAGGTCGGTGGAGGGAATGTCCTTAGCTCCAGCATTTTGAAAACACAAGGAAGTTGAATGAAAAATAATAGGCTCGTTTTTACTTGAGATGTCTTGGACGCGCTCTGAGCAGATATCATTAAATCTGGCCAGAAACTTCGTGGTTCACACCTATTATTACTGATATTTTTGCACGGGGGTATGAAAAATTATATTGCTTTTACTACAAAGAAACTCTAGTCTGGTTGTCGTCAGTACAGAGTCAGACGACATCGTTGTCAACTTGAAAATTTATTCTTATTTTCATTCTCTTCGTTGTTTCTCAAGAAGAAATAAGAAAAAGCTTTCCTTTTCCACCAGATACCAATGTTTTTCGGGTGGCAATACTGCTGCACAAACATCTGCGCTCACTTGACTTGAGTGCAGAAATCTTTCTTTTTTAAAAAAAGCTAGATTCTGCTTCTTCTGCGTTGTAGATATTTCCTCCGTATTTCATTATTTCGATGCAAGAATATTATTGAATCCAAACAAACACAATATATTCACATGGTACCTAATTACAATACTACCTAATTATGAACAGTCATCTCCTTATGTTAATAAAACAAAGGATATACATTGAAAAATAAATCGAAAAACTTAATACACCACTAATCCCTTGATATGCAAAACATATAATATGATATACTAATTTAAATATTGATATGCAAATAACCTAGCTATATGTGCCTTACACATATTTCCCCCTCCTTGGTGTGTTCAATGTAATCGGGAGGTACATTGAACATTCCAAGCATTACATAATTATAACAATAACACTGAAATTTACATTTATATAAAATAATCAAAGTACAGATAAACTAAATAATATCCTGCCACAGCATAACTAATCGAATAAACTAAATATACAAAATAAACAAACAAACCACAAACAGGTATGTTCCTGTTGCTGTACAGGGCGTAGTGACTTACCACCAGGAGCCTGTGATTTCGTTTTTTTTTGTGACCTACTAAACTGATACCCCAACTAATATATAAATATATAAATTCAACAGCGTACAGTTAACCTTTCAAACAGAATTACCTACGTGAGTATTTACAAGTTTTTTTTACTTCTTTCCTTCCTGTTCTTCACCTCCTGCTGTGAGGGCCTCTCGCTGAACATACCGTTTCAGTAAGTATGCGTTCCTTTTCATTTTGGGCTCTCTTGTCACAGGATCCCCTAAGGAATAGACATTCTTGTCTGTTTTGTCCAGTATAGTATATGGACCGGAATAGATTAATAAGATTTTCTTCGAGATACCTGCAAATGCATCTGACTTTGGAAAAGTACGTACCAATACTAGATCATCTATATCATATTGTATAGTACGTTGATGCTTATCAAAATTCCTTTTTCTTGCAAGCGCATTTTTCTTTAGATTTTTGCTGCAATCCCAACGTAATATTGAATGTCTTTATGTTTTTCTAGCTCCGGAATTTCAAAGATTTTCGCCACATCTTTAGACGAAGATTGCCCTAGGTGAACTTCATAGGGACTTAGGTTTGTGGACAGATGCTTAGCGGAGCTCAAACATCTTTCTACTTTATTGAGATATTTAGGCCACTGTCGTTGATTATCGTGACACAATTTCCTCAACATTCGAACTGTAGATTTTACACCAACCTCAGCCATATTTCCTTGAAGAAAATATGGTGTACTTGTAATATGTTTTATTCCTAAGTCTTTCAGTTCTGTTCTCCATCTATCCGCCGTAAACTGTGACGCATTGTCGGTTAAGATATACTCTACGTTTGGACACAATTTAAGGAATTCCTTCACTTTCCTAAGTGCAGCATTGGTCGTAACTTTTCTACAAGCAAATAACCCAATTACTTTTGAGAATGCGTCTATGCATACGAAAATATACTGTACATTACCAATTCCTTTTGTTAACGGTCCTAGCCAGTCACAACACACCATGTAATTTGCCCGTTTAACAATTACTGGATTCAGCGGTCCAGGCATGTAACAACTGGGTGGTTGAGCTTTCTGACATAACTCACATGATGCTGTGTATTTCCTAATTATGACACGCATCTTTGGCCATACAAAATGTTCGGAGAGAAGAGGAATTAACTTACTAGCAGAGAGGTGTCCTCGCTCATCATGATAATACTCTAATAGTGGTTTTATCAAAACTTCCGGGATACATATGCGGAGTCCTTCGCAATCCTGTATACAAAGTTTCCCGTTTGAAATTACAAATTGATGTTTGTTGCTCTCTAATTTCCCTGACTTTTCACAGTTCTCTCATTTCCTTTTTATCTCACCGTAAACCGGATCTGATGACTGCATTTCAGGCAGTATACCAATTAGTTTCCGTAACTCGCACGGAATCTCAGTTAGTATTGTCATTAGGGACTCGTTTATTACTAACTTCCTATTCTCGTCAAACTGTTTTCCCGTGTTAGAAGGATAACGAGAAAGATGATCACTGAGATTATCTTTGGACCCAACATACTCGAACTGGAATTCTAATGTGCTCAAAGCTAATATCCACCTCGCTAAGCGCTGATTCGTGATTCTACAAAGAAGAATGAATTTTAGAGATTGGTGATCGGATATAATCTTAAAGCGGTTACCCACAAGATAATGCTTGAATTTATTCACCCCATGTATCAGTCCAGCGAACTCCTTCTCAGTGATTCCATAATTCTTTTCCGCAGCGTTAAAAATCCGTGATGTCATTCCTATGATACGAATGTTACCATCATCATCTATTTGGTATAGGTGAGAAGAACAACTCACATCGGATGCATCGCATTCCAAAATGAATTGTCTGTCTGGCAACGGTTTCTTTAACACTACTTTCTCTTGAAAAATATTTCTCATTTTCTCAAAGGCCTCTTGATGGGCTGGAAGCCACTGGAATTTCACATTTTTTTTCAAAAGTTGAAAAAGGGGAAAAAGGACTTCTGAATATTCCGTACTGAAAATTCGATAAAATTGGCAGTACCCTATGAAACTTATAAGTTCCCTTACATTGCGTGGTCTTCTGAATGTCATTACTTTTTTAACTTTCTCTGGGCACTTTCCTATGCCTTCTGGAGAAAGTTCATACCCAATAATGCTAATTTTCTGTCTAGCAAACTCGCATTTTTTCAATCGTAGCGTCATACCGCCAGCGTGTAATTTTCTTAAAACTACATCAAGATGATGCACGTGCTCATCTAGCGTGCTACTTGCGATCACTACGTTGTCTACATAATAGCCACAGAAGTCTCTACATTCAGAACCTAAAAAAGAGTCTATTGCTCTGACACACGACGCTAAGCTCTGTTTTGTTCCAAAAGGTAATTTCACAAAAACATATGAAATTCCTTCGTGCAGAAATTCTAAATATTTTTGGCTGTTTTCTTCCACTTTCACTTGAAGGAAAGATTCAATACAATCCACGGTAGAGAAGAAACGCTTATCACACAGGTCTTGTAATGTGTTCAGTGCTGCCATTGGTCTGTCATGTTGGCTTAAAGTAACCTCTCCCAATTTTCTGCCATCCAGGCAAGCTCTTAATTTCCCATCTTTCTTAGGAACCACAACTAAAGGACTTGTATAGCTCGCTTCTGCTTTTCGAATAATATTCCAAGCAAGCCATCGATGTATGATGTTGGTTACTTGCACCCTATGTTTAAGAGCATATGGATACATACGAGCCTTGATAGGTGTTTCGTCAACAAGTTCTAGACTGTGCTCATAATTTTTTATGCACCCAGGCCTCAGATCAAACACACTCCTATGCTTATTAAGGACAGTAAACAACTTATGTTGCTCATCCTTACTTAAATCTGTATACCTTCCGACATGATTCTTTATTTCTTCCGTTGTAGCCTGTGTTCGAACCTTTCTCCAATCATCAGGAGAATAAACTACATTTGAATGCTCACTTAAGTTTGGATAAACACCGTCATCCAAATGCAAACGTGGGGGGGTAATCTCCTTATTATTACACTCTCCCAACAAAAGAATATAACTGAACTGAAGTAGTGGGTCCAATACTGGAAACGCTCAAACTACTTGCATTAAAAAAATAATTTTCACTCCTATAATTAGAATCATTTTCGATTTCACAGGTTAATTTTCTTACAACCAATTCATTCACATCTAATTCCACGTCTCGGAAGGAAACTTCAATTTCGTAAGGAGAATTAAGCTGTAATACGCCCTTACTATAATTCAAAACTGCCTTACTCTCGCTGAAAAACTGTGACCCGATTATGAGTGGCCTATTAAGCCCTTGTACAATTATACCCGCAGTATAGAAGGTTTTTCCATTAAAAATCAGTTCAAGCATGACTTGACCAAAAATTTTAGCAACTGATCTACCAAACGCCGAAGTGACTCGCATATTGTTCGCCTTGAGAAATGCAGGACTTGGCTTACAATCCTTTATTTCATTCCAAAACTCAGCGCTCAAAGCTGAAATGGAGGCGCCACTATCGAGTAGAGCACACACTCGTCTTTCAAACAATATAACCTCCACTTCAGGTAATACAACTAAATTATTTGTTGGAATTTCATTTGGACTCGTATCTAATAAATTTTTGAATATCGCGTTCGTTTCATCATATAATTCTCTGTTTAACTTAACTTCTCTACCATTTCTTAATAATAAACTAATCTCATTCTTACGAACATCGGTTTTATTATCTAAGGAAAAATACTGCTTGTCCACAATGGCTTTACATTTTCCACTACAGTATTACAAGCGCTATCGTGATCAGAGCAAGAACTAACATTGTTACTAATTCGCACACATTCAGAAGTCATTTCCGTAGACTCAGACGGAATATTCAAAAGAAATTCCTTCCTACCGTCTTTCTGTCCGTGCGCTGATATTTCTCAGTCATGTGTCCCGTTACTTGAGTTTTCGGGTCTCGAAAACTGGGATGACGTTCTTGCCTGTTGGTTATGGTCTCGTGTCGAGAGGGCGGTACTACGGTCATATGACTCAAGAACATTGACCTGCTCGCTTTGGTTGTAGTTTTCCCGCGGGCTATTTATATGATTCCTGCCACGTCGAGACACCCTCTGTCCTGATTGTACACGAGACGTTTCATCCCCTCTCTCTCTTTGGTCAGCAGGTCGCTGTTGCCAACTACTATTGTTGCCAGATCTACCCCTATTATTGTTATTCCTTTGCTGGTAGGAACCACGATCCTGTTGTCCTCTTCGCCTATATTTTCGTGGACTGTATGGCCTATCTCTCTGATATGATGTAGATGGAGAATTATTTTCTTCACTATCATCTAATGACACCATATTGATCCCCCTTCTGACATTATTGCTACTATTCCCACTATTGGCAGAATTTTGATATGTAAGCTGCAGTTCATTAACGAGAGACAAAAACTCATCAATAGTACGTGGTCTTGCACTAATTACTGATCTATAAATCCATGCCGGTAATTGTCTCGGTAGTATATGAAGCAGTACCTGATTTTCTAACGGTGGTGTTAAAATACTATTCTTATGTAAGAGATCTAAAAGATACTCCATGGGCTGTTTGTTCGAACGTGCTTCGAATCTTGATGTTAACATACTTGCGCGCAGATTTGCAAGTTTCTCCTCGCTTAAATACGTGGCTCTAAAATGCGACACAAACTCTGAGTACGTTCTACATTTCCTAGCCGTAACTTGATACGAATTTAATGATGCATTTCTAAAGCATTTTCCTACAAACGGTAACCTCCTTTCCATTGGAACACCTGTCAGTTCAAAGAAATTTTCAAGTTCAACAAAAAAAAATTGTGCGTCTCAACTTCATTCTGAAGCCCAGTAAAGGTCGGCAATGTGAGATCGCGCGGTATGAAACCAAATGCTGTAGTAAGCTGGCATGGTTGCATGGAACTATGAGATTGAGAACGAGAATGAGGATCATTCTCGTCTCGTGGTAGGGAATTCGAGACTTGACGGGAATTATCGGGATTATAACGACTCTATAGAAAAGCGTCGTCAACCTGGTTCGACTTGTAAAATATCAGTTACGAAGCGATAATAACTTTTCTTTATGCAAAAATCAACTCAGATATTCAAAGATTATTAGTCTCACCTTTATTGCTTGATATGTCTTAAATATTCCTTTTAAGACCGTAAAATACATAAATTCACTTGACTAGGTCAACACATAACATGTACATAGCCACAACTATCCCATAATAATCTCTTACATATATTAAAAACATTCTTCTTTTCTGTTAATTTTAAAATGAACATTCTACTAAGTATATTACATATTTATGAGCACTTTTTGCCCACGGTACAGGTAAATATTATACAAACTAAAGTATTTCGTTATAGTAAATGTCGCCCGACAAAGGGACTGAATATAAAAGTCATGAGTAGGCTTGGCTTTTATATTCAAGAACCACTGGTCTGATTAGATTAATGTTCGTACATTACATATGTTCTTTATATTTTGACCACACCTCGTATATATCTTCATTACTTTTTTGGTTAACCCTCATATATATATAAAATATTAGTTATTATCATTCACATAAATACATTTACAATAAATCTTTGATTTCATTAATATTTCTCTTTTATTACATTATTATTTATTCTTTATCATTAAAAACATCGTTGCTTAGAAATATAATTAACGAGGGTGAAACACAAATTATCAGGATTACTAGTTTCGATCATTATTACAAACGATGATGTGACAAATAATATTTATTCTTTTCGGGCGCATTGTATAACAAATAAGTTAGATGTTGCAATTGTAATGTATACATAGTAGCACTAAGATGTCATAAATAAAGAAGAATTTCATTCAAGGTAGTTATTGAATAATTGATTTTATAGAATGGATCTTATTCTTAACATAATCTTTGACAATTAAACACAAATCAATCTGATATAAAGTAAATTTTTTTTTTTTTTTTGCCTTTAACTAATTATGAATTGAATTATGATTCTTCACATTAATAAGAAAGAATAAAAATTAAACATAACCTACGTTTGAATAATCAAATGGAAGTAAATAAATTTATTTTACAGAAACAAAAGACACCTTTTTGTTATTAAATAAACACATTTTTCATTATTATTGTTATTTTTCATTCTTATTTATTTGATCAAGAATGTTGGGTGCTACTAACTCTTTAACTAGATGCATTTCAAATATTTATAACCATCGTTTTCATTATTAATATTAACACAAACTTTAAAACGAAAATTCACAAGAATCTATAACCAACATGGGTTTAACCTAATTTCGTTAACGGTAATCAAGTTACATTCGCACTGGCATATGAATCTAATAAAGTGCATTGTACGGCACAATCGTGGTTAGGTTCTACATTAGGTTGTACATGTCTTTCATCGTGATTTGAATTTGGATACGAAGTACCATCTCGTGAACAATGATTATGTCTATACATAGGATTGATAGCATCTCTAGGATTTCGACATGTATTTCTATTATTTTTGTGTCTACTTCGGTTGATTAGGTTAGGCGGATTCCTTACATAGCCTTGTCTATTTTGTTCATTTTGATTGCTAGAGTATACTCGTCTTAGGTTCGGTTCATTATTATTCACACTTCGGATATTCAAATTCCGAACAGGGACCAAATGATCTGAATTATTCTTATTTTTACCCATTCCTGATTGTGTTAGATTCATAGCATGGTATTGAGTTTCGTAGCATTGTACAAGCATTAATAAATGACTGAAACTCATACACTGTGTGGAAAATAAGATCTGCTGTAATTTAAATGGAAGCAAATTGCGAATCGATGCAATTATTCTTGATTCCGATTGCAAGGGATTAACGACCTTTAATTCATTATAGACATTTATAACAAACTCTACAATAGATTTGTGCAATCGAGGATTGAAATGTTGATTTCTAAGAGTGGCATCTCTGTTGGCCAGCAAAAAGTCATTTTCGTAATTCGCGATCAATGCCGCTTTAAATTCCTCATATGTACTAATGTGATCACGTATTGCCTTAAACCATAAGGAACAAGGTGGGAGTAATACATGGGGTATTAATTTCATGTATTGTGATCGGTCGATAGACATTATATTACATTCGTCTTGGAATTTCTCTAAGAAAGAACTAGCATTTTCATTGCACTTACCACTAAATTTACTCATGGCTTTGATTTCGCTCATCTTGACACTTAGCTTTACCTTTCTTTTCTCACTCCTTGTTCTTGTGGTGTGATTGTTCCGGTCCGTAGCGTGCTGTGTCATGATACCATTTATATTTCGTTCATCAGTGATCTTCGGACAATTTTCCTCTAATATAATATCCTCCTCAGATTCCGGCGAAGGCGTATTTATATCCGGTGATTGGGGAAACTCGAAGCGATCACTGCCCAGATTATTGCGATAAATGGTGTCTCTAGCCTGTAACGTTTTAATTTCTTCCTGCATAGTAGCCAACTGGATCTTTTGATGTTTAACGGAAGATTCTATTAACGTTAAATCCTTTTTTACAGCACAGATTTCATGATTTTGATGATCGTGCTTTTCTTGACACTCATCGGCTAACCTTTTTAACTTCTCTTCAAACTGCGAGGATATGTCGTTCATCACCTGGACGATTGTTTGTTTCGTATCGTCTGATTTCAGTTCTATCCGTTCTATTCGTTTACTTAATTCTTCATACTGCTTGCTAGCTTCATTAAATTTCAGTTCTATCTTCTTTTCCATGGTCTGGTTAGCTTCATAGAACTTCTGTTCCATGATCTGGTTAGCTTCATAGAACTTCTGTTCCATGGTCTGGTTAGCTTCATAGAACTTCTGTTCCATGTTTGTGTTAGATTCATTGAGCTTCTGTTCCATGGTTTGTTTTATCTCAGTCGTCATTTGCATAATTTGTCGCTGCACAGCTAACAAAAGTCGATCCTCAGATGACAAACTTGGTGTTGCACTAATTTCACCTGGATTACTGGTATTAGATTCCTGTTGCACTATTTCACTATCCATTTTTCTTTTGATGACCTTACCGCTTCGTAATACGGTTAAGTTCGTATTCATAAATGGTAATATCCAAGTAAATTCAGCCCTACTTTCCTTCTTCGGGAACTGAATTTTCAAAAGTCCCGGGTTTGGTAAACCAAATTTTTATAACGACTCTATAGAAAAGCGTCGTCAACCTGGTTCGACTTGTAAAATATCAGTTACGAAGCGATAATAACTTTTCTTTATGCAAAAATCAACTCAGATATTCAAAGATTATTAGTCTCACCTTTATTGCTTGATATGTCTTAAATATTCCTTTTAAGACCGTAAAATACATAAATTCACTTGACTAGGTCAACACATAACATGTACATAGCCACAACTATCCCATAATAATCTCTTACATATATTAAAAACATTCTTCTTTTCTGTTAATTTTAAAATGAACATTCTACTAAGTATATTACATATTTATGAGCACTTTTTGCCCACGGTACAGGTAAATATTATACAAACTAAAGTATTTCGTTATAGGATGGACATCCGGAGAACATACATTGCGTTCAGAGACCTGTACTGGTATGCTCACCTCAGCTGATCGGTCTCTTACTGTGTCTCGCAATCTTGCCAACTCCTTTTCTAGCTTGGAGCATACAGTATTTACGTTGTCTTGCATCTCCAAGATACTATCCCTACATTCGCTTCTAACTTCTTCTATTTGAGTATCTTGTCCTATCTCCCCTCTAACTCTAATTAATTGTTCTTTCCATACTACTTCTGCCTGTCTTAGGTTTTGTTCCAGATTAACCATACTAGTTTCTACATGATCGAGACGAGACGCGACCTCGGTAACGCTACCTTTCACATTCTCAACATCGGTTGGGTTATTGCTTACTTCTGCCACACACGATCTTAAATTTGTAACATCCTGATCCACTTTCTGAATTTCAGCACCCAGACTATCTGTGATTACATCCAACTTATTTTTAGTACTATTCTCTAATTGCTGCACTCTCTCGTCCACTTCTCTAAGAGATGCCTGTAATTCCTGACACGCGATATTGATTCTTTCATTTAATATTTCAGAAGTTGAATCCAGCCTAGTGCCTAATTCTATAATGCTGGCATTCAGCTCTTGTCGTACACTATTTGCTATCTCTCACTCTGCTACTTCTAGCCTATTAACTAATTCTCTATGAGCTTTCTCTTGTCTATCTGCAATCTCTTTTTGAACAGTATTCTGCTTTTCTAATAGTTCCCTCTTAAATTCATCCTGTTTCCTGTCCTGTTCCTGTTGCTTCTCCAATAATTCTCGCATCATCGCTAATAATGGATTCATACTCGCATCAATTACGGTTGTAGTGGTACCCGAAGAAGTACTGGGAGTTACTACTAAACTATTATCTGTCTTGTTTTGTTCATTACTATTTCGTGAAGTTCCTACGCTTTCTACACCATCCCTAACTACTTCTTCTTCATAATTAGCGTTATGTGAAATAGCTCCGACCTGATTTTCAACTTCCTCTTCAATATCATCTAATTGATTCATTTTGAAATGTAAAAACTCTTCCTCCATTTTCTTCCTACTTCGACTTCTCGTTAATACCATCAAATAAGCTATGAATTCTAAGTATATATCTATCAATACAATAGGCAAATTTAATTCTCCCCCTCAATCTTCAAATACTCTAGGCACACAAATAATAGCCAGACTTTAAATAAACATAAAAAATGCACACACTAAATACTAAACACATAATTAAATCCTTTCTTGAATGATTTGCAAAGAGAGAAAGAAAAAAATCAGACACACGATCCGTAACAAAGCTTATTTCAGTTCGCAGAACACAACTTCTGTATGTGACATATTGGCATTGTATCTTGTGGGGTCACAATGAGAATATAGTATGCACTGAGCCTTTAATTAACTGAAGTAACAAGGGAAAACGTGCCCCACAACCAAGAAGCAAATTTCTGAGTGAATCAAACTTTCTAAATATGAAGTGATCATGTCCCACGCTAGGTAGCCAAATTTTGTGTAGGACATGCAGTGAACTGCCCTAAACATGAAAATGGGTAAAATGGAGGGAAAGATTATGCTAATTTTAATAAAGTTAGTTAATATGCAATAATTTAAATGAATCTGGAAATGTCGGTAGAGAATAAATAACAAATTATTATTTAATTAAAGAAAAGTGAGAACATTTAAATTTTGAAAGAAGGATACTCTGAATTTGCGAGTGATAAATCTCATTTTCTAAACAAAATGAAGTGCTATTCTCAGGGTCTTCCTTGGTTTTAACTTCATTGAAGCAAATACCAATAATGCCACATATAACTATCATACACTGACAGACAGAAGCTATAATTCGCTGATTATCTGCTCCTCTGGCAATGCTGTAAAGAAAAGAACATAAAACAAATAATCCAACACATACCTGTGATGTCTCCCAAGGTGTAGGTAGAAGAGAAATTCCATACGTTTTCAGATGACAAACTTTTAATTTAAAAAAATTCACAATCACCAATGAACACTGAATGAGTAGATAATACGTATCCGAGTAATATTGATTAGATTTGTGATAATTATCAGTTTGTGCACACGCGTTATTGTTCCTTCCAATTCGGCGCTGATCCCGTTCTTCCGTTTACGGGACTGTCTTGTTACTCCTTCACCGATGGTATCGCCTCTCGATTTCACTGTATTTACAACTAACTGAACGATGTATAAGTATTTCAGTCGCACCGTCTGTAGATCATGTCTACTCACGATCTGATTAGATTTTAGCATAAAATTAACTTCATGCACACGAATCTAACACTGTTTATATACATACAAGATGACACGACGCATTATTTACAATGAAAGTCTTTCACGTAGCACAGTTCTGAAAGCTTAGGTCAATATGATGGACCTTCACTAGCTTCAAGGAAGTATGTTGATATATATAATTTGTATAAAACTATATAGCCAGTATCAGCATTTTTCAACTATCAGTTGAAACGAAAGAAAAAAAATCACTCGAGTAACTATTACGAATAAAATTCAAAACAAGTTCATCTCCAATCCGTAGAATTACTTTTACTATATCTTGTGATATGCTATCTACTCTCTTGTAAAGAGAGTCAACTTTCACGAACGGAACTTTAAACGAAATTTCGTCCGTACGGTCAACGAACTAACCACCAACTAACTCTCTTCCGCCCTTTTCGTATATATAAAACTATCCATTTCTTTATTTCCCTGAGACTCGCTTCTAAGCACACTTCTTTCTTATGAAGGGGATGGTGCGGAAGGGTGGAAGCATCTTGGTGCCATCAAGTCTAGTGACTACACCTTGTTCTATTCTTTTGCTAATAAATAATTAACTTTTGATTGATTTTCTATTTTAACATTGTAACCTAATATGGTAAACTTATACCCTAAAACTGATGCCTATCATACTGAGTTTCCTTACTTCAATCTATGTTAAATTTTAATTTGAACATCCTAACTATTTACAGATATACCTTCTAGCAGACATGTTTACAGGGCGCATAGTGGTCTGAGAGTCACTGACCTCTGGTGGCGGAACATCCAAACCACTCTCAAAACACTACTCAGCCTGTGTCCGTGCTAGTTGTGAAATTTTTGCAAATAACAACACAAGTAATTAGATTTAGAACTGATACCACTTAAAATACATCTTCCTTATTGATTTTAAGCATATATATGTGATTGTCATTGCATGTCATATCAATATTTATACACAAACACTCTTTTCCTGTTTTCTACTGCTTGAGAGGAATCACCTGGCTGTTGCTGTTACATACCATGTTCCCCCTTCACAACATCATGTGAGGATACAAATAAAACCAAAATAAGCTTTGTATTTATGTTTTGTAAATAAACTGAGACACGGAAAAGCAAGGCCAAGGAATACTAGAATATTCTACTCATTCAAGAATGCATAATAAATTAAGAAGAAGATGACTGTTTTCTTTAGTTTATTTACAAGGGGTGAAGGTCGGTGGAGGGAATGTCCTTAGCTCCAGCATTTTGAAAACACAAGGAAGTTGAATGAAAAATAATAGGCTCGTTTTTACTTGAGATGTCTTGGACGCGCTCTGAGCAGATATCATTAAATCTGGCCAGAAACTTCATGGTTCACACCTATTGTTACTGATATTTTTGCACGGGGATATGAAAAATTATATTGCTTTTACTACAAAGAAACTCTAGTCTGGTTGTCGTCAGTACAGTCAGATGACATCGTTGTCAACTTGAAAATTTATTCTTATTTTCATTTTCTTCGTTGTTTCTCAAGAAGAAATAAGAAAAAGCTTTCCTTTTCCACTAGATACCAATGTCTTTCGGGTGGCAATACTGCTGCACAAACATCTGCGCTCACTCGACTTGAGTGCAGAAACCTTTTTTTTTTTTTTTTAAGCTAGATTCTGCTTCTTCTGCGTTGTAGATATTTCCTCTGTATTTCATTATTTCGATGCAAGAATATTATTGAATCCAAACAAACACAATATATTCACATGGTACCTAATTACAATGCTATCTAATTTTGAACAGTCCTTTCCTTATGTCAATAAAACAAAGGATATAAATTGAAAAATAAATCGAAAAACTTAATACACCACTAATCCCTTGATATGCAAAACATATAATATGATATACTAATTTAAATATTGATATGCAAATAACCTAGCTATATATGGCTTACACAGATTCCTAGCGGGAGCTCATTTAGTTAGGATTCCACGCTAATTAGTAGGTTTCTATAAGAAAATTTCCCTCGAATGACAAAATTTTTCCTTCTCTTATGAATTTTCCCTGGTTTTTGAGTGTCCAATACCTATGACAGAAGTTATGTAGTAAGATTAATTTAGCTATATTAAAGGAACTACGAACCGCATTTGTTTTATTCATTTGCTTTTTGCTTCTATTTTTTCGTGTATTTTTCATGCATTTTTTTAAAAAAATATACACAGAAATACACCAAGCCGGGGTACTGTATTCCCACTTTTTTTCGAGTATTTGGTGAATGGTAAATATTTCGTCGATAGCTGATCGATTTGGTCTAAATCCTCACTGATAATCTCCAATAATTTCATCTGCGTATGGGGTCAATCTTGCTAATAGAATATTTAAAAGGATTTTATAGAATGTTGACAGAAGAGAAATGCCTCGATAATTATTACAGTCAGTTTTGTCGCCTTTCTTGTGAATTGGAACAATGTAACTACAACCTTACTTTGTGTAATATACCAAACAGTGGCGGTTAGAATCCAGTCTTTCTTTTTTTCAGAGATCCTTCCGAGGGTTCGCTTCCATCTCCCCCTCCCCGAAGAACTAAAATAAATAACAATTGCGATTACTTTTCATTTTTGCACAAGGGACGCAATTAAAGTCCCAGTTTAGCGTCTTCACACTTACATTTTGCCCCTGGAAGAAATTTTCTGGAAGAAAACCTATTAGCATTGTTTCTTGGTATCTCATGTGATCTCACATATATAAACAAAGTATAAGAGTGTAGAACTTCATATGGTATAGTTAATGGAAAATTTCTCCTGAAATCAGGAATTCTTACACGGATAAAATTAAAGGATGGAACATGTTTAGAGGGCTTGCTCGTGACATCTAACTCTAGTTCTTAAAAAAAATGTGCTACAAATGAAGATGTCTGACTTGCCTCTATTTTCTGGTACTTACGTTTTATTTATTTTATGTTCCTCAAATTCATTGGGAAGCAAGTAAAGACTGTGCCTGTGTGCGTGACAAAACATAAATGTACCGGATAATTATTTCTTCACTTTCTGAAAAAAATACAAATTTAGTCCATCTCATATCTGCTAACAAAAGGAGGTAGCAGACCAAAGATAGCCGCTGTTTATTAAAGGTCGTTACCTAGCAGAGGATTCATTCAGTCAGAGGGGAAAGAAGAAAAATTGGAAGTTTCTATATTCGTTCGAACTGCAATATACAATTATTTTAAGAACCATTTCCTTGCTATTTGTCTGCATCAGGAAGGAAACGCCATAAAAATCACTAGAATGTGCAGATTTACCCGAAGTACACACTAGATCACTAGTTCAATAGCAAATCACTAAATCTATGACGAAATTACTAAATGTGGCATATATATTAGAGATATGCAACAGCCGAAGTTTTCGCCCCAAGCCTAATCCGAGCCCGGCCCTACCTGAAGCGCAGGCCCACCCAAGCCCGGCCTGGGCTAAGGAAACAGCATAGCTAGACTTCCCAAGCCCGACTCGTGTAATGCACACACACACACACACACACACACACATATATATATATATATATATATATATATATATATATATATATATATATATATTATGTGTGTGTGTGTGTATAATCTCCAAAATATTAAAAAATATCCAACATAATATCTAAGGATATGCAATTTAAATTAGAAAAATGTTCCAGAAATATTTCCCGAAAAATTCATTTTAGGTACAACAAGGAATATTACTTTTATGTAACTGAAGCATATATTGTGAGAATAATGTGAAAGTATTTCTTTGATATATCAGAAAATATTATTAGCTAAAAGCACAAACTATATTTCAAACACGCGATGGTAAACAGTTTCTATTCATTATTAATATATGTTTTAAATGTTTAAATTAAACATTAGATAAAATATTCTGAAAATAATTCTAAAATAATGTATGAAAATATTTCATTTAAGTTACAGGAGAAGGTAATATAAACATTTGCATACAAAATTAATAGGCGTTTTAAAAACATTTCTGAAAATATTTCTAATATTACGAACGAATTTATTTTTAAAATACTCGAAACATTTAAAAAATTGTATTTCATACGTTTTCTCGTAACAATAGAAAAGATGCAAATACTACGTTGGGAAACATTTATAAAATATATGGAATATATTTCCTATTCTGTTTTCTATATCATGTATGTAAAACATTTTCTCTCTCAACACTGAAAACATTACATTACATTCAACACAATATTTCTAGTACAATTTGTGAAAAGTTTCCTTACATTATTTTTTCCATAAGTAAAAGCTTTGCTTTGTTATAATTAAATATAAACTAATTATTTGCTGAGCAAAACTATATATTTTCATTAAAATTCAACATGTGTTATAGTTTCGCCAACTAACTCTTTGGCTTCATCAGACACTATGTGATACAATATAACTCTACAATCGTATATACAGTTTTGCTCAGCAAATAATTAGTTTATACATTATTTTGCTTCTAACTTTCTAAAAAATATACTTCCTTTACTTCATAAAATGTTTTCTAAACATTTCTTTAAAAAATATTTCCAGTAAATATTTGGGATATTTCTCAGATATAACGAGGAATATATTTTCTCCAGTAACGGAGGAGTATATTCTGAAAACAATGTAAAAATGTTTCTTTAATATATCAGAAAATCTTGTTAACTAATAACACGAAATATTTTCCAAAACATAACGGAAAACATTTTCTATTCATTTTTAATATGTTTAATTTTCCCCTGTTTTGAAGTTTTATATTCAAAATTCGATAAAATATTCTGGAAATAATACTAAAATATTGTACGAAAATATTTTATTTAAGTTATAAGAGAAGATTACCAAAATACTTTTGTAAAAATTAGGTAAACCCTTTTAAAACATTTCTGAAAAATATTTCTTATACCACGAAAGAATTTATTTTTAAAATATTCTAAAGCTTTTTAAAAATATATATTCAATATGTTTTCTCGTAAAAATAGAAAATATTGCAAATAACGTATTAGAAAACATTTTTTTAAATATTTGGAATATATTTCGTTTCAATGTTTTCCGTATCATATATGGAAAACATTTTTAGTATCATTTCGAAAATATTTCCCTTCTCAACAGTGAAAACATATTACATTACATCCAAAACAACATTTCTAAAATATTTTGTGAATATTTTCCTGGATTTACTTTCCGGCAAGCATTCTCAAAATGTACTCTCGGTAATTTCTAAAATGTTTCACAAACATTTTTGGGAAAATATTTTCGGGAAATATTCGGAATACATTGGGGAAACCAGCATGGAAATCTCCAGAGAATGAAAACCTTTTGGAAACCAAGGAAAATATTTTCTTTTGATTGAGGAAATATTCCATGCTGTGTGGGTACATTCACCACCAACCACCTCTCAATCAAGGCACATTACAGTACAGTAAAAGAGAGCGCGGACACACAGACCAACGCCGCCAACAAGTTTCAGCCTGTCGAATGATCAGGTGATTGGATCGTGGGCACATGAGTGAGCTTTACGCATTGTTGCCAGATCCAACAAGTACAACTTGCTTAACGACGGCAGCAAAACCGTTGTTACACGTCTTTGTATATTGCTATTATAACAACAACTCAATTCATTTGTTCCCTAAGTACGTGTGACATTTACCCCTTCGAAATTTCTTGACAATACGGTCATCCCATGGGAAAAATATTTTTTTTGTGTGTGTGTGGATGTGAATAGAATATAAATTGTTGGTGTCAACGTATATTTTATGATTATATTTATCCGAGGATTGCCATTATTTCTTGCATGATTGCCAGCTGTAGGCAGAAAAAAGTCGGAATTTTGCAGAAAGAGAATTCTTCGTGCAATATTTCAGTACATAAAATCCCTCACCCCAGTACAGACTACCGAGATGATAGTTACATGTCTGAATGTATTGTCCAATAGTTATGTTCGGCATACGGAAGTCAATATTACATTTTTAATGTATATGTTGTAAAGGTATGTAAAATTTCAGCATTTCGGTAGAAGGGATAGTATTTTTTTCACAGTTCGGCTCGCTTCGATCATGATGACAGTTACAGAAAACATTCCCAATATTGACAGGTTACTTTTCAAATATAAATTATAATTTTACTATTGCAGGGTTGCCAGTAAAAAAAATTAAAATTCGGATTTTCCTCTAAAAAAGGATATTTTCGAATATATGGGTATATAATTTCCCAACGGTACCGTTACCGAAATGATTGTTAAATTTTCAGAAAGTACGGTCATCGACAAATAGAAAGAGGTATAATACATTCCGCAACGATAAATAGGGACGTAATTATACGTTCTTGAGTAAAACCTAACAAAATAAATGTGAAAAACATTAATTTTTTTTAGGTAAATTCCACATTTACTGGCAACCCTGAGTTGGCAGCTAATTTTAAGTGTAATATTCGTGTTCAGCGCCTCGAAATCTATAAAAATTGGCTACTTTCCTTTCTGTAAAGAATAAAAAGTGAAAATTTGTTGACCAGTGTAATTACCAGTGTTACTCAGAAAAGTTATTATAGTTCAATGCATATTGTTCCAATCCAAAATTATTCACGCATTTTCCCAAGGCCAAGCTTATTGTTTCTTGGTCAACTGAACACTTACGACACGTACTTCGTTTAAGGACATCATTTACGCACAACACAAATGGACTACACGCACATAGCTCAATAATTTCAGACAAACATAATCGAAACCCTTGTCCGACTTTTCATAGCCATTAGGACACAAGTACACATACAATTCCTAGGTCGAACCAGAAGGCCAAAACAGTTGGCCTACACCTGCACAAACATATAATTGATTCTCCACATTTCCCAACGACTTTTGACTAAGGATGTAGCCAAACCAAAACTACCACTTACCTCAGTATGATGTTCTTATTCCGCAAAAAATATGAAATCTCGATTTAGGGTCCATTCAAAATTTTTATGGTCTCTCATCCAAAAAATCCAATATAATTCAAACAAATATTTTATTGTACGCCTTATATCTTGAGAACTACATGTAGTACAGCAAAACCAAAACTACCACTTCACTCTGTATTATATCCTTATTCCGTAAAAAATATAAATCTCCATTTAGGGACGTTCAAAAATTTTGTGGGCCCTGAACCAAAAAATATAATGTTTTTCATTCAATTATAAATTTTCTTGTAGGCCTTAGGTCTGGAGAACTACATATACTATAGCCAAACCAAAACTACCACTTAACTCAGTATGATGTGTTTATTCAGTAAAAAATACGAAAACTTGATTTAGGGGCCATTAAAAATTTTTGTGGACCCTGATCCAAAAAATCCAATGTTTTTCATTAAATTATACATTTTCTTGTAGGAGAACTACATATACTGTAGGCAAACCGAAACTACCACTTAACTCAGTATGATGTACTTATTCCGCAAAAAATATGAAATCTCGATTTAGGGTTCATTCAAAGTTTTTGTGATCCCTCATCCAAGAAATCCAATATATTTAATTCAATCAAATATTTTCTTGTACGCCTTATATCTGGAGAACTACATATAGTGTATCCGAACCAAAACTACCACTTAACTCAGCTTGATGAGCTTATTCCGTAAAATATACGGAAACTCGATTTATCTAGAGGTCGTTCAAAAATTTTGTGGCTCCGACCCAACATCTAATTATTGCCAAGATCGCAATCTTTTGATCCATTTTTTGGATCATTTCTAAAATTCTTGTTATTATATGCTAACTAAAATGCAAGTTCTTCGCACTGGGAGAGTATGTTTATATAAAGGGTCTGAACCTCTTCCTGCCCTTAGGATACGCATTGGGGATGAATTTGGACTTAAACTTCATCGAAAGTGTCATTATTTATGGCATAGATTGGACAGAAATATCGAACGTTTTATATTATTTTTACAAGTCACCCTCTTTCCACCCCAGTCCATTTTGATAGGGCTGAATTTGGACTTCAAAGATGTTGGGAGTGATACTAATCATCTCAGAAACACCAAAAACTACGGATTAGGCACTGATATTGGTTGATTTCGATTATTTTTACATTTCACACACTCACACCACCTGTACTAAAATCAAAGTTAGTCCAGGGTCCACTCATATGCAAAAAAAAAAAAAACAAAAAAAAACAAAAAAAACATCAAAATCGTTTCAGTGGTGTATGATGAGTTAGTTGTCAAGCATAATTTTATGTTTCACACCCCCTCACCCTTAATCCCTTTGCCAAGAATGTGCTAAAAACATAAGTTCGTTCATTGTATACTCGTATACCAAAAATAATAAAAATCGGTGCAGCTAGAATGAGATTGCGGAAAAACATCGTTACAATTAATTTCTATACAAGAAAGATGCCACCCCTTAAAGCGAAAAGAACTAAGATTCGGACCACTAAGTTTCATCTTCCTAAGTTGAGAGTATTATGGAATACTCGACTTTTTTTGCATAAATTTTGAACCTCACTCTCCCCTTAGGATGCGAGTTTTAACCAATGTGACATGACAAAATCCCAAGTTAGGCTATCGTCAGTCATGAACCAAATACCAGCAAATTTGGTTCAGCGGTCTAGGAATTAGTGGATAAACATCGTTACATTATTTTTTACATAAATAACTACAATCCTTTAAAATGGGAGTTTCGAAAAGCGCTAGGTCACAGCTTCTACTATTTTAAATGAAGAATTTAAGTACCAAGTTTATCTTCCCAAATCGAGAAAATCGCGGGATACTTAATTTTTTCATAAATTTTGATCCCCGATCTCGCTGCCCCCTTACTGTCATGCATTAAAAATCATCAAAATCGGTCCACCGATCTAGAAGAAGTTCGCGAATAACATAGTTTCATTCATTTTTATATACAATATGCTTCTCTTATTACCGGTATTATTATTTTAAATCTATCAGCGTAATAGACAATAATAACAGGAATATCATCAGGTCAAGTGTTTTTTTAACATATATTTTTCTCCTTTCCCCGCATCATTTGTGAGTTGATCTAGGGCACGGGACCACTTATTACAAATGAAGAATTTATATGCAAAATTTCATCTTTTAAGTGAGAGGGTCGCAAGTTACAACATTTTTCGCATAAATTTTGAGCCTCCGTTTTCACCTTTAGAGGACACATTTAACAAAAAATAAGGTAGAAAAAACCTAAGCTAGGCAAAAGTCAAGCCAGGTACCAAAAGGCATCAAAACCTGGTCAGGCGATCTAAGAGTTGAAGGACAAACATAGTTACACTGATTATATATATATATATATATATATATATATATATATATATATATATAGATAGATAGATAGATAGATAGATAGATAGATAGATAGATAGATAGATAGATTGATTGATTGATTGATTGATAGATAGATACATAGATAGGTACGTAGATATAAAAATGGATGTATACGTATGTTTCAGTGTAACTCTGGAACGACTTGAGCAATTTTAACTAAACTTGTACTTGATACACATATTATTTAGTCTGGAAAAAGAATAGTTTGCGATCAAGATACCCTACCATATCTAGGAAGAGTGGAAGGGGAGCGGTGACATTCATCCAAACTTCCTGTAACCGCCCTTTCACATTATTCGGCGATTTGCCGGATCCGTTTCCGGCAAATTTCCGGACAAGGTAGAAAGACATTGCAAGTAATGAAGCTGTTCACATATTTGCGGCGGTCGCCGGACATTTATCCGGCGAGGAAAAACAGCCGGATCTCCCTGCTATAATCCGGCGCGGAAGATCGCCGTGTATAGCCAAGCGGGACATTACAAGCAGTGAAGCGGGACATCACATATACGCGGCAAACTGCCGGATGGGTGTTGGGGAAGGAAGCAAGTTTTGCCAGGAAAGAGCAGAGAGTGGCTGTGATAATATGAATGCGTGTTTTTTACGAATATACAGTATATATATGTGCGTGTGGAGTGCAGAGTGCGAATTACGGGGGGATGAGGGGGATTTTCCCCCTCAATCACATTTTGTTCACCCTAAAGAAATCAACTGAAGTATCCCCACCGGGGAAGCTCGCTTTCCCCTCAAACTATGCTTAATATAACGACAAATTTCACTTTGTCATTTCTTGTGAGTCTAATCTGCTAACCGTATTCCGAAATGTAAACTGTTCAGTTCTGGTCATTTATAATTTCCCCACTATTTTCACCGTTGCTTAGTTGAACTATATTATTATGGCTAGAGTTGTTACTTGCAACGGCATCCTCATACCCTTCAGTTCGTCGTCGTTTGTGAATCTGAATGTACTAATTGCGCATAACAAAGTAGAATATGGATTTATGAATGCTTTTAGCGGTTGGACAAGAAGTAAACAAATGCCTTCTTCCACCATACTCGGGCATGTCATATCCATCCTTTACATTTATATCGATTATCATCTTGTTTTAATTTTTGTTATATTTCATTTTAGTTTGCAAATTTGCATAATATTTGTAATATCCAATAAATAGAACAAGTTGACATAAGTGGACTATTATTGCCTGAACATCACTGCCTTTTACAGTTTACGAAAATGAAATTTTGAAACTGTACTCAAAATCTGAGTTATATATTCTCTCGTGGCTATATGTTAACGTACATGCTGACGATGCATCTGTAGTGAGCAGACACGTTAGTGAAGGTGAGTAAGCGCAGTATGTTAACATATGTAAAGATTTGTTTCAGCATTTGCTAATACGACTGATTCTCCGTGTTATTCGTTGTCCGTGTCTGTATAAGCATTTCAACTGGAGCGGGCATTTTAAAGTTAACCCTTCACTTTCCATCTTTCTTTTCGCCCACGACAATAATCCTCTCTGGAAAACTTCATTGTAATGTTTATCCTTCATTTGAAAACGTAGCACATAGTGAATCAACTCAGATGTAACCTAACAGTAAAGTAATTATAAGTGTTGATTTCCTGAGCTCCGTTATGGAATCGATATAAAACAAAACAAAAAAATGGGGAGCGCAACATTATCGAGAAGTAGAAGCGAAAGCTCGAAATTTGAATTGTGTTTTTAAATATTTGTCTTTCGAATTGACCTTGATCCCAGAAATAGGAACCAGCAACAATCCATTTCTCGTATGATAGGCTAATACGTAGATTTTTTTTTTTTTTTTTTTTTTTTTTTGAAGTAAGTGTGTTGACTATTGTTAACATCTTTTAATATTTCACAAATTGTTAAAAGATGTCACTCAAGCAAACTCAACACGTTTTATCAATGTTTTTTATATGTAGTGTTAAGTTTTGCATCTTATATTGCATAGATTGCTTTTCTTGTGTCTTTTTATTAGAGAAAGTGTCTATCATTAGAGTTCAAAACAATGTCACGTAACAAGCAAAAGATTTCTCAAAGTACGTCTTTAAGTAATTCCGTACATACTCCTGTTTCGTCACATTCTTTCTTGGAAACCTTTTCTAACGAAAACGGCCAGGATGCTTCAGAATTTCTAAAAAGTTTGATAGGTTTGCACTCATTCATAATTGGAATGAAGATACAAAGAAACAGGTATTTAAACTTTCGTTAGGCAAATTCCCGTATACTTGGTTAGATAACAATCCAGAATATTTATCATGGAAAGATTTGCGTGAAAAATTTTTGGATCAGTTCTCACCGACCCGTTCAGCCCTTCAGGCTACATTGCTATTTCAGCAACGACATCAGTCCGAAGGAGACCGGTTAACCCAGTTTCTATACGATAAATATGATCTTTCACAAAAGATTTCTCCCCCAATGCCTTTCAAATCGTTTGTACTACAAACAATTCTTTCCCTCTTACCAAGGTACACTTATGTCGAAAATTGTTGTCGCATGTCTTTAGAAATTACATAAATAGAAATAACTCTCTTTCTTGTGATAGAAAATGTCACATTTCTTCTTGGAAATAAGCAGAAAAACAAAACACATATTTCCAAAAAATATTTCAATAAAAAATTAAGAAATAAGCAAGTTATAATTAAAAAAAGAAATCTCCGAAACTTTCATCGAAAAATTCTAAGTTCCATTTTCGTAAACGTGGCAAACGCGCAGCGAAATTTACAAAGAGGGAGGGAATTTTATACTTTGTTAGAAATACGTAAATTTGTCATAAGGTTCGCTATTATACATGTGGCACAGCTCTAACAATCATCGCTATTAAGCATTTTACATTTAAACAAAGGACTAAATAGAAATAAGCTACAAAATGTGCGAAGCGATCAGGCATTTTGTGTTAGTGGGTTAGTTATATGCATCTGCCAAGGTACTATCCTTACCCTGCCTTTGTAGAGTAGTCGGTTAAAGTTTGCTCTTTACATACTTTATTTTTCCACGATCATCACTTCGAATCCCATACCCTATAGTAACTTTTTTTTTCTTTAAGAAAAGCTTGAATCTGTGAATTCCTTAAGGAACAATGTTTTGTTCTAATAATGCTCCTTAGTATTATTCTCTTCATTCTAGTTTATTTGAATATTTCTAAATAATTTAGAATTGTGTCTTTAAAAACATTAAAACTGTCAAGTTATAAAAAGCGGAAACTTCATTTATAATCATTTTCATAACCGAAATGAGAAACTTACAAATAGTGGAATTTTATTTTAGTTAACATATGACTAAACTTTCATAAAACAGTAATTAAATAAAACATTTACTCCGCATAGTTTCTGCAAGTAATATGTAGGAAATAGACAGAAATAATGAACGTAAACTATTAGATGTCGATTAAAAATTAATAGGGATAGTTCTAAAGCCAAGTAGAAAATTCTCTCTGCTTCATGAAAATAATAAACATTTTACAAAAATAATGGTATTTTTGCTGAATCGGAAATTTGTTTAGTAAATAAGTAAATAAAATAAATAAATAAATAAAATACTATTACATAATGCAATCACTCTGACTCGATAACTTGAAGAGAAACTGTATCGGCCGCGATCCTGTGCGGCCTGGCGTGTGCGCCTGTGGTTCGTGTAGTCTCGGATTCGATTTTCGTTAGGAGATCATTAAAACTTTACTTTAACTAGCATTTATTTTCGTTGATGATCCGTCTCCTTTAGCCTAAAGGACTTAAACGTGGAACGTGAAACTAATTTTTCATTAATGTTCATTTCATTTTTAAATAGAATTGTAACAACACGATTCTGCTCTCTCTTCTCACTAAATTTATATTTGCCTTTCTTGTTTGATGTGTGCGTCTGTGTGTGTCAAAACATTCCACTGAAAGATAACTGCAAGGCCTGTAAGTGTAAAAAGCGCTTGAGAATAACAGAAAAGATAAGTTATTTGATTTTAAGGGATTGTCAAAATTCAATCAAGCGAGCCAGTGAAATTTGTCGTGTAGAATATACGGGGTTGAGGAACGGGGGTAATTGCCACAAGATCCTAATTAAATGGTCAAAGCAAGGAAGTAATTTAACTGTTTACAATGAATTTTGAACATACGCAGTTAACATGTGGATTGACTGCGATCTTGTGTGGAGAATGGAAATTGTAATTAGTTGGTTGATAATTTTTAAACTGGTGTGAACAGTGAAAACGTGCTTTGAAAATCCAGACGAATGCAACTGTGTGTCTAATTATTTTTACATATTTCTTTTTAAACCCTGGGTTTACAGTTATACTCGGTTAATAATTTTAAATTAATTGTTGATTCTATTTCATGAGTCTTAGAATATATTTAACTACTTTGCCAAGCTTATATTAGAGACCTATAGGCCCAATTTTTGGAAGCTAGAAATCTGAAATTTAATTATAAGTCACGATGCTTCAGCGAGAGATCAACTTTTATATCCACCATTATGATTCTCATTGTGTCTTTTTTGATTAATTGCAACCCATCACGGATCACACATCAATCACTTTCTCACAATCCTATGAGCTCTAAGACTGATGGGTTGGATGGTTAGAAGTTTAACGTAACTTGCAGCACCGAGGCTATGAGACATGGGCCTACAGCCTAACGTGTCATTCCAAACCAGATAAACTCACACTGAAAATCGAACCCAGGTCTTCCGCACCGAACACTAAGCCAGAGTGTACTTCCATTTTTTTCATTTATCGTTGCAACAATTATTTTTAAGTTCAAGATCGATTGGCATAGTCTTGTTTAGCCTAAATGTCATAATCATAAAATGTTACATTTCTTCTGGATATGACACGAACTTTTATACTTAGTCGAGCTTAGTTTTCATCAGTTCACTTCAATTCAAATATGCATTCTGAGAGGAGGAAGAAGGTCCAAACCAACCATCACAATATTTTTCAAATAAAACAACTCTTCCGTTACAATGATCGGACATCTTTGCTATTAAAGAAATAAATGTAGACATTTTACGTTTTTCTCTGAAGGAATCAGATGCAGGTTAACACACATACAGCCTACTCTTTCCACCGATGGCCAAAATTTATCGCGATCCGGAATCCAAAAAATTTATTTTCCGGAATCGGTAAGTTTACTTTCCGGATTTCGGAAAAATTTCAATGTCGGAACAATTCCGGAATTTAGAAATATTCCGGACTTCGGAAAAAATACGAAGCTTTTCCGACATCGGAATTTTACTGAAATTCGGATTTTTCCGAATTCCGAATTTTTTCCAAAATCGGAATTTTCCGAAATTCAGAATGTTTCTGATTTTACTTTCCGAATTCCGGGAAGTAAAAATTCTGGAATTGGCCATCGCTATTTCCTATTTCAGTTGTACTTATTTTACCGGTAAATTCTATACATACATTAAACAGAATTTATTGTTACGAAGTAAATTAAAAATGAATCAAATAGGGTCTATATGTGATTTAAAGTGGTTCAAGTATATATAATTTAAACGAATGTTGCCTTCACTTGCGGCTAAGGGGTATCCTTGTGAAAGGAATGAGGGCACTTTGGATTCGATTCAGGCCCAAAAATGTAAACGGGAGTGGAGGCCCGGAGGCTGAAGTTAGGGGAGGCCCGATCCAACCATATTATAGTTCATTTGCAAGCCTACCAAGAAAATTTTAGGGGGCAGCAAAAATTTAGGGGGGGCAGTAACCCTAGACCTCTTGGATACGGGCCTGATTCGATTATCGGTGAATGTGCATTTGTCCAAATTAAACGCGTGTCTGTAAGTCTACGTCTTATATAACCTCGGTGCTGTAAGAAGTATTCTAGATGTCATTGAACGAAACTGAGGTATATACATATATACTGTTACTAGTTCTGAAGTTAAGCGTGTTTGGTTATTGAAACGCCTGGAGAACACAAGTTACATTATGCACATTCAAAGGTAAAGCTGAAAGAAAACGCCTCTGGCTGTGTTTCGTGTGATACTGTAGGGCTGTTAAGTAAGGACTCAATTCACACTACCAAATATCTGATATAACAACCAATCAAAATTCGATAAAAGGGAGTTCGTGTCTAGTAAATGCCACGTAATACATGAGATTTTTTGTAGATAGACATTCACTTACATTTGAATGGTAGGCGTTATGAGGGAAGCAAGAATTCATTTCATAACGCTTCTTGACGAAGGCTACAGCGCTAAGCAAGCCGCGGAACTTGTAGGCATTCACCCTAGAACAGGTCAGCGGTGGGCACATAGATATCGTGTTACCGGGGAAACAATTCGTCGTCGTGGTAATGGGAGACGGCGAGTTACCACAAACGAGCAAGACCGCCGTCTGGTTGAACAAGCCAAGGAAACTCCCCATTCAAATTCGCGTCAACTGCGACAAGCCGCTGACTTTCCTGGATCACGTCAAACAGCCATTGGGCGACTCAGGGAGGCTAATCTCTTCACTCGGCGTGCAGCCATTAAGGAATTTCTTTCTGCGGAACACATCAGACGACGACGTCAATTTGCAGAGGAAAATATGCATAGGAACTGAACAAGTGTCATTTTCAGCGATGAATGTATATTTTCTTCTGCAAATGATGGACCAGTCTGTGTCTTTCGTGAGAAAGGTTCCAGGTTCGATCCTCGATACATATGGCACAAGCGTTCCAGCGGACGCATATCAGTGGCTTTCTGGGGCTGGATCTCTGCAGATGGATTTGGGTATCTTCACAGGATTGATGGGCGTCTTACAGGTGCGCAGTATAAGTTCATCTTGGAGAATATTATGCTGCCATCTGTTCGCAAACGTTATCCTGAGGGAGCAATCCATTTTCAACACGATCGGTCACCTGTCCGTATGTCACGAGTTGTCCAAGAGTGGCTGGCAGAGCAAAATGATGTAGAGGTAACCAATTGTCCTCCACGCGGAGCAGATTTTAACCATGTATGGGTAAAATTTCTGGGCAGAGGTAAAGAGGTGTTTGAGGGAGAAATGGGCTAATGAAGTTCCTAGAACTTCCAATGACCTCTGGGATTCGGTCGTTAATACTTGGGAAGATCTTGCTGCGAATGGCACGGGCTATGTCCATCGAATGATAGAAAGAATGCCTCGTCAAATGTTAGCGGTTGTTGAAGAAGGTGGTCACTGGACATCACATTAAGAACGTGTTTAGTTTCAAACAGCCCTTTTAAGGGCTACATTTCATCCATAAAATGTTATGTGAATTGTGATTAAGCACGCAGAAAAAATTGTGATGTAATCATCGAAATATATTTAAAAAAAAAAAACTAAAATGTGCTTTGAGTGGGATTCGATCTCACAACCCTCACTGAGTAAAACCGAAATGCTACCTCTACTCTAGCCTCTAACTAGCAGTTACTGGCGACCAATACCTTGCACAATTGCTGCCAAGCCGCCAAAATTTCATACGTAACATTCCTTCGTAATTAAAAATTATATACAGGAAAGATACCTAATTACTACCATTGTTTGGCATTATTAAGAAGACGTCTCTTGCATTGAAAACGTAGGGCTTCATTATTGACTGATGAAAAGGAAAATGCAATAGTCGAAAATTGTATTTTCTTTGCAAGTGATTTAAAGCAAATTCGTATTCATAACCAAACTTAAAATGAAGTTGGGTTGACTTTGAGTTTAACATCCCGTTCAGCAGCGTTGCTATATTAGACGTGGACCTACTAACTCACGTGGAATCCGAACCACATGAGCTCCCACCGGGAATCGAATCCGAGTACTCTACGCCATTAAAATAAAGTGGATTCGTATCTCTAAAGTAGGATAAATTTCTTAAAGTACTTTTGAAATTATTAACGAGATTTTCGCGTGTTTCCAAAGCAAATTTGATAAACCTTACTGAATTTTGATTATTATTTTTTTTTTTTATACTTCTGAACCATACCTATTATTTGGTATCAAATATACAGAATGTTTCAAAACAATACCGATAACGTTTGGGAGGTGATTCCTGAACCAAGACAAGGCAAAAAATATGGACCAACCTGGATTCACAAATGTTTCCTTTCGGAGTTATAGGGTGCCGAAAACATGAAAAAAAAAAGAAAAAAAAAGAATTTTAAAGGTCCATAGGTCAAAAACTACCATTGGGACCTACTGTAGTCGGGTCAAGACTTCACTTAGAAACTAATATGTGCGTTATCCAAAAATACATGTTTCAGAATCTTAAGGTACTCACGCAACAATTTTTATAGAGGGAGTTTGGCTAAAGGCATATAATTTGAAGTACTCACCAACTACCTTTATAAAAATTGTTGTGGAAGTACCGCAGGATTGTGAAGCTTGGATATTTGGAGAGAGTGACCTACACTGAGAAAAATCCATTATCCGGACAGCGGTATATTGTACAAATACAAGGATTCGTTATGTTTACTAAGGAAATCTGTACGGAGCGTACTTTATCCATATACTACACAGGTGCTGCCTTTTACCCGCTTAGATATTACATCATGTCTCTGCAGGATGTCTGACATCTAACAATCTTCTGTATTTTACATACGTATACGTATGTTAAATACTTCAGCTATATGTTATATACGTCCATCTGTGTGTGAGATCCAGACCGCCTATAGACACTCTTTCTTTCGAAATTGCTGACGTCATTGAACTACCGTCTTTTGCTTGCGAAACGAGGTTGTTTACAAACGGAAAAGAAGAGAGGAAAGAAACAAAAGCCTAGGTAAGTACAATAGTTAACTATTACTTTAGTTAAATATTCCATTAATTATATATTCTTTTAGTGTAACTTGCTTTAATATAGTACTAAGTAAGTAATATAGTTTATGACTACAATTCTTACATTTGTAACTCGTTAATGATTGAGGAGAATGGAATGGGTGAATCTGAATTTTGAGAAATCTTTGAATATTAATGTTTTGAAACATTTTACGTTTCAAGGTATGAAAATGAATGTTATGTGTTTATTCATTCCGTTTTATATGTGACGATTTAGTACTTGGTGCAGAGTTACTACAGGACTGCTTATCATAATTGCTAAGAAACCGTTTCCAGCGCGAAAATTTCCTTCTGTAGTGAAGATTTAGGATTTAGATTTCTGGGCTTTCGGCATCAATAGCCTTGTTAGTCCGTCACACATGAGGGATGACGTCCCTCGGTGAGCACATTATCCGGGGAAAGGAAGGGAAGAAAGGATTGAGGAAGGAAGAAGACGGCCTGGGATCTATATGTTAGGTACCACTCCGGCATTTGCCTGCTGTGAATGAGGAAAACCCAAGGAAACCTCATTCAGGATGGCTGGACTTAAAATTTTTTGATACTTTTTCGACCGAGTTCCCCACCGGGATCGAACCCGGGACCGTTCGCACCGAAGGCGAGAGCATTAGCGACTACGCTACGCGGGGCCACTTGAGTAGTCTAGAAAACTCATTTTTACTAGGATATTTACAAGATTTTTTTTGGCTCTTAGTTTAACGCCCCATGATTGTACAGCGGTGGACACTTCTAAATGGTACAGCCATATGGAGATTTACGGCTAAGGTGTACCATTTAGAAGTGTCCACCGCTGTACATCAATGTAAGTGAGAAGGTGACGATGAGATACATGATAATGGTGGAATCAAGAAAATGTAAGGAAACTGGAAAGTCTTAAGAATAACCACACCTACAGTGTTTACCAAAAGCCTATTTGTCGGGAGCAGGAATCGAACCAGGGACCTAACGGGTCAGAGGTAAGCGCTCTACTACAGAGCTTTCTTTTGTTTAAAGAACTTGTTTACATTGAAATATATATATTTTACGAAGATATTGACATATTTTACAGCTTCACTGAAATTTAAAAAAAAAAGTAGTCATGGAGAGCTTACTTGTTAGGTTATTTTTTTTAAATTTAATTTTATTTTTATTTATTTATTTATTTTTGCTTGTTATGTTCCCTAGTTAATTAATGTTTGGGTTACTGAAAATTAAAACATTTTTAGTATTATTGTTATGTCATCAGTTTGGAACCAAAAAGTTAGAATTTTTTTCTTGTGTTTTCATATAGGAAGTTGGTGAGTTTGTGCCTTAGCATTGGTTTGGTTTCTAGAACGTAATTGAAGGTCATGTTCAGTTGAGTCTTGGCGGGTTTGGGTTCGTGAAGTGTGAGGCACTGCTTGTGCCCCTAGCTTCTGTCTGTGATGTTTCCTGGCTTTGGGCTGTGACGTATTTATGTTGAGGAGTACCAACGCAGGCCGCGTGATATACCTACAACAAACCTTCAAGAGCTACGAGTGCCAGGTGTTTGAATTTCTGCTTTCGTTACGGCGTGACTAATGCAGTATAGTACTAGGTTCAAATTCTATGGCTGGTAAAAACGGTATATTACTTTCGTGGTGTGGTAAGAAATACAACGTAATAGTTATTAATTTAATTAGTGTTTCTTCATAGTATTGTTTCACTATTTCTAGAAGGAATTAAGTATTAACGAAGTAATGAATAAGCAAAAGCACACTTGACGTTTACTATTTCTCATACTCCATTGAGAATGTTTTGATCCTCAGTTGCGCAAACATCCAGTGTTTCTTGTTGTTGTTGTTGCTTACACTGCCTTACAGATGAGTTCCCTCGTGGCTAAGTGATTAGTGTACACGCCTTTGGCGTGGGACACCCGGGTTCTATTCCCAGTCGGAGCTTATGTGGTTCGAATTCCACGTTAATCTGTAGGTCCGAGTCTCATACAGCCTTGCTGCTGAAAAGAGCGTTAAAATCAACTCCGCAATGCTTTACAGATGCAATTGTTCGATTCCGAGTCCGGGCAGGGGGCGACTTTTATATATACAATCCAAGCATTTTAGTTATCAGTCAGTGATGCTATATATATATTACAAAATTGAAAGTGACTATGTTTGTGATTCATAATCTCTTAGGGCCGCGGTGGCTCAGTGGTAGAGCGTTCACCTCTGGTGCTTAGGGTCCCGGGTTCGATCCCAGCCCCCGCCAAATGAACTTTGTGGTGGACAAACACCGTGTGCGTGGGTTTCCTCGGGGTTCTCCCGTTTCCTCCCACTTTCTTCATTCCACCATTTCATTCATTACTCATCATCACCGTCTCCTTTAGCCTAACCGGTATAACCGTGAGACGTAAAACTCAAAGATTTCATTTCATTTCGGCTCTTCTCGCAACCAGTGTTGCCAAAATGTTGACAATAAGTTTGCGAAACGAGAGGTGACGACTCCAATTTTGGGTGAAAAGTCGCTATAAAAAATAATCGAGAAATTCATTGTCTATAAGCATTGTTTTAAAGTTGTAGATGTAAACTAAACAATATGTTCTACTCACTGGGGGGGGGGATGACGGATACATGCCCCCTCCAATCTTGGAACTGAGGGGGACTTCTCCCCAATAATCCGATTTGAAATGTGTTTTTTGGGAGAAATTTGATTTTTGTCCGATTGCTACAAAGGAACGTGAGATAAAATACACGTCTCCCAGAATAAGACTCAAATCTGCAGCCTCCCAACGCTGAAGACAACTCTGATCCTCCACAACATTGTTTTTCAACTTCATAAGTATTTTGGACATCGCAAAAAAAAAAAAAAAAAAAAAAGTATGGTAACGGTCTTACCCTTCCCCCCCAATGTTGAAGACAGATTTGCACCGCTGGTTCTACTCACATCTTTGTAAACAGAGTGCAACCAATCCTTGAATTCAGGGGTCATTTCAGATTGTTTCGGGTACTTTTGTTCATATTGTGGAGTCAAAATAGTTCCGAAAGAATTAACACTACAGTACTTACGTTAAGCAATTTTTTGAAAAAAAAAGCAGAATAATTAAAAGACCCCAAAGGACAAATATAACAAACACCCTCTTCGCCTTTATTCACGCATTTATAGCTAATCTTGTTGCTATCGGTAATGATGTATTACGTGTGTGTCTCAACGGAAACTGCGAACTAAAGGACATCAAGTTTGTAGTTGTTCTTCGTTAGAGGGCAAGGGTAACATAACAATGCAGGATTGTGGGGCAGTGAGTACGCTGTATTTCCAAACTCATCACTTGCGCTGATTAAAACAAACAAACAGAAAAAAAGAACGTAAAAACTGTTTTGAACTAATAATGCTTCTCTACAGATGAACATTTTGTTTGCAGCAAAAGGTCGCTAAATGTGCAAGTAACTAAATCGTCATTTAAAAATCACCGAAAAAAAGTCTCCAATCGGAAAAAAAATTTTTGTCGCTATCGTAGAGCGACCATACGTCCCGTTTTGACCGGGACAGTCCCATTTTAGGGGCGTGTCCCGGCTGTCCCGTTAGTAGATGGAAAAAAGTAGTATTCGTACCGTTTTATGCAAATGAAAGAAGTAAATAACAAACCCAGTACCTTTACTCCTTTTAAAAGTAATTATAATTAATAACAACAAAGAAGCAAAAATTGAACTGAAATTCCCTATATTAAACATACTCTATAGTTCGCAGTACTGCTCGAAAGGCAGCATAGGCTTTAGCAGTTTGTGTGTTGAACAAACTTCAATGTGTCTTTCCTTTTTCATAAGTGCCCGCTCTGTAACAACTGGGGAAACTGATATCAAGGCAGGGGCCGCGGTGGCTCAGTGGTAGAGCGTTCACCTCTGGTGCTTGGGGTCCCGGGTTCGATCCCAGCCCCCGCCAAGTGAACTTTGTGGTGGACAAACACCGTGTGCGTGGGTTTTCTCGGGGTTCTCCCGTTTCCTCCCACTTTCTTCATTCCACCATTTCATTCATCACTCATCATCTCCGTCTCCTTTAGCCTAACCGGCATAACCGTGGGACGTAAAACTCAAAGATTTCATTTCATTTCATACTCCATTGAGATGTTTTGATCCTCAGTTGCGCAAACATCCAGTGCTTCTTGTTGTTGTTGTTGCTTACACTGCCTTACAGATGAGTTCCCTCGTGGCTAAGTGATTAGTGTACACGCCTTTGGCGTGGGACACCCGGGTTCTATTTCCAGTCGGAGCTTATGTGGTTCGAATTCCACGTTAATCTGTAGGTCCGAGTCTCATACAGCCTTGCTGCTGAAAAGAGCGTTAAAATCAACTCCGCAATGCTTTACAGATGCAATTGTTCGATTCCGAGTCCGGGCAGGGGGCTACTTTTATATATACAATCCAAGCATTTTAGTTATCAGTCAGTGATGCTATATATATATTACAAAATTGAAAGTGACTATGTTTGTGATTCATAATCTCTTAGGGCCGCGGTGGCTCAGTGGTAGAGCGTTCACCTCTGGTGCTTAGGGTCCCGGGTTCGATCCCAGCCCCCGCCAAATGAACTTTGTGGTGGACAAACACCGTGTGCGTGGGTTTCCTCGGGGTTCTCCCGTTTCCTCCCACTTTCTTCATTCCACCATTTCATTCATTACTCATCATCACCGTCTCCTTTAGCCTAACCGGTATAACCGTGAGACGTAAAACTCAAAGATTTCATTTCATTTCGGCTCTTCTCGCAACCAGTGTTGCCAAAATGTTGACAATAAGTTTGCGAAACGAGAGGTGACGACTCCAATTTTGGGTGAAAAGTCGCTATAAAAAATAATCGAGAAATTCATTGTCTATAAGCATTGTTTTAAAGTTGTAGATGTAAACTAAACAATATGTTCTACTCACTGGGGGGGGATGACGGATACATGCCCCCTCCAATCTTGGAACTGAGGGGGAATTCTCCCCAATAATCCGATTTGAAATGTGTTTTTTGGGAGAAATTTGATTTTTGTCCGATTGCTACAAAGGAACGTGAGATAAAATACACGTCTCCCAGAATAAGACTCAAATCTGCAGCCTCCCAACGCTGAAGACAACTCTGATCCTCCACAACATTGTTTTTCAACTTCATAAGTATTTTGGACATCGCAAAAAAAAAAAAAAAAAAAAAATATGGTAACGGTCTTACCCTTCCCCCCCCCCAATGTTGAAGACAGATTTGCACCGCTGGTTCTACTCACATCTTTGTAAACAGAGTGCAACCAATCCTTGAATTCAGGGGTCATTTCAGATTGTTTCGGGTACTTTTGTTCATATTGTGGAGTCAAAATAGTTCCGAAAGAATTAACACTACAGTACTTACGTTAAGCATTTTTTGAAAAAAAAAGCAGAATAATTAAAAGACCCCAAAGGACAAATATAACAAACACCCACTTCGCCTTTATTCACGCATTTATAGCTAATCTTGTTGCTATCGGTAATGATGTATTACGTGTGTGTCTCAACGGAAACTGCGAACTAAAGGACATCAAGTTTGTAGTTGTTCTTCGTTAGAGGGCAAGGGTAACATAACAATGCAGGATTGTGGGGCAGTGAGTACGCTGTATTTCCAAACTCATCACTTGCGCTGATTAAAACAAACAAACAGAAAAAAAGAACGTAAAAACTGTTTTGAACTAATAATGCTTCTCTACAGATGAACATTTTGTTTGCAGCAAAAGGTCGCTAAATGTGCAAGTAACTAAATCGTCATTTAAAAATCACCGAAAAAAAGTCTCCAATCGGAAAAAAAATTTTTGTCGCTATCGTAGAGCGACCATACGTCCCGTTTTGACCGGGACAGTCCCATTTTAGGGGCGTGTCCCGGCTGTCCCGTTAGTAGATGGAAGAAAGTAGTATTCGTACCGTTTTATGCAAATGAAAGAAGTAAATAACAAACCCAGTACCTTTACTCCTTTTAAAAGTAATTATAATTAATAACAACAAAGAAGCAAAAATTGAACTGAAATTCCCTATATTAAACATACTCTATAGTTCGCAGTACTGCTCGAAAGGCAGCATAGGCTTTAGCAGTTTGTGTGTTGAACAAACTTCAACGTGTCTTTCCTTTTTCATAAGTGCCCGCTCTGTAACAACTGGGGAAACTGATATCAAGGAAGGGGCCGCGGTGGCTCAGTGGTAGAGCGTTCACCTCTGGTGCTTGGGGTCCCGGGTTCGATCCCAGCCCCCGCCAAGTGAACTTTGTGGTGGACAAACACCTTGTGCGTGGGTTTTCTCGGGGTTCTCCCGTTTCCTCCCACTTTCTTCATTCCACCATTTCATTCATCACTCATCATCACCGTCTCCTTTAGCCTAACCGGCATAACCGTGGGACGTAAAACTCAAAGATTTCATTTCATTTCATACTCCATTGAGAATGTTTTGATCCTCAGTTGCGCAAACATCCAGTGCTTCTTGTTGTTGTTGTTGCTTACACTGCCTTACAGATGAGTTCCCTCGTGGCTAAGTGATTAGTGTACACGCCTTTGGCGTGGGACACCCGGGTTCTATTCCCAGTCGGAGCTTATGTGGTTCGAATTCCACGTTAATCTGTAGGTCCGAGTCTCATACAGCCTTGCTGCTGAAAAGAGCGTTAAAATCAACTCCGCAATGCTTTACAGATGCAATTGTTCGATTCCGAGTCCGGGCAGGGGGCGACTTTTATATATACAATCCAAGCATTTTAGTTATCAGTCAGTGATGCTATATATATATTACAAAATTGAAAGTGACTATGTTTGTGATTCATAATCTCTTAGGGCCGCGGTGGCTCAGTGGTAGAGCGTTCACCTCTGGTGCTTAGGGTCCCGGGTTCGATCCCAGCCCCCGCCAAATGAACTTTGTGGTGGACAAACACCGTGTGCGTGGGTTTCCTCGGGGTTCTCCCGTTTCCTCCCACTTTCTTCATTCCACCATTTCATTCATTACTCATCATCACCGTCTCCTTTAGCCTAACCGGTATAACCGTGAGACGTAAAACTCAAAGATTTCATTTCATTTCGGCTCTTCTCGCAACCAGTGTTGCCAAAATGTTGACAATAAGTTTGCGAAACGAGAGGTGACGACTCCAATTTTGGGTGAAAAGTCGCTATAAAAAATAATCGAGAAATTCATTGTCTATAAGCATTGTTTTAAAGTTGTAGATGTAAACTAAACAATATGTTCTACTCACTGGGGGGGGGATGACGGATACATGCCCCCTCCAATCTTGGAACTGAGGGGGACTTCTCCCCAATAATCCGATTTGAAATGTGTTTTTTGGGAGAAATTTGATTTTTGTCCGATTGCTACAAAGGAACGTGAGATAAAATACACGTCTCCCAGAATAAGACTCAAATCTGCAGCCTCCCAACGCTGAAGACAACTCTGATCCTCCACAACATTGCTTTTCAACTTCATAAGTATTTTGGACATCGCAAAAAAAAAAGTATGGTAACGGTCTTACCCTTCCCCCCCAATGTTGAAGACAGATTTGCGCCGCTGGTTCTACTCACATCTTTGTAAACAGAGTGCAACCAATCCTTGAATTCAGGGGTCATTTCAGATTGTTTCGGGTACTTTTGTTCATATTGTGGAGTCAAAATAGTTCCGAAAGAATTAACACTACAGTACTTACGTTAAGCAATTTTTTGAAAAAAAAAAGCAGAATAATTAAAAGACCCCAAAGACAAATATAACAAACACCCACTTCGCCTTTATTCACGCATTTATAGCTAATCTTGTTGCTATCGGTAATGATGTATTACGTGTGTGTCTCAACGGAAACTGCGAACTAAAGGACATCAAGTTTGTAGTTGTTCTTCGTTAGAGGGCAAGGGTAACATAACAATGCAGGATTGTGGGGCAGTGAGTACGCTGTATTTCCAAACTCATTACTTGCGCTGATTAAAACAAACAAACAGAAAAAAAGAACGTAAAAACTGTTTTGAACTAATAAAGCTTCTCTACAGATGAACATTTTGTTTGCAGCAAAAGGTCGCTAAATGTGCAAGTAACTAAATCGTCATTTAAAAATCACCGAAAAAAAGTCTCCAATCGGAAAAAATTTTTTTGTCGCTATCGTAGAGCGACCATACGTCCCGTTTGACCGGGACAGTCCCATTTTAGGGGCGTGTCCCGGCTGTCCCGTTAGTAGATGGAAAAAAATAGTATTCGTACCGTTTTATGCAAATGAAAGAAGTAAATAACAAACCCAGTACCTTTACTCCTTTTAAAAGTAATTATAATTAATAACAACAAAGAAGCAAACATTGAACTGAAATTCCCTATATTAAACATACTCTATAGTTCGCAGTACTGCTCGAAAGGCAGCATAGGCTTTAGCAGTTTGTGTGTTGAACAAACTTCAACGTGTCTTTCCTTTTTCATAAGTGCCCGCTCTGTAACAACTGGGGAAACTGATATCAAGGCAGGGGGCGCGGTGGCTCAGTGGTAGAGCGTTCACCTCTGGTGCTTGGGGTCCCGGGTTCGATCCCAGCCCCCGCCAAGTGAACTTTGTGGTGGACAAACGCCGTGTGCGTGGGTTTTCTCGGGGTTCTCCCGTTTCCTCCCTCATTCTTCATTCCGCCTTTTCACTCATCTCTCATAATCACCGTCTCCTTTAGCCTAACCGGCATAACCGTGGGACGTAAAACTCAAAGATTTCATTTTTTGATATCAAGGCACTGCACAAAGGTAGACCTAAAAGTCTAGGGTTGCCAGAACTGAAAATTTTATGGTCACCCTACGCTATAGTGGATGTCGAATTCTCCTGATTTAGCGACTTTTCCCAAAAGTGGCAACATTGACCCCCACCGAACAACACCCCCGACATCTTTAGCCTAGCAAGCATAATAGTGGGACGTAAAACTTAAAGATTTCATTTCATTTCGAACAACACCCCCAGAAACCTACTGTTATACCATTCCCAAAACACCCTTTTGTACAGTTCTCCCTATTCGAAAAACCTGTAAATAGCAGGGTTCATACATAAATATGGAACTCAATTTCCCTGAATTTTCCAGGTTTTCCAGGTATTAATTTTGCCATTTCCAGGTATAGTGGAAGAAACTAACAATATGAGAACACATAAATTTTAAGAATAATATATTTATATATTTGAGAATGGCCACCCTTCTCTCCAATGAACGATTGCAATTAAATATTGAGTCACAATAAACTAAATAATTAAAATAAATAAAATTTAAGTTGAAAAATATTAAGTTGAGAAGCCTACTAAGGGAATTAATTAAATACTTTTGTTCCGTACTTGAATACATTCAAAATATACAAAAATATTGGGAAAGAAAAAAGTGCCCGCGAGATTTTAACCGATTCTTGTAGTATTCGACGACAGAAATCGATTATTGAAAGAATTTTCAAAATCGGCGCAGGCAAACATGGAGAAAATCGTATTTTCATGTACCAGTTCAAAATGGGGAAGGAAAAAGGGCCCGTGAGTTTGAACCGCTACGACGTATGTCCACGAATGTGCCCGTCTTCTCAAATTTAGTTAATTACTGTGACACTGAAACATGTGACACAGAGTCACATTGTGGATGACTCTGCAATCGGCAACCACTGGACACATGCTCCTCCCGCCCTACAGTTTGATTATTTCGATCCATTCCTCACGTGCTAATGGCATCTGCAAGAAAGATGTAAGTGTAACGTTCAATTGGCAATAGCTTTTCACCAAATTAAGCTGCATGAAATCTGATTGCATATTTGACATACTGAGAAAGTTCTAACCCGTGGCCATATGTATCATATATCCCACCAGTTCATAATAAAAATTTTGAACACAAAATTACGGTCGTCCGTGTGACGTACTCCCAAAAGGCCTAATGTGTATCACCCACCTCACATTCAATGTAACCACATCCGTGTAGAATTTAGAAAGGAACTTCTTATGATGTATACAGGATGTCTCAAAAGTTCCTTAACATAGGGTAACTCTGTTATCAGAGTTACAACAAAATGTAAGAGGAAAAAAAAATCTCGAAATATGACGTTTTCAATCTAAAGTGAACACTTAAAAAAAATCGGACGAGATGTTTGTGCTGTATACTCTTTATGCACCCAATTTTAAATGAAAATGCAACGTTGCCATTTACCTGAACCCACAACATAAGTGAATGAAGTTACTGTTTGAAACGGAGGCTGGCCATCAACATGTTAGCGTAAAAGACAGTAACTTCACTCACTTATGTTGTGGGTCCAGGTAAATGGCAACGTTCCATTTTCATTTCAGATTGGGCGCATAAAGAGTGTACAGCGCAAACGGGCCATCCGATTTTAAAAATTCCTTCACTTTAGATTGGACACATCATAGTTGGAGATGCTTTCCCCTCCGACATTTTGTTGTAACTCGGATAATAACAGTTACCCTATGTCAGGGGACTTTTGAGGCACCCTGTATATCTTATTTAATATATGTTTGATGTCACTATAACTGTAGTATAATTTAGTTTGTTTAAATTTACAATTTAATACAAGTAGATTCGGATTTACATGCGTAGGATTTTGTATGCATCTAACTAATGAATTCTTTTATATTCATACTTAACTTAGTGACTTCGCTTTGGACTGCAACTGATTATTGTAACCCATTATTGCTTGAGAAGAAACAAGATATCCGAATCTTCATTTGGAGAAATCAAAGGTCTATTGGAAAGCTGGGAATTACAACCATTAATTTCTACATTTCAAGGTGCGTAAATTATATATTCTGTGTTTACTATTACTATTATTGGGTTTAGAATTAATCAAGCACTTCATGATATTTTAGGGGATCAAGATGGGTGCCGGATAGATAAGTATTTGAGCGTCAGGCTCTTATTTCTTTTCAATTTAATATTTAATCAATGATTATTTTTTCCCTCATTATTCCACCAAATCGTATTCCAAGATCATAAATTTTCATTACTCATTTGTGACCGTCAGCCTACATAACATATTCGTAGGACGTAAAACAAAGATTTCGTTATTTTTTTGTTTCTATCTCTTTTCTCCATAGCTGTGAAAAATAATGCCTTCAACATCATAAATTTGTATGCCACTTGCCTGCTTTCGCCTTCAGTCGTCTTACTCTTCGGACATCACGAAGCAAAGCAGGTACTTTGCAGTTGGCATAGTTTTGAAAGGATGTGACATAACATAATGATGTTTTTGTTGCGATGTTCAGTACCGTAGATAATTAAACAATGCTAGTAAACAAATCGAGTAGCAATTGTAATTTTTTAGCGTACATGCCTTTCAGACCGGCCATTTTTTTTACAACATATTGTTATTTCTACTCTATATGAAATATATTCTGAGGTTGTGTTTTGGGGGACGTGGTAGCTCAGTTGTGGAGCGTTCACCTCTCCTGCGTGAAGTTCCTGGATCGATCCCAGCACGTGCTAAATGGGCTTTGTGTTGGAGAAACACTGTGTGTGATTTTTCTCGGGGTTTTCCCGTTTTCTCACACATTTTTCATTCTACTATTCCATTCATTCTCATCATCATCGTCTCCTTGAGCATACCCGGCATAATCGTGGAACGTAAAACTCAAAAATGTCATTTCATTTCATTTCATATAAACTTTGTTGTAAAGTAACCTGATAGCTGAAGATACTTTGCAACGCATACAAAAAAGTATTTTCAGCATACGAACATAATGTTTCTGTGCAGTGTTTTCTCTCCTGTATGGATACATTTCACTTCCTACACAAAACTGCATGCAGTCTACAAATATTGAGGTTGGACTTACGGTACCGGTGTCAGTACTTAGTACGAATTATTGATATTTGTAAAGAAAATTATGTATTTTCTGGTACCGACATAGGAATCACATTCTGATAGTTTAGTATGTCCCACAAAAATGGCAACTCAAGAACAGCAAAAATCTTTGAGATCTGATTTGCCTTGGTTGCTCTTTATATCCAAGAATATCATCCCAACGTAATCAGTGGAAGATTTACGGGATTTGAGGCTTTCAGGCTGAAGCTCACCCAAATTACAGGATTTCTTTTTTAAAAAAAAATCTGATGTTAGTCATTCCTATGCGTCTACGCTTCAAGCCCTTCAAAAAGTCTAGTTGTTTCTAAATAAAGGAAGTCTTTCTGTATGAAGTCCCTCTCAAACTATTTTTCTGAATCCGCCGCTGTTCGTAATTTATTTTCCAACAAGAAATCCATCCCGACATTTACCTGAATAGGAAATTTTCCTAAAGTTAGATGGCAGGAGGTACCCGTAGTAATAATTTCCTATCTGAGGGGTTACGTTTGATCGGTGCAAAGTAGCCCCGATTAGAGGCTGAAACAACCTTCTCCCAGTTTTATTTTTCTATGACTTTAAAACGTTTCACACTTCAATTTCAACTATTGTCTCAAAGTCCCATTATACACAGAGTATTCTACGAAACTGACTTGACTTTGACGAAAATTCTTGTAGGTGATATCTTTCAAATTTTGCCGGCCTTTACAGTGACTGCTTTCCATACCTCTACAACAAACCCTTCAGGTAATTAGAACTGATGTTAACCGCCAATCAAATAGGCAAAACCCAGTTAGATGTGATATCTTACGGTAACAGTTGAAACTTTCTCTTTACAGTCCATCATTTTACCGACAGAGGACTGTGAAACTTTTGCCGTATTTTGTGTAAAGTTAATCCTGAAGTGCAAAATAATCCCGTCTTATGGTACTTACAGAAGATTAGTTAGCAATTTTCACATTAATTTTAAAGATGACAACAGTTGGAGCCTAGGGCTGTGTGATATTTAGATCGAACGGTTGATATTTTCAAATATCAAAACATCGATATCGAAATTTTTGATCTATATATCCATATTTTTTTTTATCTCTTTCGTATTTCTATATTTTCGATTTTTGATATTGTTTATATTTCGATATTGCTGTATTTTTCGATATTTCGAACAAGTTTCGATAGTTTGTCGATATCGATTATCTATATCTAAATTCGGATATCGCAAAGCCCTATCGAACCCTTCGGAAATGAAGTTTTTGGCTATGGACCTTATTAGGGATGCACACGAGACAAGACGAGACATAATTTTTGTTACGAAATTCGAGACGAGACAGAGCTCTTCCAATAGAAACGCATCCAGTTTTCGAGACGATACATACTTTTCGCGGCACCTTTTCGAGAGGAGACAATCTCAAATCTTTTCTCTTGCGCATCCCTAGACTTGATCATGAGTTATCAAAAAAAAAAATGTTAATGAGAAATAACATGTAAATACAATATAGGTAGCTAAAACATTTTTGTTTTTATTCTTCAGTAATGCATTGTTATTAATCTCAGTATTTTATAGTGTATTCTTAAGCTTGAGGTGATGTATAATTTAATTTTGAATTCAGTGAACTTATTTTGTTTCTCATATTGTTTTTAAAATGTATGTAGAAACGTTTTTCATTCTTGAGTGTTTAAAGTGACGTATAGTTATTAAACATAGTATTTAATATTGTACTCTTAACGTGAAAGTGATATACAGTTAACTTTTGAATTCAGTTAACATTTTTCTTTTTAAAATTGCTTTAAAAAGTATGTAAAAACGTTTTTATTTTCTTTCTTGAGTGCTAAAAGTGATGCAAAGTTATTAAGCTTACTACTTTATATTGTATCCTTAACCCTAAACTGATACACAGTGCGTTTTTGTTAAATTATGTCAAGTTATTTGAGTGACGAACACTGGTAGAAAATCCTGACTACTACTGGAACATTTTGATTTTAAGGTGACGACTACTGGTGCAAGGATTTTAAAATATTGTTTTTCCTTCAACGGCTACTTCTTTTTTAATTCTGACTACATGGTCATTATAGGAAGGATCAGTGAGTCTTTCCAACTATGGTACATCTCCGACAGATGCACGATGCTCAGAGAAGAGACAAAATAGTATGTTTTCAACCTTAAAGTGAGAACCACTGGCGTTTTTACACTGCTATGCAAAAGTAAGTGGGTACTCCAATGGGGTTCCAATGCGGTACCTAATTTCTGCATTTTATATATTTGGAAATACATGTCTCTAAAATGTAAAGAACTGATTATTTTTTAACTGAAAATTGCAACTCGGTAAGCCTTATGGATACCGATATATGGGAAAATAAAGAGCGATACCATAGGTATGTGGGGCTTGCATACTTGATGCTACAATTCGGAAAATGGATTAAAATATGACTAACGGCTATCAAGATGTCAAATAAAGGGAGGACCAACACAGTTACGAGGGTTTCGTGTTAGATGCTAAAATTTCCGAAACCAGTCATGGAAAGTTAATAAACACAAGTAGCAATTTCACCTTAAAGTAATTAGATATCTTCATGGGGTGTTAGAACATCATGGAGTCTACCAAAATTAAATTTTAAAAGCTTTTGAAAATATAATCTGACATTTGTAAACAGTATTTGAAATATGTGTTTACCCAAAACTTCTAGCTAGTACATCTAACATCTGGAGAAACACTGTAAAATAAAAGTGTATGAGATCTTGAAATTTCGGAAACAATTATTGGTCGCAACAAAATTAAATAAGATGGTACTTCTATGGGTTGAATGAGTACCTCAGTACAATTTCGATCGAAAGATTAGTTCAGTCCTAGGTTTTCTTCAGGCAATTCCAAGGGTTCATCGAGCTGTGCAAAAGAATGAAAATTCGCTGTCAATATCTAAGATAGTAACCAAGATATAAGGAATTATATATTTTATGACGTAAAAATAGAGATCTTTATGGATTTGTACTTTTGGGTCTTTCCTATAAGAAAAAGATTCAGAAAACTACTGTGTATATACCTTAATAGACAATTCAATGGGCGGGGACATAGTAGCTTAGTGGTAGGGTGTTTAACTAATCTTTTTGCAGAAACTATTGGAGTATTCATTTAACCCATAGAGATAGATCATACTTAACTCCCTATTTAATTTTAAAATTAAATAAAAGGAAATATTTCTGAGTAGCGACCCACGATTATGCATTTTAGTCTCAGGGAGATTATGATTAAAACAAGTGAATGTTGTTGACAGAATTGATGGAATGCAAAGGTGGGAGAAAAGAGAGTACCCCGAGAAAACCCACGAATACGATGTCCACTACAAACTGACGGCCGCGGATCGAACCAAGAACCCAATACACCTCTGGTAAGCACTCTACCACTAAGCCACCGTGCCCCCCGCCCATTTATTTGTCTATTAAGGTATATACGGTTGTTTTCTGATTTTTTTCTTCTTACAGTAAAGACTCAAATGTACAAATCTATGTGGGTCTCTATTTTTACGACGTCATAAAATACGCAATTCCTTATATCTCGCTTGCTATATTAGATATTGACAAAAAAAATTGAGTCTGTCTGAGGTATTCACTTAACCCATAGAAGTACCATCTTATTTAGCTTTTGTTAGGATCAATAATAGTTTTCTGAAATTTCAAGATCTAAGCTAATATCAAGATCTACGCTTTTATTGTATGGTGTCTCTCTAGCTGCTAGATGTACTAGCTGGAAGTTTTAGGTAAATACATATTTCTAATCAGTGGCGTATTTACGATTTTGTTTCGGGAGGGGCTTTGCTAACTTTCGGGGGGGCTTTGCCTGGAAATGTGAAAATTCTGCAAGATATTTCATTTATTTTACTATACTAAGTCCGAAAGCTTAAGTCCGTTTAAGCCCGAAAGCCACCCCCCTAAATACGCCACTGTTTCTAATACTCTTTAGAAATGTCAAAATATATTTTCCAAAGCTTTTAAAATTTAATCTTGGTAGACCCCATGATGTTCTTAAACCCTATGAAAATACCTAATTACATTAAGATGAAATTGCTACTGATGCTTATTAACTTTCCATGACCGGTTTTGGAAATTTGACCACCTAACACGAAAACCCCATAACTGTATGGATCCTCCCTTTATTTGACAAAATCTTGATAGTCATATTTTAATTAATTTTCTAAATTGTACTGTCTAAAATGCAAGCACCACGTACCTATGATGTCGCTTTTTATTTCACCATATTTCGGTAACTGTTAGGCGTACCGACTTGTGGTTTCGGTAGACACACATCTCTAACGTTCTTTAAAATTGTTATTAAGATATATTTTAGAATGTTTAGAAATGAGAGTTCTGCGAATATCATGGTACCCGAAAACCCCTATCAGGGCGTGTGTGTAGTGTATTTAATTGAAACTACTTTTGAGGTTGTTGTAAGCCCTCGTAATTACGTTTCCGAAACTGCACCATCTAGTACGCAAACTCCACACTTCTGTAGTGTCGCTCTTTATTTTCCCATATCTCGATATCCATAAGGCTTACCGAGTTGAGATTTTCGGTAAACAGATGTCAGTTCCTTACATTTTAGAGACATATATTTTCATATATCTAAAAAATACAGACATTAGGTACCCCATGGTACCCCGAACACCATTGAGGTACCCACTTACTTTTGAATAATAATACATTTTGAGTTGTTGTTCAGCATCAATAAACACTTCATAGTTTTTCTACGTGCAACCCAAAAGTCCATACCTGACCGAACAGATTTTGTCCATTTAATCTCAAAAATGTTAAGATACTTTGTATTGTTAAGTACAACCAAATTAAGCACACTGAATGTAACATTTTAAAAATTTTCTGATTTTTGTTTCAGGTAATTCGTGCATCAAACCAGGATTCTGCTTGAAAGACAGTCAAAAGAAGCAGTGTAGGTTGTGGCTAAAAGTACGTCCTTTCTGAAGACAGACCCAATTGTACTTACATTCTTTTGTACGAATATATAACCCTAATAAAGATACTGTACTACAAATTATTTCTTTCTTCCATAAATTAGAATAAAATATTTTCTCTGTTTAAAGAAAATGTTTGTTAGTGTTAAGTCATTTCAACTCTTTTTCTCTGTAATAAGAACATTATCCCTCTCAATATTTTTTATCTTTGTGCTATTACGATTGGATGAAGTAAAATTCTATACGAAGCACTATTATTTCAGACATGCATTAATAACTAATGTATTGTTCTGTATGTAAGACAATGTGTATACTGAACATGTCTAGCGAAAGTGTTGTTTTAATACAGAATCTATAACTCAGCTTTTCAGTAGTCAACTTTATTGGGAATTCGAAGAAAGAAGTAAAAGAAAAAAATGTTGGACTTACCGACGTATGTGTGTTCGAATTCTGGACTAATCCAAATTATCCAGAGAAATAATTATATATTTCTTTGTTGCTATTTCAGATGTATCCTTTATCCAAGTCGTATGAAACGGAGACTTCATACATCGCTATACTTTGTATGAACTATGTTCCGTATTTACTTAATCACTTTGTAACTTTCTCTAGTGTTGACAAGGCCGCAGGTGTCAATCGAACAGTTTAGTGTTTCACTCATGTCACCTTGTGACTAAGGTACGTCCTGTCGGTATATATATGGTACTGGGTTCAATTAGCGATAAAATACATTTTTAGCATTAAACAAATGCAAAAATCTACACGAAATGAGATACCATGATCTCTGACTTACGGATAACACCAAGCAACTAATGGTACTGAGTGTGATTGAGTTTACTAGTTACTACCTGGCTAAAATTAGTGTTCCTTTAGCTATACTTTTTTTCGTGCTCTAAATTGCAAAGTTTGAAATAACCGTTTTAAATTATTGTACATATATCTTCCGAGTAATTCTGAGAATCATTGCTCTTTCTTTAACCAATGTATGAGACTGTTAAACTGCTCGTTGCTTAAAATGTTGCACTAAGAAGGATGCAGCCAGGAAAGTCCAAATTTGTAGAATGTCTATAGCAGGGAAGGATAAATACACCCTCCATTCCAAAAGAAACCGAACTTTTGAAAACAAATAGTACAACTAGTGCCATCTGTTGTAATATTTTACCGGTAGATGGTGTAGTCCCTCATTGACAACTGGTATAAATGTCATGACATTTGGATGCACGGCAACAAAGTTATTGCGTTTCAACTGTCAGTGTGTTGTGTACATCGGTCGGAAAATGAGTTTCAAACAACGAGCTGCAATTGAGTTTTGTGTTAAACTGGGTAAAACTTTTAGTGAAACGCACCAAATGCTACAAAATGCATATGGTGATGAGTGTCTATCCCGTACGCAAGTTTACGAGTGGTTCAGGCGATTCAAATCGGGTAGAGAGACGCTGGATAATGACGAAAGATCAGGCCGTCCCAGAACGGATTATCGGAAGAAAACATCGAAAAAGCGCGTGAGTTCATCAAACATAACAAAAAATCGTCGGTGAAAGTTATTGAAATGGAATTAGGCATTCCTTAAACAACCGCATACCGCATTTTGACCGAAGTTTTGGGCCTTAAGAAGGTTAATTCGCGGTTTGTACCACACAAACTCACCGAAGACCAAAAAGTTGATCGAATTGCGCATTGCAAAGACATCGTTAAAAGTGCTCGGCAGGATCGAAACTTCTTGAAATCGATTGTAACTGGTGACGAGACGTGGTGTTTTGAATATGAGCCCGAAACAAAGCGGCAAAGTGCTGAATGGAGAGCGCCGGATGAAGGAACACCCAAAAAAAAGTCGCTTGGTGAAGTCAAAAGTTAAGGTGATGCTGATTTGTTTTTACGATTCAAAAGGAATTATCCACAAACAATTTGTTCAGCCCGGCCAGACAGTCACTGAAGAGTTTTACTTGGGCGTCATGAAGCGTTTGCTGGCAGGAATTCGTCGTATTCGGCCCGAATATCGCGAAATCGGCAGTTGGACTCTTTTGGACGATAATGCACCATCACATCGTTCGCGACTTGTAACTGAATTTTTGGTCAAAAATCACATTATTCGGTTGCATCATCCGCCCTATTCACCAGATCTCGCTCCGTGCGATTTCTATCTGTTCCCGAAACTGCATTTGGCGATGAAAGGAAAGTGGCACGCATCGATTGATGCCATTGAGAAGGCGACGACCGCCGTCCTAAAGACCATTCCAATAAAGGACATGGAGAAGTCGTTTGACAACTTGTTGGAGCGTGCAAATATGTGTATCGATGCAGAAGGGGAATACATTGATTAATAAAAATGATTTGTTCCAAAATGTACATTGCTTTTTTGTTTTTTTAAAAACGTTCGGTTTCTTTTGGAATGGAGGGTGTATATTTAGTCGATGGCTGCACAACACCTCCGCTGTCACCACGTTGTCACACAGCAAATACAGCGGATGTTAAGAGTATTCTGCACTTACTATTAGATATCGGCCTGGGAACTTTGGCGCAGCTATCTTGTCTCCTTCTTATTGTTGCATTTTTAATGGCGAGTACTGAGTAGGAATCATCTTTTGAGCGAACACGTTTTCGGCTGACACCATACTTTTAACACTAGAAGGACCGGATGGGTCAAAATGACCCATCACCATATTTTAATATTCTACTGTAAACGTATTTGAAATACTAACTGAATAATATTTTATGAATTTGTTAATGCTATTGGCCTGCACCAATGCTAAAATTCAGAGCATTGTGGGTTCACAAACTAAGGCAAATTTTATAGTTATACCTAAAATGCCCGCAATGGGTCATTTTGACCCATGTTAAATTCCATATATTTTTATGGTATATTTCAATATTTGGTACGAACTAAACACATAGCAACATATTTTATGCCATTGTGTTTTACAACTGTGTTACACATAACTAGACGTACCTCATTTTTACTGAAGTTTTTGATGTGTGACAGATGGCGCGCAAGGATAAAATACATGTTACTACCAAGTGGAATACATAATGTTACCTCTGGGTGTTATTCGTTAATGCTGTAATCTATAAAAATCTTCTTTCACTACGTCTGTTATTTTTTATTCCATATTTATTCATTTCCAATCCTTATAAGTAATAACTAATGGAGAAATGGTCGCTTGCTTTCTAGAAAATCCTCTTGATCTTCTCAAAACTTACTCAATGTTTACAAGTTACTTATGTTCTTGGGGACAGGTGAGGTGATGAAACAGACTGCTTTGTAGACCAAGATACAATTTTTATGCGATCATTCTGGAAGCATCTCACAGGAAAGATCAAAAATTTTACGCAACAACGAAGAAATACTAGCAGAATTGCAAAGTATTTCAGAAAGCGATTCTGGAGATGAAGATGGAAATACATTGTCTGATGACGATGTGCCGATTTCAGGTTCGGATTCTGAATTTACAGAAGAGTGTGAGAACGTGTCCGAAAGATCAACGGAATCCTCTTCGAATGAGTCAAGTGATATTGAAGATTTCGTACCACAAACACATAATCTACCAAGATCTATAACTGCGGCTGATGGAACAAAATGGGAGGTTATAGATTCATCAGTTTCATCTCAAGGTAGAAGACAGACGCATAACATCGTACGTATTACTCCAGGGCCAACACGTTATGCAAAGCAAAATATAACCGAGGATTCGTTGTTTAGTGCATTTCGAATTCTTATCAATTATCAAAAGATGTACCGAGAAAGAGGCGAAGAAAGAAAAACCTAATTGGACAGTAGATAAAAATGAACTTCTAATCTTCATATCATTGCTCTATGTTGGAGGTGCGTTAGGTCTGCGGAATATGCCACTGAAAAGTTCTTGGTCCAGCAAATGGGGAGTAGCTCTTTTTAGAGGTGCAATGCGTAGGAACAGATTTCTTGAAATCATGAAGTAAATTCGATTCGATATACGTACAGAGAGAAGAATCAAGCTACAAACTGACAAATTTCCCCTTGCATCTTCAATATGGGACATATTTGTGAAAAATTCGTTGAATTGTTTCAACCCTCGGGAAAATGTTACATGTGACGAACAACTATATCCCACAAAGTGTAGATGCAGATTTTTGCAGTACGTTGCAACAAAACAGGATAAATTTGGAATAAAGTACTGGCTGTTAGCTGACGTCAATACCAAATACTGTCTTCACGGGTTTCCATACCTAGCCTGCAGATCAGCCTGCAGATCAGCCTGCAGACGAAAATAAGCCTGCAGATCAGCCTCTTCCGGAATATGTAGTTTTACGTCTAATGGAACTATATAAGAAAATCAGCTTGAACCTTACATGCGACAACTCTTTTACTTTTGTATCGCTAGCTGAGAAGTTGAAGAAAGATGCTATCAGCATTTTTGGCACAGTACGGAAACAACGTAGAGAATTACCAGTCTGTGTCAAAAAAAGTGGAACCAAATCGAGAGCTATATGATACAAAAATATATAAAAACCAATATGGCCACATAATGACAGACTACCTCTGTAGAAAAAATAAGAACGTGCTAATTTTGAGCACTCTGAATCCTGATGTAGAAGTACCAACAACAGGGAAAAAGAAGCCAGAAACAGTTGTCTTTTACAATCACACGTAAGTAGGTGTTGATGTTCTGGACTAAAATGGCGCGCAAATACTCTGATCGAGCTGGTAGTAGACGATGGCCAGTTCATGTTCTTTATAACATATTGGACTTGACAGGCATAAATTCTTAAATAGTTTACAAAGTAGTCACTGGAAAACGGATAAGCAGAAGGAAGTTCCTCTTGGATCTAGCTGACGAAATCATAAAAGAAAGGAAAGGGAATCCCAAACAATATTTTCCACAGCAAACTAAGGGTTCTACAAAAAGAAAGCACTGCCAGGTCGCACCAAAATGTGCCAACAAGTTATCTGCATGCTGCCCATCATGCAAAAGATTTGCCTGCGAAAAGTGCTCATCGAAAGTGTTGGTGTGTAATGAGTGCAAGAAAGACGTGTAAGACAGTTTGCTCCTTGCACCATTTTCATGAGTGGGTGAAGCTCTATAGCTCATTGTACTCCCAAGATTATTTCAATAAGAAAGGAAAAATGTTAACTAAAGTGTTCATCTGCAAAATAACAGACTGCCTAGAAACAATTTCGTGTTCAAAAAAGAATAACAGAAGGAAAACTATTAGAAACATCATTTTGTAAAAAATCATTTTTTTAACATTTTAATTCTCATACAAATTAGAAAAATAAATTGTGTATTGTTGAAGCATATATCACTTCCATATATCCTATAACTAGCTATCTATATGTATATATAAGTATATCTGTATATATAAGTATATAAGTATTTCTGTTTACCCCTTAATGTACGTAAAAAGTACTTCTGAACTAACATTTACTATAATTCGCGCCTTCTAGTGCAGAAAGACAAGAACCCAACAGAAAAATCCACACTATCAGTATAAAAATTAATATGGGTCAAAATGACCCATTGCGGGCATTATAGGTAGGTAGAAAGTGCGGTCCTTCTAGTGTTAATTATTGCGACATAAAAAAAAACATACCTGTTAATTAAAATGTACAGAGAAGTTATTTCTGGAAAATTCTATTTAGGCCTCTTGTGGTAACAACTGCACTTTAGAAGAAGATACTATTAAGGAAAAGAATGAGGTAAAATAATCTTTATATCGTACAAGCAATGGATGATAACAGCTTAATAAATGATTGTACGTAAATCTTGTTTGTTTGAGTTTGAATATAGGATTGTATATGGCTGTGCATTTTGCATTATTATTGAAGTGCTGCAACTAACTAACTGCAAACCTATGATAAATTCTTACAGTAATATATCACGTATTGATTTACTCTGTATGAAAACGAAAATAGTTTAACATATGGTTAACCTCCTTTGTGCCCATAATTTTAAAATTAACGCTTGTGTCACTTTTCAACGTTTGGCTTTGCAGTAGCTTTCCAACGAATTAGCAGGAAGCCCAAACTTTTAGGACACCCTGCAGGTAAATACATTCCTTTGGACAGTTTCACTGCTCCAAACTAAGATTTGAAAAGTGTAGTATTGTAAATTTTATTATTATTGGCACAAAGGAGATCAGCCGTATTTTAAGCTATTTTTGTTTTCTTACAGAGTAAAACAATATTTGACAACATTACAGTAAAAATGTATCATGCATTTTGCAGTATGTTGCAGCACTTTAATAATGGTGCACTATACGTACAATCTAGATCCTGCATATGTCCAATCCATATATTACAAGAAGGCAATACGTATGCGATACAGGTAAAATCCGTATATTTTATATAGAGAACCAATTAGCTACATACATCCAATCCATACATTACATATGGCCAACCTGTACGCGACATAAGTATAATCTATATGCTGCATGCAGACAGTCTGTAAGCTACGTATGTGCACTCTGTATGGTGCATACGGATATTCTGTATGTTGTATCTGGACAAGCTGTGTGCGACATAAGGAAAATCTGTATAATACATACGTACAATACGTATACTGTATCTAGTCATGCGTACGGGGCATAAGTACAATATAGATGCTGTCTCAGGGTTGAACGCAAAAAACATACGTACAGAACGTATATTGCATACTTCTTGAAATTATGCTCTGTCCTGATAGTCAGTGAGTGTCGTCATTATTAACCCACATGCTACATACGATCCTGACGTCACAAAGCTAGATATTACCTCCGTATATACTTGTTACTACAGATGACGTCACACGATGACGTCATTACATTTACGCGGACAGTTCGTATAATGCATACTTTTTCAGCTATACGTTTGCTGCAGGATGTTATATACGGTTGTACGTTAAGTCCAGAAACTACAGGAATTACGAATGTAACCTACGTTTTTAAGTATGTCACCTACATTTTTTTCTCTCAGTGTAGTGAAGTCTATAGTTCCTAAGTGAAGTCTTGACCCGACTACGGTGGGTGTCATAGTTTTGGACCTATGGACCTTTGAAGTTCACTTTTCATATTTTTGGCAGACTATAACTCCGAAAGGAAGCATTTGTGCACCCAGATTGGTCTATACTTTTTATCCTATCCTCGTGTCATTAATCACATCCCAAATATTGTCGGTGTTGTTTTGAAACACCCTGTATAAAACCACCAACTAGAAGGATTGCACATGCTAGTATTCAACCTTATCTGAATAACTGAATCTCTGAAATTAGGGAAATTATTTCATTATCAGTATACATACAATATGGTATTCACATTTATTTTAAACGTTCATTTAGAATAAATAATTTATATTTACTGTCTTCATTGAGCTGTATAATGTTTTGTAAGAGTATGTTTTGACTTCACTCTTGTATTCAATGTGGAATCAAATTTTGGTGATCGCGTTTAGATAAAGTTGATAGCCCAAAAGGTCCAGATGCACTGAAACATTAACAAAAATTGAACAGAATATTTATTAATTCATCCATGGACTGTATATTAAAAATATTTATCCCTGCCTCCGCGTAATGGGATGAAGAATCTCTAGCCAAGAACGCATATATTTAATTGAAACACCGAGACTCCTGATTTTGAACCGCCAGTGCTAACTGCACACCTACATTCATTAGTTACCATTCTTGTGATAAAGTTTTTGAAACAATTGTTTTTGTAAAATGTTTATTATTTTCTGCGAGTTAATTTAATTATGTTCCCTCTTCAAAATAGTGTTAAATAATAAATAATAATTTAACAATAGAATAATCCTTAATCCCGCACCCCTTAGCAGTTAATACACTCTAAGGCAGCCTAATCATCAGATAGCTATGGACTCTCTTCCTATAACTTTTACAGTGTAAACTCTCAAGCTGATATAACATCTGTAACAAGAGTTACACCATAGGCGTGCGCAACCTGGGTGCCATGGGTGCCTTGGCACCCTTATTAGACAAACTTTTTTATGTAGAATTATTGCAAACTGAGAAGAGATTACGTGTAAATTATTTCCCGTCTGCATGTGTGCCGTGCGTCGCCGACGCAGCGTCGGGTGCAATGACGCTATCTTTTCTTAGGGGAAAGGGGGAGGGAGCACGACATTCCACATGGTGGTACTTTAAATCTGGCACCCACATTCCCAATGTCCTGCGCACGCCAGTGAGTTACACATCATATTAAATTAGAAATAAGTGTGGTTATAATAATTGCTTGTTACGTCAGAAAGAAGCTTCTTTGATTAATATCATAGGTATTAATCTATGTATTTTCGTGTACAGAAAAGAATTAAAGAATTACGGTAGGAAGCCAATTAACTCGTTAGACAAGAACCTCTGGTATTTTCGTCACTTAGAATATAAACGTCCTCAATTTCTGAATTAAGAATTGCAATTAGGAATCCATCAAAGTATTTTGAATTGGTTTAAAATTGTCTCAATGCTCAACGAATTATTTTTCAATTGAAAGTTTTGAATAAAAATCTAAAGATGACCCTGCTTTTTAACTTTCTTGTGCACTCTCCTTACGAACAATTATTCGGCATATCTTACATAGTACGGCAAAGTACTTGGTATCCCCTCTAATGCATAATGTGTAGGAAGTATAGATATGAAGTCATCCTTTGTCTGAACGAAATTCTATTCAGAAATATTTCACTAAAACGTAAATTCTGACTACCACCTCAGCAGATATGTCTACAAGATTAGAAACAAAAATCAGTATTCGGTGAAAGCACTGTTTCTTTCAGAATTAATGTTCCGGGGGGGGCACACTCACAAGGAGAAGGCAGACTTTGGTAAGTGAACTTCGGGGTCATTTTTTGCGAGTTGTTTGTGCACATTTAAAGAATTAATATTGCAAACTGGGAGAGCGCAATAGCCAAAAATAATGGAGAAAAACCTCTTAAAGTTTTCTACTCGCTGCATAAATTGTACGACACACACATTTACCAAGTGTCCGCGTGGCAAAGTGAGGAAAATCTTTGAATCATGCGTAAAGGGTTACGGATTCAATTCCTGTTCGAGTCATATATCTTTTTTTTTTTTTTTTTTTTTTTGCTTCAACCAATAAAGTAGCCATTTGTAACTATAAGTAAAATATTAATTCACTTATAATGAATAAAACAATAGAAACTTTCAAATCACTTGTAAAATATTTCAATGTTCCATTTTAACTACGGTAGAAACAAAATTTAATGTAGGTATATTCCGTAAATATTGTTGTTACCGCAGTCGTTGTGTAAAAAATGTTCTTGACGCTTCGTATCTACATCTGTAGACAGTGTGCGAATTACAAGGGGAATGAGGAGAAAATCTCCTTTGGTTATAGCAACATCCAGTATTAGCAAAGGGGATTTCCCCCTCATCTCCTTTGTAATTCGTACCTGTCAACAGATGTAGACACAAAGCGTCAAGAACATTTATTACACAACGACTGTCGTAACCAGTGGCGTATTTATTGGGGGCGCTTTCGGGCTTAAGTCCCCCAGAAATGTTATTTACTATATTAAAGTAAATGAAATATCTTTGAGAATTTTCACATTTCCAGGACTGAAGTTGGCAAATCCCCCCCCCTCCGAAATAAAATCGCAAATAAGCCACTGGTCGTAACCATAATATAACTCGTGATATCAGTATATTTACGGAATAGATTAAATTTTGTTTGCCAGTTAACATGGGACATTGAAAGATTTTACAAGTGATTTGAAAATTTCTATTGATTTATTCATTATAAACATACGATGATTTAATATTTTACTTATAGTTACAAATGCCTACTTATTGGTTGAAGAAAAAAATGATGTGTGACTCAACAGGAATCGAACCCGGGACACTTTACACATAAGTTATAGATTTTAGTCACTCTGCTACACCGTCAATTGGTAAGTTCGTACGTCGTTCGATATATACGGCGAGTAGAAAACTTTAAGACGGGTTTTTCTCCGTTAGTTTTGGCCATTGCGCTCTCCCAGTTTGTAATATTAACTCTTTAAATGTGCACTACCACCTCGCCAAAATGGCTCCGAAGTTCACTTACCAAACTCTTCCTTCTCCTTGTCAGTATTACGGGGGGTGGGGGCACTATCAGAGCTTGTCCGGAAGAAACACTGGGTGAAAGATAACGTGTTAAGTATGAAGCGTTTAAGATCAATCCTTCAAACCCTACTGAAGAGGGAGTTCTAACTTAATTTCATACACATATCTTAAAATAAAAGATTTCGACTAAAATTGCCACTTTAAAAACTTCATTTCAGAGAATGACTATGAGAAACAATAAAGTCACTGTAAAATACATTATAAAACACACACAATCAAGACTCTATCTACCTTCAAAATGACATTTCCAAAAGTTCAGACGGAACTAAATAGGTTTTTCAGACCTGAAAAAGTTAACCATTCTGAAGTTCATGCAAATATTTAATCTTTCTTCCGAAATAAACTCTTTCAAGTCACCTCCGATTGGGATTTCTTCTTGAAGTAAAAACTGTTCCTTCGTGATTATAAGGTTCACGTACGCCTTTTCGACGCAAAAGATCCAGTTCGGATTCTCGGTGAGAGCGCGTGTGTTTTGGGACCCACATTAAGCTGTAGATCTACGTCTCATATAGCCTCAGTGCCAGGCCCGTGCGCCCTCTGAAATATCACAGTATAAATAAAGGTACAAGTTTTTAGTAATAAATTCTTACAGTTTTATTGGTAAAGAACCCGTGAATAGTGCAGTGCGCCCTTTACATTAGGCGCCCTTCCGAGACCACACACTGAGAAAAATTTTCATAGAAAATTTAACAGTAAAGACATGTAAAGTTGATTTTTTCGTAATTCCGTACTTAAATTACGTACATTTGGACTTGAAACAATTATAATGTTAATTTATCATGTGGCGAAATGGAAATACAACATGCTGCATTTTGTCTTTTATGAAACATCTGTAGTACGCAATAAATGTACGTAACGACAGAAAGGTTTTCAGTTCTGTAATATTAAGAATACATTCCAGACTGGACAGAAAATGTGACGTAATCCACGAGAGATAAATGCCTTTCAGGAATGAAAATATTACAGGTTATCCTATCCAGTACGTGTTTTTTGACACGAGTAAGGAAAATATCGCAGGAAGAAGAACAAATAGTCTTTGTAATGCATTTTTTACATTATAATGTTAAAAGAAACTCAGTAATGTGAAAATGTTCGTAGTAAAGTGCAAACTTCACGTCAGTAATGAAATTTGGTCATGATAATGAGACCTACCCATTCTACACTGCAAAGATCAAACAAATCCGTACTTTACAGACATTATGCAAGGAAACGAAATGTTTTATCATTACTTTTAAAAGACAGTCTAAGGAAAACATGATTACGTACAATTGCTACGTACAACTGACCTTTCACTCGGAAAGTGCGACAAATAAAGTACGTAAAGGTATGATAGAAAGTCATTATAATGTTATATATCCCAGAAAATGGATAAAATTACATTTAGAACGAGTAATTTACAGTAAGTAATGGAAAAAAGTCCTGAAACTCTGTGTAATCATACAGTTGTTTGGTATTAAAGTCTGTATTGTCATGTTACTTTAATATTACCATACAGACAGTAACGCATTACTCCAGTTATAATAGGTGGGGGAAAAGAAATGCAAAATTTCCATCACCCACAATCCTACACTATATGAAAAAAACCGGAATGTTTTTGTGCTAGGACACAAGAATAACAGATATGGCTAACAGATGGCAGCACTATTGACTTGTAACTTTTATCCAACAATTCACACGTTCACAAAACTATTATTGAGACAGATGGGCATACAGAAAACATATAACATTATTTGTTACTTGGTGTAAATGCCAAAGATACTGCGTAAACCTTTGATTATTTCAAACAATAAAATCGTCCTAATTTTCATAGCCAGTACAGAAGTTATTTCTGATATGCTTGGAAGACATGCGGTGGCTGCTTATGACCCGGATGTTAGCTTAAACCAGCCAAGTCGTGCGTGTTTTCATTTCCTTTAAAACCGTGTTTTCCGTACGGAAAAATAAACTACGGACGAAAACGAAAGCGCCTTCCCCTGCCTGGCTGAACCAGCTCTAGCTCTCTCATATACAAGCGGATTCCACCGTATAGTTGTGTATAGTGCGCTACGAGCACCCGGCAGGGTGCGTTAGAACAAAATGGATGCTTGAACATTAAAAGATAGTGATCCCCATATGCATAAAGACTGACTATCTTAACTCAGGAATACAAGGCGAAAAGAAACATTCTGCCAGTCCGAGCAGGTCTAGTACGCTCGTGACCAGTGTTAGAACAACAGGAACCAACAAATTACTACCGACGATACCAATAGAATATTGTTCAAGTTCCTTTAATAATCACTTAGACCCGTCACTACGCGGTCTTATTCTGAACCAATATACATTCTACCAGTGCATATAATGTCCACGCCACCCAACAAGGCAGGAAAGCCCCCCCGGGCCAGACAAAGGAAATTAAAAAGAAGTTCAAGGGACTGCGATACACAGCACTCGGCACTGGCCCCCGCCAGCGAGTACCCCTCCCCGCTAGCAAGCTAGACAAGTGCAGCCAAGAAGTGCTAGAAGACAGCCTCCAGAACACGGAGCTGTATGCTCCAGTTGATCCCACCGCACAAAAAGTTCCCATAGCATCCCCCCCTGAAGAGTCCTCTTCTGCTCGCGACCCCAGTTCCAGCTCCCCAGTGGACCTCTCGACACTGAATATCGACGACGTGGTGGTGGTGGTGGACATGGACGACGCCACAGACCAGGGCTCAGATCCCCCCCTGGATTTCAATATCCCAGAAAGACGGCGCGACCTCCAACAGATGGCCCCATCTCCTCCCTAATGCAGTTTCGAAACATGTTTTCTCCCCTGAGTGTCAATGCCCAGGGTGATGAAAATGCAGCCTCCACGTCGACAGTGCCCCCACCGGTAGCAGCAGCCAAGAAGATCCCCCCGATCTACATCTATAACATCACCAACAGGTTTGCCTTCGTGAAATCCATAGTCTAGACCCTATCTGCCCCTCCAAAACTGGAGCAGCGTCGCGACTATGTCAAGTTTCAATGCACTACACCGCGCGACTTCGAGAAGTTGGACGCCTTTTGCTCCAGCCAAGGCTACTCCTATTCCACGGAACTTCCAAAAGCATCCCGCCCAATGAAAGTGGTCTTACGCAAGCTTCCCATAGACGCTGAACCTAAGGACATTTACGAAGATCTAGTGGACCAAGAATTCCCGGTTATCTCGGTGACCCAGCTTCAAGGCAGACCTGACAGCACCGGGCAGCGTCCTCGCTTCCCGCTCTTTCTGGTACACCTCACTAAGTCGAAGGAAGCGGAAAAAATCTATGACCTCCGCTATATCCTGTGCTATAGGGTGGAAGTTGAGCCCTACAAAGGCGCTGACATCTTACAGTGCTTCCGCTGCCAGCGTCTCGGTCACTCCCAGCTGACGTGCCGAGCGGACGCCCGGTGCGTAAAATGCAGCGACCAGCACCATACGTCTGAATGCCCCAAGAAGACCCGTGAATCGCCAGCGTCGTGTGTCAATTGCGGCGGCAATCACCCCGCCAACTACCAAGGATGTGAATATATCAAAACGGCTAAGAGCAGAAGAGCAGCCAACCAACAAGAGTCCAACACCTCCACAGAACAACCTGCTGCAGCACCCAACACGAAAGATCAAACTGATTCCAGCCCTTCAACGGCCCCCAAAGTCAAGTCCACCCCCGCCAACAAGACCACCTCCCCACCATCCAAAACAGCCCCGCAGCAACCACATAAGAACAGTGACAGTAAAACTAGTGATAGTGTCACCAGTGACAGTGCTAAGCTTACGAAAAACACTCCGCCAGTGCGACCCACGGATGCCGCCGCCAAGCACTCCCGCAATCGCCAACAGACCACGCCTCCACCTGCAGAAACCGATCCAGCCAACGAACCCTCGCTAGCAGCCTCTATCAAAGAACTTCTAGATCTCTTCAAGGAACTGAATCTCACATCCATTATCGAGAAGCTGAAGAAAGGTTTAAGAAAGATAGTTGCAGCCACAGATCCAATCACCAAAATGACTACTGTCCTGGAAGTAGCCGCAGACCTTTTGGATGATGGGACGCAATAAATTTGCTATTACCCGCAATCTGATAGTGGCGTGCTGGAACGCTGCCGGCATAGCCGACCAACGTGAGGAACTACAGGATTTCCTCACAAGAGAAAGAATAGACGTGGCCCTCATCAGCGAAACTCACCTGAAGCCCGACAAGCAATTTACTGTCAGGAACTACACAACATATCGCTCAGACCGACAAGGACCCATGGGTGGTATGGCCATTCTCATAAAGTCGCACATTGCCCACGACCCTCTCCCCACGCCGGCACTAACCTCACTTGAAACAATAGGAGTCACGGTCCACTCCCCGGACGGCCCACTGCAGCTGATCTCCGCTTACAAACCTCATAATGGGCCTCTTCACCCGCCAGACCTCACTCTTCTCAGGAGGCTGGGACACCGAGTGCTGGTTGGTGGAGACTTAAACAGCAAACACCCACACTGGAACTCAAGAACCTCTAACCGAAATGGCCGCATTCTCTATCAGGCTCTCCGTGGCGTCGACTTTCTGCCTTCCGCGCCCACGAAACCCACGCACTTTCCCCGGAATGGCGGTCAGCCCGATATCTTGGACATGGTGCTTAGCGCAAACATCGCCTTGACGGACGGCCCCATTGCCATTCCGGAACTCAGCTCAGACCATATCCCCATCAAGCTAACAGTGGCCCTCCGCACACATGTTCCTGCAAGGCAACTGCCCACACTACGACAGACCAACTGGCAGCAATATACGGACCTTCTGGCAGCGTTGGTGGACCCTCGTCTCTCTTTACGCACCCCCGAAGACATCGACGCAGCAGTAGCATCCTTAACTTCCAACATCCTCACTGCGATGGATGTGACCACCACCACCTGCAACAATCCATCTCACCAGCAGCAACCAGACCCGGCAGAGGCCCGCACATCCGCACTCATCCACCTCAAACGAACAGCACGAAAACTTTGGCAGCGAACACGACACCCAGAATACAAGCGTGTATGGAACTCCCTTTCCATACGAATAAAGAAGAGGTTGCTACGCAGGCGTCTGCAGAAGTGGAATAACACCCTACAGGAGATGGACACACCTTCACGCGACTTCTGGCGACTAGTCAGAACACTTGCCCGACCAACTGGCCCACCACGTGCGCAACCCCTCAGAGGTCCACAAGGATTGGTGTACAAACCGGAAGAGCAAGCCCTCCTCTTTGCGGACTACCTGGAAGGCGCTTTTCAACCGAATGATATACAACCTGACGCCGAGACGCTGGTGGTAGTTCAGCACTCCATGCACACTGCCAATCACCTTCAACTGTTGAACCATCCCCCACTGGTACGCCCAAGAGAAGTGGAAGAAATTGTAAAGCATCTCCCGACCCACCGTGCCGCTGGACCGGATCGCATCCCACCCCAAGCGCTCAAACACGCACCAAGAAAAGTCATAGTGCTCCTTTGCCGTTTCATCAACGCCATCTTCAGCACAGGCCACTTCCCTCCAGCCTGGAAGGACGCAAGAGTCATACTCATCCCTAAGACGCTGGGGAACAGGTCAGAACTCAAAAACCACCGCCCGATCAGTTTGTTATCTCACCTCAGCAAACTTGTGGAACGAGTCATCCAACGGCGCCTGCAACAGCATATCACAGCCCAGGACATCCTCCCGCCACATCAATTTGGTTTTCGACCAGGACACGGCACGACAGTCCAACTGGTGCGAGTGGCAGATGACATCACTTTCAGGTTTAACGAACGTGGGCACACTTTAGGACTTTTCTTGGACATAGAAAAGGCCTTTGACAAAGTGTGGCACGAAGGTCTCATTCATAAACTCATGCAAGCGAGTTTCCCAACCTACCTCGTGAAACTGTTACACAACTACCTGCAAAACAGGAGTTTTCATGTACACCATGCAGGCCATACCACCACGTCAAGAAGTATTCGAGCAGGAGTTCCGCAGGGTTCCTGCCTCTCCCCCATTCTCTACAACGTATATACCAGCGACATCCCTCAGACCGCCAACACCACCACTGCCACATATGCCGATGACACCGCACTGTTTGCCAGCCATCTGAATCACCGGTATGCAGAAGTCTATTTGCAGCGACACATTCACATGTTGGAAAACTGGACACGGAATTGGCGCATCAAGATAAATCCCAACAAGACCACCCTGGTGGACTTTACAAAAAACAGGAAGCAGAGACCCATCCACCTCTCCCTACAAGGAACCAACCTCCCACTCAGTTCCCATGCAAAATACCTCGGTGTCATCCCCGACAAGAAACTTTCCTTCATCCCCCACCTCTCCACGACAGCGAAGAAGGCGACACAACGCTTCCGAGCCCTCCTTCCGCTTTTCCTGAGCCCCCAAATCACTCATGAAACCAAGCTTCACGTCTACAAGATGTGCATCAGATCGGTACTGCTGTACGCCCACCAAGCCTGGGGCCACGTACCACACACACATCTCCGCCAGCTGCAAGTGGTTCAAAACAAAACTGCGAGAGCAATCACAGGACACTCGTGGGACACCAGGGTGGCTCAACTTCATGAAGATCTCAACTTGGCGACGCTGAATGAGGTCAGACAACAACAATCAGCTTCCTTCTGGCGCCAGGTCAGAAGTTCTGCATACCCACACATTGAGAACATCGCCACCAAAGAACCAAGAAGACATTTGTACAGGATGCCTCGCCCCTGAACACCCCAGATGACCAGCACGGAGCCAGCGACAGTTGCGGCCCCGAAGAACAGTTACGCCACTCAAAACAAGCCACGCCGCAACAAACATGGAAGGCAAGGGCTCAAGCCCGTCACTTCACTACTCAACAACAGCCACGACAAGGACTGACTGACTGGCTGCTTATAATTTGTATATTCCGAAGGAGCGTGTTCCGATCCTATGTAGTGGAGTTTACATTCTATTAGTGTTTGCGTGCACTATTTAGTGCAAGCTTTATTTCGATGCTTGCGGTAAACACATTGCTCGATTAAGTTAATTTCGTCCCTGACTGTTACAAGCATTTCATTATACCGTGGTAAGAAAGTATATGCATGTATTCGTATCCTTTCGTCATGGCATTTTCACAGTAGTGCATGCAGATTTAACTGGAACATACAGTGCGTAAGTCTCCACATACAGATTTAAATGCAGTCAAAGACGGAGTTTCTACCATTCCTTCATGTGATTTTTCCATGTTTGCCTCGGAAAATGTCTAGCAACAGCTAGAAATATAACATTCCTGTTTTGTGATTTTTCCATTCCACTTGAGTTTTAACATGACCGGTAATGGTGTCGCTCCATTATTACTGTTATTAACTATGACGTCATATCTTTCATAAGTTCTGACGTCATCATTTTTATCTGGAAAAGTAAGGAGAAAACATACGTAGAATGGACAAGAACAATTAACATTCTCAGTAATGTTGGAAAGTCATTCTTACGAAAGGTCCTAAAAATCACTTGAATTTACGTACTTTTTACCCGTAAATTTTTCTCAGTGCATCAAAGATGAACGATTTTATTTACTTTTCTGTATAACACAATTCTGTACAATAAATACACACAGTTACTGTTGACGAAGAACCAGTGAAAGGTACAGTGCGCCCTTTACATAAGGCGCCCGTCGAAACATCACATTATAGATAAGTGGTTTTAGTTATCCTGTATACCAGCTTTGTTTAGTAAATTCAAATACTGATTTGTAGTACAGAACCTGTGAAGAATACAAGGCGCCCTTTACATAAGATGCCCTGCGAAATATCACATTTTTATTTTATTTTATTCTTCTGTATTTCAGTTTTGTATTATAAATTCATACAGTTGCTATTGGCAGAGAACGGGTAAAGAGTATAATCACTTACAAAAATATTATAAAGTTGTATAGCTATAAAACGAAACAATGTGATACATCAAGAATAGTTCGGATAGTCAAACGTACGATGCATTTATGTAATACTACACTGACACTAGTCTCTAATTTACGATTTTTACGGTATCGAAGCTTTCGCAGTCTTAATATATGCATCCATATATCCGAGCATATTGATTGTTCTTGTGTGTTTTAAAGCACTGTTCGGATAATCAGTAATGTTGTATTCCTAAAATATAGCTGTATTAATTTACTTAAAATTTGTGGTCTTCCTGTCAGCACGGCACGGCGCATCCTCAGGTTGTGGATCGAGGAGATGGCCTCTGGGATGTAGAGGTTAGCTGCGAATATACTGAGTAAGCAGTCGCAGACAGACAAGGGGTGATAATCCAGCTTGAGAATTTGGTGTGAGGCTAACAATCTCATCCTGTAAGAAAAAAGGATTGTTTAGATAAGTTAGCAGAATCCTCGGATCAGAACTGATAACCTGGCACGAACTCCGCAAAGTAAAATCGACATGAGGTTTGGAACATAAAATGTAAGAAGTCTCTATAGGGCAGGGGCGTTAAAATTTGTAAAAAATGAGTTTTTGGACCTAGTGGGATATCAGGAAGTTAGATGAGAAGGAAATGGAGGACTCAAGTCGGAAAATTTTACGTTGTTTTACGGGGAACAAATTAAAAATTACCAGCTAGAAACAGGGCTTTTCGTTCACAAACGAATACGTAATATCAGCAATTACATAGGTTAAATTTGTTAATGATAGATTTTCTTTTACTTCTCTTAAGGGTGGGTGGTGGTGTAATATTATTGTTTTAAATGCACATGCCCCAACAGAAAATAAGGATGGCGATTTAAAAAATACAGTTTTTACGAAAGAATAGAACGGGTATTTGATCATCTCCTGCAATACCATATGAAAATTCTGTTAGGCGGTTTCAATGCGAAGGTAGGACCAGAGGGTATTTTCAAACCGATTATAGGGAGTAAATGTTTACATAAGGAAAGTTGTAACAATGGTGTTAGACTCGTGAATTGTGCAATATCCAGAAACCTTATCGTGAAGATTACAAAATTCCAACATCGTGACATTCATAAACATACTTGGACTTCATCAGATGGAAAAACACAAATTCAAACTCATCATGTTTTAGTAGACAGAAAAGAACAGTCTAGCACAACTGATGTAAGGTCGTTCAGAGGAGTTGATTGTGATAGTAAGAGAGAGACTATCGTTGAATATAGGAAATATTCAATATCTGAAAACGGAGCAGTTTATTTTTTTTTAAAATAGAGGAGAATCAAGTGAGAGGGGAGCCAGATTGAAGTGTCGAATAGATTCTCGGTTTTAGAAGGTTCGGAGTGCACTAGTGTTCAAGATACTTGGTTGAAATTAGAGATAGCATTAAAATTTCAGCAAAAGAAATATTGGAGCACGCAGAAATACGTAGGAAAGAACCATGGTTCAACCAGGAATGTACTAAAGTAGCAGAGAAGAGAAAACAGAAGAAACTGCGTTGGCTACAAAATCCGAACGAAATAACTATATAAAATGCCATTGTCAGCTGGCGGAAAACTTCTAAAACATTTAGAACAAAGAAACGCAACTTTTGAAAGTTAAAATTAATTAACTGGAAGATAATAGTGAAAACAAAAACACTCGGGACATGTATAAATGCATCAATGAACTTAAGAAAGGCTATCAACTTTGTGCTTATATATTAAAGAAACCTAAAGGAACAGTTCTCACTGATGCAGCAATAATCATAAATAGATGGAAAGATTTCTTTGACGATTTGCTTAACTCGTAGCCAAAAACTAATGCGCGTGGAGAAAGTGAAATGCATGCAGCATAACCGTATATTCCAGAACCTAACCAGACAGAAATAGAAATCGGTATTTAAAAAAATTAAACATACATCTCCGGTGTAGACGAAATTCTGGTTGACTTAATTTTAGCTGGAGGGGAAAAATTGTAGAGCAAGATACACAAACTCATTCCCATTATCTGGAACAAGGAGGAATTACCACAAGAGTGAAGAGAATCTATCATTGTTCCAGTTTCAGAAGAAAAGCAACAAAACAGATTTAATAATTACACTAGTCAACAAGATTTTGGCATAGAAATGAAAATACCTTATTCTAATCGAACTTTTCACGTAGAATTCGAATCTGCAATCAGTTTTTCTCCATCACCCTCAGTTTCCCCGTAACAGAGGGATTTTTGGGAAATTTTCTTTCTTTTTTTTACAATTTTTGTACCTGTAGCTCGGGTACCCTTAGGTATACAAACACACAAATGGTATTGTATGCTAGCTTCAATTATACTTAGTAAGGCCTCCAAGTTTCATAAGAATCGCATTATTCTTTTTAGAGAAATAAACATATTTATATAAAAATGTTATGTGTATTGTTCATTTTACCATATTCATTAGTGCAGATAAAATCACATATAACTTCCACGAAAACTACAATATAATCACGGTTTATACCTCATTGGATTTAAAATAAAACATATTTTCAAGGATGTATACACTGTGTCACCATTTTTTGTATGAGGGAATTTCTAGAGGGATTTTGTGGGAAATTCCCTCCAAAAAGTAGTTTATAAGATTTTTTTGTCTCAATTTGCTATTTGTATATAGTGATACAGAAACAAGAACTGCACTAAAACATAGTTTTATGTCTACTTAATAAATAATGTTAATTTCATGTAAATCGCATTATTCTGTCTAGAGATATAAACTATTGTGTTTATTTATAGGTAATAAAGAATATACTATTGTGCCGGTGCTGTGTCATCAGTTATAGCTCAGAATATGAAATAAATAAATGCAATCAAATGGGGATGGAACTGATGCACAACACGGTACTTAACTGTAAAATTGTGGTTGAATTTAAATAAAATTCAAATGTTTTTAATTTAGAAAATGACTAGTTGGGGAAAAGGGTGAGAGAAAGAGAAAGGTTGTAATTAAAGAATAGGAATGAGCACTAGCCTGATGTATCCAATGAAGCTGGCGTCGTCCTGGTCATCTGGGATGAATATCTGGAGAAGTCTGGATTAGCTGGTGACAGTCAACATCTGGATCTTAATCCTGTTGAACTGCAAGGGGCGTCGATAAGCGTCTTACGATAATGTCCTTCTACTTCTTCATTCTACTACTCTGATGACAAACTTGAAGGTGTCTGCGGAGATGAACCGTCAGAATGGTACTCTTTGACTTGGAGTCGGTGGTCCTCCAATGGTGGGATCCGTTTCTCTCCGATGATCCTGCACCTCTCTAGATCGCGTGTCGAATACCCCTTGTTGTTCTGTTCCTCCTAGTTTTGTCCAACTCAAGAATGATGACTTAATCGGGAAGTATCAGGCTGTGCTCGAAGGTATGCGGAAAGGAAAGAAGGAAGCTAGTCGAGTTTATTTAACAAATATGCATTTACAACAAGTGTCTGAGAATGTACACTTCTAGTCAAAGTTTTCTTCAATAAGTTTCCAAAAGTTCATGCTTCTTTATATCAAATACAAAGTCACTTCATTTCCAATAGACAGATACTTCACACCCCCTCCTCGAAATCAAAATACACGAAAATTTTAATTTTCCGTAGTAGAAAAAGAAAAAAGAAAAATATTGAAGAAAGTCCAAAAAAAAAAAATTTGTTCGTTGAATGTAAGAGAGTTCTTTGTGTAACATATTGTTTGTTTTGAATTAATCCTTGACCACAAACTGCAAAATGCTGAGTGTGCGTTCCTAAGACAGTTCATATAGTTTACTAGGTGACCTGAAGATATGACGACAGCGTCTCTGGGAAAATGGAAAATAAGAAAAAGAAAAATAAACATTAGTGCTTGCATAATATCATTGTGAGTGACATGTGTTAGTTTGGAGTTCCGTTAAGTGCTCAGGGAAGGGAAATGAAAGGTAGGAATAATACTAAATTTAATTATCACTTACACAGATTATCAAAACTTAGATGCGTATAATAAAAAATCATAATCAAATAAATAAATATTTCATAATCCAATGTAGACCTCTATATATATATATATATATATATATGTTCCTCTAATGCAGAAAATAACATCAATATCACACGTGACTAATACGCGAAAAGAAAAAAAACGGTGTAATACTATCTAGCTAACCAAAGATAGTAAAGTTAGACTGCACAAGAAGGGTACTGATTTCAGTTTGAGAAAAATGAGCTTTAAGTTATTTAGGCTTAAAGCGTCCGTAGACTGGAAAAGAATTCCAAGATATGGTTATAGCCCCATATACTGGCTGTAATCAAACTATATGAAATCAGCACGACAGAACTATTCACCACATATAACCTACAACCCTAACTAACATATAAATTCTTCTTATCTTCATCTTCTTTCTTCTTTAATCTTGTCCTCTTCGGGCATCGAATACTAGACATCTAAAGGATGGAGCATGGTTCTTGCGATCTTGATTTCAATCTTCTTACATCTTCTTAATATATCCATCGAAATATCTATCCATATACGTGTCGTCGATTTTCTTCATTCTTCACATACTCACATTTGAAAAAAAAATAAAAGTAAGAAACTTCTGTAATGATACGCTGTCCAATCAAACGAAATGGTACAATTCTTGAAGATACTAACATGTTCCAAAATTCGAAGTATTCCAAGTTTCAAAGTGTTCTAAGTTTTCGAAGTTTTCCACCGGTGGATTTGGATGCACAATTCAAAACCAAGATAAACTAACTTCTAAGCGTGGCCAGTGCTAAAAGAAAGTTCATCATCCATCTACAAGGTGTTCCTATGCACAATCCAATCTTCAAGAAAAGTAGTCCACATACAAGTTACGTACGGACAGACGGACTAACAGATTCTTCATCAATGGGAAAATATATGGGGAGTAATCGCTGATAAATGTCCCAATTCTCTCTATCATAAACACAAAATACGACACGGTTTACGTCATCAAGATGTTCCTCTAAAAATATTCTTGTTGTAGCTAAGGCAATTTTGGCAGCTTCTAACTTCGGAAATTTAAATGCTCCAGTTGAAATATTAGGTAATACAATTGTAGATAGGTCATTCTCCAACATCACTTTAAAACAATTTTTGTACGTCTCTCGTAAAATCTTCTTGTCTGAATTCCGCGGTCCACATGTCATAATTACATAATTAGCTGGTAGACGATAACCATTGGCAATCTTCGCTTCTCCTGGCTTCAATGATGATATGGTCAAACATTCTTCTAAAAATTCAGATCCAGCTGCGTCTTGAATGGCTTTGTCTGCACCACCTAAAGGAGTTAAGGTTTCATTCGTTGGATTTACTAAGGCATCTGCTTTTATATCCACTATGTTACCTTTATAAATACTAATCTTCTGATTGATGGCAGTATTACAGGCAAATTTCGGTTTTTCTTCTGTAGAATTCTTCCCTATAGTTGCCCACGTTGGTAGATTTTCGGCAATCACAACATCCTTAATATGAAGAGAAGGGATGAAAACTTCTTCTTCCAAACATTGTTTCCTGGGGTTGAAAATCTCTTCAGTTGGTGGTCCTTGATGGTCTTCGCGTCTCGTCTTCTTCTTTTTCATCGTATGGTCTTCCGTGCAGACGTTGATAGGCATCTCTTCGTCAGAGTCTTCAAGGTGGTCTTCCTCTTCCGGGTTTTCCTTCTCATAAAACTTCTTCAATCTCTGGACTGCTATGCTGTCTATCTTGTAAGATCCTCGGGCGGTCTTATACTTAACAAAATATGAATTTGGATTTTCCACACGTTCAATTATGCCTGGACCAATAAACTTTCCGCTAAATGCCTTGGCGTGACCTTTTTTTCTTGTGGTGTCTAATATCCAAACTTTTTCTCCTTCTTTAAAAGCAGGTTTCGTATGTCTCTTGTCAAAAAATTTTGTCGCCGTTTTATGACGTTTGTAAAGATTTTCTTGCGCTTTATCTCTAATCTCTTGTAATTGCTGTAAACGAACGGCATTTTCTTCGTATTGACACGGGGTATTTAAAATTGCCTGATGAAGTAACCTAGGTTTGAAGCCAAAAAGACATTCAAATGGTGAAATTTGAGACGATAAATTCTTGGTGACGTTAAGCGAAAAAACTATGGGCTGTAATAAGTCAATCCATTCTCCTAAATCTTTGTCACATAAAGCTGATTTCAATCGTTGTTCTATGTTTCTAATACTAATTTCACAAACACCATTACTATAATGCCCATGTACATTTACAAAACGCATGTTAGCACCAATCATAGCACATAATTCTTTAAATAGTCCACTAGTGAATGCACTGCCTTTATCTAAGACAATTTCATAGAAAATTCCAAACTTTAAAATTACTTTATGATAAAGAAATGAAGCCAAAGTACTTGCTGTAACATCAGGAAGGGAATCTGCAATTATGTATCTAGTACAACTGTCTACTACAACTATCATATATTTGTGATTTAACATATTATTGGGGGAATAATTCCCAGCTACATCTATGTGGATGCGATAGAAGGGGGGGACGGAGGGATAAGTAAGCAATGTGCCATATGGAGAACCAATTTTTGATTTCGATACTTGACAAATCGTACATTCTTTACACTTCTGATATATATATTTCTTCATGTTGGGAAAATACACTGTTTTTACTAACATATCATAGGTTTTAGAATAGCCAGAATGAGATGATCCCAATGCTGACGTGTGACAAGCATTAAAAACTTTATAACGCAAAGAAGTAGGAACTGCAACTAAAAATCTTATACCTTGAGAAGTTTTCTGCTTTCTATACAAAATTCCATCTTTAATAGTAAAATATAATGCTTGGCGTTCTATTTTAGGATTTCTATTTTCTTTCTGTTCCAACCAAGAAAAAATATCTTTAAAAAACGGATCTTTACGCTGTTCTGTTGCCAGATTTGGCTCATTTAAAATTGAAAATGAATTTGTGGTCTGAGTAAACAAAATTTTCGGATCTTCTTGATTCTTTTTCTCGTCTTCCAAATCTCTAGGGGGGTTAGAAAAACGTGAAATGGCGTCTGCCTCTACGTTACTGGAGCCACTGATATGTGAAATAGTGAAATTATACGATTCGATTTCATTCAACCATCTAGAAATCTTACTTACATTCTTTGTTTGCTTCAAATAAATTAAACTATGACAATCTGTCTTCAAATAAAAATGACGTCCTAAAAGAAAATACCTAAATGAACGTAATGAGTACAATAATGCTAGTAATTCAAGCTGATAAGGGTGTAATTTTTTCTCGCTAGGAGACGTTGCACGACTACAATAACTAATAGGAACTAGATTTGTGTCGTCAGGTGAATTTTGAGGTTGTTTGATTAGTCCAGAAAGAGCGAGTTTGCTGGCATCAAAATAGAGATACAGAGGATAATCAGGTTTGTACCTCATGAGACAAGGTGCTGAAATGATGGCTTGTTTAATATTATTGAATGCTTTCTCCTGTGCGTCCTTCCAACGAAAAGGAGCGTCTTTTTTCAACAAAGAAAGTAACGCTTCTGCTAATTGACTGAAATTAGGTAAATACGAACGAACAAAAGAAGCCAATCCTAAAAAACTTTTGACTTGTTTCTTTGTTTTGGGACGTTGATAGTTGGAAATTGAGTTAATTATTCGTTTCGAAATAGACAAACCATCTTTACTAACAGTGTGACCTAAAACATCTAATGAAAAATATCCCAATTTTGTTTTTTCTGGGGAAAGCTTTAAACCAATTTCTTTTATTCTTTGAAGCAACATACGAGTTAACTGCAAAATTTCATCAAAACTATCACTAGACCAAAAATAATCGTCAACATAGGCAAATATTTTATCTTGTGGAAGACCTTCTAAGGTGAGTTTCACTAATCTGTTCATACCGCTAGTAGATGTCTTGACACCCTGGGGCAAAAAATTAAAATGGTACGATCCCACGCCCGGAATCGAAAAAGCTGTAATAGGTTTAGATTCTTCAGTGAGGGGAATATTAAAGAACGCTCCAAAAACGTCGCTAGAACATAGATATTTGCGTCCTGCCAAATTAGTCAAAATATCCTGGATAGGAGGAACCGGATAGCTGTCAGGAACCATTTTCCGGTTAATATAACGGGCGTCTTGCACAAATCTATACTGTCCATTCTTCTTTTTAACAAGCATTACCGGAGAATTATACGGACTAATACTAGGTTCAATGATCTTACTTTTCAATAAAATATCTACTTGTTTTTTGATCTCATCCCGTAGGTGAAATGGTATCGAAAATTGGGGTCGATTTACTGGGATATTGTCTACTAATTCAATTTTATGCTTATATCCTTTAGCACAACCATAATCAAATTCATTCCAAGAAAAACTAGAATAAAATTCCTCTACTAAATCATATAATTGCTGCTGTTGATGTGGCAACAATTCAGGGTTAACATTTACTCTATATTTATCATAACCTTCAGGAAAAGATTTCGTATCTACTGCATTAACTTGATGAACCTTGTTATTAGTGGTATTTTGTTTCTTAAAGTTGGTATTACTGATAACATTTTCGGCAGAACCCAAAACAACATCTTTTTTTAAGTAAAGTTTACTTTTGGTAGGATTAATCACAGATATTACCGGATGAATTTCGTCTACAACTAATTTACGCACAAAAATTTCTGCCTGCGTATCTATTAACTCATTGGGAACTAATAAATTGCGATTTCCTGCAAGATCATTTACTTTTTTCAATGTAACTTGAACACTTGAATTTGGAGGCAAAACAACAGAGCGAGCCACTAAAAATTGAGGTTTATATAATTTTGCTATATGGTTAGAAATTTCTTCAAAAGAAACGTATGGTGGCAATTCAATTCTTGGAGGAATACCAAATTTAACAAAACTAAAAGAATTCTTATTGTGATCAACCATTGCAAGATGACTTTTCAAAAAATCTTGGCCAATTATGCTATTATACGGAAAATTATTATACACTCGAAAAGGATGCGTAAAATACTGTCCTCCTAATTTAAATTTCACTAAAGCGATTTGATCACTTCCTTGAGAATTTCCAGTGATACCACGAATAAAAGTAGTTCCTTTGAGTATTTTATGCTTATTGCTTAAACTATTACCAGAAATTAAGCTGACAGTGCTGCCTGAATCCAATAGAAATAAATGCGGCTTATTATCAATATATGCTTTAACATGAGGCAAATCAGCTTCATATTGAATAGGAACATAATATCGCTTACTATTTCTAACATTATTACACATATTATTGTCTACTTTATTCCCATTATTCGATTTAACATTCTCATTTACATTGACAGAAGCATAAGGCAACGGATAAGCAAAAGATGGAGAGGATTCATGAATAGGATTTCTTCGCTCCAAACGCGAATGCTCATAAGATTGTATACACACAGATTTTCCTTTGTGTGCGTGAGAAACTTTCGCGAGCGCTGTTCTTTGCACAAGATCTTGTAACTGGACTTTGATACCGTCTAACTGAGCTATCAATGTATTTTTTTCTTCAGGCTGACTTACAATTTCATTTTCGTTCTGAATATTAACATCTAAAGTATTTTCTTTTTGCTGTATAGCATTCTTACTAACAGGATGTATATTGTATTCGTTTGTTATTTCCAAGGACTTCAATTGCTGACTACGCATGCTGACAAGAAAATTGACTCTTTCCTCTAGACCTAAGGACTTTGCTAACTCAATAACAGTCTTATACGATTTTCTTACAACTACAGAATAAAATGAAGGCAATAACCCATTGATTATCAAGTTAAGTTGTTCGGTCACTGGCATCTTCGGATCGTACTCAAGTATTAATTTCCATTTATGAAAAATGTAATCTAAAACAGATTCAGAATTTAACTGCTCTCTATTTCTCATTTCTTGCTCTAAAACTTGCGAAACTATATTATCTTCATAAGCCTCTATTAATTTCTTCTTAATCTGTACATACATGAGATTATCATATTCTGCGGTTGATTGTAAAGCTAGCAGATAAGCACGAGCCCCATTTTCTAAACAATACGGCAACAAATGACGTTTCTGTACATCACGTAGGTTATGAAGGACAGAAAAATCCTCAAAATGACTAAAAAATGATTGAACTGACTCGTTCAATTTGCCGGAAAATTTGGGGGGTTCTACTAAACGATCTATAGCAGAAGACATAACACTAGTATTCTCCATTATATCTATTTTCAAAATCACACTTATAATAAATATCTTACACTACTATGTATATATATCCAACACCACAAAGAAAAACAAAATATAATAACTTGGCAAAATTTTCTCTTCTCACCCATTTATCATTCGATTAAGAAACAGAAAAAAAAAAATTACTCTAACAGAGCAAATGAATAAAGTAGCGAGGGTGGGGCGGGTGGGTTAAAATAACTCTACTTAATTTCTGTTGACAAACTAAAATTACACAGTACAAATTACTCAAAATTTGGGATCTTAAAGCATCTACCGAATATTTAGAATCGTAATTTATCAAAATTTTAGGATCGTAACAAAGGCGTAAGCCTCACAACATCTCCACCATGTGCCGGTGCTGTGTCATCAGTTATAGCTCAGAATATGAAATAAATAAATGCAATCAAATGGGGATGGAACTGATGCACAACACGGTACTTAACTGTAAAATTGTGGTTGAATTTAAATAAAATTCAAATGTTTTTAATTTAGAAAATGACTAGTTGGGGAAAAGGGTGAGAGAAAGAGAAAGGTTGTAATTAAAGAATAGGAATGAGCACTAGCCTGATGTATCCAATGAAGCTGGCGTCGTCCTGGTCATCTGGGATGAATATCTGGAGAAGTCTGGATTAGCTGGTGACAGTCAACATCTGGATCTTAATCCTGTTGAACTGCAAGGGGCGTCGATAAGCGTCTTACGATAATGTCCTTCTACTTCTTCATTCTACTACTCTGATGACAAACTTGAAGGTGTCTGCGGAGATGAACCGTCAGAATGGTACTCTTTGACTTGGAGTCGGTGGTCCTCCAATGGTGGGATCCGTTTCTCTCCGATGATCCTGCACCTCTCTAGATCGCGTGTCGAATACCCCTTGTTGTTCTGTTCCTCCTAGTTTTGTCCAACTCAAGAATGATGACTTAATCGGGAAGTATCAGGCTGTGCTCGAAGGTATGCGGAAAGGAAAGAAGGAAGCTAGTCGAGTTTATTTAACAAATATGCATTTACAACAAGTGTCTGAGAATGTACACTTCTAGTCAAAGTTTTCTTCAATAAGTTTCCAAAAGTTCATGCTTCTTTATATCAAATACAAAGTCACTTCATTTCCAATAGACAGATACTTCACACTATGCAAGACTTTTACCAAATACAAAAACCTAACATTGACGTATTATTGTCGGCACATAGGTGGATACTCAAACACAAGCACAATACACGCATGCTTTCTGTGGAAAATAAGTCACTTTTTAATATTTGAAACGTCTGACTGGGTGGGCAAATGGTGAACGGAACATGAACTTCGCAGTACCGATGGTCTGGAGGGAACCAAAAGTTCATTCTTCAGAGTGCTACTTTTGTATGACACAGATAAAAGGGATAACCAGTAAATCTAAGCACACAGTACAGTACCCTAATTTGCCATCAGCAATTAGGCCAGTTCCACACAGTGCAGAATTACCTGTGCCAGTAACTCCTGCTCATCCTACGGTAAATGAGGATTACGTACTTGAAGCAACTATTGAAGTTCCAAATAAAGAAGATGATCCTACTTATGTAGGAAGCACACGATTGGATCCCCATCTGATAACCCAGGGTGAACTACATGACCTCGTACGGAATTTAAAACTCTCCAAGATACAGGCAGAACTTCTTGCTTCTAGGCTGGAATCTGCTCCTTCGTGACACTAAAGTGTGCATTTTTCGAAACCGTCATACAGAGTTTCAAAACTACTATTCTCAAGAAAATGATTTAGTGTATTGTAATAAAGTCTGTACTGTGATGGATACACTCGGACATGCACATATAAGTACAGAGTGGAGATTGTTCATTGGCTCTTCCAAAAGTAGTTTGAAGGCTGTCCTTTTGCACAATGGCAACAAATTTCCTTCAGTGCCTTTGGCTTATGCAACTAATATGAAGGAAACCTATGAAAACATCAAAATAGTGTTAGAAAGAATTCACTATGAGAAATAGAAGTGGACCGTTTGCTGTGATTTAAAAGTTATTTTCTTGTTAATGGGTTTTCAACTTGGTTATACGAAATATTGTTGTTTCCTCTGCGAATGGGACAACATGAACAATGCGAAACATTACATAAAAAAGGAATGGCCAAAGCGTGTATTAACTCCTGGACAGAAGAATGTTGTTTATTCCTCACTGGTGAGCCCTGATAAGATAATTCTACCTCCTCTTCACATAAAGTTGGGGCTCTTCAAAATCTTTGTTAAGGCAATGGACAAAAGTAATGCAGGATTTTGTAACCTCAAGGAAAAATTTCCTCGGGTTAGTGACGCTAAAATCCAGGAAGGGATTTTTGTACGTTCCCGAATAAGCTGTTTGATTCGTGACCAAACATTTGAGGATCTCTTAACTCCGGTTGAGAAAGCAGCTTGGTGTTCATTTAAATGTTTAACAGAGAATTTTTTATGGAACCAGAAAGCCCCAAATTACCGTGAAATTGTGAGTGATTTCCTGCAATCATTCAAAGAAATGGGTTGCAACATGTCCCTTAAAGTTCACTTTCTAGACTCCCACCTGGATTTCTTTCCTGAAACCTTGGTGCTGTTAGTGATGAGCATGGGGAACGTTTTCATCAGGACATTTCTTCCATGGAGAAGAGATACCAAAGACAGTAGAGTTCACAAATGCTAGCTGATTACTGTTGGACACTCAAAAGAGGTGCTCTAAAAGCCAAACATAGAAGAAAGTCGACAACTAAAACATTTTAGTTAAGGTAAGTAAGTGCTCATTTATTAAGAAGATACCACTCACTTCTTTTGTATTTTTATTAAGTAGACATAAAATTATGTTTTAGTGCAGTTCTTGTTTCTGTATCACTATATACAAACTATTTGTACTTGCTACAAGTTAAGACAAAAATCTTATAAACTACTTTTTTGAAGGGAATTTCCCACAAAATCCCTCTAGAAATTCCGTCATACAAAAAATGGTGACACAGTGTATACATCCTTGAAAATATGTTTTATTTTAAATCGAATGAGGTATAAACCGTGATTATATTGTAGTTTTCGTGGAAGTTATATGTGATTTTATCTGCACCAATGAATATGGTAAAATGAACAATACACATAACATTTTTATATAAATATGTTTATATCTCTAAAAAGAATAATGCGATTATTATGAAACTTGAAGGCCTTACTAAGTACAAATCATGCTAGCATACAATATAATTTGTGTGTTTATATACCTAAGGTTACCGGAGCTCCAGGTATGAAAATGGTAAACAAAAGGGAAATGTAAGGGAAAATTCCCGAAAATCCCTCTGTCACGGGAAAACTGAGGTTGCCGCAGAAAAACTGATTGCAGATTCTAATTCTACGTGAAAAATTCTATTAGAATCAGGTTTTCTTCCGTGTGCCAGAGAAAAAGTATTTTTTTAGTCGACTAGTGTTATCGAGGGATTTCTCTTCTGTCAACATCCATAAATCCTCTTAAACATTGTATTAGCAAGATTGACTCCATACGCAGATGAAATTATTGGAGATTATCAGAACGGATTTAGGTAAAATGGATCAACTATCGACCAGATATTTACCATTCGACTAATACTTGAAAAGAAATGAGAGAATACAACATCCTGGCATATCAATTATTGACTTTAGACTCTGGTAGGAGCAGGGCGGGATTTATCATTTTGGCGCCCCTAGACCCAATAATTTTTTCCGCCCCCTAGTCTGGTTAAAGTTACTTTCCTAAAAACCTTTATTAAAAAATTATATCAGGCCTATATGTTAATTGCTTAAACACCACTCCATGATGCAATTTTATCATTGCAAGTTTTTTGAGGAATTTACTTGGTTCTGGGCTTAACAAAATACCGTTAATGTATTAACAAAAGATTGGTGAACTTTACCAACAATTATTTGTTCCAATGAACTTCAAAATCAGAATGCTTAATTAGCCTGATTTTTTTAATCAATTCAAAAAATATGTTAAGTTATGGCTATTTATTTTTATTTCTAGATATTTTTTATTTTTTTTCTCTTGGCCGTGCGCCCCCTGGGAGCTTGCGCCCATAGGCCCGGGCCTATTGGGAAATCCGGCCCTGGGTAGGAGGGAAACATTATGCAACATGCTTACAGAATTTGCAATACCAAAAAAAGGTAGACTAATTAAGATATGTTTAATGAATCCCAAATTAAGGTTCGAGCAGAGAAATTCTTGTTCACGAGCTTTCACGTTGAGAATGACCGGAAACAAGGAGATGCGTTGTCGTCATTATTATTTAACTTTGTTCTGGAGAACACTATAAGGAAAATCAAAGACAGCAATCAGGTCCTAGAGCTGAATGTATTTGCCAGGTTATGGCGTATGCTGATGATGCAAACTTAATAGGTAATGATAGAATAATAGAAAGGAATGCAGAAATCTTAATTAACGCTTGCAGGGATATAGGCTTAAAAGTAATTGCAGAGAAAACTAAATAAATGAAAGTTTGTCGGGATCGTAATACTACATTTTATGGGTGCGTTAAAATACCAAATAATATTTTCTTTCGACACAGTGGATACTTTCAAATATCTAGGATCATTATTAACAGACCAAAACCATAATCATTTAAAAATTTGATGTCAACTGAAAGCAGGGATTTCGTGCTATTATTCAGTTAAAAATCTTTTGTTGTCGCTAATTCTGTTGAGGAATTTGAAGCTCAAAATATAAAACGATAATCATTCCTGTTGTGCTGTATGGTTGCGAAAAATGGTCACTGACTCTGAGGGAAAATCGCAGACTGAAAGTATTTGAAAACAAGAATCTTAAACCAATATTCGAACTCCAAAAGGAACGGGAATGGGGAAAGGTGGAAACTTTATAAGGAGGAACTGCATAATTTTATACCGTTTACCAAACATTGTTATGGTCATCAAGTCTAGGTGGCTCAAATGGTCAGCTTATGTAGCCAGAATGAAAGAAATTAGAAACGCTTTCGAAGTTGTAACTGGAAATTCAAATAGGAAAATGACCGTTAGAAAGACCGAGGCGCAGACGGGAGGACAATATCAAAATGGTTCTCGCAGAGATTGAAATATAAAGTAGAAACTGGGTTCAGTTTTCTAAGGACAGAAATCAATGGAGAACTTTTGTAAACGCGGCAATGAGCCTCCTGCGTCCATAGGCGTGCTATATTAAGTTGTTAATACATTTAGTTTCTTTTTATTTGACAGAAAGGTTATTACAGGAACTAAAAAGTTTTTCTGTAGTAAAGAGGATTTCGATTCGAGGTTAGCTATTTACGTTAATACTAAAATAAATTTGGTGGTGATTTTGATATAAAATGGCACCCATACTTTCTTTCAAAGTCTCTCTGTCTATATATATATATATATATATATATATATATATATATATATATATATATTCCCGTTAGTACGGGCGCCCTTTTAGTAGACTGTCCACCGCCCTCATTAGTATCCCAGCACGGCCCTGCTCAGAGCTCAAAGAGACGACAAACTGAAGATCAGCCATCAAACCAAAAACTTATTTACGTCGCCTTTTTACACTCATCAAAAGAGTATTAAGCGCTTTTTTTTTAAAAAAAAATATTACATTTACAATCAAACAAATTAACTTGGAGTGCTGTCTTTAAAAATATTTAACTTTAATTTCACATGTATATTAGACAACTCCGCGTAAAATGATACTCGTAGATCTTCATGTTGACCAACACTATTTTTTAATCGCCAATTGATATATATTTTTATATTATATTAATTATGTCAACCACATTTACGTATAACTTGCAGTGCATATGTAGAGTAAACAAAAAAAGCAATCCTATTATGGTCATTTTTATGCAACAAAACATTGAATGATGATTTTAAAATATTTTGCATTGAATTAGAAGAAACTTTCGATAAAATAATTTTGATACTTTCATACTTGTTTATGTAGTAATGTAACGATTTATCACATCATTGTGTACAAAAGGAATTAACAAATGTAGTTACTTTTTCTAGAATATTTAAATTAATTTGTATTGCAAAATTATACAACAAATATAGTTAGCACTACATGATGCATAATAAATAGGAAAGTAATGTTTTATTAAAGTTGCGGGTATGTTGGCTAAACTTTTATTAAAGTTTCATTTTCAGGTTGTGACAATCAAGTTCCTTCTTTTTATTGAAATCTTGCTAATTGAAATATTTGATAAATATAAAAGTTTGAATTACACTTTGTGCACATATTCAAAATGAATAGCATTAAATTAGTAATATTGAGAAATATTTGTTGGATTAAAAGAGATTGTTGAGTTGAGTTTAACGTCCCGTTCAGCAGCGAGACCATATAAGACGTGGATCTACTGATTAACGTGAAATCCGAACCACATGAGCTCCCGAAGAGAATCGAACCCGGACCTCCCACGCTGGATTAATTGAGAGTTGTTTAACAAAATATCACTAACAAAATCTAAACATAATAATAAATAAAAAAGAACTAGTATACCGGATTTGAACTGCTGATCATCACCAAACTTGAACATTTAGTGAGTACACACTAACTGACTGCTCCACGATTGCTAGCTTATTAAATACATCTTGATAACACATATAAACAAATTATACGAAAAGGGGTGGTTGCTTCATTTTTTAGTTTAGTTAAATGGTTTTCTGAACATAATTAGCACTGTCGTTTTGTCAATGTTTTGTTTAAATTTGCATCCTAAGGGGGAAATGGAATTTTAAAATTTAAACTATAAATAAAGTATCTCAAAAGTCCCTCATGTTAGATAGATGAAGTTTGATATATAAACCCCTCACTAAAATAAATGGTTCCGTGTAATCAAGTTTTAAAATATTCAGCATCTACAGGAAAAGGTATAAAGGTAATTTATATAATACTTTCTCAACATATAAATATGAATCGAAGTTTTCTGTCTCCTCATTACAGGTAAACGCTGAACTATGTAAAACGAATTTTTGAAAATCAGAATCACCTGGCTAGAGTTAATTTGATTTTGAGTTTAAAGTCCCTTTCAACAGCGAGGCTATATGAGACGCGACCTACTGATTAATGTGGAATCCGAACCACATGAGCTCCCTCCGGGAATCGAACCCAAGTCTCCCACGCCAAATCATTTGGCTAGAGTCGTGATTTCACCACCTCACTGTCGCCAAAATATATATCCTAAAGCGGAAGGAGATTCAAAATACATGATAAAAATAGTGTATCCTGCGAGTCTGTCATTAGGGACTTGAATCTACTTATATAAATTCGTCAATGAAGTAAGTGAAGACTTATCCCAGCAATTACGATAGTTTGGCTTCTAAAAGGAGAAAGGGCAATTTGTAAAAATTAAGTTGATGTTGATTGCCTAATCACCACGTACTGCTGATTTCAGGGGGTAGCACAGGGGCACATTTTCTCCTGGGACCAATGAAATTCTTACCACTCCCGTCCAAACTTCCGAAGAAACCAGTATTTTTGCAGTGCTACTTTAACCCTGTGTATTGAAATTCTCCCCCGGGAGAAATAGTTTGTACTCATCACTTTCATTACTAATAATGACTGAATCGTTTGAAATTAAACTTCGAAGGTAGTCGAATCAGTTTTCTTTTTTTATCATATTGCTTTCATTAGAATCGATATCCTAAGGGAGAAATCGGCTCCAAATTTGTGATAAAAATATAGTATCTTCCGAAACTCTTAAAATAGGCAGATTAAATTTTGTTTATAAACTCCTTTTGAAAAGTAAGATGACACATGTCCCAATAAAGGGGTATGACCCACATGGGAAATTTTTGGCCATCCTCTGTATAGCCATGGTTTAACCCCTTCGTGATAAAAACGAAAGTATTGTTTTATTAAAATTAATGATATGTTGATGAAGTTTTATTAAAGTTTCATTTTTGCGTTATGACAATGAAGCTGCCACTTTTTATAAAACTCTTGGTAATTTTAACACGTTTAAAGGCAAAAATTTGAATTGTTTGCCCATATTTAAATTACTAACCAAATACCTTTTATTCATAGAAGAGAGCTGTATAACGAAATCTCGCGAAGAAAATTTTAAAAATACTGTAGGCATGGAGCTGGAACTAATGATCATCGAAAAAAAGGGGCACTAAATCATGCTTTAACAAATCACCCTACTACTTGTTGGAAAACACTATAACGAATAGAGAAAACAGGCATTTCTTAAAAAAAAAAGACACTAGAGTATGTGAGTTGTACTGATGGTTATGGAAAAATAAAGTATAAAGAGCAAGCGCTAAGTAACTATTCTACAAAGGTAAGTGAAGAGCGGACTACCTGCACACGCATATAAGAAAACCACTTACACAAAATGCATGATCGTTTCGCATATTTTGTAGCTTATTTCTATTTATTACATATGTCATATATTTATGTGTGTGGGGGGTGGGGGTGAGGCATTATTGTCTTGTTTTGAATTATTGCACATTCAGACTCTACGTCAAGTTGTCCTAATTTTATCCCCCCCAATATAAATTGTCTAAATCACACACTGGTGGAGTGTGTTTGTGTATGTGGTTATGTTCTAGCCCAGTACACCTGTAGTAATTTTAACCGAACTTGTTACATACAATATATGGGAAAAGATGACATGTGAAAATAATCGAAAATGACTGATACTACCGAAGTGTCGAATCCATAAGTCGTTGATTAAAGAGTCCAAATCAATATAAATTATTTTTTTCTATGCAATAGAAGATTGGGAGAAATAAATGTCCGGGTAGCACTGGACAAATGAGCTTGTCATTCTATAAATTTGTGGTGCCCCAAAATTGAAATATACACTATCAAATATTTCAGCAATATTATATATTTAGTAATAATACCTTTATGTGCTTTCACAAAGCAAGAGAGAATTCATTATGTGATATTTGATAAATATGCCGTACCTTACATATTTTATAATTATCTTTAACACTTCTATGGGTGTAATTTCTTGAATAGTCCTTTGAATACAGGGACTAGAGCAGTGCTTTAAAGAGACTTAAGTCAATAGTCGGAACGCTTAAAATAAAAGAATAAACCCGAAACACTATAATAATAATAATAATAATAATAATAATAATAATAATAATAATAATAATAATAATAATAATAATAATAATAATGCCTACAGATTAGCCTTGGACTCAGTGGTTGTGTTGACTTGGGATTCTGGCAGTGGCGGATCTAGCCCGGGCCGGGGGGGCCTAGGCTCCACAGTTTTCAGGGTGACGAAAATAATTTAAGCTATTATTTATATATTTTTGAAACTTTATAGTAAACTCATGATATACTTCTCATAGTCTGGGGTCTGGCAGCCTCCCAGATTTTACCTTCTAGATCCTCCACTGGATTCTGGGATAGATCTCAACCACCGACTATCCTGAAAGGACTTTATCCTGGTTTTCCCAGTCACAACAGGTGAATACCGGGATCGTATTTTAAATATCCAAAATTTGGCCGCTATTTTGCTCAAGTGTATCGATTGTGGAAATAGTAGAGAAAAATCTCCTTCAAGTTACCATTCTCTAAAAAAGGTGAACCCATATGTGTCTCTGACTTTTTTTCTGTCTATCTTAACAAGGCAAGTAGAAGACACTTTTTGCATCTGTCAATTGTAAACACCACAATATGACAATAGTCACAAGGTTTTGTTTCTTCAGTTGCGCAGCAACCCTGCTCGGATATTTTTCATCCACGGCAAAACACCGGATAATATGAAAGGATACAATTTTCATCCGGCAAACTGCCGGAAACGGATCCGGCAAAACGCCGGATAATGTGAAAGAAGCCTAAGTGTTTTTCCAATGTAATAAATTAGTCCTTTCCGCACTTTCACTCATCGTACGACTTTACAAGGATAGGAATTCTCTATCACCGTTGCCTATTCACTGGGTCCAATATGCGATGAATGCACGCAGGTCTCCCTCTTCGTATCCTCTATGCCTGTTTCTGTCTCGGATTGGCTGTCCGACACTGTGGACGATTAGCGGTCGGCCTAACAGGGGTAAGTGTTTGACTAGATTGGAAACTTTTTTTTAGTTTAACGTCTCACGATTATGTCCTTTAGGCAAAAGGAGACGGATTAAAATGAAAATTAATGATTGTGAAATTAAATTTTTGTTCTCTCCCACGGCGAATCGAACCCGGGACCATGAAATCACACGCGCTAGCCACTGGACTAGCGTGGAGGGCTTTGGATTGAAATTTAGTGTCCCGCTCAATACCGAGACTATATGAGACGCAGACCTACAGCTTCACATGGAATCCGAAATATATGAGCTCTTACCGGGAATTGAACCCGGATCTCCCGAGCCAAAGACGAGCACGCTAACTTGTTAAAAGTGGTTGGTGATCTAATCCCCATACCTAATTAGATTGATTGTTTATTTGGAGTTGAACGTTAATTTTCGACACCGAAGCTTTATGAGACTGCTTAAACTGGGATCCGAATCGCTACTCAAGGTTTGTATGTAGTCCTCCGGGAATTGAACCATGGAGTGCGTTCATTAAGCACTTGGTCACGAAGGGGAACTAAAACATGTTGAAAGGAAACTTGGAGGAAAAGCGAGAAGGAAAGAAAAAAGGGTGAAACCAACCAGAGTGAAACATCTACCTTTTAGTATGTCATTAATATAGTTCTTGGCCTGTATAAAATCTATTGGATCTAAGTGAATCAGTTTGTTTTCTATGTTTGATTATTCTCTCCTTCTAAAAAGTGTGTTTTTTTCTAGTGTTAGGTCTTACTTTTGCATAACATTTCATCTAGTGCTGCTAATGGATTCTTCGAATATTCGTTATCCGAAAAATTCTTCGAATTAATACGAGGAAGAATCAGAATCTAAGCTTACAAGGCTGATATTTCAGGTATCGTCTGTTATAGACGAATGAGGAGTGCATGGTAATTGTAATACATGGAGTTGGCAACTGTGCAGTTTCAGGAACCCGCCATCTACGGCGCTAGTTGTAGGTAAACAACAATGGAGACTCTTTTGGAAAACTGGTCTCGCGAAGAAGTCCGCTCACTTATTCGATATCTGTGGGCGAAACATGTAACCGCGGCTGAAATTCACCGGCAGCTGGTAAAGGTTTACGGGGAGTCTGCAGTGTCTCGTTAGCATGTCGCAGAAAGATGTCGAAAGTTTGCGGCTGGTAGAGAAAACGTCACTGACATCACCAGGCTGTTGAAGTAGTTTCGCTGGGACATCATCAACCACTTTCTCTACAGCTCGAACCTCGCTTCAAGCAACTTTAACCTGTTCCTGCACTTGAAGGAGTACCTAGGAGGCCGTCGCTTCGCTTCAGATGAAGAGGTGAATCACTTTGTGACAACGTGGCTACACGCAGGGACAGGATTTATACCAGGAAGGAATCTTCAAACTCATCCCACGATGAGACAAGTACCTCAACCGATATGGAGACTATGTCGAAAAATAACCATATGTATGTACTATCTGTTGGCTGAATTAGTTGTATGAAATAATATATACACATTTCACTCCAATCTCTGTAAGCTTGCTTTCTGAACATCCCTCGTACGTATTGATTCAAACAATTATTCGAATAACAAACAGTTACTCGAACAGAGAATAATTATTCCAATATCGAATATCCGAATATAAACAAAAATTATTTGAATAACCAATATTTGAGTAATTATTCGACTAATTCTAACAGCATTAGTTTGAATCAAGAGATTTAAATATACGGTTGTTTGGTTGAGAAGTATTCGTACATTGTTATGCATAGTTCTAGAGATTTCTTACCTGGCAACAAATTTACTAAGTACAGTAAATATTTTGAGGAATATCCTTCAATTTATTGCCGACACTGCACTACTATCACACAACACAAGCCTGCTAGTGCCAGGCCTTGTAATCCATCTCCCTTCACGGCGTAATAGTGTGATGAACAAGGACGTATTCTGCGCATCTGAAAACTGCACTGGATTTAAAGACCTGCTGACGCCCTAAAGGCAAGAAAAAGTGAACGAAGTGAATAAAATTGTGCACAGACATGCCAGACGTAAACTGAGGATGCGGTTTTTCGGATTTTCCTTCAGAAAACGGTTGGGTGGGGCACCGACTCAACAAACCTTTAATCACGAAAAATCAAAAGTGCTAGTAACAGTATGTCAGATGTGTGTAAAGGACATGAAGAATTGCAACGAAACTTTGTGTATGGACAATACGCCAAAAATAAACGAATACGGGTTTTTTATGTTCTGCGGAAAAATGTTTTTTGGAGGAAAAAGCCCCAACCCAAAATTTTGAAAGTTGACGCCAGAAAGGCAAGAAGAGGTGAACCGAAGTGAATGAAATTGTGCATATATATTTCATACGTAAGATGAGGATACGGGTTTCGTATTTTCCTGGAGGAAACGGTTGAGTGGGGCACGAACCCCTCCAAAAATTTCATCACGAAATATCAAAAGTGCTATTTACAGTATGTCAGATGTGTGTAAAGGACATGGATAATTGCAACGAAACTTTTTGTATTTACAATACGCAAACAATAAAGGAATACTGGTTTTTATTTTCTGCGGAAAAATGGTTTTAGGTTCAAATTAACCCACCCCAAAATTTTGATATTTGACGCCCGAAAGGCAAGAAGTGAACCGCAGTGAATGAAGATTTGCACTGATATTGTAGACAGAGAATGAAGGAATACGGTCTCGTATTTTCCTGGAAAAGATGGTTAGGTGGGGCACGGCCCCTCCAAACATTTGATCACGAAATATCAAAAGTGCTAATAGCAGTATGTCAGATGTGTGTAAAGGATATGAAGAATTGGAACATAACTTTGTATATAGACAATACGGAAAAATAAACGAACACAGGTTTTTTTATGTTTTGAGGTAAAATGTTTTAGGGGCTAAATCCCCCCCAAATTTTGAATGTTGACGCCCGAAAGACAGGAGGAAGTAAACCAAAGTGAATGAAGTTGTGCACAGATATTGCAGACGTAAACTGAGGATTCGGTTGTTTGTATTTTCCTTCAGAAAACGGTTGGGTGGGGCACCGATTCCTCCAAACCTTTGATCACGAAATATCGAAAGTGCTAGTAACAGCATGTCAGATGTGTGTAAAGGATATAAAGAATTGCAACATAACTTTGTGTATGGACAATACGCAAAACATAAACATATACTGTTTTTTTATTTTCTGCGGAAAATCGGTTGTAGGTTGCAAAATCCCCCACCAAAAATTTTGAAAGTTGACACCCGAAAGGCAAAAACAAGTGAACCAATGTGAATGAAGTTGTGCACAGATATTGTAGATATAAAATGAGGGAATATGGGTGAAGTATATTCCTGGAAAAAAGGGTTGTTTGGGGCACCGATCAGAAAGTTGATGCTAAATGCTAAGAGGAAGTAAACCAAAGTGAATGTAATTTTGCACAGACATTGTAGACGTGAAATGTTTATACGGGTTTCGTAATTTCCTGGAAAAAACGCTTAGGTGGGGCACGGGCCACTCTAAACATTTGATGACGAAATATCAAAAGTGCAAGTAACAGTATGTCCGATGTGTGAAAGGACGACGTGAAGATTTGCAACATAACTTTGTGTATGGACAATACGCCAAAAAATGAACGAATACTGTTTTTATTTTCTGCGGAAAAACGCTTTTAGGGGGCAAAAGAACCCACCCAAAATTTTGAAATTTGACTCCCGAAAGGTAAGAAGAAGTGAACCAAAGTGAATGAAATTTTGCACAGATATTGGAAATATAAAACGAGGGAATACGGGTTTCGTATCTTCCTGTAAGAAACGGTTAAGTGGGGCACGGACCCCTCCAAACCATTGATCACGAAATATCAAAAGTGGTTGTAATAGTAAGTCAGATGTGTGTAAAGGACATGAAGAATTTTAACGAAACTTTGTGTATGAGCAATACGCGAAAAATAAACGAATACGCGTTTTTTATTTTCTGTGGATAAATGGTTTTAGGGGGCAAAAGCTCCCACTCAAAAGTTTGAAAGTTGACGCAAGAAAGGCAAGAAGAAATGGACCGAAATGAATGAAATGTGCACATGTATTGTAGAGGTAAAATGAGGGAGTACGTGTTTCGTATTTTTCCTGAAAGAAAAAAATGTTGAGTGGACCGAGGCTTTGAGTGGCGAGAGGGGTGGACCAAAGAGAATGAAATTGTATGTAGATATTGGGTGTGTAAACTATGGCGTTTCGTGTTTCACATGTGTCGTGTCTCCATCCGATTTCTTTAAATTTTTCAGATCAACTACAAGCACAAACAGTATAGCGTTTTTTATAGTATTTCAGGAGGCACTTTTAACCCTTATAATGTTTGCGCGCATAAAGAAAAAGACGTGTTGACGTATTTCCAGTTTGCTCTTGATCTGCCAAATTTGTAGCAAAACGGATAGGGACACTTGAGAAACACGAAAGGGCTTATTTTACATAGGGTGTATATAATATCTGCACACAATTTCATTTGCTTCGGTCTACTCCTTCCTGCGCTATTACGGAAATATTTACTCTTTTTCAGATGTGACCTAGGCCCCAACAGTGTTTTTCCACAAAAGGTGAAACACGTTTCATTTATTGTTTTGGAAATTGTTCCTACTCGAAGTTTCGTTGCGATTCTAAATGTTGTTTAGGGACGTCTGACGTATGCTTATTATTTGCAATTTTGATATTTAGTAACTAACGGTTTAGAAGGTTCGTGCCTCACTCAACCGTTTTTTTTAGGATAATACGAAACCCAATTATCTCATTTTACGTCTACAATATCTGTGCACAATGTAATTCAATTCGGTGCAGTTCTTCTTACCTTTTGGGCCTCAAATTTCAAAATTTTGCGTGTGGCTTTTGCCCCTCTAAAACCGTTTTTCAGCAGAATAAGAAACCGTATTCGTTTATTTTTTGCGTATTGTCTGTACACAATGTGTCGTTCCAATTCTTCATGCCCTTGAAGCACTTCTGACATACTGTTATTAGCACTTTTGATATTTTACGATCAAAGTTTTGGAGGGGTCTGTGTATCACCTAAACTGTTTCTTTTTCTTTTTTATTTTTTTTAAGACAATAAGAAACCTGTATTCCCCAAGTTTATGTCTACAGTATCTATGCACAATTTTTATTCACTTCAGTTCACTTCCTCTGGTCTTTCGGCCTCAATTAAAAAAAAAAATGGGTGGGGGCTTTTGGCCCTTAAAACCGTTTTTCCGCACAATATAAAAAACCTGTGTTCCTTTATTTTTTGCGTATTGTTCTTACACAAAGTTTCGTTGCGATTCTTCATGTCCTCTACACACATCTAACATACTGTTACTAGCACTATCAATATTTCGTGATGAAAGTTTTGGAGGGGTCCGTGCTCCATCTAACCGTTTTTTTAGGAAAATATGAAGCACGTATTCCCTAATTTTGTCTTCAATATGTGTGTAAAATTTAGTTTATTTCTGTTCACTTTCTTTGCTTTCGGGCGTCAACTTTCAAAATTTTGCGTTGGGGCTTTTGCCCTCTAAAACTGTTTTTTTCGCAGAAAATAGCAAACATATTCGTTTATTTCATGTGTAATATCTGCCTGCAAAATTTTATCAAAATCGGAGTGTTACACATCGGAAGTGTTACTTGTTAGTAACTAATATTTCTTTAAAATTTTGGGGGCGCGGTGGCTCAGTGGTAGAGCTTTCACCTCCGGTGCTTGGGGTCCCATCTTCGATCCCAGTTAGCACCGTGTGGACTTTGAGGTGGACAAACACCGTGCTCGTGTGTTTTCTCGGAGTTCTCCCGTTTCCTCTCACTTTCTTCATTCCACCATTTCACTCACCTCTCATCATCATCGTCTCCTTTAGCCTAACCGGCATAACGTGGGACGTAAAACTTAAAGATTTCATTTATTTTTTTTTCTTTAAAATTTTATGAACAAATAGTGGGAATTAAAGATTATATAAGCGAAAAATTGAGATCAATTGCAAGTTTCAGCTCCTTTCAACATTGAAGGAAATGACGACACAGGTATTTGGATTCAAGGTAGACATGAAATTTGAAACTGAGATTTCACTATATTTCTGTCATCATTTTAATGCACACTGTAAAGTTCTTAAATGCTAGTTAAGTCAGGATTTTGCATTCAAATTAAGTTGCAACATAATAATTGTTAGAAAACCCGAATTGGCAATGCGAATTTAAGATTAGCTGCTATTTTAGATAGCATGGAAAAAAAAGATGAAGAGAACCTAAGTGTTTGGCCAAGTAGGTTGCGAGGCGATTTAATAAATTGCATGTCTTCTACTCGCCAGAGTCCACCTCAGCCGTTTCATTTTGTTTTAAAACAACACATTTTTATCATGAGTTACATTAGCACACAGTACATGAGTGACAATTTGTATTATGATAGAATATACTATGAGCTTTAATAGAAAAAGTGCAGACACTCGATAATTATTACGTAGTAAAATTTCAATAGATTAAGTGTTTGATCGTGCCGTGTGTGAAGTTATGAAATATGAATTGGTTTTAACAGGCGCGGATCCCAGAAGAAGGTTATAGAGGCTATAGCTCCCTTCCCTTGACGCTCTGGTATACACTGGATAAAATGGGTTTCAATTCTACTTTATTTACACTGGATAAACTTGGAAACTATGCTTTAGTCCCTACTTTGATCATATCCTGGTTCGGCGGCTATGTTTCAATATTATGATGATCAATGATGTTAATATGTGGTCAGAACTTGCTGTTCTAGAAACGTCAAGTTCATTCGCGATAAAATAGTATTTCTGCACCTTTTTAAACTATTTTCAGTATTTGTATGTATCTTCAGACAAACCCTCCTCGAAAAGTTTGCTTTATTGGATACTGTATTTCTGACGATGCTTCATTTATCAAATAGTGTATGTAGTTCTATTTAACATACAATTGCATACGCCAAAACAGTTTAAAACTTTCTCATTGTTTTAACTTTTCTTGAGTTGATTTTGAGCTTAATGTCCCCTTCAGTAGCGAAGCTATATGAGACGTGGACCTACTAATTAACGTTGAATCCGAACCACATGAACTCCCACCAGGAATCGAACCTGGGTCTTCCATGCTTTTACTTTACTTGAATCTGGACTCGAAAACTCTCAAGCGGATTTAAGAGGGTGCACTTGCTATCCTTGAGTTTTTCAATGAATGTATTTTTTAGTAATTATATTAATTTTACTTTTCAAAAGGTGTAAGCATTTCGATTTTTTAATTTCCTTGAATTATACGTAGCGAGTATTGAACACAGATTTCATTTTTATACATGACAATAGTAACTTCCATGGTCCACTCTCTTCTACCTCTAGACACAGAAATATTGCTTTCAATAACTGTCAAATTACGATTTTTATCAATAAAGAGAAGCTGTTCTATAAATGGCATACGTTTAAAGAATCATTTTTGTTTCGGTGAAGCGAGGAAAGTATCTTTAACTGTGCTTTTAAAATATCAAAATGTATGTCCTTTGAATACACTTAGATTAAATTGGGGGTATGTGAACAGATTTTACATTAGTATTATTAATCAGCAACTGTTAAATATCCTACAGCAGAAAGAAAATATAGTCCTCAAATCTTCTGATCATGGTGTTTAAGACCAAGTCGAGGGTTTCAAAGTATTAGTAGTAATGGCGTGACCTGAGGACAATTTTTGGCCCCTGGGTCCCTGCCTCAGGACCCATGGTCCCTGGCCCGGGGGTCAATGACCTAGGGATACATAGGACCACCCCCCTAAATTTTGGCAGGGGTACATAGGACCACCCCCCAGGACCCATGGTCCCTGGCCCGGGTCAATGACCTAGGGGTACTTAGGACCACCCCCTCTAGAATTTGGCAGGGGTACATAGGACCACCTCCCCTTAAATTTTTGAAATTGCCAAATTTAAAAATTTGGTGTTGTAGCCTAGGACCATAGTCTGTACCTCTATTAGTATTGGGGATCTATGTCGTTTCCTTTCATGGGTAAAAAATTGCCAAAAATTTAAATTTCGGAGGTTTTTGACCTAATTTATCCCCTTTGATGAGGTATTATTACCCTATATGGTTATATGGGCATATACAGGGGTTCATTACCTTTCATAAGACATTGGCATATTGGTGCACCCCTTTAAAAATTTGGGAGGTGTACCTTGACCCACCCCTTAAATTTTGGAAATTGCCCAATTTAAACATTTGGTATAATAATATAGAACCCAAGTATGTATTACTATAAATTTGGGTGGTCCACTTCGTACCCTTTTAGGGGTACAAAATTGCCAAATTTTAGTACAACAACATGTTTGTTTTTTTTTTGGCTCATTTTATTCCCTTGGATGAGGTCCTATTACCTTATATAGTTATATGGGTGTATACAGGTGTTTATTTCCTATTGTAAGACATAGGTACATTTGTGCACCCCTTTAAAAATTTGGCAGGGGTGCCTTGGCCCACCACTTAAATTTTGGAAATTGCCCAATTTAAACATTTGGTATAATAGTATAGAACCCTAATATAGATCACTATAAATCTGGGTGGTCTATCTCGTTCCCCTTTTAGGTGTATAAAATTGCCAAAATATAAACGTAAGCAATACGTTGTACCACGTGTTTGGTTTTGACCTAATTTATTTCCTTGGATGAGGTCCTATTACCTTATATGGTTATATGGCCATGTATAGGAGTCCATTCCCTATTATGAAACATAAGTACATTTGTGCACCCCTTGAAATTTTTGGGAATGGTACCTTGGCCCGCCCCTTAAGTTTTAGAAATTGCCAAATTTTGAACATTTGGTATCATAGTACTGGACCCTAATATATATTACTATAAATTTGGGTGGTCCATTTCGTTCCCTTTTAGGGGCCATTTTGTTCAGCTTTAGGTGTGAACATGGATACCTTGCAATCGTCCCGAGTTCAATTCTTGGTGCTAGTTTTAGGAAATGATGAATTTAACGTCCCCACGAAAACGGTGAGAAATAATAGGACGAAACATGAACTTACTTGACTGAGGATTGAAGCAGGGACATCACACATTAGAGACAAGCGCTAAACGACCGTACACGTGTGTTTGATTACTATGCAATGGTCCAGAGTTTGATTCTTGGTGCTAGTGTTAGGAAATTTTAACGTCCCTCTTGAAACGAAGACAAGAAATGATGAAATGAGAAAACATCATAAACTTACTTGCTTGCGGATTGAAGCAGAGACCTCACACATCAGAAAAAACGCTGAGCCATCATGCCAACTTCAGTGCGAGCAGCTTTGCGTATGAAAAAGAACATGATCAGATTATGTTACATTACACATTTCTACTCGTTGTTACGCATAGAAGTTTGTTATTGTGAAATTGCAGCATGTGCTTATACTACATCAGCATTTTTCTCAGCTGACGGACTTTTAAAGCTCAACTTTACATTTATGTCAAAGACAGTTTCGTAACATATCGATGAGTGTTACATTTTTCAATCAAGTTTAATGAAAATGAATCACATTTTAGATGTGTTAATTTGAATGCCGTAAGAAACTAACGAGTCAACGGTATGATGTCATGATCAGAATTGCGATACTAGATGTCGTAACGATTGATGTGTAAGGAGAAAAACGTGAATAATGTCACAACCAATCAGATTGTTTCTTACATCACGTTTTGGCTCATGATACATGATGAAAGCTGTGTTTTCATTGGTTTTCCGTGATGTCATTGATTCATTTCCTCGTTTCTGATTGGCTTTTAGTGATGTCACTTTATAGTTGAACACTTTTCAGATCTAAATAAAATTCTTAATTTCATTTTTTGAAGTTCTACTTCCACGAAGATCTTGAATGAACGAAGGTGTACCTCTTGTGTCAGCGTGACTTTACTCCGTTCCTTGAATTTGAGGTAAGTATCAACCGCGTTTTCAGAGATCACTAACACGTTTAACGGTATCAAAATGACTACACGATCAATCCTAAAAAAGAATTATCATATCTCAAACAGTTCTACTACTGAAACGTTTTATTGTCGTCATACTGGAAATCAAACCCGGGACCAACATGTAACTGACCTAAGTTTCTGTAGTGATAAAAAGAATGAATGAAATTGTTTTTTCTAACTGTGCTGAGAGAAACATTGTAGTAAGCATTTTTCCTCTGACACTGAACTTTAAAACGTATGACGAACATGAAACGAAAACAAAAATCTCATGCGCTTGCTCTTCTCGAGCTAAGGCAAGAAAGACTCGAATTCGTTTCTCGGCGGGAGATCAGATCCCACATTAAACTGTAGGTCCACGTCTCACTTTCGGGGAACAAATTCGTGCGTAGTTTCTTCGTTTACGTTAATGGTAACTTCCAAAAAACTGAGCTAAGTGGTTAGCGTTACGCACCTCTGCCCCGGGTTCAACACCCAGTATGCGCTCAGATTCAACATTAAGCTGTATTCCTAGCCCCCACTACTGAAGGGACGCTAAACCAAAATCAACAAATTTCTCGTGCTTACTCCTAATGTGTGGGATTCGTGATTCGATCCCCGGTCAAGTAAGTGAGGGTTATTCTTCCATTTGCTAAATATTTCATGCTAAATAAAACAGTGATAACAATATTATCCTCATTTCAAAAGCACTCCATTGATATTAAGAAAACGCGGTTGATACTTACCTCAAATTCAAGGAACGGAGTAAAGTCACGCTGACACAAGAGGTACACCTTCGTTCATTCAAGATCTTCGTGGAAGTAGAACTTCAAAAAATGAAATTAAGAATTTTATTTAGATCTGAAAAGTGTTCAACTATAAAGTGACATCACTAAAAGCCAATCAGAAACGAGGAAATGAATCAATGACATCACGGAAAACCAATGAAAACACAGCTTTCATCATGTATCATGAGCCAAAACGTGATGTAAGAAACAATCTGATTGGTTGTGACATTATTCACGTTTTTCTCCTTACACATCAATCGTTACGACATCTAGTATCGCAATTCTGATCATGACATCATACCGTTGACTCGTTAGTTTCTTACGGCATTCAAATTAACACATCTAAAATGTGATTCATTTTCATTAAACTTGATTGAAAAATGTAACACTCATCGATATGTTACGAAACTGTCTTTGACATAAATGTAAAGTTGAGCTTTAAAAGTCCGTCAGCTGAGAAAAATGCTGATGTAGTATAAGCACATGCTGCAATTTCACAATAACAAACTTCTATGCGTAACAACGAGTAGAAATGTGTAATGTAACATAATCTGATCATGTTCTTTTTCATACGCAAAGCTGCTCGCACTGAAGTTGGCATGATGGCTCAGCGTTTTTTTCTGATGTGTGAGGTCTCTGCTTCAATCCGCAAGCAAGTTTATGATGTTTTCTCATTTCATCATTTCTTGTCTTCGTTTCAAGAGGGACGTTAAAATTTCCTAACACTAGCACCAAGAATCAAACTCTGGACCATTGCATAGTAATCAAACACACGTGTACGGTCGTTTAGCGCTTGTCTCTAATGTGTGATGTCCCTGCTTCAATCCTCAGTCAAGTAAGTTCATGTTTCGTCCTATCATTTCTCACCGTTTTCGTGGGGACGTTAAATTCATCATTTCCTAAAACTAGCACCAAGAATCGAACTCGGGACGATTGCAAGGTATCCATGTTCACACCTAAAGCTGAACAAAATGGCCCCTAAAAGGGAACGAAATGGACCACCCAAATTTATAGTAATATATATTAGGGTCCAGTACTATGATACCAAATGTTCAAAATTTGGCAATTCCTAAAACTTAAGGGGCGGGCCAAGGTACCATTCCCAAAAATTTCAAGGGGTGCACAAATGTACTTATGTTTCATAATAGGGAATGGACTCCTATACATGGCCATATAACCATATAAGGTAATAGGACCTCATCCAAGGAAATAAATTAGGTCAAAACCAAACACGTGGTACAACGTATTGCTTACGTTTATATTTTGGCAATTTTATACACCTAAAAGGGGAACGAGATAGACCACCCAGATTTATAGTGATCTATATTAGGGTTCTATACTATTATACCAAATGTTTAAATTGGGCAATTTCCAAAATTTAAGTGGTGGGCCAAGGCACCCCTGCCAAATTTTTAAAGGGGTGCACAAATGTACCTATGTCTTACAATAGGAAATAAACACCTGTATACACCCATATAACTATATAAGGTAATAGGACCTCATCCAAGGGAATAAAATGAGCCAAAAAAAAAAACAAACATGTTGTTGTACTAAAATTTGGCAATTTTGTACCCCTAAAAGGGTACGAAGTGGACCACCCAAATTTATAGTAATACATACTTGGGTTCTATACTATTATACCAAATGTTTAAATTGGGCAATTTCCAAAATTTAAGGGGTGGGTCAAGGTACACCTCCCAAATTTTTAAAGGGGTGCACCAATATGCCAATGTCTTATGAAAGGTAATGAACCCCTGTATATGCCCATATAACCATATAGGGTAATAATACCTCATCAAAGGGGATAAATTAGGTCAAAAACCTCCGAAATTTAAATTTTTGGCAATTTTTTACCCATGAAAGGAAACGACATAGATCCCCAATACTAATAGAGGTACAGACTATGGTCCTAGGCTACAACACCAAATTTTTAAATTTGGCAATTTCAAAAATTTAAGGGGAGGTGGTCCTATGTACCCCTGCCAAATTCTAGAGGGGGGTGGTCCTAAGTACCCCTAGGTCATTGACCCGGGCCAGGGACCATGGGTCCTGGGGGGTGGTCCTATGTACCCCTGAGAAAATTTAGGGGGGTGGTCCTATGTACCCCTAGGTCATTGACCCCCGGGAAAGGGACCATGGGTCCTGAGGCAGGGACCCAGGGGCCAAAAAGTGTCCTCAGGTCACGCCATTACTACTGTATTTTCCTGAAAAAAGAAAAGAGTTTAGGTGGGATACAGACCCCTCCAAAACTTTGATCGTGAAATATCAAAAGTGCTAATAACAGTATGTCAGATGTGCTTGAAGGACATGAAGAATTGAAACGACAATTTGTGTAGGGATAATACCCCAAAAATAAAAGAATACGGTTTTCATTCTGCGGAAAAACGGTTTTAGGAGGCAAAAGCCCAGACCCAAAATTTTAAAATTTGAGGCCCAAAAAGCATAATATATTGCCATTCCATTGAGATAAGAAATTGTCACATGACGTGGGCTGATTGCAAAGCCTAGCTACCGAAAAATACGTTCTTCAATCATGCTGTAAAACCTACAGATGCCAGACCGTACAAACGCTGTACGATGCTACTATGATAACCGTAATGGGGTTAGCCATAATGAAAGCTTTATACAGTTCTACCTGAGTTGGAGCGGCAACGCCGAAATCTAGTTGCAATGAGTGACTTATGGTAGGGACAAGTAAACCCTTAGATCTTGACCTTCGAGGAAAAAATTGGTTGTTTTGTCGCGTACTATACTAAAATTATCTTCCTATCTTAATTAGAGTTTGAGATATTGAGGTTTAAATTGAGACACATTAAGGAGCAACCAGAATGTGACTATTTCACACCATTAGGCGACTCAAAGGCCGTAATTCTGGAACGATGCATTTCCCGACATATGGTCATCGGAACTTTTTTGCTTGTCTACCCATAAGGAATCCACCCATGAAGTTTTGCCGTACCTTTTTGTTACACCCTGTATATACCAGATCCGTTTTGTAGATTCACGAAATCACTCTTTTTTCCTCAATCAATCTACAAAACGGGTCTTGAATGAGGTGGTCGCACTAGTAATGACATCCCGTAGCGTCGTTACGTAACACACAGTATAAATAAAGCTTCGAAACCACAAATTGCAAGTTCTGCCGCAGATAATTCGGTAAGGTGTCTGCTTGTTGAGTGGGCAACCCAGTTTCATATCACGGCTGTTACGGTTTGCTTTTTTCCCTTTCAAAATACATTTCTATATGTTTATATTTCTCCTTAATAATTACTTTCTTGCATTTTTGTAGATTATCTTAAATTAGTGGGGGTTAAGTAGTCAGAAGGTTAAAATACATGTATGACTACTTTATCCTTGTGTGTAGCCCAGTGTTGGGAAGTAACGTAACGCAAGTAACGCGTTACTTGTAACGCGTTACTTTTTAAGTAACGTTTCCTAGTAACGCGTTACATTTTTTCCAAAGAAACTGTAACGGTAACGCGTTACAAATTTTTAAGTAATGTACCTAATTTGCGTTACTTTTTTCGCGTTACATTTCGGATAAGTAATTACAATATATGTATATTATTTTTCGGAAACAAACGTTTCTTTCCTGTAAGTAAATTTCTCGGAATGGAGCAATGGAGCATAAACGATGTCACTGACCGACAGTCAGTCACCGGCACTCAAAGAATCAGATAAGATCATAGTACCACTTGCTGCTTTTGGAAGATGAGGACAGCCTCAGGGAAATCACATGTCCTGATTGCAAGCACCTGGAAAGTTTTGTGTTAGATTTTGACAGCTCCAATCCATTCACTGAGTGAACTACGAGTGCAATTGGTGGGTGACATCCAGAAGTCCTAAAGTGCAGAAGTCCTAAAAGGCAGAAGTCCTAAAAATATGGGCACTAGACCAAAATTTTAGAACTTCTGCACTTTAGGACTTCTGCACGGTGACATTCAGAAGTCCTAAAGTGCAGAAGTCCTAAAAATATGGGCACTAGACCTAAATTTTAGGACTTCTGCACTTTAGGACTTCTGCAGTTTAGGACTTCTGCAGTTTAGGACTTCTGCCGCGATATGATTTTTAGGACTTGTGCCTTTTAGGACTTGTGCCTTTTAGGACTTCTGCCATTTAGGACTTCTGCCATTTAGGACTTCTGCCATTTAGGACTTCTGCCATTTAGGACTTGTGCCTTTTTCATTCACTTGCTTTAGTTCTGAAATTCGCCACCACCACACGAAATTGGGATGATGCAGCAACTAGTTGGCAATAATGTTACGAACGTATCTAATTCTAACAGTAACAGCTATATTTGTACTACTAAGATTATTATTATCACTATCTGTTCTGCACTTATACACGAATTACATAATACAACCTATTTCATTCTAAGAATTAATTACATAATTAGTTAAGAAATTCGTTTCTTTCGAATGGAGATACGAGAATCCCAAGACAAATTCCTAAAACAAAAATAAATAAATAAATAATAAAAAAATGTTTAAAAAGCATATTTTACCAGACTTCTGAAACCAAGCAAACATTCAGAATTGCAATATATACTGTGCGGAGCCTATTTTATTAAGAGTAGGACAAAAATCCACCGAAGTTTATTTAATTAGGACAAAAGCTCACTAGACATTTCACGAGTGAACATTAAATACCAACTGTATACATAAAGAACGAAGTAAATTTAAAATTGAGCAAAGAACATTTATTATGCAATACAGTGGGTGACATTCATAAGTCTTAAACGGCACAAGTCCCAAAAATATAGGCACTAGACCTAAATTTTAGGTCCTGTGCCATTTTTGCAGAAATTACTACATAGTCATTTAAGGGTGTAGCCTGCAAATTTTTCTAGGGGAGCGTGATTTTTATATATTACAAGCAAATCAAAAGTTTATTTCCAGATTACGAAAGCTTCAATAAGACAATAAATTTATACATATTACACATGTACACAAATACATAATATTATTATATTTCCAGTTAGTTCCTTTTTGAAACCTGGACCTTGACAGAGCGTAAATTTAAAATCGCAGCTTGTGGGAAATGTACGAATCAGGTAGTTATAAGAAATCGGAAACTGTTCATGGAAATCCATTTGTTTGACTGTATTTATCTTCTGTACTCTTATATAAAAGAGTAAAGATGAGTAATTTTTTGGGCATACTACTACAAGTAGTATCGTTAAATTTTAATGATAAAATATAATTTTCTTATGAAAGCAGGACTTAAGAAAGAATTTTTGAAAATAAGTATCGTAAAAAGGGTGGGGCAAGATTTTTTTAAAGGGTAGTGTATCTCGCAAGTTTCTGAAGCTAGTAAAATGAAACTTGGCATGTAAACTTTCCTGTTAAAAAAAACTGAAAATTGAACACATAAAAAGGAAAGAGCGAAGGGAGCACTTTTTTATGTTCGAATTCCCCATTACTTACTCAGAAAATATGTAAATAAATTAAGGAAGGATTTGTTTAAGCTAGATGCGTGAAACTCGGTATTTGAACTTTTAACAAAAAGTAATAAAATACTATACGTTTCAGCATCTTGAAAATTACACTTCTAAAGGGAAGGAGGGTCAATTTCTATAATATTAAAATATCCCACTGCTTATAAGATTTGGGCAGAAAACTCTTTTCCTTTAGGCCTCGGTTCATCCAGTTAAGCAAACGAGAGTACAAAGTGGCTAATTAATTAGGTTCTTTTAATTATTTTAACATGTTGACGTAGTTTAATTCTTTTAAAACTGTATTCTTTCACATTCTATTATAAACATCCTTCATTTGCTGTAATTATTAAACACGTTTAGTAAACATAAAACAGACTAACCCGCGGTCCCGGCAAGGAATGTGTTTTTGGTGTTAAGCCATCATTTGCCGTCCGTAACATAACCTTTGATTTTAACTTCACGTAATCTCAAGACCCAAGACTCAGAAATGTAGCATATAAGAAATATACTACTACTACTTCTACTACTACTACTACCATTGCTACTACTATTACTACACTACTACTACTACTACTACTACTACTACTACTACTACTACTACTAATAATAATAATAATAATAATAATAATAATAATAATAATAATAATATGCACTTCTGAAATACGTATGTATATATGCGTTATTAATTCTTTCATAATCTTGAAAGGAACTTTGGATTTGTTTTTAGTTTGTAAAAATCAAGGCCCTCTAGAATAACTTGCTGGCTACTCCCTGAATAACTATGTATTAGTTATGTACACGTATTGTGTTATCACTTGCTAGTCTAGTGTTATTTGTAGAACAAGACAATGGTTCTTGTCTTGGAATATTACTAGTTTGGTGTGGTAGTACAGTGATAGAGTGTGACCTATAATTTAATTTCCCTGTAGGGTATGCTATCTGCAATGCAATAAACTGTATATGCTTCTTCTTCCTAACAAGGATGGGCGATAAGCCCCTGCAATTCCATTACAAATAAGGACGAAATTATTTTATAAACTACTTGGTGAACCTTTGTTAATATAACGCTATTAGTTCTTACAAACTTTTGTTAATCTTATTTAACAATTGCAAAATGGAATAAGAGAGAAAATATATAATGATGATGATTGTTATTTACATAAGATATACATACAACAAAAGGGAATCTGTTGGTCACTACTGCGTATCTGCTAAACCAGGGTCAAACTCTGTGTGTCACAAAAGTTAGTTTAACAGAGTTTAAAATAATATATATTTTGTTCCAAAGCAAAATAGGCTTTGGAACAGTGGGTGAGATCCAAAGCTATTGCTAAGAGGTATCAAAAAACTAAAAAAGATTGGCTCTGAGAAACAGAAACGCAACTTCTAGAGACTTAAACATTAAAATGGCTGAGTATGGTGTAGACATTTCGCCTGAAAATGTTCGAAGGGTTCTTTGTGTTAAGGGAATAAAAGCACTCAGGCCAAGAAAGAAAGCAAAAATTACTCCAATCATTACAAAGAAGCGCCTCGAATGGGCACGTGGCAAAGAACATTGGACTGCTGATGATTGGAGAATAGGAGTTTCAGTGATGAATCATATCTTCGTGTCTGAAGAATGTTCACAATATGTGCGACTAGTGTTGCAAAGGTCTAGAAAAAACAAAAAGGAAATTTTGGGTAAAAAAAACAAACAGTTTTTTACCGTTTTTCCCGAACCTGAAAAAAACGAAAAGATTGGGAAAAATTGAAATATTCGATTGTTTCACACATTATGCTTTTAAAATGAAAACTACACTATTTTATATTTACTGCTTTACAGTTAAGATCATTGAGTAGTTATGTTTCTTGTATTAAAATAGGGAAATTTAATGGCAATAAATATATTTACACCATTCCTTTAAAGTTAGCACCGTGATAGAATGGAGTTATGGCTACAAAAAATTCTAAAATATAATCGAAGTTAGATTAAATAATAAAGACGCATTTAAATTAACTTAAGTAATCTTATAAAGTTACCGTTTCATGGCTGGGAAGTGTTAAAATAACAGGGCCAGAATCATTTTAGTTAATACCAGTATGTTAAAATCAAATATCTATTTTATGGATACACGTATCTTCCTTGTGCTGTGTAAATTTTTGTAAATTTTGAACCCATTAGAAAAAATATTTTGTTTGGAAATATTGGCAAAACCCGGATAATGTAATTTAAAAACTATTTATTCGCCTGATGCTAATCTTATTTGCTGTAACGTGTCTGCAGCATCTATACATACAACGTATTTCGCTAGCAGGAAAAATAGTTAAAGCAACATCTTTTAATTTTACTTTTTAGTTTTCTGATAAAAAAATACCTCTTTATTATTTGTATACTTTTCGAAGAACTCAAAAAGAGAAAGGATTTTCTTTACATATACACACATACACCGCATAAGTGCGTAAATTTGAGCAGCGACAAATATATTAAAGAATTTAACATGTGAAACTTCCGTTCGTTATTCTTAAAGACTAGCAGAATACCCGTTCTTCATACGGGGAGAATAGTTTCATTTTCGGTATAAGGAGCATCAAAACTGTCACCAGTGAACTTAGGGACCCCAAAACTATGAGTTTGACACTAGTATCAGACATTTTCACTTACTATTACATTTCATCCTCTCCCTTTAGGAGTAATCATGGGGGCTGAATTTGGATTTAACCTGCATCGGAAGTGTCACTGTTCATCTCAGCCACCCAGAAAAGTATGGATTCGACACTGATATCGACAATTTTCGACCATTTTTATATACCCACATCTTCTCCCTCCACAAGTTGCGGTGCTGCATTTGGATTTAAATGTCATCGGAAGTGTCACTGTTCATCTCAGGACCCCAAAAACTATGAATTCAACACTAGTATAGATCATTTTGGATCATATATATATCCGCCTCTAAGTTGCGGGGATGCATTTGGATTTAAAGTGCATCGGAAGTGTTACTGTTCATTTCACCGACTCTAAAAACTATGGATTCGACACTAATATCGGTCATTTTCGATCATTTTTATATATCTCTCCGCCTCCAAGTTGCGGAGATGAATTTGGATGTAAACGGCATCGGAAGTGTTACTGTTCATCAAAGCAACCCCAAAAACGATGTATTCGACTATAATATCGGTCACACACACACACACACACACACACACATATATATATATATATATATATATATATATATATATATATATATATATATATATATATATATATATATATACTATTTCATACATATACATACATATATATAGCCCTCTCCTCTGTCCCCAGGTCACGGCGCTTAATTTGGGTTTAAACGGCATTAGAAGCGTCACTGCTCATCTCAGCAACCCCAAAAACTATAGATTCAACACTAATATCAGTAATTTTCGATCATTTTTTTTATATATCACCCCCTTCCTAAAGTTTCGGCGTTGAATTTGGATTTAAACTGCATCGGAAATGTTACTGTTCATCTCAGTGCCCCTGAAAACTATGGATTCACACTAATATAGATGATTTTTCATCATTTTTATATACCTCCCTCAATTTGCGGTAGTAAATTTGAATTTAAACGGCATCGAAAGTGTAGCTGTTCACCTCAGCGACTCCAAAAACTATGGATTCACAATAATATCAATTATTCTGCATCATTTTTATGTACCTCCCTCAATTTGCGGTAGTAAATTTGAATTTAAACGGCATCGAAAGTGTAGCTGTTCACCTCAGCGACTCCAAAAACTATGGATTCACACTAATATCAATTATTTTTCATCATTTTTATGTACCTCCCTCAATTTGCGGGAGTAAATTTGAATTTAAACGGCATCGAAAGTGTAACTGTTCATCTCAGCGACCGCAAAAACTATGGATTCGACACTTATAGCGGTCATTTTCGATCATTTTATACATCTTCCTCTCCTTCCCCCAAGTTGCAGTGCTGAATTAGAATTTAAGCTTCATCGGAGATGTCAGTGTTCATCTCAGCAACCCCGAAAACTATGGGTTCGACACTAAGATCGATAATTTTTAATATATATCCGCACTTCCTTCCTCCAAGTTGCACCTTCAAAGTGAAATGATAAAACCATCTCATAAAACCTCATCTATGTTGAAAGTTTTTGTCGAGATCAGTCTGGTGGTTCAAGTGTTATTAAATTACAAATATAGTTACTTTCATTTATATATATATAGTTACATTCTTTCATTTCTAGTCTAGTTAGATATATTCTAGTATACTTTCATTTATATATATGTTTATAAAAAACTCAGCTATTGCTTCTGCACTATTTCAATGGTTCGTACTTTAATACAGCCCTTCTTCAACCATGGTTGCGGAATTGATTAAACGTAATGTTCTTGTACTAAATAAATGTATTTTAAATATATATTTCTCATTAATTTCAATTAAGTTGCTTTTCAAAGATCCTCTAAAATTTCAGTGACGCACTATGGGCTATAAGCCATTAACTTCTATGGCCACCCTGCTACAAACTACAGACTTAAATATTCGATAAAGCATTTCAGTACTAAGTAGTTGCCACAATACCAATATGAACGTATTTAATTCCAACGGTAACGACTATGTTAGTAACACTAAAATTATTAGTAATAATGATAACGAGTAAGGGTTTAGGATGTTTCGGTGTACGGATGTTTCGGTGTACGGACGCTACGGTGTAAGGACGGTTCGGTGTAAGGACGCTTGCTGTAAAGAACGTTTCGGTGTATAGCCTAATATTTGATTGCATTAATCATATGCTTGTAATGAACAGGCATGAAGTGTCATAGTGTAGCCACTCTGGAATAGTGTAAACTGATTAACATTGTTATTGAGTCTCATTGTTATTGAGACCGGATGATAATACAACACCAATCAATTCGCAACAATAATTTCTATTCAGAGATGTCCATAGGCGAGTTTTATAGAATAATAATCAAATTTACTGCAAAATACTCAGCATTCTTTCTAAATTGAAATAAATATATTGTACAAAGTTCCTGAGACACAGTAATAATATACACAAACTGAATAATACCTCAAAGGCATTTTTGGCGTGGGAGACCCGGATTCGATTTCCGGTGAGAGCTCATGTGGTTCGGATTCCACGTTAATCAGTATGTGGACGTCTCATATAGCCTCGCTGCTGAACGGGACGTTAAAATCAGAATCAACTCATCTCAACTCAAAGAAATTTTGTTGAAAAAAATATAATTACATAGAATCACTCAACTAAGAATCTAAAATTGTACACAAATCCTTTTAAGACTGTAATCACATCGTCAGATTTGTAATTTTCACAAACGTTGTTCAGTCTCTTCGTAACATCGGCGTATTTTTTTTTGTTCTGACTTCATTTCCGCCAATTAACTTATTTTTTCCATTTGAACAGCACTAACAAGGAGACTTACGGAAGTGTAATTTACTGATTTGAATGAAACTTTGCATACTTGTAGAATATCAAAAAATAATCGTCACTTTTTTTTATTTTATTTTTGGCAATGGTGCGGGTTTAAGGGTAGAAACCACTCTTTGAACATTAGAGGTGGCCTCCAAGCATAAACAGAAAGCAATCATTAAAATAGAAGATTAAATGATACGACCAGCTTACTGTCAAGGAGGTTTTAGGACAGGTGATTCAGAACCTGACGTTGAAATTACAAAATTCAAATTGGCGGATCCAATATGATGATTACAATTACAAATAGTCTTCTGGTTTGAAATGTTCTGCAGTTAGCCAAGAACAATTATAATTAGCAGGGGCTACTGAGAGAAGGTGCAGACTGATTTGAAACCCCTTTTTGTACTTATTTTAACAGGACGTTTGATTAAATCTATAGCCAAAAAGTTAGAAGCCAATGCCAATGCATTTGTCGCGAATGTGAAGCAACACATATTGGAAAATTAAATATTTATAACTCTGATCAATAGGTTTAATTTTTAAATGCAGACGGGATGTACTCTAGTGTTTACAGGGACACAAACAGTAGAAAGTGTGGTACAGTCAGTAAATTCTATGACTCGTAGCTACATCATACAGCCTTTAATTTCTGCAAATAGTATTTTGTTATCACCACTTTTAATTGTTTTGTAGGAAAACAATGGAACATTTGGTCTTATAGTCCAACACAACCTCTTTAAATTTGAAGATATCATTGTAAAAGCATCAAATCCGGAAAAATTAACATCAAGTCTTGTGAGATCATGGTTCCAAGAGATTTTTCTTCAAGCGTCTAATGCAAAGTCCATTTTGTTATTAGTTTCGTGGAGTGGTCACAATTCAACTTTGACCTATTTTAAGAACAAAAGAGTAACTCATAATAGAAACAATTTCTGCAGGAACAACTGGTAGGATTCAGCCCCTTGTTGTGTTCTTTAGGCCGTTAAAAATTTTCTTGAGACATTTTTCTGACACTGTTCTTCTCTACAACTATAACATGAATTTACATCTCCGTAATAATATAATTAAGATCTCATCACTGATTCATAATCAGTTTTCTGTTCCTAGATTTGCTAATATTATTGGGTATGCATGATATAAAAGCGGTTATTGGAAGAAAAACCACCTGTGTTTGAAAATTTTCTTTCAAAGATTGTGCAGCATTTTGCGATTTGTGCACAGTTATTGCCGTAATAAGGTGTGTGTGGTGTACACAATGTTTATGCATCACACACTTTTTTACTATATATCATTACCGTAAAACGTTTTCCCAATCAATTAATAATTATAACATTTGAGGATATAAGAAGTTCTGACATAGAGTGAAGCGAGGGGACTCACTATAAATAAGTAACCCTTGCCAATTACAGAAACATTTAATTTTTATTTTATTTATTAATTTATATATTCTACTTCGTGAATTTATTTCCCCCTAACGAATAATTTTCATTTTGAAGAGTGGACGTTTCGGTGTAAACATTAGAACTTTTACACCGAACCAGCCTCACACCTAAACGTCCTTACACCGAGCAATCCGTACACCGAAACGCCCTGCACCAAAACGTCCTACACCGAAACAGCCGTATCCCAGGAGTAGTTAATTACGAGTATGACAATTATTTGCTACAGAAAGACTTCTGTACAAGAAATATATGTGTAAAAATAATTTACTTCAAAACAACACAAGGAAAGCAAAATTTATGACGTACATAACTAAAACACAATATTATGTTACTAATGTGAAGTCAATGGTGTGGGAATAGAGAAAAACAGACATTATGAAAGATCTGGGAATCACATTTGGTAGAAAGTTAAAATTTTGTCAACATAGAAATATATCATGGAAAGAGTAAGAAAGGACAACAGGCTTCATTTATTTATTTATTTATTTATTATTTCAGAACGATACAATATGTATTTATACAAATAACTTGTAAGAACTAAGGCTCTGTAATATGAAACAGTATATCTAAAACTTTGACTAACAGATTGACAGTATTCTTCTTACGGACGCGATGGTAGCGCCACAAGAGATTTTTAGGACTTCTGCAGTTTAGGACTTCTGCCGTTTAGGACTTCTGCCGTTTAGGACTTCTGCCTTTTAGGACTTCTGCCTCGGTATGATTTTTAGGACTTCTGCCGTTTAGGACTTCTGCCGCGATATGACTTTTAGGACTTGTGCCTTTTAGGACTTCTGCCATTTAGGACTTGTGCCGCGAAATAATTTTTAGGACTTGTGCATTTTAGCTCTAATGCCGTTTAGGACTTCTGCCTTTTAGGACTTCTGCCGTTTAGGACTTCTGCCGCGTCCCCCAATTGTACCGATGGTACATGTTACTTTAATTGGTGTTGTTTTTATAAAGATGGAGAACGAAAATATTTTACCATTCGAACATTTGAAAGATACTTCTTTTTAAAAGCTGAAGATGATGGTGGACAGAATTTAAAAGTAAAGTGGTGCCCCGGCGGGAAATTTTGTCAACAACTAGGGTAGCATAATTAACGATATACAGTAAGGGGTTAATATGAAAAACCTGTGGTCTGATGAGCAGGCCTACTTTAATACTATAAAATAGTTTGTTGATGGTTTGTAATATTGCAGTTCTTTCAGATCAGTTTGCGGATCCTAGAGTCCCGTGGATTATAGAGTTTGGAACAACTAGCTTTAAAAAGCATGTATCAATTTTAGAATTACTGACAAGTTTTGATTCACCTTCAGTTAATGTTTTCTCGTGTTTTTAGTTGTAGTGTAATGTTTCTCAATATTCTGTATTTTCAATATTACATAACATTGTTATTATTATATAATTAGTTTAGCAAAAGAATAATAAGCAATCATTTTTTCTAACGCATAATGATGGGCAAGAGTCGAGCTAAAACTCGACTCAAATTCAAGTCGAGTTTTGAGTTGTGTCGAAGGTAATATTGTCGAGTCTAGTTCCGAGCCGACTCACTGTTTTTGGCGTCTAGTTTCGAGTCGAGTTGAGTTTGATAAATGGTTCACTCGTTTTAACTCATTTTGAAATCATGGCCTGATTACACTGGAAAGCGAAAGCCATGATAAATGTAAGCTAAGCAGTAATATGGAATACTTTTAGTGTTGCTCACGAAGGGGGACACTGCTCGCATCTCTTCTCGTCTCAATATCGAGACCGTCTCGGCTCAACTGAGCCGATAGCTCGAGCCGGCTCTCTCGTGGTGAACCATCGGCTCGAGCTGGCTTGGTTGGGATGAGCCATTTGCTCGGTTCGGCTCATCTGGGCCGAAGGCTCTAGCCGACTCGGTTGGGTGAGCTGTTGACTCGGCTCACTTCTCGGTTCGGGTCGATAGTAAATGAGCTGTGAGCCGAGCTGCTCAAGTCGTTGACAATACTGAACCTAGGCGGAGCAGTTTTGAAGATATTTGGCCGTGCACTATAACTTTTAACAATGTTTGACTCGAGGCCGAATACTCAACCTAAACCCTCAACCCAAATTCAGAAGCGCGTAAACAATGTCCTTGACTCCTAGATTTCACGACTACCAAGGTTGGCAATCAACTAGTTTTTTAGTATTCAAATACAAACCGCCTACCTTTCATGTTTAAACACAGTGTTGTTATAATTATTATTAATAATAATAATAATAATAATAATAATAATAATAATAATAATAATAATAATAATAATAATAATAAAAGTAGTAGTACTAGTAGTATCATTAATAACCTATATTGTCTATGCAAGATACTTGAAGAGAGTACTCGAAACTACACACTAGATTTGGCTCGATTCCACTTGAAACTCGACCCGAATTCGAGTCGAGCTGGAGGAAATTTTTCGAGCCGAATTCTCGAGTCGAGCTCAAAGATGTCTGTTTCTAGTCGAATCGAGTTTCAAAGAAAACTCGCCCATCCTAGAGTGACCAGATTCTAACAAACGAAAAGTAGGACACAGGTATAATAGTATATGGTAGTTTACTGCGTCGGCAATACGCATATCCTTATTTCATTTAATGTTAGCCTTAAGTTAATCAACATTTTTAAAAAAAGAAGAAACACTGAACTAAAGTATTCCAGGAATTCAACACAACTCCAAATGCTTTGATGAATGACAAAATGGTTTCTTTTTATGAACATACAGTGAAACTTGGTGTTGGGCTAAAGAAAATTATTTTCGAAGTGTGGTATTATTTTAAGAAATGAGAGAAAATTTAGACCGGCACAAGGGAACTTCTACAGATACTTAACTTGATCATCACTAACATAAGTTGAAAAATAAACTTTTCCTACCTTACCGATATCTCACCAAGCCCTTCTCAGTAAAAGCAATGAATGTGATTTAAAAAAATGATTTGTTGATTATTCTCCATCCCTAGTCTTGTGAGGAGTGTTAAAAAACAGCGGTTCATCATTCAGGAAAAGAGTGCCTTTGATTCAAAATGTGAATAAAGAATGAAACATTAAGATATTGCAAATAAATTAACTCTGGACATTTCACAGAACATTTAAAAGAAGGATATTTCTCGACTTTCTAGGCGTTTTCGCAACACGCAGGACAGCTCTTTGAAAAACAGTACTTTCTGCGAAAATCACTACTTCTCATCACCGTAGCCCATCCCTATGAGTAACGCAGTATGGCATTTTAGTCAATGTTACATTATATGAAAATATTCATATAGCTGTCAAGTAAAAATTTGTCCTTGCATTTACATAAAGCAATTCAGAACGTGCAATAATAATAATAATAATAATAATAATAATAATAATAATAATAATAATAATAATAATACAATAGCGGTAGTAATAGTAGTACGGAAAATTGAAGTAATAAGATTTTTTCACATATTCAAAGTTTCCGACCTAAAGGTAACGCGTTAGTAACGCGTTACTTTCGAAGTAAAGTAACAGTTACTCTTTTGGGGCAAGTAACGCGTTAGTAACGAATTACATTTTAAGAGAAAGTAAAGTAACTTGTAACGCGTTACATTTTTACAAGTAACTTACCCAACACTGGTGTAGCCATATATGTATCTTTACATATTTCTTTCTTTCTTTCAACTAGTGTTGCCACCAGACGAGAGAGAACACTTTGATACGAGACACAAGACGAGACAGACTACTTGTCCCGTCTCGTTTCCGAGAGGAGACGAGACGTCTCTTGAGATGTCTCGTCTCGTCTCATGTCTCAAAAATGCAAACACAGTTTTTGCAATTGTTTAAAAATTTATTAACTCGGAATAAATTATTGCCTTTGAAAGTATACCAGCGTTTATTATTTCAAATGAGGACTATTCTAAAAGAATAAGGAATACCTAAAGTTATTTTTTTAAATGAGTTTTACAAACAGCTTTCATTTCCATTTTCCAATCGATTCAAGTTTAAATATTTTGTGATAGTGTTCCAGATTCAAGTAAAATGTTAAACCATTCATCGAGATCAGTGTTTCTGAAGATTTCATTTCGAGTGCTGGTGGTTATATGTATGTATAAAAATTCTTTATAGAAATACAAGTTCTCTTAATGCCAGTTTCATCAGTGACTAACCATTGTTTCATGTTTTTTCTTGTTCCGAACCAAGACAAACGCGTCAGCCTTTTTCTGACTGAGTTTGAAAGGATGCTGGTTTGACAATAAAATTTAGTTTATTTTTATTTTTTTATGATGTTATTCGAACCAAAGCCATTTTTTAATCGGAAAGTCACATAGGTTGCATTTCTTAATAATTTATTTCATACACACTACAGATAGAACTACTCATAGCATTTTAATTACACAGCACATAATTCTTTGACATAGAGGGAAATCTCCTTTGCTTATAGCAACATCCAGTATTACCAATGGGGGTTTCCCTCATCCCCTTTGTAATTCGCACACCGTCAACAGATATAGAACATTGTTGAACATTTCTCGAACCACTTCATCACACTCCTGGCCTTGTGACATGGTGCACTTTCTTGTCGAAAAATGCCACTACCGTTGGGAAACACGGTTGTCATGAAGGGGTGTACGTAGTCTGCAAGCAGTGTGCGATACGCCTCGGCCGTCATTGTGCCTTGCTCGAGCTACACTCGACACATGGATGCTCACGTGTATGTTCCCCAGAGCATTATTATTATTATTATTATTATTATTATTATTATTATTATTATTATTATTATTATTATTATTATTATTATTATTATTACATTTGAAGCAAAATCAAATACCACGACATTAATTATTAGTTTTAATTAACTGAATTGAGCTGAAAATTAAATCTTGATCTCGAAAGGTTAACTATTAAGTTTATCCGTTCTGTACCTTTCTAAAGTAAAAAAATCCTGGAATTGGTTTCAAGGCTGTTTCTGAGTGAATACTTTCTTCAAAATAATATTAAAAATTATAGAAAGATTTTCGAGACATTCGAGTCGAGTCAAGATTTTTACGTACAGTCTCGATTCGAAAATTCGAGTCGAGAAATACGTTTGTCTCGACACGTCTCGAATTTTACAAAGTGTGTCTCGACTCGAATTCCAGTCGAGATTCGAGACATGTCTCGACTCGTGCGTATTTCCTAAATATTCATATTTTAAATGTGCAATACCACCTCGCGAAAAATGAACCCGAAGTTAATTTAGCGAAGTCTACTTTCTTCTTGTTAGATTAGTGATCGTGGTTTAGGATAGATTATGCAAAGTCAGATATGGTTATGTATGTATACACTTTCGTTTCTTTCTTTCAAAATGTATTCCTATCTGTTCCCATTTATTATTATAATTTATTTCTTGCATTTATTAATAACTATCTGAAAAAACATTATTAGCATGGTGGCTGTATTTGGAAGCCAACGCCTGTAGTAGTATTACCGTTGATTTAAGCGAGAGCGAAAAGTATGGATTTGACATTAATATAGGTCATTTTTTATTATTTTTACATGTCAGGATATCCCCTCCAGTACCCCGACCCGCAACCAAATGGGGTGAGTTTGGAAGTTAATGCAATCGGAGTTTAACCATTGATGTCAGAGACCGCCAAAACTATGAATTCGACACTAATATCAGTCATTTTCTACTACTTTTACATGTCCCTGTAAACGTCTCCTGAGACCCCCTGGTTCGATTAAAAAGAAACGCTTCATGTTGATCTGGGACCTGGACCAAGGTATCCGAGATCAAAATTTGGTAACTCTCGGTCATGTCGTCTGGTATCCAGGCAGCACACAGATACATACATACAGACAGACAGACACATAAACAAACTTTTTATTTTATTTATATTAGATTAGGTGTATTTCAAACAGTGTTTCTTCCGGTGTTTCGTATGCAATGTGTGGTACTGTATTGTGTGTGAATGTCTGGTGAGTGTTATTTAAAAAACCGGTGTAAATTGGACAAGTGGTTCATGAGTTATAAGAGAAAAACAATAATATTAATTCATGATACAAAACATAGAAAGGCAATTACACGTATCATTTAAAGGACGAAGAAGTTTAAAAAGTAAAAACTTCAGCGTCATCATTTCCTGGCTTGACATTCATTCATAACATGTTACTGTATGGACAATGTATAGGTGAGTAATTATTATTTTTTTCTCTCTCTCAATCTTAACGAGCAAATACGCAACCCTTTGGACATTGTGGTAGGATTGCTTAGCATAACCACACAGGCGCTTCTCCATATATGTAATAAGACTCATAAGAAAGCATTTAATCTTAAGGTACAGACTTCATCTATGTCAGTAAAAGTAGACAACCCTTCATACGTGAGTGTATTGGGGGTTATCCGTAAATTTTCAGGAGACAATTTCGGTTTTCGCGGCAACCGCGTAGTATGTTAAGATGATGCAACATAGACCGCCCTTGAGTAGGAAGAGCTCGCAAACGAAGAAACATACAAAGGAGGATACCCAAATGGCGACATCAGCAAACCCAGTGTCTATGACCAAGTCAGATGACGAAGAAGCTCGTAAAAGAAGCAGAGAAGAAAGTTCTCCGGAAATTCAAATAATGAAGAAACCAACCATGGAAACATATGGTTTTGACACCATAGATCAATACGAAGCAGACCTGGACTACCTAGATAATTTACTAGACTGGAAGAAAGTTGGAACAGGGAAACTGGAATGCTTAAAAAGGAGAATGGTCGTTTGGGTTAAGGACCGTGGTGAAGAACTGGAAGGAAAACGTTCCCAAATGGAAAAAATCAACGAAACCCTTCAGTCAAAATACGAAGAAATATTAAAAGAAAAGTTAACGATGGAAACAGAAATGATGTCTGGGCAAAAAGGATCAAGATTGGAGGACAAAAAACAAATAGAAGATCTTAAAAAGGTTATTGCAATACAAAAAACTGAAATAAAAGACATTAAAAAGGAAAAATCAGAAATGAGAGCCGATAGAGATAAGCACTATGACAGGATGGAAAAAGAAATCGAAGAAAAGACCAAGAAGCTGAGGACACTGGAGCAAAATTATGCTGATCTGGAGAAGGAAAATCATAAGCTTCAAGAGAAGATAGAAGATAATGCACAGACAATTGTCAAATTAGAGAGCAACTCATTAGCAGAATCAGCACAACTGAGAGAGAGAATAGCTACTTTAAAATTGGAGAGACAACCGGATGTAACAAAAATATCTAAAGAAATAGAATACCTCACGAGAAAACTGGACGAGTTCCAGACCAGTAAAATGGAAGTAGACTAAAGCGGAATAATTATAAGACAGCCAACATGGTCAGAAATCGTAAAACAGGATAGAACTATTACAGAAAAAGAAAAGCAGATCATGCAGATGACAGCAAAAACTAAACCGGCTATAATCATTCGACCTAAAGAAGGTGAGACAACGAAGGAAACAGCAAGAAGATTAACGGAAACAATCGATCCCAGGAAAGACAAATTAAAAATAACTGGCTTAAGAACGACTAGGGATCTCGTCGTCCTCGAAACAGCAACTAGAGAAGATCTACAGAGAATTACAACAAAAGAAGAAATTAAGAATAATTTTGTGGAAAGTAGAAAAAAGAATCCCCTAATGATCATGTACGGGCTTCCGTCTGATCTGAAAGATCAAGAAATAATAGAAACACCAATAGAACAAAATTTGGAAGACAATCTCCAAGAGAAAGCCAAATCCATCAAACCAAGATTCAGAGCGGGAAAGAAAAAACAACAAAGATGTCACATAGTTATAGAAGTATCTCCCTTAATAAGGAAACACCTAATAAACAACGATAAGGTATATATCGACTACGAGTCGCATAAGGTTAAGGACTTTTTGGTAGTACCAAAATGTTACATCTGCCAAGAGTTCGTGCATGTTGCAAAATACTGCGGTAATAAGGAAAAATAGCGATGTCGGTATTGTGGTAGTCTACGCCACAAAGGAGATGAATGTGATGAAAAAGATAAAAAAGTATGTGTTCCGTGCAAACTGCGGCACAATATTTGCCAGACTCCTAATAGTGAGGAATGTGTATCTTACAGGGTAGCCAGGGAGAGGATTATTAGTAAAATCAATTATGGATAGAAACAAAATTCGTAGACAAACAATCAGGAGGAATAAATCACCAAGTAAGAAAGAAAGGGATAAAGGAAGACTGGAACAATTTTTAGAAAGGAAAAGAAAAGGAACAACAAGTACTAAAGATAAAATAGTGTAAACAGAACCTCAAGTGGAGAACAATAAAGGTAATAATGAATTTTCTACCCTCTTAGAAAATAGATTAAAAAATAAATATAAGAAAAACAAAACTGAAAAATTGGACAATATCCCAAAAGTAGATGAATCCTTTATAATAGGCAACGAGAAACTTTTTCAACCAAATAGAGAGAACAACATACAGGACAATGCAGTTCCTTCTACGACTACAGATTTCCTAGGAGATGATCCGATCATATTGGGCCCTAGACCCCTATATGAAAATATGGATCACAAGTATAAATTAACGAAATTGGAGGACAGACAAATTTTAACAATAGATTTTAGGCAAATTGTGAGGGATTTGCACGAAAAAGGTAGAATGATAACATATCCATCTCTTGAGGAAGTAGACAGGATGGAATTGAGAATCTACGATCTTCCGGCTAATGGCTAGGAACTTATCGATTAGGTGAATGAAGTTTATGAAAGACGAGGGATCTATAGGAGTATAGAAAATGTATATAAACAGCTAGTAAACGCACATGGCAGAGTCTACTTTGTCTTCAGCAAATCAGGTAGAGAGGCAATAGTTCATACGAGGTATGCATAGTCGTAAAAAAATATAAAAGTAACGCAAAATAATGCTCAGCGATTAAAAATCGCCACAATGGAACTCAGGAGACAGGCAGAAATAAATGAAGTGGATATCGTAGTTATCCAAGAACCTTATTTAGCCAAAAACAAACTTACAACTTTTCCAGCATCTTCAAGGATTTTAATAGGAGGAAATGAATCAAAAGTAGCAATTGCTGTATTGAATAATGAAATTGAGGTACTCGAAATTGCCCAGTATTGTACGGTAGGGATCGTGAGTTCGCTGGTACTGCCTTCTCTTCGCTCTTGTTTGTTTTTTTAAGGACTGCATATTATTATTCCAGAAAAACAAATAGTTGTTCTGTTTAAAGTTTCTTCTGCTATTTATTTTTTGAATGGTTTGAGTTATTGCTTCCTCAATATCAACGACTGCCCTATTTAGTTCTTCTTCATTTTTGCAATCAATATTTAGTAATTTAACTATTTTATTAAATCTTTCCCAGGGGATTTTTTTAACATTATAGTTAAAGGTATTATTTTGTTTACTATGTCTACATTAGTAGTTTGGTTTATAGTAAATTTAGTTAGTTGATGAACACTAGAGGATTCATCTTCCACCACGGACCAGTCATGGATTCCATGATTGAAGTTATTTGATACTAATATGACATCTATGTTTGATGTATTGCCGTTTCTGTTCCGATAAGTTGGAGGATTCCCTGCTTCATTTACAATATGTAGATTGAGCTCGCAAATTGTGTTTTCTAACATTTCACCTCTAACATCTAGAACGCCTGAGTGCCAAGAGGGGGATTTGGCATTTGCATCTGAGCAAATAAGTATCTTTTTGTTCGGATATGTGTTGCAAATTGTCATTATTTCTTCTAGAAATCTATTAATTGGTAAAGAATATTGGCAGTACAGGTTAATAAGAATAAAATATATTATTCCATGCTTGACATGCAAACAATTCGTCCATTATTACTAAAATGTATTAAATTTAATATCTGAATGTCATTGTTTAAAATTAAAACGGAAGCTAATGCGCTCTGATTATTGTAAATAAGTCTAAAATCGTTTTGGGAAGCATTTAATTTGTCCTCATTTATATAATTTTCCTGTATACACACTATATCAATCTTCCAAGAGATACTAAGTTGTACTATTTCTTCCATGACTAATTCTGATCGCATGATGTTGATTTGCAGCATCTTGAGAGTACTACAGGTTATGCTATCCATTTATACGTGGTAGGTTTTAACCCACGCGTTTGGCCATTCGTTCCTATGATTGTATACCATGCGACCATACAGTCTGACAAACTGCACGTAGATTCTATTTAAGTCAAGATTTAGCTTTCGTCTGGCATACGCCATATCAACTAGTTCTAGTAATTCTCTTGGACCTGTTGGCAAATTGTTCAGGCTTCCATTAGGTCCTTATCTTCTGATTGCGGAAAAACTATCTGCTCCCCGTTTTCCCTCAGTTTCCTAATGATGTGTCGTAAAGCTAATCTAAGGGTGCTCGATTGTTCAAGTCTAGATAATTTAAGTGTATGTTCAAATGTATCATAAATTGGCGTTGGATCCCGAACGGTGCCTTGCTCCAGTTTGGGCTTATTGAGAGATTCGCAGTTTGATTGCTTTCTCACATCTGTTGACTGTGTTATAGGTTCATTTCGTTGCACTAATGTAGTAATTTCCGATCTATTTTTAACTTCTTTAGTCTTTATCTTCTTGAGAAAACTGAATAATCCTTTATGTTTTAAGGTTATGACCTGTTTGGTGGTTCCTTCTTGAGGATCACATTTTTTTTTTTATTTTGAAGATCACGTATTTCGTTTTCTGAGATTGTTCCTGTTTCCATGTTTCTTCCATCTGCTGAGTTTCTAGTGGTTGAGGTTTTGGTTTAGTTTCTTCTACAATATTACCTTTATCATCTTCTTCTAGTTGTGTTTCCGTCTCTTCTAAGATTGTCGGAGAAACGTGAGGCTCCTTTTGGGATAGTCTAGTTTTCTTATTTAATTCTTGGACTTCATCATATAATGTCGCTGCTGGTTTTCGAAGGCTGTAATCAAATTTTTTGATCATCCAGTCTATCTCAACGAATAATTGGGTCTTATCAGTGTACATTGTGAAATTGATTCCTTGTTCTGGTGTACTATAGTATTCTTTAAAGATCTGGAGCACTTCTTTAGGATGTTTCTTCCATAGACCCATGCCGATAGCCGGAATCATAATCAGTCTAGGATCAATTTTTGTCCTAAGGTCTTGGAAAGATTTTAAAACTGATTCCAGATCTTCCAGAAAGGATTCTTTGCTTGAGATTACGTGTAAAAATTTACAGTTGTATTTATTTGTAGAATAAAAGATTTTTATTGATTTACCCTGTTCATTTAATATTTCTAAATCTTTGAAATTCTGTATTTTGAAAGTTTCGTGTGAATCTGCGATTAATTTAGTAAACCCGCAGCAGGAAATGTTTTTAAGGAAGAATTGATGAAGTGCAATACACATTGCCCTCCTTTTTTTAATATCTATTAAATTGGGTTCAACAGCTAACGGTTTCCGTGTAACAGGGCGTTCCGGAGGCTTTGGAATATTTGAGAGTGCCCACTGTAGAAATTTCTCTTTGCTTTTTGTAAATTGTATGTTCTCATCTTTTCTTGATCTCTTATTATTTTACTCGGTGATTTGGAATTTAGAATCCTATTTGTGACAGAGTTGTCGTCCAACATGTTTATTTTTCCTTGACTGTCAATTCTTGGAAGCTGAGCTATCGGTCCTGACTCAGTTATCTTGGCCATAATCGTATTTACTAACTTCCTTATCATAGAAATATTTATATGTTGGACAGTCCTGATCTGTCTTGGCATTACACTTTTTATTTCTAATTTGACAAGGAATACCTGTGTTTGGTTTATCTTTGTCTTTGCAGTCCTTCTTTTCATGTTTGCCTTCTCCACAGTGTGAGCACCTGGATTCTGTAGCTTTACAGAATTTCGCTATGTGACCAAGGTCCTGACATTTAGAACATCTGGCCACACTAAGAAACTCTTTAACTGAGAGAGACTCATACATTAGGAAAATTTTTTCCCATTGATAAATTGATTGTAAAGCTTGATTGGCGCTTCAATTATTAGGTGACACCTTGATGTGTTTTTTGGTCCCGTTCTAAACTTTACTTTCAATTCCTTTTCCGCCTGTTCTTTATCTTCGTCGTCCAGATTTTGTTCGATCAAAGTTTCCAATAAAAATTCGTCCGAGTATGATGATGGAACGTTGTATACAATCAATTGAGAATTTCTTTTCTTTCGTTTTTCCATGGTAAAGTCCTTTTTCAAGTTTTGGTTTGTTTGCAACTTCTCTAAATCTTCCTTTGTAGCCGTCTCTATAATCAGAGTTTTGCCAGTTGCCCTGGTAGACATTATCTTCACTTTCTCTTTTGCCGGATTAAAAGTCTTTTCCAGTTTCTTTTGGAGCTCATTTCCATCAATTTCTCCATTTGCTCCTTGTAAAAAGACCACTGGACGCTGCTTTTTCAATGATTCTTTTATGAACTTGCTCCGTGCTGAGTCATCTCCTTTGATTACCGCAGCATATGAAAGGGCTGGGAAATTTGTATCCTTCGTCTCCATTGGTTTTGTTTCTTTTAGCAAACAATTTTCTCTTCGTATGTCATTATTTTCTTCTCTTAGTAGCCCGATCTCTTCCTTCAGGCACGCAATTGTCCCCTCTAATCTTGCATGTAGTGCAACCCATTCCGTTATTTTTCTTTTCAAGCTCTGTTTTCAGCCTCCCAACCTTGCTAGTGTCTAGTGTGGTATCAATAAATTTCAACATTTCCTCATACTTCTTCCAATTATTACCTTTACTGATTTTACCATCTTGATTCTCTATCTCCTGTGATATTGATTTGCTCGGCGATTGTTTTCCTAGTTGGGATAGTTGAGCATTGAACATTTCCTCGTAGCTCCCGAAACTTGCACGCGCGGTTCTATCTTCCCGAAATCTTGGTCTGTCTTTTTCCCTATCCATAATTGCTACAGTACAGATTGCCCCTTATTTATGTGGATAACCTACACTACAGCCGCGCCAGAAGGGTTGTCTAACCTCCAGTCAGACAAGATTAATACAATATTTATTCTACTTATAGAAATATTATTACAATATTATATTAGGGGGGCGCGGTGGCTCAGTGGTAGAGCGTTCACCTCTGGTGCTTGGGGTCCCGGGTTCGATCCCAGCCCCGACCAAATGAACTTTGTGGTGGACAAACACCGTGCTCATGGGTTTTCTCGGGGTTCTCCCCTTTTCCTCCCACTTTCTTCATTCCACCATTTCACTCATCTCTCATAATCACCGTCTCCTTTAGCCTAACCGGCATAACCGTGGGACGTAAAACTCAAAGATTTCATTTCATTTCATTACAATATTATATTAGTCACTCAACGCCTCAAGTGTTAGGCAATTGAGTGTTACACCAAAGTCAATGGGTTGCCTACACACCAGTCATAATACATACCACATATAACCTATTCACAGTACATATGCGAGAGAGTTTATTAGTATAAGATTTCAAAGTCCAAAACGGAAAACACAAAACTGTAAACTTTGCATTTTACAAATATAAATAGTATGATACTACAAATATAACAAAATATAATGATCAAATAAATCACCAAGATGCCAGGGTCGATTAGGTGTTCCTGGAATGGTGGCTCAGTGGTTGAGCGGTCATCTCTAGTGAATGGGGTCCCTGGTTCGATGCCAGCTCTCGCCAAGTGAACTTTTTGGTGGACAAACACCGTGTGGGGGACTCTCGGCGTTCTCCCGTTTCGTCCTTCTTTATTGATTCCACCATTTCATTTATTTCTCATTATCGCCGCCTCTTTTAGCCTAGCCGGCATAACTGTGGGACGTAAAACTCAAAGTTTTCATTTTCATTGTTTTGTTTTCGTATTACTAGTAATAGCAGTAGTGGTATTCGCTGTCGTATTAGTATAGTAATGAGTAGTAGCAGTAGTGGTAGTAGTAATAGTAGTAGCAGTGGCAGCAATAGTGGAATTAACACTAGCATTCGTAATCGTAATAGTAATAGTAGTATCAGCTGTAGTAGTTGTAGTATTAGTATCACATACGGTGTAGCAGTTTTACATATCTTCTCTGTTACTCGTAATGCACTAATGAGCGGAGTATAAGACTTTTACGTCCATGACTTGTATTATTGTATAATAAACATGGCTGGACAGAGGAAGCACAGATAACAAATAGACAGACAGAATAGGGACATAGAAAGCAAACATTGGGTAACATTTCACACGATTTTCCCATTCGAGAAGGACAAATAGACATTGCAATATTATGGCGAAACATTTCTCATTTCCCATTGCATATTGAAGAATTGACTTGACTTATCAACTTGGTTGTTCACAGGCCGGTTACGCCCGGCCCGTTTGTGCCCGGCCAGTTTAGGGTCAGGTCCGTTTGTGCCCGGCTCGTTCTCTGCCCGGCTCGAGATTTGGGCCGGGCCGGATCGGGTCGAGCCGGGCACTGAATACAGATCCATCCAGGCCGGGCCGGGCCGGTTTTTGGACCTGGGTTTGCAGGACTCTGGAACTTTTCCTACTTTTATGCACAGCATAGTTTGAAAGTTTAAAACCTGTCTTTGGTTCCATAAACATTAACATATCAATGATACTCTTGTGTATAATTCAAACAGTTAGCCGTGAAATTTAATCCAGATTGGAAGTAGTTGTGGAAAGGCCTCTTGCTATAACAGATTTGTGGGTATTCAGGTAAAACCAACATAATGTTTCTATTTTACAACGGGTGAGTAATGCATAGGTCATTTCTGCTGTATATCAACTTCACGGACCAAAGCGACACGTGCCTTCATGAAAAGCCATTTGTTGGTTCTTCAAGGTCAATAACAAGAAAATAGCTAATACTAGGAGTACACGCGACCCATTACTTCGATAGAAGAGGCAGATTCAACAGACGTATTTACTTGTAAAAGACTAATGCCCTCCGGCACATAGTAGAAGGCTTAACTGGGTGGAAGCAACATAGCAACGTTCTATGCGAAAGAACGCTGTTTGTTCTATCTGTTGTGTGTATGAAGCACGAGTTTGCTTGTGTCTATCTATGCGCGGCCTGGGGATCAGACGAGTTGACATAAAGTTACTAAATTTTGATTACAGATACTTTTGTCCAGGCCCCATACTAGGACGAAGCATTTTTTTTTTAATTCGAACCAGGGTTCTCAGGGGAGAGTGCGTTTACCGGGACATGTAATGATATTAGAAAATGACCGATATTTATGTCGAATTCATAGTTTTCACGGTCACTGAGGTAAATGGTGACACTTCCATTAGCGATGCCTTTCAAAATCAGCTAAATTTGTATGCGGGCCAGGGTAACCGGGGGGAGAGGGGTTACCGAGACGTAAAAATAATCCAAAATCACGGATATTTGTGTCAAATCCATAGTTTTCACGGTCGCTGAAATTAATGGTGACACTTCCAATAGCAATGACTCAAAATCGGCTACCCTTGTATGCGGGCCGGGGTCATCGGGGGGGGGGGCGGGTATCAAAACGCGAAAAATAATCCAAAATAACCCACATTAGTGTCAAATTCCTAGTTTTTACGGTCGCTGAGATGGTGATTCTTTCGGAGGAGTTGGCTTCTAAATACAGGTGGGGCGCGGTGGCTCAGTGGTAGAGCGTTCACCTCTGGTGCTTGGAGTCCCGGGTTCAATCCCAACCCCCGCCAAGTGACCTTTGTGGTGGACAAACAGCGTGTGCGTGGATTTCCTCGGGGTTTTCCCGTTTCCTCACACTTTCTTCATTAAACCATTTCATTCACCTCTCATCATCACCGTCTTCTTTAGCCTAAGCGGCATAATCGTGGCACGTAAAAGTCAAAAATTTCATTGCATTTATTTTTTTCTAAATACAGCTCCCATCGCCTGGAGGAAAGAGGTGTTCTTTTGAAATTTCTAACCAGGGGGTCTCAAAGTCTCTTGATTTTAATCTGCAGAACAAATGCTTTTAATGAAAACAAGGGGCCTGTTGCAGTGGATGGCTAAAGGCCGTAAATAAAATTCAGACTTCAAGTGTACCAGGGGTAACTCAACGACAATGGCTGATTTAACACGTTTGATAACAGCGCATGTAATACAAGGTCAGTCCTTAAAGTAGTAGGACTGAGTCAATTAAAAAAATATATTGACAGAAATAACACATATGCTTAATATTCTTCGAAATATGATCCTCCTACATCCACACACCGCTCCCAGCGGGATTTCCAGTTTTCATACGCTTCCTGGAAGGCGGAAACTGGAATGCTGTTGAGCTGCCTCGTCACGGTTTGTTGTAATGCTTCCACCGAGCCGTGATGATGCCCTTTCAGGGTGGTTTTGAGGCGGGGAAGAGGAAAAAGTCTGGTGGGGCAAGGTCGGGACTGTAGGGTGGCTGAGGCAAGGTTGCAATGTTATGTTGGGCCAGATACGCCACCACTCGGAAGGCTGTGTGGCTCGGCGCATTGTCATGATGCAGTCGCCAGGAGTTGGCGATGGCTGGGCGGACGCGGACGATGCGTTTCCTCAGCCGTTCCAGGACCTGGAGATAAAAAATCTGCATTGACAGTCTGTCCGTGTGGAACAAATTCCCTGTGAATCACTCCTTGTGAATCAACAAAGCAAATGAGCATGCTTTTCACTTTTGATTTCGTCATGCGCACCTTTTTGGGGAGTGGGGAATTTCGGGTGTGCCATTCTGCGTTTTGACGTTTGGTCGCAGGGTCATACTCAAACGTCCACGTCTCGTCCCCAGTCACCACATTGTCTAACAACTTTGGATTTTCACTCACTTCTTCGAGAAGGTCCTGGCAGATCCGTTTGCGAACGTCCTTTTGCTCGCCTGTCAGCACTCGCGGCACCAAATTTGCACAAATTTTCCTCATTTGCAATTGTTCGTGCACAATTTCGTGAACTTGGGTTTTAGCAATGCCAAGTTCATCGGCAATCATGCGAACAGTTAATCTTCGGTCACTGTCCAGCAAATTCTTCACTCTTGCAACATTTCCCTCCGTTTTGGAGCTTAAAGGTCGTCCTGATCGTGCAGCGTCTTCAACTTCTTCTCTCCCCTCCCTAAACACCTTGTGCCACTCAAACACACTCGATCTTCCAATGGCGTTATCACCGTACGCCGTCTTGATCATTTCATGAGTCTCTTTCCCAGTTTTACCGAGCTTCACGCAAAATTTGATGGGGTAACGCTGTTCCAAAAGATTGGCCATGACGCAGCGTGACGAGGGTCACTCGCAGAGGCTACGATGACGAGCGATCTTTACCCTGCTATGGCTGGGAGCCGACTGGCGCTGCTTCCTGTTTTTCCTTAGACCCACCTCAACTAACAACAGGTGGAGTAACCGCCGTCAGTCTGTAAAAAGAAAAGAAAAAGAATCGGTCCCACTACTTTAAGGACTGACCCTGTAGCTGATTTATAAACGCAGTTGATATAGCGTGTATAGATAAGTGGATAGCGTGTGTGACTGTTGTTCTAAGGATTCTGTGTTCGAGTCTCACCCTAGACTGGATTACATTTCCTTTCAATGAATTAAACACTATAAATGATGTTCGCGTTTGATAGTGAAAGAGATTCATCCTATGAAGGGAGAAAAATCAAGACAGATACAAGGGGCAGGGGGGAAAGACGCAGACTGTTTATCCTTAAGTGTTAAAATTTAATTTATTCACATGTCTTTTGCTCTTTCCTTTCCCTCTTTCCTTTCTTTCTCATTTTGTTTAGCTTTCTATACTTTTTCGGTCTCTGCATGATTCGTATTATTATTTTCGTTTTCTTTGCATTAATTCCTATCTCTTAGAACTTAACGTGAATGGAATTTTTGCAGATTTATCTCGTAGTTGTTTCTCTAAGTTATGCTCTCAGATAGTAATACTTTTCCCTCCAAATGGAGAAATATCCTGGCATGTTATGTTTTCGGGCATGCATTTTCTGTCATGTTGGTTGTCCAACTATCAGACATACAGTGAAACTATTCTGCTACTGGAAAAGCTAGCATTTCTTACATATCCAACCTCCAGGTTCTAAAGTTCGTGGGTGTACCATGTTTTATATAGACTCGCAGCTGAAGGGTATGTTAAACTCTATATCACCTCACCTCGTGAGATATTCTACTTTTCTATAATTTCTAAACCACTTTTCTCTCTTTGAATCCTCTCCTCCACCTTAGGACACACATAGGTTCAAACCGAAACTTACTTTATGGTTGGAGGATGCAAGGCTACTGTACCATATGCGTACAACCCTTATGGGACTATGGTAGTGAGTTGCGCAGTTTGAGAAACACGCACGGATAAACCACGCTTACATTTATATTTATTAAAATCTCTTATTAGGACTTACTCCGCAAGACATACTTTTAACAAATGCGGCTTTTAAAATTATGTTCTTGTTGTTGTTGTTGTTATTATTATTATTAGTAGTAGTAGTAGTAGTAGAAATAGTACTTTTATTATTATTATTATTATTATTATTATTATTATTATTATTATTATTATTATTATTATTATTATTATTATTATTATTATTATTATTATTATTATAGCAATACCTATATGAAGCAATTTTCTCGGCCAACATGGTTAATACACACCATTCATCAAACGGTAGTTGTAGAAATGAGCCTTTTACAACAGGAGTTGTTAGCTCAATAGCCGGTGGGTGTAGACGAGCGGTCTGAGGCGTTAGGCTGATGATTGTGAGGTGAAGCCCATTGGGGGTTCGAGTCCCTCTGTAGTAGCAAGGGTGGAATTTTAACTGTCCTCCATGTTTCTGTGTTCGTGTCCCTGTCGTGTCTAGTCGTCCTGAAAAGTGGTTGAAGTAGAAAATAAGTCACGAAATTTAAAAAAAGTCGGTAGAGTGCTGACTCATGGATTCAAGGGTTGTGAGTTGGAAACTAGTCCGAGTCAAAAGGTTTTTTTCTGATTGAATCCTTTAGATGGAAATATTTTTCTATTCACTTTTATCTCGTAATTCTGGATAGAGATGTTTGGATGTGAAAAAAGTATACTAGAATATAAGAAAAGAAAGATAAACTACGTCAGTGGCGGAGTATGCCAAACTGGGGCCCGGGGATAGTGAAATAGATCGGGGTCCCTTTTCGAACAATCGTGATTTATACACTTCTATTTTTGACATTCATTTACATAATCATTTTTCTGTTTACTTCTCCCCCTTTCCCATTGGTGTGTGTGTTTAGATTATTTGAATTATATATATAATAAAGAAATGGGGTGACATTCAGCATCCCTGTCTATCTTTTTAATACTTACAATCGCCTTCAGGCTGGTATCTAAAAATGAAACTGGACCAATACTATCATTGCATATTGTTTGTTTTTCATTCCTTTTTAAACAAAGGACACGATAGGAAAAGGATTAGGGATGCAAGTGTAATGGAAACTACAACCCACGGCAGAAATAACATAATCTTAAGAACAAACAAAACTTAACAGTCAAGAATCCAGAATTTATCCTATACCTATACTATCCTAGTATCAACGCGTACTGTAATTAGATGGAATAGTGGAAGTAATGCTACTAATAATATATTTAGAGACAAATTTACCTACAAAATGTAACAATGAGCTGATATTGCAAAACTTGCAAATATTGCAAAAAATACAAAAGGTAATTTTCAACCTGCAAATAAAGCTAAAAAAAACAGTCTCAACTAAACTCCCGTTTCAAAAAAATCCCGCAATTCAACATCCAAGTCTCTATATTTTTAGTAATTATAATCTCAACACTTCCGTACCAAAACCAAAATACTTCAACGGCAATCAGGTTAGTAATTTCTCTTAAAATATCTAAGTTAAGCAATTAATAACAAAACCAAACAATCTTTAGCTTCAACTAAAGTCAATTAAATTAACTTAAGTTTAAACTATAAATCCAATACTTTATAAATAAAATAAAAAATAAATAATAACCACACTGCCCATGCAAAGCCCTAAATTATTTACTAATCTAATTAACATAATAATCAAAAATAAATTATTTAATAATATATGTTAAGTGTATTTATTTAGCTGGTTGTCTGGTTCGCTATCATCAAACCCAAATTAACCAAATTACAGTAATATTAGCATCAAATAATTAATCACAATTATAAATCATTAACACCAAACCAAACACCACAATAATATAACCGATACGATTTCTCAATGTAATCTCTATGTTTTCTAGAATTTTTTGTTCGGTTCTCGCCTTTGTGTTTTTCCTGTGCAATTTCTCATATGAGTCAGTTCATTCATAGTTTCTCCCTGGCTGAATTTGCGCTACATGGGTTTTATTTTATTAGATTTTTCTTCTACAATTAGCCCCATTCATTTTAACATTGGGTTCCTCCCCAGTGATCATACACAATAATTAAACACATTTTTTTAAACCAAACTACTGTATCAGTAAATAATGGCTAGAATAGATTTCTCTCCTGCGTGTCTTCTTCATTTATCTTTCACTAGGTTTCTCTCCAGTGTAATGTACGATCTATTTAGTCCCACTACTTTTGCTGAAGTATCAATGAATAGTTGAGCACTAGATTATTTCTCTCCTGCTTGTCTATTTTACTATTGCTTGCAGACTTCACACTTGTTTTATGATTATATTATTTTGTATTTAATAATTCAGTCATGTTTATATTCTGTCAGTTATGACTATTTCCATTACCTCTTATTAACATAGAATATAACAAAAAATCCTGAATGTGTTGAATAATTGGGGATATATTATAGATTAAATATGTAAGCACAGAATTCTACTACGGGTTATACCATCCTACCTTTCATTACCAGCTATCACCAGTCAATTGACAGATCTTAACGGCTTTTTATTACTCTTTTGGTACTTTTGTATTTTTATTGCCTTTATTTGAAACATGAAACTACTTTCATGTTTCACTACCATATTAGCCTGTGTTCCACCAACATTCAGAATGATATCTTCTTTGCTTTGGTAGCAGTGAAAGTCTGAACTGTATTATCAAAATCCAAAGTGGATGCTATTTCATTTTTAATAGAAAGAATGGCCAGATTCGTGAATCTTTCTTGAGTCATTGTGGAACGCAAGTATGATTTTATCAATTTCATTTTGCTGAAAGACCTTTCACACGATGCGGCAGATACGTAGTAGAATTGGGGGCCTATAGACGGCCGAGTCAGCAAAAAATTATCTTGTTTTCCTAGAAATCGATATCATTTCCTGGAATTGGGAGGCAAGTTTCGACAAGCCTTTAGTTGCTATGTTCATAGCCTTTTACGGCTACCACAGAAGCGCGTGGGAAAATTTTGGTTCATTTGAACCTCCGTTACCCCCTACTCCTCCTGGAAAGCCAAAGAGCATAAGCGATTTAGCCCCTTGGTCCTATTCCCACGAGATGACTGTAGATTATGAACTGAAAGCATGATATTCAAATGATCGAAGCTTCTCAGCAGATTGTATGAAATTGGTCTTAGTTGCTAAGGTAAATATTATATGTCATGGTTTTTTTAAAAGCGTGAGATTAGACACACTATATGAGTCTCATAACGAAACACATACCCATGCAAAATCGTGTTGCTTAGCCCTTGGCCCTATTCCCACAAAGTGTCTGTAGAAGACGTGATAGTCAAATGATCAAAGCCTCTCTTAAGGTAAATATTGTATTTCACAATTTTTTAAAGACGTGAGACATGAAACCATATATGAGTCTCATAACGAAACACATACCTATACACTCCTTCCCCCAGACCTTCTGCGAATGGATTCCAATGATTGAGCAAATTCTAATAATGGAAACTTCTCATAGCATATCATATTGTTTAAAACGTAGGATGTGAAGTGTGTTATATGAATATTCACATGATGATGTCTGCTATGACAAGTAAATCGATATCACTTCCTGTTTAGTTGTTATGTTCATAGCCTTTGAGAACATCATGTTGCTAGAAACAAGATGAAACATGCCTTTTAGGGTTACCATCAGTTATAGGTTCATGAAAAAACATGCCTTTTCTAGTCGTCTTGTATTCGTTAGCTAATTTGAATTCCCAAGCCCCGCCCTCCTCCCGCAAAGACTCTTGAACGGCTACCGGATCTTCATCAGAGTCGTTTCAGCTATCACGATTGAAGCCTGCCAATTGATTGTGTTTTCAGCTTAAAGCTGTAGTGTGTGTTTTGTGCTTTAAGTTATTACGATTAAATCCTATCAATTGATTGTGTTTTCAACCTAAAACTGAAGTGTATGTGTGTTTTGTGATACCGGTCGTTCTTATTAAAATAGGTAAGTAAAATATATATATATGTTCTTTCTTCATTTAGTTATAAAGGCAGTTGAAAGAACAAGTGTATTTATTCAAAGTTCCGTTCATGTTCTAACATTTAAAAAAAAAACACAGACACATATGTAAATGTCTGTTTTGCTAGTCTCTTTCTTTCTCTGTTTGTTAGAACATTGAACTTCATCTTAAAATGGTTTAGTTTCAAGAGCAACAGATAAGATGCCATTGTCAAATGTTTTGATGATTCGTATTGCAACGAGATAAGACTGGCCTAGTTAAAAACACACATATATAAGTGAGCTTGCATGATACTTCTGTTCGCTGATTTCTAAGAAAATGATAAGATGGAATTCTTGAATGTTTTCTGGCTCGCATTGCAATTATATATATCAGCTGACACAAGTCTTGGTGCTTTAATTTTGATAATATGATGAATACCTGTATGTCTTTCTGTCTGTAAATGAAATATTTGAACAATGAAGAGTTTTACGTCCAATAATAAAGCCAACCAGATCTGTCTGTCTTTCTGTCTGTAAATGAAATCTTTGAGTTTTACGTCCTACGATTATGCCAACAAGGTTAATGGGAAATCTTTGAGTTTTACGTTCCCCGGTTGGAAATCTTTAAGTTTTACGTCCCACAGTTATGTCGGCTATGCTAATGGAGACGGTGGTGGTGAGTTGATTTTAGTTTAGCGTCCCTTTTAGCAGCGAGGCTATATGAGACGTGGACCTACTGATTAACGTGGAATCCGAATCACATGAGCTCCCGCCGGGACGGTGGTGATGAGAAATGAATGAAATGTTGGAAAGGAAAGAGTTGGATTAAATTCACGTACACGGTGTTTGTTCACCACAAGTTCATTCTGATTGGAACAGGATTTTGAACCTACGACCTTTCATATAAACGGTGTTTGTCCACCACAAAGTTCACTTGATGGGAACAGGATATTGAACCTACGACCTTTCATGTATACGGTGTTTGTCCACCACAAAGTTCACTTGATGGGAACAGGATATTGAACCTGTGGCCCCATACACCATAGGTGAACGCTTTACCAGTGAACCACCGTCAACCCCAAATCACCTCCGAGCTAAGATCTTGGATTAAATTCACGTACATGGTGTTTGTCCACCACAAAGTTCATTCTGATTGACGCTTTACCAGTGAACAACCGTCACCCCCAAACCCCCCGAGCTAAGATCTAACGAGAGAAACAATGAAATGAAATCTGAGTTTTACGTCCCACTCTTATGATGAATAGGCTAATGGGAAATCTTTAAGTTTTACGTCTTACAGTTATGTCGGCTATGCTAATGCAGACGGTGATGATGAGTTGTTGAGTTGAGTTGATTTTAGTTTAGCGTCCCTTTCAGCAGCGAGGCTGTATGAGATGTTGACCTACTGACTAACGTGGAATCCGAATCACATGAGCTCCCGCCGGGACGGTGGTGATGAGAAATGAATGAATGAAATGTTGCATTAAATTCACGTACACGGTGTTTGTCCAACGAGTTTTACGTCCTGCGGTTACGTCTACTAGGCTAATGAAGGAGAGGTGATAATGAAAAAATGAATGAAATGATGTAATGAAGAAAGTGGAAGGAAACTGGTGAACTCCGAAGGGAAATCCACGCATACGATGTTTGTCCACCACAAAGTTCATAGGGCACGAACTGGGATCGAATCAGGGACCCAACCACTTGAGGTGAACGCTCTACCACTGAGCCACCGTGCCCTCTGGAACGTAAAAATGAAATGATAAGGACGGTTTTCCGGGGGACAGTCAATAGCATCTTTTCGTTAAGTTGTAAAGGAAGCAGGGAATTTGTGGTCGCTAAAATTAATGACAAGTATATAGAAAAAAGACATGTGATTTGAACACGGGACCTCATGCACCAGAGATGAACACTCTACCACTGAGGCACTGAAGTTAATTTCATAATTTTCTAATGTTAATAAGAGTGAAATCTAACGTTAAATACACATACATAAGTCAACGAACTGAGAGAGTTTCTGTATCTGCACTGTCTACTTGGAAAGAGCAGAAAAATAAGATAACAGAACATGTTTTGTATTTCAATGTTGTTCTCCAGCTGTCGCGTCAACGTTATCTTAGGTCATGGTTTCAGACAACACGAAACAAAGATATGTATGTGTGTGTGTGTGTGTGTGTTTTAGGTAATATTAAAACAGTGTTTGAGATCTAAAACTTGACAAAACTAGTGATGCCTATTCATCTCGGATGTCGTTACCCATGTACAGATGATGTTGATTGATTTTTGAGTTTAACGTTCCGTTCAGCAGCGAGGCTATATGCAGCACAAAGTCCACACGGCGAGAGTTAGGATCGAACCAGGGACCCCAAGCACCGGAGGTGAACGCTTTACCACTGATCCACAGCACCCCCACGATTTCAACATGGGCACAAAGCTTCAAGTTAAAACAATTGTCTATTCTCAAATAAGAGAACATTTCTCCATTTCTTTAAGTTGATCTAGGAAGTTGAACTTTGTACAGTTTTCTCCATATTATAGTCTAAGCTGTATGTGATATTACTTTAAAAGGACGAAAGTAGTTAAAATATTCCCTTAGATCAAAGTACAGTACTCATGTAATAATATTATCTAACATAAAGTTCACTTGTCGAGGGGCTCCGTGGGGGGTAATATTCATACACGTAAAATATTTTAAAATAAACAATATTAGTATCGATTCCATAGTTTTCGAAGGTGTTGTATTTAATAAAGACACTTTGAAAACAGTAACATGACATCTAAGGGGTAAAAAAGTGGTGAGCTCCCGGGGGTGATATTCATACACGTAAAATAATTTAAAATAAACAGTATTAGTATCGATTCCATAGTTTTCGAAGGTGTTGTATTCAATAAAGACACTTTGAAAACAGTAACATGACATCTACGGGGTAAAAAGTGGTGAGCTCCCGGGGGTAATATTCATACACGTAAAATATTTTAAAATAAACAATATTAGTATCGATTCCATAGTTTTCGAAGGTGTTGTATTCAATAAAGACACTTTGAAAACAGTAACATGACATCTAAGGGGTAAAAGTGGTGAGCTCCCGGGGGTGATATTCATACACGTAAAATAATTTAAAATAAACAATATTAGTATCGATTCTATAGTTTTCGAAGGTGTCGTATTCAATAAAGACACTTTGAAATCAGTAACATGACATCTAAGGGGTAAAAAGTTGTGGGCTTCCGGGGGTGGTATTCTTACACGTAAAATAATATAAAATAAACAATATTAGTATCGATTCCATAGTTTTCCTAGTGTTGATTCCATATCGTGACAGGATTCCAACCTGTGACTTCCCGTGCACTAAAGATGAACGCTGTATCACGTAAGAAAAAGATATGAAATCTTTTAGTTTAAAATGTCTTCCCTCCCTCATTCACACGTTAAGGGGAGCATATGAATAAGACAAGTAAGACACATGTAGGAACGGTTTTCCGGGGGAAAGTCAACGCTGTATCACGTAAGAAAAAGAGATGAAATCTTTTAGTTTAAAATGTCTTCCCTCCCACATTTACACGTTAAGGGGAGCATATGAATAAGACAAGTAAGACATATGTAGGAACGGTTTTCCGGGGAAAGTCAATAGCATCTTTTCGTTAAGTTGTAAAGAAGATAGCATTGAATTTGTGGTCGCTAAAATTAATGACAGTATAAAAGAAAGACGTGTAGAGAGGAGGAGGAAATACGGATTTCGCGTTCACTAAAATTAACGATAAAATTCTAAAACAGAGTAAGTATAAAAGGTCGTGTAATCTACATATCTTCATTAGTCAATACATTTGAAAGAGACTGTGAGCATACATTTGTTTCACCCCTCATCCCGTGGAATAGGAAGAAAAGTTAAAAATATTTAAAAGGTATGATGAGAGATTGTTTCATTGACATCATAAAGTTCTGTCTTATATAATATATATTTATATATCTAATATATATTGATTTTTAAGTAACAAAATTCATTTCTTTTTTATTTTAGTTTGCATACAAATAAAGATAAGTGTAATCCTTTTCCCTATTCCTGTTGATATTATTATTATTCCTTTTTAATTACTTATATAGCACATTTTTACTTATTCGTATATTCTTTTAAACGCTTATATATCCTTTCAAATATTTATATACATATATATTCCATTTAAATAAGATTTATATATCCTATTACATATACTATTATATATCATATTCATATACTATTACATATACCATTTACATATATTGCATTACGTATATACATCTGAGGAAGAAAAATGGCAAAAGAGAGTACGCAAGATTTACTGAAGGAGATTACGGCCTTCATTAATGACATTGAAGAAGAAGAAGGGGTAGTGGACGTAAATAACGAAACGCAAGTTCTTTTAAGCGAAATAAATGCCATAATCGGGATAGAAGAAGAAGAAGAAGAAGAAGACGCAAAAGAAGAAGAAATGGAAATAGATCATCATGAAAAAATGCAAGAAGAAGAAGACGGAGAAGAACAAATGAAAATAGAAGAAATAATAGAAGAAGCAGCAGCAGCAACAGCATTAGCATCAACAACAGAAGAAGAAGAAGAAGAAGAAAGAGAAACTATTGAAATTCAAATTCCAGTAGAAAAAGAAAAATATGATGAAGAAGAACTATTACAAATATTGAACAGTGCTAGCAATAGAACGATAACAGAAGAAGCATCAGGCCGTATTAAAAAAATATATAAAGTGGTTACAAGAAGGAACAGAAGAAGACGTCGAAGAAAGGAAAAAAAATGAAATCTTTAAGTTTTACGTCCCACGGTTATGCCGGCTAGGCTAAAGGAGACGGTGATGATGAGAGATGAGTGAAATGGTGGAATGAAGAAAGTGGGAGGAAACGGGAGAACCCCGAGAAAACCCACGAGCACGGTGTTTGTCCACCACAAAGTTCACTTGGCGGGGGCTGGGATCGAAGTCGAAGAAAGGAGAAATGAAGAAGAAGAGCTGCTTAATCTCACGTTTTCCCAAATAATAGGAGAGGATTACAATAAGGAAGAGATGAAGATAGAAGAAGATGATGATAAGTTTTACACGAATGAACTAGAAAATTGGATTAACAATTTGTTTCCCATTCCCAGAAAAGAAGAAGAAGAAGTAATATATCCCTCAATTATGGAAATATTAGCAGAGGCTAGTACAGAACACGAAGAAATGGAAGTCGATTTAGACGACATAGAAAAAAAATGGACGAATTGCTAGCCGTATTTCAAGCACAACGAAATTCAAATATACAAGTAGGATTCGGAAATAACAACCGTAATGATGGACACAATAGATTTCATATAATAGAAGAACGAAGAAGACAATACAGAAGATACAATATGGAGGGTAGAATGCTACGATTCCGTCTAGCCCCCGTGCGTGCAGATGAAAACCCTTTTACGGCAATTGAAGCAAGTCTACGGGCTCTAATAGATTATTTACTACGTAATGTGGACCAGCATGATTACGTAGGAATAACAATCACAAACGAGAGAGAAGGACATCGTCCGTTTTGGTTGTCATTCAGAGAAGCAAGAAATCTTTCAGCAGAAGTTCTATGGACAAGTTATGAGAAAGTACTGCAAAGTAATGCGGCTTTTCTTATAAATGAAGATTGCATCGTGAATTTTCATCATGTACGTATGCCAAGAGGACAAGGTTCTTTAAGACAACATATTTTGAATACTGATGAATATATAAAGGCAAAACGTGGTATTATCACAATTAAGAACAAAGGAACAAAATGTTTAGCACATGCCATCGTTGTTGCTATAGGACTGAAAAAATACAAGGGAAGAAATCAAACTGAATACAATAGATATGTAAAACATCAAAGTAAATATATCATAGAAAAAGAAGCAGAAGAACTGTGTGAAGCTGCCGATGTAGATCTTAGTCATGGTGGTGGAATTCCTGAAATTCGTATATTTCAGGTATATTTAAAGGATTATAAAATTACAGTGTATAGGGGATTTTCAGGAAGTGATGTCATGTTTGAAGCTCCATCAAGTGATAATGAAAGAACACCTTTAAATTTACTCTTCGTAGATAATCATTACAACGTCATTGAAAGCTTGACAGCATGTTTTAGCTGTAGTTATTATTGCGAAAGTTGTCATAGGAAATATCAAAATAAACATGATCATTTAAAACAATGTGCAGCTGTATGTTACCGATGTCATCAGAAGCCCCCATGTGACTTTAAAGAAACTCATATTACTTGCAATGATTGTAATCGAGAATTTTATGGCCAGTCATGCTATGATTATCACAAGTCAGCGTCGTATCAAAATGGAAAGCCTTTATGTTCCATTGTGAAATGTTGTGTCCAGTGTTTGAAAATTTATGTAGTGAAAGAGAAAGGTTCTCACGTATGTGGAGAAACTTATTGCAACATTTGCTATGCTATAGTACCACCCAATCATGAATGTTACATGAAAGTGAATGAAAGAAGAAAATCGAAAAAGCCAATGAAAAAATCATCATGGAGAAGAAAGCTATGATTCTGTTTTATGATATTGAATGCACACAAGATACGAAAATAGAAGACGAGGACGCAAACATATATGAGCATATACCTAATGTCTTGGTTAGTCAACATGTATGTTACCAATGTTATGAAGATAACAGCATCAAGAATGATTGTGTCATTTGTGGAAAGCGAGAAAATATTTTTTGACGGAGAAAATGTAATAGAAGATTTTCTAAAACATCTTCAACAACGTCGACCAAACATTAAATCAGTAACCCGTGTTGCCCATAATTCAAAGGGATATGACGCACATTTCATCATTAAGACCATGGTTGAGAAGATGAATTGGACGCCAGAAGTAATCATGAATGGAGCAAAAATTCTCTCTCTTAAAATAGGAAACGTAACCTTCAGCGATTCACTAAGCTTTCTTCCTATGCCCTTAAGTAAATTAAGTGGTGCATTTGGGCTTCAATCGTGCAAAGGATATTTCCCACACTTCTTTAATCGACGTGAGAACCAAACCTATGAAGGGCCGCTTCCAGACATTAAATATTATGGAGCCGAAACTATGAAAGTAGACGAAAGACGCAAGTTTCTCGAATGGTATACCGAACATCAAAACGACACCTTTAAAATGAAAGAAGAACTCATCAAGTATTGTGTACAGGATGTCGAAGTATTACGTCAAGCCTGTATTTCCTTTATGAATACATTTGAATCTGAAACTAATGTCAATCCCTTACTTGAATGCATTACAATTGCCAGTGCATGTAATTTAGTATATCGTAGAAATTTCTTAAAGGAAAATACAATTGGTATCATACCAAAGAACGGATATCGATGGAGAGATGTACAATCAATTGAAGCAGTACAATGGATAGCTTGGGAAGAAAAAAACAGAAACATCCAAATTACGAATGCTGCACGTAGTAAGGAAAAACGAATAGCATCAATGAAAGTAGATGGTGTATGGACAGAACCCAATACAGGAAAAATACACGTGTGGGAGTATGAGGGATGCTGGACGCATGCCTGTATCAAGTGTTACCCTAACAACAGAGATAAACCCATCTATAACAATGCTACAGATACCATGGCATTTCGATATGAAGCAACAAAGAAGAAAATCCAAAAATTAAAAGATTTTGGTTGTGAAGTGCATGAAATATGGGGTTGTGAATTTAAAAAACAATTGGCAGGCAATGAAGAGATGAAGAAGTATGTTAGTAATCATCCATATACAAAGAAAACACCATTAAATCCTCGTGACGCTTTTTATGGAGGACGTGTGAATGCCATACGTTTGTATCATAAAGCACAAGAATCTGAAGGAGAAACCATAAAATACAAAGATGTTATTTCGCTTTATCCATTTATCTCTAAGACTAAGAAGTTTCCAATTCGTCATCCTACTATCTATCTGCCTGGAGATTCAAATATTCCCACCATTGAAGAAGTAGAAGGATTAGTTAAGCTCAGTATTTTGCCTCCAAAACAACTGTTTCATCCTGTCCTCCCTTATAAATCAAATGATAGATTGATGTTTCCACTCTGCCGTACATGTTGTGATGAATTAAACCAAGCACCTTGTAATCACAACGATGAAGACCGAGTTCTACATGGAACATGGGTAGCAGATGAAGTAAGAAAGGCATTAGAAAAAGGATACAAAATAATAGATATTCATGAAATATGGGCATATGACGTTGTTCAATATGATGAAAAAACAAAAAGTGGCGGCTTATTTGCAGAATACATAAACACCTTCCTGAAAGCAAAAACAGAAGCTTGTGGATGGCCATCATGGTGTGAAACAGATGAATTAAAGAAGAAGTACATTCAGCAATTTTATGAAAAGGAACGAATACGTCTAGATGAGAACAAAATTAAACATAATCTAGCACTTAGAAGTTTAGCTAAATTAAAGCTAAATTCATTTTGGGGAAAATTTGGTCAACGTGAGAACATGGGTCATGTCAGCATTATTAATGAACCCAAGGATTTATATGAGAAATTAACATCTCATGATATAGATGTTCATCAAATATTTCCAGTAAATGATGACATGTTATATGTATATTGGCAATACACCGATGCCGTTTCTGTTTCACTACCAACAGTAAATGTTGTCATAGCCGCATACACAACAGCACAAGCAAGATTAGGATTGTACAAATATTTAGATCAACTACAAGAAAGAGTATTATATTTTGATACTGATTCCGTCATTTATACGCAAAAACCTGGTGAAAGTACAATTCCAACTGGTGACTTTTTAGGCGATTTAACAAATGAAGTCCTCGAATATGGTAAAGAAGCCTATATTTCAGAATATGTATCGGCGGGCCCGAAGAATTACAGCTTACGTATTTTTGATCCCAGTACGAAGAAGAAGTTTCAAGTATGCAAGATACGAGGCTTTTCATTAAACTATGAATCTTCAAAACACCTAAATTTTGATGTAATGAAGAAAATGATAGTAGATAGTGAAGAGGATGCAGAAGAAGAAGAAGAATCTCGTCCCACGGAAGTCAAAATTACCAATGAGAAAAAAATTGCCGCAGAAAAAAATCGTCAGCATGCCCGAAACAAAATTTATAAGATAAATTATATTAAACGACGTAGAATACCAAATTCATATGATACTCTTCCATATGGCTACACTACGTCCAACAAAAGAAGAAGAGAAATGTAATAAGGCCCTTTATAAATATACGTATAAGGAAAGAATGATCATACTCTTTAACATGGACACGACGTGGAAACATCCCTTTTCATGTATTCTTGCCGGACCAAGTGGATGTGGAAAAACTTCCTTTGTAATACGATTCCTGTCCAATTTATCACGTATGGTTAATACATCGTTTCGTCATATTTATTGGTACTATGCAGAATGGCAAAATGCATACAGAGAAATTTCGACAAAAGTACAATTTATTGAAGGACTACCTCGAACAAAAGACTTTGACTTTTTACCTGAAACTGGAACACATCTTATTATTATTGATGATCAAATGTGTGAAGTGAACCGCAATATAGTTGATTTCTTTACAAAGGGTTCTCATCATAGAAATCTTAGTGTACTATTTATTACACAAAACATATTTCATCAGGGAAAAGGAAGCAGAGATATGAGCTTGAATTGTTCTTATCTCGTATTATTTAAAAATCCAAGAGATAAATCACAAATTAAACATTTAAGTTATCAACTAACTCCTGAGAATCCAAAATTTCTTCAAGAAAGTTTCAACGACGCAACAAAGTTACCATATGGATATTTCTTTATTGATTTAAAACAGGATACGCCAGATGAACTTCGTTTTCAAACAAATATCTTTCCTGATGATATTTATCATTACTTTTATGTTCCATCGAAATAGAAGAAGAAGAAGATGTGTTTATAATGTTTGTTTTAAACTGTGTTTCTTCATTCTGACAATATGACTCCAAGAGTAAAACACGGAGATCTTCTTCGTACGTTGAGCAAAGCAAATCCTAAATTACGTAAAGCTATACTGGCCAATGCAGACTCTTCAGTGATTCGAAGTATTTGCGAATGTTGTTATAATGTATTAAAAGGGAATGTACCTCTTACAAAGACACAGAAAGCAAGATTAAAGCGATACAAGAGGACGCTTCGATATCTTGTGAAGAAAGGAAACTCCATCCAAAAGAAGAAGAAGCATTTATTAGTGCAGCAGCAGGGTGGATTCCTACCGGCATTATTAGCTCCTATTTTAACTGGTGCATTATCAAGTTTTCTATTCGCGGAACACGCAATGGAACACGCAAAGAAGATGATTTTAGTTCCACCTGAAGTTCTGAATCGTATACAAACACCATCATCATCATCATCATCAGCCCTGGAGAAACGTGAATCTAATTTGGATCAAGAAATGCAAGAGATTTTACAGTTATCATCGCTTAGTGATGAAGAAAAGTGGAATCAGTATAATAATATTCTTCAAAAATATTTACATTTAATACGAAAACAAGAAGAACCTGTGACACTTTCAATTACGTCAACAAAATCAGAGAAGCCTGAAGTAGAAGAAGAAATATTATTATCTATACCCAAAATGTTTCGTAAAAGAGCTGAATTACTACTACATAGAATGAAACATGATGATAATATCACGTGGGATAATAAAGGAACTGTTTACATCAGAGGTGATAAACTAGAAGGATCTCACATTGTAGATTTAATTTCTGATGTGTCGCGACCCCGGAAACACACAAATCCACCGGGATGGGAGAAATTTTGTAATTATTTATCTTCTAATAACACACCTCAAGAACTTATTGGAAATCCAAAACGTTTGTCATATATTTTACGAGGAACTAAAGCATCACCAACAGCATCATCGTCAAGGGAAAAAGTACCTCTGAAATCGTTTCCAGAAGACGACGAAGAAGAAGAAGAAGAAAAGGAAAAAGTAATATCTCCTATAAGGAAAAGGAAACGTGCCTGTAAACGTCCAGTATGGTCAAGGTGGAAACCGTTAACAAACAGTTAAGCAAGATTTACTACAACCCTTCACATCCTGCCTCGTTTTCAACTGTTAAAAAATTGTGGATAGCTACAAAGAAGAAAATTCCTATACATTGTATAAGAAGATGGTTACTGCAACAAACAACATATACGTTACACAAACCTGTACGTCGTCGTTTTAAAAGAGATTTCTATGTAGTGAATAACATTGATGATGAGTGGAAAAGTAATATTAATGATCTTCAATCTCTTCATAAATTTAATGATGGATATCGTTATATTCTTACAGTGATAGATGTGTTCAGTCGATAAGCATGGGCTGTGCCATTAAAATCTAAAAGTACAAATGATGTCTTAAAAGCATTGCAAACTGTGTTCAAAGATAGAAAACCAATTACATTCCGAACAGATAAAGGAAATGAGTTTACTAATAAAACAATACAGAAGTACTTAGTGCACAACAAAATAAAACATATTACATCTAAAAATCCTGATATAAAAGCTGGTATTGTAGAACGTTTTAAGAGAACTCTAAAAGAAAAAATGTGGAAGTATTTTACAAAGTATCAAACGTATAATTATTTAAATGTATTGCCTCTTCTTGTGAAATCATACAATGAAGGTTATCATTCAAGCATAAAGATGTCACCTGCAAATGTTTCTCAAAATAACCTATTACAAGTATGGCATAATCAATATGATAATAAAATAAAGAAGAAGAAGAATCCAAATTTCTCAAAACATCTTAAGATTGGTGATACAGTACGAATTAGTAAAACTAAACGTACATTTGATAAAGGATATATGCAAAATTGGACTTGGGAAATATTTAAAGTGGAGAAGATAATACCAAGAGATCCACCTGTTTATGAAATTGAAGATTTAAACAAGGAACCACTGGATGGATTATTTTACAAAGAGGAATTACAACCTGTGACGTTATCAAAGACATTTTACATAGATAAAATCATACGTACAAGAAGAAAAGGCAGCAGAAAAGAATATCTTGTTCATTGGAAAGGATATCCTTCTTCTTTCGATTCCTGGATACCTGCATCATGCGTAAAGAAGATCGAGAAGTACAATGGAACCTGATGGAGATTTTTACGTTACGCTTCCCAGTAATAGTTCTATGGAAAATTTTCCTGACAACACCTTAACATCATACACTGCGAAACTTCATCAAAGAATGGAATTCCATGAAAAGTGGGAAGTGGCTATTGTTGAAATTCATTATCCTCATTCAATATTAAATATTAATGACGAAAATAATAAAATTTTTTACAAACCTGCAAAAAGTGATGAATGGAAATTTATAACTATTCCTGTACGTTATTACACTGACATATCAGAATTGATAAAGATAATAAATACGTACAACAGATTCACAAATTTACATATTTCTTATACTCGTGAGAGTAATACCTGTTTTATACGACGTCTTCATAAAGACATAGATGTAGACGTTGCATTATCACCAAGTGTTAGTGCGATGTTGGGGTTTGATCCAAGAGTTGATTTAAAGGATATGCAACAAGGCCAAAGCATTCCAAATTTACGTTTAGGACTTCCATCTACAATGTATGTGTATTGTGATATAATTCAATCTGTATTTGTTGGAGATACAGTAGCACCATTATTACGTATCATAAATATGAATCCTGTGAATCATACATTTGGAAGTAGTGTTATAGAAATTTTTAATCCTCCACATTATGTGCCTATAGAGAAGATGCATTTTGAACACATCAAAATAGATATAAGAGATAGTACAGGCTCTCCACTGGCATTCACTTTCGGAACTGTATGCGTTAAACTACATTTTCGACCAGTGCGTCAACATCGACAAATATGAATAATCCATATTTACAATATTATCAAAAGCAAGCTCTTTCTGGAACTGGAAACGTTTATGTTGGCTCCCCTTATCAAGTTGGACATGGTATTGGAAGTTTCCTTGGAGGATTATTTCGTTCTGTCATGCCACTAGTAAAACAAGGAGCTAAAACAGTAGGAAAGGAATTATTAAAATCTGGAGCAAACGTTATTACTGATGTCATCATCGACAATCCACCTATTAACGAATCCTTTCATCAACGAATGGGTGAAGCGAGATCCGTCTTGCAAGACAAAGCAAAAAATAAACTGAAATCTATGCTAGGATCTGGATATCAACGAAGGAAAAGAAGAATTACACATCATTCCATCTTTAACCCTTCACCATTACACATCATCAAGCGCAAGAAGAAGAAGAAGGGCAAGAGGAAACGTACACAGAAAACAAAGAAAAATCAGTCTTATAAGAAAGGAAGCTATCACACGATATCTTTGATTAAATCATCACCATTATGGCTTTCTTACATCATCAATCCTGCGAGTGTGTAAAAAGTGAACTAGATATTTTTTCTACAAAACCAACGCAAACCAGTATATTGGATAATCATGTTGTTACATACAAACCAATCAGTTCACTAGCTGATAATGCTCCTATAGAGTTTGTCATCCCAGGAACAAGTATTGAATATATAGATCTACCACATACTCTTCTTTACATAGAAGCTCAAATCGTTAAGCCTGATGGATCAGCATTTGGTGAAAGTGATAAAGCTGTGGCTCCTATTAATGACTTTTTAAATTCTATGTTCAGTGAAGTGGAAGTGTATTTAAATAACAAATTGATTTCATTTCCATCTCATAATCATCCATATCGATCATACATTGAAAAACTGTTAAATTATGATGATTCTGCTAAAAATACTCATCTTCAATGTGCATTCTGGTTTCAAGATACTGCTGGACATATGGATGCAACATCTTGTGGTAATAAAGGATTTCAACAACGTTATGAATTAACAAAAAAGTGCAAAATTCGGCATGCTTGGACATCTACATTGTGATATTTTTAATCAAGATAAATTTTTAATCCAAGGAGTAGAATTACGTCTCAAGTTAATTCCTGCAAAGCCAAACTTTTGTCTCATCGCTAGTGATGCGTCTGTTGAGGCTAAAGTGAACATTTTAGACGCTGCTTTACATATTAAAAAGATTAATGTTAGTCCTACAATAAAACTAGCACATAACAAGCTTCTACAATCAACAACAGCCAAATATCCTCTCACAAGAGTGCAAATGAAGTCATTCGTCATTTTAAAGGATCTTCAATCAAAAACAATTGATAATTTATTTATGGGAGTATTACCAACTCGAGTGATTGTGGCGTTTACACAAAATGATGCCTGTACAGGAACAATAACTTCAAATCCATTTCATTTCAAACATTTTGACATCAATTTCTTCTCTCTATACATTGATGGAAAACCTGTACTTTCAAAACCATTACAACCAATTTTCGAAAACAACCTCTATGTTTCCTCATATCATACCTTATTCTGTGGATCAGGCATTTACTTTTCCAATCATGGCAACAATATTCCTCGCCTTGACTTTCCTCAAGGATACACTATCTTTGTTTTCGACATTACTCAAGATGGAGAAGCCAGCGCTGTGCAGCATTGGAATCTAATACGTCATGGCTGTGTTCGTCTGGAAGTTCATTTTACGAAGCCTCTACCAGCACCTATCTCCGGCATTGTGTATGGAGAATTCCAATCTCTCTTAGAAGTGGATCATCAGAGGAACATCATCATGGATTTTTAAAGGTACGTTATTTAAATATCATATCATATATGTACATGTCTGCATTTTTATACATGATGTCCTCTACACTAGATTTATTGAATGCTTTGCAAACAAATTCTTTATTTCGCAATCATTTCGTTGGCGTATATGCAGCCAATGAATTACCAGCACATGTCCCACTACCTGCAGCTATCATCATAAATACAGATCCCTCGAACAAACTTGGCACACATTGGATTTCCGTATATATTCATACTGACGGACGTGCCCACTACTTCGACACATTTGGATTTCCTCCATATGTAATGCAACATATTCAATTTCTACGTAGAAATTCCACTTCTTATACATTTAATAATAAACAAATTCAAAGTGTGAAATCGTCCCTATGTGGGCATTATTCATATCTTTTCCTGTGCTTCAAAGCTAAAGGAAAGTCCTTAAATGAATTTCATTACACTTTTTCATCAACTCCAGAAAAAAATGATCGTCGCTTGCTGTATTTACTTTTACAGGTAATCATGTCTTCATTCTTCTTCTTCGTTTGTTTTGATTACTTTCTTTTCATATTATTGCAGGTAGTCATTTCTTCCTCTTCTTCTTCTTTATTATAATGTGTTTGTATGTATTATTATTATTTGTTGTTTTATTTGTTCATGATTATAGATAAAATAAATTTTAAGTTTGTTTTTCATTTTTTTCATTTCAGAGAGTAAAAGATCGTCATCGTGTGTATGGACATCATCTTCATTCTACAGATTGACTTCTATCTACGTTTCATCACCAACATCAACAGTAGTAGTATCATCAGTGAACAATATATGGCAGTTGTGATGTTATCAACACATGAACAATAAAAACAAATCTAACGTTCTTTTAAAATGTACTATACTTACCGTCGTTTTTATTGTGTAAATAGTTTTCATCAGCAATAAACACTTTGTATTATTTTTTCTCTTTGAAAACAAATGTTTTATTTCTTATTTTCTCCGTTTCCTAATAAATAAATATGTTTTATGATCAGTTATGTAATTAAATACACATATCATAAAACATATTTTTAAGTCATTGAATTAAAGAATTTCATAGTGATTTAAAAAAAAGATTCTAAAACTGATTTTTAATTCAATGATGTAATCATATAACTACATAATAATAATGAATTCAAATACTTAACCCGAGAAAGGTAAACTACGTAAATTTTACGTATACGAGTTGGAAACACTGATGTGACGTGGCAGGAATAGTGATGGGTAAATTCCCGGGAAGATATTTTTTGGGAATATTCCCTGGGAATATTCCCGGGAAGATTTCCAAAATGGGAATTTATCCGGGAATTTATGTTTAATCAGAAAGAAAATTGCATTCTATTATGATATTATGATTTCAAAGTTGAATTAATTTTTAAATCACAGCATATGATTACTGTTGTCCACAGAGGATTCTTTAAAATGTATATTCTGAACCCTACTATATTACTTTATTAACACTTTATTATATTTAGAGAGTACGCATAAATGTATATTTATTTAGAATATGTTCTATCAATTAAATATGTGTGAAAAAATATATAGTAAATTTTATAGTAACAGTTTAAATTTATATGTAAGTGGATTTGCTCAACTTGACTCTATTAATGATATTGTAAACACATTAAATTTATAAATATATAAACCAATTAGATTGGGTAAATGCTAGAAGGTACATGTCTCACCAATTTATCAACATTTGAACATACATATTTATTTTCACAAAATTTGCAAAATACTTACTTCATATTTTAGAACGTAACATTGTCATACACGACCTTTCATTCTACCTATTTTTCGAAATTCCATACGTTAATTCGCATGTAAAAGAAGTCCGAGTACCTCTTCAGAAATTCGAGTGAGAGAGAGGAGACATACCAACGTCTATTACTAATGGTGGTTCAGGGTTTATTAATAGTACTTCATCTCTATTTCTACATAATTCTAAATTACTTTACAAAATGGTTCCTTTTCGTCATTTGTAAATTAGTACTTTTCCAATTTTGGCTGTTGTTTAGCATTGGCGGTCAGCTTTTGCACCTACTTTTTTGCGATATTCTATTCCGATGCGGTTGTTTTATGGTTTCATACGTTAAATTACGTTACCAACATTAAATTCAGACAGCGTTGCAGAGCGAGCGTTAGCGAATCAAGCCGGGTTAGAGCCCTGCATGGCACGTTGTTTTCTATCTTCGTTACCAACAATTCACTTTCTTTTCTCACATAAATCACTTCCACTTACCTTTCCGTTTTGTATAAATCCCCTATGTCCTAAAAAAATGTGTTTGATACTTTCTTGACTACTTGAACATCACTATCAACTCATTTCTTCCGTAAATCATCCTACTTTTTGCTAGTTTTGCCCCCCCCAATTCTAAACAATTACCTTAGCTTTTAGTGCAAATGAAAATGGAACTTAAAAAATCATATTATTAGTTATATAAAGTACCAACAAATAATTTTAAATTTTTTAACCTCAAAATTCTTTAAAACCTAGAAGTAAATCATAATATATTTAAAAAAAGTAACTAGTAATATGGTTCTTATAATTTGGAAGATAAAGTAAAAAAAATGGAAATAAATTCCTTCCCGGGAATTTATAGGCCAGGGAAAAAACCCGGGAATATTCCCATTTTTAAATTCCTTCCCACCGGGAATATTCCCACTGCCCATCTCTAGGCAGGAACTGTGTGTAGAAGCACCAACTTCTAGATATGCTATCGCGGATTAGTTGGCTTGAAGTTCCCACATTAATAACTTCGGCAGGTGTTATGTTCTCTGTGCCAAACGATTGAGTTTAGAACCTTGTACGTAAATTTGGCGTATGTTTACCTTTTAGCGTAATTTCTTACACGTAATTTTAGCGTGTGTTTACCTTTAGCGTTAGTTTTCTTGCACGCATCTTTTACGTATGTTTGCTATCAATCTACCATTGACATTCGTAAAGACTTAATTATTACTACAAAAATGGACGAGTGTGGTGCAATACATAGCGAGGAAGCTATTTTACGGATATTAGAGGAGACCTCAGACTCAGAAATGGAGGAAGATAACGTTGAATTTGATGTGAGATCAGAAGAAGAAGCAGATGACTCCGACAAAGATCCAGATTATTATCCCAGTGAAAGTGATATTGAACAACATTTTGTGTCAGCTATTCGAACTGTTGAATGTGAAACCCCAAATCCAACCAAAAAGCGGAAAGTTGCCAAAACTAGTAAAAACTAAAATAGCAGTGAAGCCACGCATTCAAGAGAAGAATCTGGGCAAAATCAGACAGCGAGGGCAGTATATTTTAGGGCTGAGAAGGGAAATGAAAGACTTGTAATAAACGAAATGCAAGTGACAGTTAGTGGTGTTACTGAATTGCTAGGAAAAAATGGTTTTCCCTGGAAGACAAATCCAGTGACAGATTCAAGTGGAAAGATCCCAAGAAGAAATATTCTTCATTTTAGGCCTGGGCCTACCCCTACTGCGGCTGGTGTGCTCGAACCTCGGGATTGCTTCAATCTATTCTTTTCACAGGATATTATTGATTGCATTCTTCTTCATACGAATGAAGAGAGCCCGACAGAGAAAAAAGTACAAACAAGAGACCAGTCCAAATATCTCAGATGTCACCTCTGAGGAATTACATGCTCTATTCGGAATTTTAATTTTAGCAGCAGCTTTACAAAACAACCACCTCTCGACGGAACTTTTGTTTGATGGTTCCTACTGTGGTGACAGATTTAGAGCTACTATGTCAGAGACTAGGTTCAAATTTCTTATAAATTGTCTTCGTTTCGATTCCCGAGAAAGTAGAGAAGAAAGAAAAAAAGAAAGCAGGCTTGCTCCAATAAAAGATATTTGGGAAATGCTTTTGTGTAACTGCCGGAAACACTACAAACCAAGTGCTTACGTCACAATAGACGAGCAGCTAGTGGGATTTAGAGGGCGCTGTGTTTTCCGCATGTTTTTGCCATCGAAGCCTGATAAGTACGGTTTAAAAATAGTTATGATGTGTGATAATTCATCGAAATACATGATAGATGCTGATCCTTATCTTGGAAAGGGAACAACGCCTCCAGGAATCCCAGTACCAGATTATTTCGTTCGAAAGCTTATATCGACCATCAAGGGATCTAATCGTAATATCACGATGGATAATTGGTTTGTTAGTGTGCCATTAGTACAGGAACTCTTGCGAGAAAACCTCACTGTAATAGGTACCATAAAGAAAAACAAGAAAGAATTACCTGCAGAATTCACCAACATAAATTTCCAGGAACGGAAAGTTGGAACAAGTTTCTTCTTACACCATGAAGATCTTACAGCAGTTTCTTTTCGACCTAAATCTGAAAAGCTCGTAACTGCTGTTTCATCTATGCATTCAAATGCAGCTATCCACGAGCCATCAGGAAAACCGGAAATAATTAGAAACTACAATGACACAAAAGGAGCGGTGGACACTTTTGACCAGATGTGTCATAAAATGAACTGCAACAGAAAAACAAGACGCTGGCCCCTATGCTTTTTCTATAATATGTTAAACATAGCAAACATCAATTCCTACGTTATCTACGTTCGCAACTTTTCAAAGAAGTATGGAGACGAAAGAAAGCCTCTTAGTAGACTTCATTTCATGCTTGCTCTGCATAATCAATTGACTACATCATGGCAGAAACATCGGTTGATGATCCCTACTATCAGACGCAGCGTAAAGGAAACCATACAAGTACTTCTTTCAGAAAAGGAGAGTACAGAAGCACAGAAGACAACGGTGTTATCAGAAAGTGGGAAAGGAAGTACCTCCCAAGAAGAAGGAAGTGCCAAGGCTCCCTCTCAACAGGGTGCAAGAAAATACTGTTCCTACTGTGTTTATAGAAAGAAGAGGATGACTACTACATATTGCCGTAACTGCAACAAACCAGTATGTGGTGAACATCAGATCAAAATGTGTTGTGACATATGAAGCAATTTGGCATATAATGTGATAGAACTATTGAATATGAATTCAATATTTGCTAGTAACAAAAACAATCAGTGATATATCTAGACTTTCTCAGAGGTTTGTTCTTGAGTGTTAATAATGTTTATTTTGCTATTTTTCTATGTACTTTTAAAAAAATTAAAATAATAGTTATGCTGTATTACTGTTCAAACAATAAAGCTTCCATTTTTTAACCTTAAGCAAACCAACAATAATAGTTTCTATATGAATCGTATATCTATACATCATTATGTAGTGTGTACGTAAATATTACGTATGTTTACCTTTAATGGGTTGATAGTGAAGTTTGCCTTTCTAGGGTTAATCAGTTATTCTTTCGTAAATTAAATCAAGTATGTGAATTCAATATTATTATTATGATAGGACTTTTGTTTTTAAAATTTTAATATTAATTATTTTAGTTCCTTTTTTAAAAAATTAAAAAAACGTCCTATCATACTTAAGACAAAGTTGTATAATAATAATAATAATAATAATAATAATAATAATAATAATAATAATTTCAAATACTAATTTTTATTTTAACATTCATTTCAAGAATTTGAATTCATTATGATTATTATTATTATTATTATTATACGTATCACTTATAATATACGAGGAAAAGATATGTTAGGATTTTTTTTTCTTATAAATAGATTAAAAATCCTATCATATTGAGGTGTATGAAACGAACACAAAACACACACAAATAAAACATTTCACTTTTCACTATATATATATGTTTATTACATTTGATATTACGTTGTTTAGCATACATGAAAAAACAAATCAATTTTCTCCTTCTTTATGAAGAGTCGTTCACTTCATTGATATCCTCCGAAGGTTGAGTATCGGTTTCCCCCCACCATGGCTGTGTCGATACACTATCAAATAAATCAGCCATAATTGAGTCTATAAGTTTTTGTTTGCAAAATACTTTCATTTCCAATTTTAATCGTTCACCATCAATGTTCACATCACTGTTCTTATCAAGAGAGACACTTGGAAAACTAATGTTCATACCATTAATAATACTCTGTTCATCTACACAGGTATGGATTCCGGCAAGTCCTCTGCATGTAAGACACTGCGATTGTACATGATTACGAATAGTATCTGTACACAAGTCAAAATATTCACGTAGCACAACACTACAAACTTTACTGTTTTTCACAGCATGTTCAATACACGGTAATATTTCCAAGAAATAAAGCCAATCACTTGAAGTTAAGTACACAGTGTTTCGAGGAGCATGAAGTGTTCCTTTCTTCTCTAACATCACTAATTTTTCACCCATTAGTTTTCGCACCACCAGTTCGCTTTTTCGACCAAGAGATTTTATAAATGTAATTTCCACTTGAGAATTTAAATAGTCCGTAACAAATGGGGTTAAATGTACAAGTTTTTCCCACTCTGCCAAATTTAACTCCACTCCAAACACAAGTCCTTTGCCAACACGAATCACTGGTTCAAATGTATCACTATCCAGTCCGATACAAATTAATTTGGTTTTCATTGAATTAAGTCCATATTCAACATTTAACAAGTACTCTTTCTTGGTATCCATAGTTGTCGCACAAGCACTCAAAGACATGTTACTCCAGTCGCTGGTCAGCACAGAATAACGACACTATGTATACAGATGACTGCGTATGCATGAAGAGGAGGGGCGAAGAGGAATATTCATGTTTCATCTTGTTTGTACATGCTACCATACACTTACGATGAGTAAACCAGTTCAGTAAATTCAAGATCGTGCATGTTACGTCCAGATACATTAATCTTCATTCCTTTATATATTAAACAGACATTCCCACTTTGTAAATACGTTAATAATGCACCATTATCTGCTTCCAATTTTTCAGTACAACGTCCAGGTAAAATCACTTTTTCGCCTCCTTCAAATGTCACACATGCCTTCCTGCCATATACCGTTGTAATTATCTCACAGTTTACAATACGAAATGGTACTCCAATCTCCAAATCTCGCATTTTTGTAAAGGGTACCATTGATGGCTTATTAAGCTTATCTAATAAACTCATTGACGATGACATCTTTAAAATTTTTGACGTTTCTTCCTTTGCAACAGCTGCTAACAGAATGATCTACACAAGCACATACGTTCCGCTTACGCTCTTCGCAGGAGGGTGGGGTTTTGGGGATTCAAATTATTAGCCAATAAACGACAAGAACACGAAAAGGCATGTTTTATCTTGTTTTCTACATCTGGTAGGCGTCTAAGACTATGAGCATAACAACAGCAAACCAACATTTTCCCACGCGCTTCTGTGGTAGCCGTAAAAGGCTATGAACATAGCAACTAAAGGCTTGTCGAAACTTGCCTCCCAATTCCAGGAAATGATATCGATTTCTAGGAAAACAAGATAATTTTTTGCTGACTCGGCCGTCTATAGGCCCCCAATTCTACTTACGTGCAGTGTTATCAAAATCTGAAGAGCGGTTGGCAAACTATAGTAAATTTCAAGCACAATTGAAGATACATATTTCAGGATGTCTTGTGGGTGAAAGTCAAGCTGTTCTTTAGCTTTCTGAGCACATCTTAGTGAACGGATTATATTCCTACAATCCTGAAATAATCCTAAGCCATCCAGGACATTCGGGTAGAACAGCCAAATCAGAGCAACATGCTTTTAGCCTTTCCTCGCTCTCATCATCTAGCTGCTGAACAAAGTTGTCGGTAGAACACAGCAATCCAAATCTGTCCTTGAGGTCATAAATCTGAGTAAAATGATCATACATTTGTTGTCTCATCTCATCTAGAATTTCATTGATAGAGCGCTCCACTTTGGCCTGTGCAGTCAGGGGTTCATTCTTTGTTTCTCCAGACATGCATCTCCTTCGTTCACTGTATGTACCCATAGTTATGTTCCATGCCCTGCAACTTCCTTCAGCTGCGGATAAGATTTCCTTGGCCATCTCAAGTCTGTAGGTATCAATGGTGTCAACCAGTCTCTGTTACTGAATAAGAGTTTGATTGAAACTCATATCCTGAGATTGAAGGAATTTTTGGATCCGATCAATATATGAGAGATCTGGAGACCAGAAATATAGTAAAGCGATGAAGTTAAATGACTGGATGCTTGCAAGAAGAAGACCAGCATCTCCTCTAGTATCAAGTGTTTCAGTCAATATGTCACGCAGATCTTCCAACAGATCAATTACTTCATCCAATTAACTAGAAATTTCCTTCAAAGCTTCTGCTTTTGAACTCCATCTAGTGTCAGTTTTACGTTCCAGACCAATCTTTACGTGATTTTGCAGCACATTCCATCGGTGAGTAGATCTAGAGAAGAATACCAAAAACGTTCCATTGCTCAAAACAAAGTATTCGCCAGAACGTTAACGTGTAAGCCACAAGGTTCAATGAATTATTGTTAAAAGGAACGAAAATGGCCAAAGGACTTATATTTCGTATCAACGTTTGAACTCCAGAATATTGCCCGGTCATTGTAGGCTAATTTTATGACAAGATTGGCCTCTGCAATCTTTATCAAGTCTATCACGTTGAAGTTTCTTTAGTATTTCAGTAAAAATACCCTCAGTAGTCTTTCCTTCGACAGAGATGAAATCAATAAATGCATCCCAAACTTGAACAGAAGTACGTTGTATGTCAACAAATCGAATAATTTGCGACAACTGCTCCACATGAGAACAATCAGAAGTGGAATTAAATATAATGCTGAAGTATTTTGAATATTTGAACATTTGTTTTCTTATTGAACATTTTCTTCACTCTAAATTTGTGGGCTGAAATGTAAATTAATACGCCAAAAAACAAGAGCAGAAATGGGAAAACAAGCTAAGAAAAATGGTTTCACTCCCTGAAAATTTGACCTGTAAAGGACAAAAGAAAAAGACACAAGAAAAATAAGTAAATCTGCGACTATAGCGTGTGCACCAAAGAGCTTTCAATTAGCAACAGAATGATAGTACCCTAATAAAGCATTACGTTCATTCCTTCTTTCTACCCTTCCCTTGAACTGATATGTAAATAAATAAATAAACAGTGATGTTTTAGGAAGCAGGCTAGCAGATGGGGCTCCATTACTTGCATTACAAGACCTTAGAATGTAAACAACACAATATACTTTGACTTTCTTTTAGTATATTGTAAAACATTTTTGATAATATACTTTGATAAGCAAGTTGGTAACAATTGATGGAAACACAAATAGTTGAGACTACAAAGTTTACTTATCATCCTTCCTAAGCCTCTAAAGAAACTTGTTCCTTCCCATTTTGTCCTTCCCTGAAGCGGTGAAGAACAGGTGAATGAACAGGAGTAATCCGATAATTGCGTATGCTAATGAGCACCTGCGTTGGAAATACTAACAATAGGTCTTTGTTTACAGGAATGTTGTTTATCCTTGAGTACACATGTACACGTGTGCGAACAATGGATGGAATTTTAACGCAGATGTTTGGACGTGTTATAAATTAGGGTCATTGACACGTCTGTTTCCTTTATCCTTTGTTGACAGAGAAGTAGCTGGAGTGACTACGTGACTGGATGCATGTACAGAGGAGAAACTTGTTAGGGAGCGCAGCTGCATGTTAATTTTTTATTGTTGAGAGGAAAGTGGTTGGAATGATTACGTGACCAGATGCATGTACGCATGGGTTAAATGTTTTGATTATATTCAAGAAAGTAGGTGGAATTTCTGATAATAGGGTGGAAAGGTAAAATATTTAAATAATTGTAGACAATGCAATTATATGAAGTGAGTGAGGGATTGCCTCTTAACTGATAGTTGGAAGAACAACATGTCCTTGTTGTGTGGTAGTATTGGTTATTGATATTTTTATTGATAGGTAGATAAAATATTCATATTATGACTAGAGAACATATTGATAGAATAGAGGAAGAAAATCTAATCAATTAAATTAATTTGTATTAATTTATGTTTAAATTTGCATGAATTATAAGCACTTTTTGGTTCTTAGGAGATATACCATGGTAAGAGGTAGTTATTTCTGTTCTAACTTGTTTGAGCTTCGAGGCAGGAGGCGGAGCTTGTTAACTTGTATAGAAAGACTCCAGCAAATGAAAAAACAGAGTTAGAGAATGGTTTTACAACTTTTTATTTTGTCCAGAAACTTGTAGGGTCCAATAATAAAAGGATAGAGAAGGGATTAGACAAGAACGAGAAAAAATGATAATTTGATTCCCATTGCTTGAAGGAGGTCCTTTACGGCTTAAGAAACCCTTTTTAATTGGCCTGTCCCCTGTCATCCAACTTGTTTATGATCCTGAGGTTAGAAAGATCAACCCTACTTTACCTGAGTTTATTTTTATTGCAAGGGGTAATAAACTTTTTACCTGCTTTTAGGTTTATGAGGGGATGCAATAAAGTCTTTACCTGAGGTGAGTCTTCCTTCATTCTTTTGCAGTTAGACTTCAAAGAAGATTTCTTTAACATCTTTTTGCATAAATTAATTTAATTAGATTAATGAATTAATTATTCATGAATATTGATTAATTGGTAATGAAAGGGTTAAAATAATGATTATTTCGTATCTAACGTTTATTTAGTGATATATCATGATATGTACAGTATAGACTAGTATATATTGTAAACACATATAGCAGATATTGTGGGAGGAAACGGACACAACTCTACTAAAAGTATCTTATGCATTTATATGGTCTTTTCACTGGATAATACGAGATTTTAACGTAGAATATCATCTTTTCATTAATGTTTTGGTATAATCGTGTACGAAACTCAGATGAAACACAAATTACGTATGTATATAAGTACATTTTCTCAATGGACGTATGTATACGTGCTCTTGTTGATATGTGGACAGGAATATATGTATATATTGCATGCATATTATGTTTTGTATGCATGTAAGTGTTTTAACCTTACCTTGAATGTAATGTGATGTTACATAACCTCTTGTTATGGTTGTAATGATGGGTTGCATAATTTCCAGCTTAGGGTTTGTGTTGTAGACTTATATATGGTGACTCTTTCTACATATAAGTGCTTTACTTTATCTTCAACGTAATGCTGTCTTGCAAAACTTCATCTTTGGTGTTATGTTGGGTTGCATAACTAGCACCTTTGGATTTGTATTGTATACTTATATATAGTGACTCTTTACGTATGTAAGTGTTTAAATCATGCCTTTAAAGTAATGCGGGGTTTCCTAACGTCTGCAATTGGTATAATGTTGGTTGCATACCTTCTACTTTGAAGGTTGTATTGTAGACATATAATGTAATTCTTTATACGTGTAAGTGTTGTAACCTTGCCTTGACTGGGTTGTTAGAGCTGCATAACCTCTTCTTATGATTGTAATGGGAGTTGCATAACCTTAACTTTGTTTGTAATATTGACTTATATATATTATGATTCTTTACCTATGTAAGTGATTAACCAAGCTTTGTTCGTACTGTTGAAATATATATTCCGACTTTACATACGTAAGTGTTTGTTAGATATGTCCTGCTTGTATTTTAACTACATATGATATCAATTTTTAATTGAAGCTTTAATAAAGTCTAATTTCTAAATAATTTATTTGTGCGTCCCAGTAGTAATTGCGATACCTGAGGACACTTTTTGGCCCCTGGGTCCCTGCCTCAGGACCCATGGTCCCTGGCCGAGGTTAATGACCTAGGGGTACATAGGACAACCCCCCTAAATTTTGGCAGGGGTACCATGGCCCACCCCCTAAATTTTGGCAGGGGTACATAGAACCACCCCCTTAAATTTTGGAAATTGCCAAATCTAAAAATTTGGCGTGGTAGCCTAGGACCATAGTATGTACCTCTATCAGTATTGGGTGTCTATGTCGTTCCCTTTCATGGGTAAAAAATTGCCAAGAATTCAAATTTCGGGGTTTTTGACCTAATTTATCCCCTTTGATGAGGTATTATTACCCTATATAGTTATATGGGCGTATACAGGGGTCCATTACTTTTCATAAGACATGGGTATATTAATGCGCCCCTTGAAAAATTTGGGAGGGGTACCTTGGCCCACCCCTTAAATTTTGGAAATTGCACAATTTAAACATTTGGTATTATAGTACCGGAACCTAACATGTATTATGATAAATTCGGGTGGTCCACCTCGTTCCGTTCTAGGGGTACAAAATTGCCAAAATATAAACGTAAGCAATACGTAGTACCACGTGTTTGGTTTTTGGTCGATTTTATCCCCTTTGATGAGGTGTTATTATCCTATATAGTTATATGGTCATGTATAGGGGTCCATTACCTTTCATAAGATATGGGCATATTTGTGCACTCCTTTAAAAATTTGGGAGGGGTACTTTGGCCCACCCCTTAAATTTTGGAAATTGCCCAATTTAAACATTTGGTATTATAGTACCGCATCCTAACATGTATTATGATAAATTTGGGTGGTCCACCTCGTTCTCTTTTAGGGGTACAAAATTGTCAAAATATAAACGTAAGCAATACGTTGTACCACGAGTTTGGACTTTTGGCCCAATTTATCCTCTTGGATGAGGTTCTATTACCTTATATGGTTACAGGGGTCTATTCCCTATCATAAGACATAGGTACCTTTGTGCACTCCTTTAAAAATTTGGGAGGGGTACTTTGGCCCACCCCTTAAATTTTAGAAATTGCTCATTTTATATATTTGGTATTATAGTACTGGACCCTAACATGTATTATGATAAATTTGGGTGGTCTACCTCGTTCCCTTTTAGGGGTACAAAATTGCCAAAATATAAACGAAAGCAATACGTTGTACCACGTGTTTGATTTTGACCTAAGTTATCCCCTTGGATGAGGTCCTATTACCTTATATGGTTATATGGTTTTGTATAGGGGTTTATTCCCTATCATAAGACATAGGTACATTTGTGCACTCCTTTTAAAATTTGTGAGGGGTACCTTGGCCCACCCCTTAAATTTTAGAAATTGCTCATTTTATATATTTGGTATTATAGTACTGGACCCTAACATGTATTATGATAAATTTGGGTGGTTCACCTCGTTCCCTTTTAGGGGTACGAAATTGCCAAATTTTAGTACAACCACGTGTTGGTTTTGGCTCAATTTATCCCCTTGGATGAGGTCCTATTACCTTATATGATTATATGGTTATGTATATTGGCCCATTCCCTATTATAAGACATGGGTATATTGATGCACCCTTTAAGAATTTGGGAGGGGTACCTTGGCCAACCTCTTTATTTTGGAAATTGCCCAAATTAAACATTTGGTATAATAGTATAAGACCCTAATATGTATATATTACTATAAATTTGGGTGGTCCATCTCCTTCCCTTTCATGGGTACGAAATTGCCAAATTTTAGTACAACCACGTGTTTCGTTTTTGACCTAATTTATTCACTTGAATGAGGTCCTATTACCTAATATGATTATATAGTCATGTATAGGGGTCCATTTTCTATCATAAGACATAGGTACATTGATGCACCCCGGGAGGGGTACCATAGCCAATCCCTTAAATTTTGGAAATTTTTCAATTTAAGCATTCGCTATCATAGTACATGACCTCAATATGTATCATGATAAATTTGGGTGGTCCACCTTGTTCCCTTTCATGAGTAAAAAAATGCCAAAATATAAACATAAGCAATATGTTGTATCACGTGTTTGGTTTTTTGGCCCAATTTATCCCGTTTGATGCGGTCTTATTACCGTATATGGTCATATGGTCATGTATATAGGTTCATTTCCTATCATAAGACATGAGTACATTGATGCACCCTTTAAAAATTTGGGAGAGGTATCTTGACTCATCCACTCAGTTTTAGAAATTGTTTAATATAAGCATTTGGTATCTTCGTACAGGTCTTCAATATGTACCTCTATAAATTTGGATGGTCCACATCGTTCCCTTTCATGGGTAAAGAACTATCAAAAATCAAATTTCGGAGGTTATTGACCCTTTGATAAGTATTTAGCACGTTATATGGTTTATTACCTTTATATGTTTATGTTCTCTTTTAAATTTGGGAATTATAAAATAACATAATTTGGTAAACGTTTTCTAGGACCCATTGTAGATGTTGGTGTTCCTCTTATGGCCAAATATTCAAAATTATTGAATAACTACAGGATTTATTACTTTTTCATAAGACACAGGTGTATTTGTGTACCAATCTTAAATTTTGGGAGGGGTACATTTCTTATTGTCATATCAATAATTGGTAATTGTTCTTAAAATTGGGTAGTATCTCATTCATTGGGTAAATCATTATGATCACGTGATCAGTTATTGACCTATGATGGGATTAGGAGTCCAGGACATTGGTACATTTAAACTTTGTAGGATAATTTGAAAATTGTCAAATGAAATTGCGTCATTGGTTTTGATTATTACAGCCAAATATAAACGTAAGCAATACGATGTACCACGTGATTGACCTTGATGAGGTAGTGTACAGGGATACATAGCTAACCTTATTGAATCTTATGACTCATAGTCTTAAGGGAATACATGCTACAACACTGGCAAAGTTATTGTTGATGCAATTTGATTGGTTGATCACTATTTTTCGTGCAATCTGATTGGCTGATCACTATCTTCCGTGCAAACTGATTGGATGCTGATTTTCAAATCTTTGCTGGATTCAGTTTTGTTTTGTTTAACATTTAAAAAAGTTTTTGAAATGTTTTTTTTTGTTTGAAACTTTGGTTTGACATTTGTTTTCGTTTGATATTTTTAGTTTGAAAATTTTTGTTTCGAAATTTTTTTGAATTTTTTTTTCAAAATTTTTTTCGTTTGAAATTTTGTTTGAAAAATTTGTTTCGAAATTTTGTTTAAAAAATTATTGTTTCAAAATTTTTGTTTAAAAATTTTGTTTGAAATTTTTGTATAAAAATTTTGTTTGAAATTTTTTGTTCTGAAATTTTTGTTTTCAAAATTTTGTTTGAAATTTTTCGTCGTTTGAAATTTGTAATTTTTTGTTGCAAAATTTTGTTTGAAAATTTTTTGTTTAACATTTTTTGTTCGAAATTTTTGTTTTGAAATTTTTGTTTTCCAAATTTTTTTAAAAATTTTTTTGTTTCTAGTTTTTTTTCAAAACTTTGAAAATTTTTTTGTTTTAAAATTTTGTTTGAATTTTTCGTTTCCAAATTTTTTCGTTTCAAAAATTTTGTTTCAAAGTTTGGTTTGACATTTTTAAAAGTTTGTGCAATCATTAGTAAAGAACCGGAACTGTTTAGAACAAAAACCTCTGGCAACATTGTGGTGTAATAGTACACATCAGAATATGGGGTTGTACTTGAAATGAAAAAACACAATTCATTGAAATGGATCATTTTATTACACTCCACATACATCCATACCAGATATATGATCTGGATATTGTTGATACAATGTATTTTGAACTTCTTGCACTAGTTTGTCTTTAGCATATAATTTTAATTCCAATTGAAGTCTTTTAAGGTCTATTGCAATATCAATTGGTGGAAACTCAATGTCCATTTGATCACAAATAAACTGTTTATCGATACAGGTATGCACCCACGAACGATGTTGACAACCATCACAATATCTAGATACATGTTGTACAATATGCATAACACATTTTTCAAAATAGTACTTTTTCAGGAATATACTTGTTTTGTTGCAGACTTCCACTGCATGTTTCACACACTGAAATACGCTCATGAATTTGTTCCATTCCGTTTGTGTTAGATACACCATGTTGCGAGGGACATGGAATGTACTCTTTTTACGTAACAGCACCATCTTCTCTTCGAGGACTGTACGCATTACCACTTCATGATTTGAGCCTAATGATTTGACTATGGTCACATTTAGCTCATCATGAAAATAATCGTTCATTTGGTCGATTCGTGAACATAATATTTGCCATTCTTCACAGGTCAGTTGTACACCAAATTGTTCTGCTTTGCCCAATCGAATCACTGGTTCAAATGTTCTAGCACTGATACCAATCATCACATGTTTTGTTTGAAGTATATTTATTGGATAATAGCTTGCGAAGATGAACTCTTTATCGTTAGAAGTACACATCTTTCCTCCTGAAATGCACTTGCTCAAATGATTTCGTGGGATGACAGTGTATTGGTTGATTTATAGAACTACGGCTGAGTCATTGGAAAGGAATGTGCTGACGTTTGAATTCATGGTTTCATCACAGTTGCTGACGTCATGCTGACCAACCAAATTCATACAACTATGTCTGACGTCAAAGGAATGTGCTGACGTTTGAATTCATGATTTCATCACAATTGCTGACGAATCTGGCTGTGTACTAAATTCAAATTGATGACTTCGACCCAAGAATCATTTGTAACATAAAGATACAGATCCAGTATTTAAGAAACGCAGCAGTTCTTCTTGTTTTGATGCTTCCATGGGTAAATATCTTGCTGGTAAAATTATATTCTTATCATTTTCAAGCTTCACTACGATTCTAAATCCAAACTTTGTAGGGATCATTTGGCTAGCTAAGATTCTATAAGGTACATTCTGTTGTAAATCAGTAATCTTGGTAAATGATTTCATCACATCACGTGTGTTTAGAAACTGCAGACAAGTAGCCATGATGATGTTATCATGAATACTAACTCGAACGATACTTATATATGATGCAAAACTGATGACGTTGCATTATCATGTTCTGACGTGTACTATTGCACCACAATGTTGCCACAGGTTTTGTTCTAAACAGTTTCGGTTCTTTACTAATGAGTGCACAAACTTTTAAAAATGTCAAACCAAAATTTTGAAACAAAAATTTCAAAAAAATATTCAAACGAAAAAATTTCAAACCAAATTTTCTTCTAAGCAGTTCCGGTTCTTCACTAATGAGTGCACAAACTTAAAAATTTTAAACAAAAAAAAAATTGGAAACGAAAAATTTCAAAACAAAAATTTCGAACAAAAAATGTTAAACAAAAAATTTTCAAGCAAAATTTTGCAACAAAAAAATTAAAAATTTCAAACGAAAAAAATTTCAAACAAAATTTTGAAAACAAAATTTTCAGAACAAAAAATTTCAAACAAAATTTTCAAACAAAAATTTTGAAAAAAAATTTTTAAACAAAATTTCGAAACAAATTTTTCAAACTAAAAATTTCAAACGAAAAAAATTTTGAAAAAAAATTTCAAACAAAAATTTCGAAACAAAAATTTTCAAACTAAAAATATCAAACGAAAACAAATGTCAAACCAGTTTCAAACAAAAAAAAACATTTCAAAAACTTTTTTAAATGTTAAACAAAGCAAAACTGAATCCAGCAAAGATTTGAAAATCAGCAACCAATCAGATTGCACGAAAGATAGTGATCAGCCAATCAGATTGCACGAAAGATAGTGATCAACCAATCAAATTGCATCAACAATAACTTTGTCAGTGTTGTAGCATGTATTCCCTTAAGACTATGAGTCATAAGATTCAATAAGGTTAGCTATGTATCCCTGTACACTACCTCATCAAGGTCAATCACGTGGTACATCGTATTGCTTACGTTTATATTTGGCTGTAATAATCAAAACCAATGACGCAATTTCATTTGACAATTTTCAAATTATCCTACAAAGTTTAAATGTACCAATGTCCTGGACTCCTAATCCCATCATAGGTCAATAACTGATCACGTGATCATAATGATTTACCCAATGAATGAGATACTATCCAATTTTAAGAACAATTACCAATTATTGATATGACAATAAGAAATGTACCCCTCCCAAAATTTAAGATTGGTACACAAATACACCTGTGTCTTATGAAAAAGTAATAAATCCTGTAGTTATTCAATAATAAAGCCGGTCAATAACCTTTAAATTTTGAATATTTGGCCATAAGAGGAACACCAACATCTACAATGGGTCCTAGAAAACGTTTACCAAATTATGTTATTTTATAATTCCCAAATTTAAAAGAGAACATAAACATATAAAGGTAATAAACCATATAACGTGCTAAATACTTATCAAAGGGTCAATAACCTCAGAAATTTGATTTTTGGTAGTTCTTTACCCATGAAAGGGAACGATGTGGACCATCCAAATTTATAGTGGTACATATTGAAGACCTGTACGAAGATACCAAATGCTTATATTAAACAATTTCTAAAACTGAGTGGATGAGTCAAGATACCCCTCCCAAATTTTTAAAGGGTGCATCAATGTACTCATGTCTTATGATAGGAAATGAACCTATATACATGACCATATGACCATATACGGTAATAAGACCGCATCAAACGGGATAAATTGGGCCAAAAAACCAAACACGTGATACAACATATTGCTTATGTTTATATTTTGGCATTTTTTTTACTCATGAAAGGGAACAAGGTGGACCACCCAAACATATTGAGGTCATGTACTGTGATAGCGAATGCTTAAATTGAAAAATTTCCAAAATTTAAGGGATTGGCTATGGTACCCCTCCCGGGGTGCATCAATGTACCTATGTCTTATGATAGAAAATGGACCCCTATACATGACTATATAATCATATTAGGTAATAGGACCTCATCCAAGTGAATAAATTAGGTCAAAAACGAAACACGTGGTTGTACAAAATTTGGCAATTTCGTACCCATGAAAGGGAACGAGATGGACCACCCAAATTTATAGTAATATATATATATATATATATATATATATATATATATATATATATATATATATATATATATATATATATATTAGGGTCTTATACTAGCGTTTAAAAATCCCTCGAACAATGAACTAATCAGATTTAAGCAAAGAGTCATCTTTTTTTTAATCCATGAACGGAAACGAGAGTTACTAATTAGGTCCAAAATCACATCATCCCATCCGCGTTTGTCACTAATGTGTGAGGTCCCTGCTTCAATCCTCAATCAAGTAAGTTCATGTTTTTCTCATGTTTTCGTCCTATCACTTCTCATCATCATCGTTTTGAGGAGACGTTAAATTCAATATTTCCTGAAACTAGCACCAAGAATCGAACTCGGGACGATTGCAACACATGTACGGTATCCATGTTCACCCCTAAAGCGGAACAAAATGACCCCTAAAAGGGAACGAGGTGGACCACCCAAATATATAGTAATATATATTAGGGTCCAGTACTATTATACCAAATGTTTAAATTGGGCAATTTCTAAAACTTAAAGGGTGGGCCAAAGTACCATTCCCAAAAAATTTCAAGGGGTGCACAAATGTACCTATATCTTATGATAGGGAATAAACCCCTATACATGACCATATAACCATATAAGGTAATAGGTCCTCATCCAAGAGGATAAATTGGATCAAAAAACCAAACACGTGGTACAACATATTGCTTATGTTTATATTTTGGCAATTTTGTACCCTAAAAGGGAACGAAGGGAACCACCCAAATTTATCATGATACATATTAGAGTCCAGTAGTATATGCTTAAACTGGAAAATTTCCAAAATTTAAAAGATTGGCCATGGTACTCCTCCCAAATTTTTTAAAGGGCTGCACAAATGTACCTATGCCTTATAATAGGAAATGGACATCTGTATACGTCCATATAACTATATAAGGTAATAGGACCTCATCCAAGGTGATAAAGTGAGCCAAAATACCAAATACGTGGTTGTAGTAAAATTTGGTAATTTTGTGCCCCTAAAAGGGATATCATAATATATATTAGGGTTCTATACTATTATACCAAATGTTTAAATTGGGCAATTTCCAAACTTGAAGGGGGTGGGTCAAAGTACTCCACCCAAATTTAAAGGAGTGCACAAATATACCCATATCTTATGAAAGGTAATGAACACCTGTATACGTCCATATAACTATATAAGGTAATAGGACCTCATCCAAGGTGATAAAATGAGCCAAAATACCAAATACGTGGTTGCAGTAAAATTTGGTAATTTTGTGCCCCTAAAAGGGATATCATAATATATATTAGGGTTCTATACTATTATACCAAATGTTTAAATTGGACAATTTCCAAACTTGAAGGGGGTGGGTCAAAGTACCCCACCAAAATTTAAAGGGGTGCACAAATATACCAATATCTTATGAAAGGTAATGAACCCTTGTATACGTCCATATAACTATATAAGGTAATAGGGCCTCATCCAACAGGATAAATTGGGCCAAAAGACCAAACACGTGGTACAACGTATTGCTTACGTTTATATTTTGACAATTTTGTACCAATAAAAGGGAACGAGGTGGACCACCCAAATTTATCATAATACATGTTAGGGTCCGGTACTATAATACCAAATGTTTAAATTGGGCAATTTCCAAAATTTAAGGGGTGGGCCAAAGTACCCCTCCCAAATTTTTAAAGGAGTGCACAAATATACCCATATCTTATGAAAGGTAATGGACCCCTATACATGACCATATAACTATATAGGGTAATAATACCTCATCAAAGGGGATAAATTAGGTCAAAAACCCCCGAAATTTGAATTCTTGGCAATTTTTTCCCATGAAAGGGAACGACATAGACACCCAATACTGATAGAGGTACATACTATGGTCCTAGGCTACCACACCAAATTTTTAGATTTGGCAATTTCCAAAATTTAAGGGGGATGGTCCTAGGTACCCCTGCCAAAATTTAGGGGGTGGGCCATGGTACTCCTACCAAAATCTAAAAGGGGTGGTCCTATGTACCCCTAGGTCATTGACCCCGAGCCACGTAAGCAAAAAATGGGGCGCCCGGGACGCAAAATTTTGGCGGCGGCGGCGGGCGCTAGGTCATTGACCCCGGGCCGCGTAACCCCGAAATGGGGCGCCGGGCGCCCGGGGCGCAAAATTATGGCGGCGGCGGCGGGCGCCACGCTCCAGGGGACGGAAAAATGGCCTCAAGTCACGCGATTACTACTGTCCCTGTATAACACATTATGACGTCATTGATTTCAACAGCGTTTGCAGCTTATTATGATTTATCGTAGGGCGTCATATAAATAACCTTATATGAATCATATGTATTCCTTTTTATCTTATATAGAATACCATACTTATTTATAAGATACCAATATTTTGTATAAAGGCTTGATCGCCACATAAAGTATTATTAAAACACGTAAAAGTATATGTATAATCGGTAAATACTTGATATGACCCTATATGAAGTAAATGTATTCTTTCTTTATCTTATACAGAATACACATACTTATTGATATACAAATAATTGTTTTACATGGGTGATCTTAATTTGAAATAAAACATGTAATTGAAATTTGTGTTAATTGTTTAATAGCATTAATTCTTGTTCTTCAATCATATACATGGCACGGTATGTTATTGATTAGAGATATTATTTATATATATTTAGGTGATTGATATATTTATAAGCATTCAATATAATAAATATTTATATATTTACAGCATTATTTAAATAAAACATTCACAATATTTATATACTTAAATTATTTACAATAACAACATTTACTATATACTATTTACATATTTATAATATTTACAATATCAATATTTTGCAACATACTATTTACATATTTACATATATACACCTAGGGAAGTACCAATTGACGGGTGTCGTGAAAATATTTATGAAATTTGTCTCTGTATCGTATCCGAGAATATCATGACTATGTCAGTATGTTAGGACACATTTAACATAAGATATATATATATATATACAAATATTTACTGAACACTCATACCACTAATGCCAATCATTCGACACGCCTAATACTTTGATAGCCGTACGGTAATGTCCTAAAGTTAGTCAAACTGTGAGGATCAGGTCGTCGTCTTTTATTTTCAACCTTTTGATGTGTCTTAGTTTCAGGCCTGGACACAATGACAAACCCCTGCTTTCGAACAATTCTCCCTGGATTGTTTAACTGTATCTTGTCAACTTTATCGCGAATTAGATTATAAAAATGATAAAAATTAATTTCTTGGCGCGTACGATGATTTAAAGTTATTTCTCGAATTTTAAATACGTAATCTAGTTTTCCCGTCCCAACCTCTTAAACGGTACTCGTAATTCTTTCGTCCTAATAATCCTATAAATGCATTATTTTCCACCCTTCTGGAACTTCGTTAGTTAGCTCACCCAGTTCATAAAGTTTTATACGTGCCCACAAGGTTATGAACGCAGCAAGGACAACATTTGAGAACTTCCATGGTTCGTTTTTGTTCTCAATGTTTTATACGTTACAATAAGATGCCGCTCTCCAATAGGTAATACAGTTTGCACTTCGTATTGCGTTGCCCATAGATAAGTCAAAAAAATTTCAGGAGTATCGACAATCACCGATTGTGATAAATCCGTTCGCTGTCCCCATTTTCCATACAATGAATTGAGGAATATCTTAAAAATATACCGTAATCCAGGGTTGAATTCAATGTTTTCTTCCGTTAACTGATTGGCTTCATGCACGTAATAAACTGCAATGCATTTATTTTTGTCTTCTTCGCTTTTGCAAGAAGCAGGAAATCCTGAAGATTCCTGCTTCATTTGAAGAAAAGAATTCACATACTCTTTAAACAGAGCATCTGAATCCCCCTTTTCAGTGTCCATGAGTTCGAATTCCCAGATTTCAATTACTTGCAGAATTTTGTATCCGAGTTGGAAAGCTACATGGAGTTCAGGGGTAGAGTACGTAGCCGTTAAGGCACGCTCGGAATCACTATGCACGCAATTGTCAATTCTTTTTTCCATACACATACGGCACAACCCAAACAAAAGATGACCATTGCACGTATATGGTAACACCGGAAAATACAAGTCATTTGGGGCAAGACGGTGCATTTTACTAACCCATTAATACTTTCCACTTCTGGAAAGTGCGGCCCCTTGTATATTTTTGGCTTACCTAGAGGCATTGGTTTACGTGCCATCATCCAAGAGTATAACGATGTTACATCATAATATACGACGGTCTCCTCGCTGATACATTCGCACAATGCATTAAAACATTCGGTACGTCCACCATGAAAATTATCCTTGGGTATTAGGTGATCAACAAGATCCTTACACTGAGTTTGAATAAACTCCTGCAAGGTCTTATTAGTGATCTCATTCGCAACTGAGAAAAGAGTCAAAGACACAATAAAGGATCGATTAAAAATCTCATTGAGCGATGATGACTTACAATGTGTGCACCGTACCGGAAGGAAGAGAAATGGCAATGCCTTGCCAATGGTCTGCAAATTATTCTCACACAAAAAGAGATTGTCCTATGAAACAGAAACAAACTTCGAGGTACAAATATATATATATATATATATATATATATATATATATATATATTGAACAAGACTTCACTTACAAAGTTCGCAAGGAGTGCAAAAAACTAAATCAGCATATGATTAACGCAAAAAGGAACGGCAGCCTTGCCTATCTTCAATATCGTTATCTCTACATCGATGGCAAGCGTCTCAGTCTGTACGACCTTGAACCAAACATGGGAGAGGCAGCAGCAGTCCCCAGAGAAGGAAGAGAAACACCACCAGAAGTCTTAACCCCCGCGGCGGAGGCAGACTTAAATAATGGACAAAAAGAGGAAAAGAAATGTTCAACCTCCATCTCGAATGCAACGGCAGAGAACGAAAATGCATTTTCACTCCCTCTAGCTCTAAGGTCATCCACCCGTCAAGCGAGTACACAAGAACTCTGTGAACAGAAGGACTATCCCCCTCTCAAAACTCCTCCCCTTCCCGTACGGAATATCTCGCACGGAAACAATGAAATGACTGTGAGAAGGCTCCAGTAGAACACCAAGAAAGTGTAAGAGTAGGAACATTTAATATGAGTGGCTCTTCAGTGCATCGTAAACACAAGTGCATAAGTGTCTATTATCAAAAACACTCGTGGTCTGCGTACAAAACTCAACAACATATATAAAAACATATTAAGTAATAATTATCATATTATAGTACTAAGCGAGACGTGACTTAGAAATACCCACACTGATTCCGAAATTGTAGACGAAAGATATTTAATGTTTAGATCTGACTGTAATTTAATTAAGTCTGGCAAAAAATCTGGCGGCGGTGTACTTCTAGCTGTAGAAAAGAACTTCCGTAGATAAGAAATTCCTTCCCCAGAATTACGTGTGAACTCTGTCATAACTAAGATCGCTATTAATAATTAAATGTCATTAACCCTGTGTTTAGTATATTTTCCCCCTGCCACCAAACCCTCAATGTATTTATTATTTATCGATTTTCTATGTACTATTGTTAACGCAAATGACAACCTTCTTTTAATAGATGACTGGAACTTACCAGAAATACAAGGCTCGAGTTTTGAATTTGACACTGCCTCTGGTACCTACAATGACATTTATAATATTATCATACTCCTCGCCACTTGCAGCACGTTCTTAGTGCCAGGCGATTAGTTATTGTCTTTCTTCCGTGCTTTGTGAGTCAGAGTTAAAATATTCAAGAGCGGGAACCGGACCAACATAATTTTGATTTTCCAAAGTGTTAAATAAATATGGGAAAACTCTCTTCTTTAAATTTCCTGATAGGCCTAAAGTTTTAGGGAATTTTGATAATTTAACGCCCATATACAAATATGTGTCACGGAAGTAAATCTTTTGTCCTAAACGCATTCAATAATTTTTTGCCCTGGCATTGTTACTCCAAGTGTATGATGATGGGTCATTATCTAAGATAGGTCATCACATTATAGCACAGAACTGCATATCATAATTACCTCGATTATGGGAAAGTACAATGATTTTTTAAACATTGATCGACTTATTAATACTTGATTAAGAAATCCATCAATGTCGTGGAAATCAAACGAACGGAATCCATTATTATCCGCATAGAAAGCATGGATCATCCAGCTTTGTGTCTTTACACTTGTAGCAGTCATGAATACAATTTACGAAATTCACGTAATGTTCTTGTTCTTCCTGTTCATTTTTAGGAAGTAACATCGTTCCTACATCAAAGATGATGTATACACAACTCCAAAAGTGCATTACCACCTGCAATTCTCCTTTTCCTGCAATAGCATGCAACCCAAAAAGCTCGGCGGTTGGGTTGGTTGCAAATTCGAAAGGCTTTGGACCAAACCTCAATTTTCTCACAAACATATCAGTGTGGCAAACTGCAAAGAAGATAATAAAACATATTGTTAAGAATGACAATTTTATTATTGTGACGGAGCTGGATGACATCAAAAGTTACAATATGAATTACTTAAGCAGTTCAAACAAGATGAATGGTAAGAAACAGATATAAGAAGAAAGCATTTTTCTCTTCTCCCCCTCCACACCCAAAAAAAGAAACGCATAAAAAGAAAAAGTTATATAATATAAAGGTTTCATATAAAAGCCTAACACCACAAAAACAAATAGCTAAACGAAACGAAAAAGAGACAAACACAGAATAGGGGACACCAGTGGCGTAGCAGACTTGCGGCCCTCCCATGCAAGATAAAGAAATGGGACCCTAGTTGTAAAACCGATTGTTATAATAATGATAATAATTATTATTACTATTATTATTATTATTATTAAAAAGTCGTTTACTTTTCAAAATCACTGACTCTGCCTAAGAGCATGAATGCATATAGCGATCATGTGTTCACGTTTTGTCAATGAGCGGTCCCAAAGGCCAAAAGGGGTGGAAATCTCCAAGAGAGAGAAATAAAAAAAATCTTATGGTAAATTCTAGTTCAACGTTCGAAGCACTTGCTTTTGCACGTGATTTTTTGTTTCTTTTTTCAGGTAACAGAAAAGTTCTGGCGCCTAACAAATTATACGATATAATGTTGCAAATTTGCAAGTGGATGTATTTACATTGCAATTTTTTTGGGGCCCTTATACCTCGCCGCCCCCCGAATATCGATATCGCAAATTCAGAATGATATGTTCATGTCCATGAATTTGCGATATCGAATGTTGATATATGATAATATAGATATCAACGATACCGATGTATCGACATATCACAGGCCAAGGTCCGAGAAGTGATGCTTGAAATATACTGTAATCAACAATCAAATTCTAAATAAGTTCTCCATTTCCGTATTCAACGTTGAGGGGAAGGGTGTGAACCCGAATAAAAATTTTAAGAAAAAAGATGTTAAAATAAAGTAGGTTTTCCGTCTCCCCTTGAATACAAAAGTTAAAAGAAAACTATTACTGTAATTTACCTTTTACTTCTGTTTCTGATTGTTATCACAAATCAGCGACAGTACAAATACTTTACATACTATACAAATAGACTCTATAACTTTTCACAACCAAGCAAGCCGGAAGATGAATTTCCTGTGATATTAAAGTGGAATGTTCTACAAAATAGTCATAATTAATTGGCCATATTTCTATCAGTACTTTGCTACAGACTAAGAGCTACAAGACTAACAGAACTAGACATTAGAGATTCATTCCTTTTTTCTCTCAGACTATAAGACTTCTGCATTTTCCTGGGATTTTCATTTTCTTAATGTAAGTCCCCTATTCTGGGCTAATTCTGGCTACTGCGGTTTCGATGTAATCGGTAAACGAAAAAGTAAACTTTCTCGACTCTCAACTCTCCACAGTTTGTGAGAAGATATTTCACAGTTCATGTTGTTATTTCTTCGTTACAAAAATACTTCTAGTTGACTCTATTCATGGTAAATTACTGAATTTATAAACATTTACAATTATTGAAAAATGAATAATTATTTTTAAACATAAAAAGTTGTTACAGTTCAGTAGAATGCAGTAGTAGATGGAAGTGAATGAAAATATTGTTTATTTGTTGAGATGTGCAAAATGAATGTGAATAATAAGTGTTTCCCATTCTCTTGTCCAGAGGCGGATCTACGATGGACTTCTGGGGGCTCGGTGGCTGATAATACTCCTACTTAGAGCTACCTTTAAGAGATCCAAACTCTGGAATGGATTATATTTATATAAAATAGGAAAAATTCCCCTTCTGGGGGGCAATCGCCATGATCGCCCCCTCGATCCGCGCCTGCTTTTGTGTAGCAGACTTTGAAGACATTTAGTTAGTGTATGCTTCTGACGATGCTGATTAGGGTTGGCCAAATCTGGATAATTTTTTATTCTGATATCGGATAGAAACTTATCTGGATTTGTAATATCCGGTTCAAGGATAACAAAACGGATTGTGAATAAGGGATAATATCCGGCTGACGGATAATATCCGGATAACGGATGTCGGAAAAGATCCGGATAGCGGATGATATCCGGATGACGAATACGGATAATATCTGGATGTCGGATAATATCCGAATAATGAATTTATCCAGATAATTTATAAAATTAAGATAACGGATAATATCTGGATAATAGAACATTCGGATAACTGATTACATCCAGATCACAAATAAAGGATAATATCCGGATAACGTATATGGTTTTAAAAAGACAAAATAGGAGATGGACGTATCAGTCTCTTCTGCTCATGGAGTTATTAAAAGACGATAATCGGGCAGTGGACTTTACCATTGAAAGATATTGCTTCTTAAAATAATTCGTAGTAACTTCCAATTTTCTTGTTCTTCTTGTGGGACGCGGTGGCTGAATGGTAGACCGCTTACTCTGGTGCGTGGGGTCCTTATTGTTTTCATCCCCTGCCAAGTAAGTTTGCGGTGGACAAGATCGTATCCGTAGGTTCTCTCAGGGTACTCCCGCTTCTTGCCACTTTCATTCCATTAATTCTTCTATTATCGTTGACTTGAGGTAGTCATTGCGCGCGGTGGTTCAGTGACAGAGCGCTTCGTCTGGTGCGTAAGGTCCTTATTGTTTCGATCTCCGGCCAAGTAACTTTGTGGTGGACAAGATCGTAGGTTTTTACAAAGTAGTCCCGCTTCTTCACACATTTCTTTCCACCAAATCCTCGATTATCATTGACTTGCTCTAATCATTGGACGCGGTGGCTCAGTGGTAGAGCGCTTCCTCTCGTACATGGGGTCTTTATTTTTTCATACCCCAGCCAAGTATGTTGTCCGTGGGTTTCCTCAAAGTACTCCCGCTTCTTCCCGTTATTCATTCTACCAATCCCTCTATTATCACTGACTTACTTTATTTATTGGGCACGGTGGCTCAGTAGTAAAGCGCTTCCTCTGGTGGACCAAGTAAGCGTGTGGTGGACAAGATCGTATCCGTGTCTTTTCTCAGGGTATTCCCGCATTTCCCACTTTTCACTCCACCAATTCCTTTTATCATTTACTTGCTTTAATCATTGGGCGCGGTGGTTCAGCGCTTCCTCTGGTGCGTGGGGTCCGTATTGTTTACATCCTCGTCCAAGTAAGTTTGTGATGGACAAGATCGTATCCGTGAGTTTTGTCACGGTACTCCCGCTTCCTCCCACATTTCATTCCACTAATTCTTCTATTATCATTTACTTGCTTCAAACATTGGGCGCGGTGGCACACTGGTAGAGCGCTTCCTCTGGTGGGCCAATTCAGTTTCTGCTTTACACGACTGTATCCATGGGTTTTGTCAGGGTACTCTCGCTTCCTCCCACATTTCATTCCACCAATTCTTTTATTATCATTGACTTACTTTAATCATTGAACGCGGTGACTGAGTGGTAGACCGCTTCGTTTGGTGTGTCAAGTAAGTTTGTAACGAATAAGATCGTATTCGGTGGTTGTGTGAGGGTACTCCCGATTCTTCCCACTGTTCATTCCACCAATTCCTCTATTATCATTGACCAACCTTAATCACTGGGCGCGGTGGCTCAGTGGTAAAGCGCTTCTTCTGGTGGGCCAAGTACGTTTGTGACAGACAAGATCGTGTCTGTGGGTTTTGGCAGTGTACTAAGGCTTCATGACACGTTCCATTCCATCAATTCTTCTATTATCATTGACTCTTTTCAACCATTGAGTGCAGTAGCTCAGTGGTAGAGCGTTTCCTATATTGGGCCAAGTAAGTTTGTGGTGTAAAAGATCGTATCCGTGGGTTTTTCAGGATACTCCCGCTTCTTCCCACATGTCATTCCATCAATTATTCTATTACTAATGACCTGCTTCAATCTTTGGGCGCAGTGGCTCAGTGGTAGAGCGCTTCTTGTGGTGGTCCAAGAAAGTTTGTGTTGTACAAGATCGTATCCGTGTGTTTTGTCAGGGTACTCCCGTTTCTTCCCACTTTTCATTCCATCAATTCCTCTATTATCATTGACTTGGTTTAATCATTGGGCGCGGTGGCTCAGTGGTAGAGCGCTTCCTATGGTGTACTAAGTAAGTTTGTAATGCACAGGATCGTATCCGTGAGTTTTTTCAGGGTACTCCCGATCCTTCCTACTTTTCATTCCACCAATTACTCTATTATCATTGACCTGTTTTAGTCACTGGGCACGGTGCTCAGTGGTAGAGCCCTTCCTCTGGTGGGTGTAGTAAGTTTGTGGTGTACAAGATCGTATCCGCGTGTTTTGTCAGGATACTCCCGCTTCTTTTCATTCCACCAATTCCTGTACTATCAATGACTTGGATCAACCATTGGACACGATGGTTCAGTTGTAGAACGTTTCAACTGGTGCGTGGGATTTTTACTGTTGCGACCCCTGCCTGAAAATTTGTGGTAATCAAGATCGTATTCGTGGATTTTGTCAGGGTACTTTCACTTCCTCCCACATTTCATTCCACTAATTCATCTACTATGATTGACTTGCTTCAATCATTGGGCGCAGTGGCTCAGAGGTACAGCGTTTCCTCTGGTGGGCCAAGTAAGTTTTTTGGCGGACAAGATCGTATCCGTAGGTTTTGTCAGGTTACTCCCGCTTTCTCCCGCATTTCGTTCCACTAATTCTTCTCTTATCATTGACTTGCTTCAATCATTGGGCGCAGTGGCTCAGTGGTACAGCGCTTCCTCTGGTGGGCCAAGTAAGTTTGTGGTGGACTAGATCGTATCCATGGGTTTTGACAGGGTACTCCTGCTTCCTCCCACATTTCATTCCACCAATTCTTCTATTATCATTGACTTTTTTCAACCATTGAGTCAGTGGCTCAGTGGTAGAGCGTTTTCTATATAGGCCAAGTAAGTTTTTGGTGTACAAGGTCGTATCCGTGGGATTTGTCAGGGTACTCCCGTTTCTTCCCACTTTTCACTCCATCAATCCCTCTATTATCATTGACTTGAATCAATCATTGGACACGATGTCACATTGGTAGAGCGCTTCATCTGGTGCGTGGGATCCTTACTCTTTCCATCCCTTTCCTGAGAATTGGTGGTAGACAAGATCACATCCGTGGGTTTTGTCAGGGTACTCCCGCTTCCTCCCACGTTTCATTCCACTAATTCTTCTATTATCATTGACTCTCTTGAATCATTGGGCGCAGTGACTCAGTGCTAGAGCGCTTCGTCTGGTGTGCCAAGTAACTTTGTAATGGACAGGATAGTATCTGTGGGATTTCTCAGGGTACTCCCGCTTCTTCCCCCTTTTAATTCCAACAATTCCTCTATTATCATTGACTTACTTTAATCATTGGGCGCGGTGGCTCAGTGGTAGAGTGCTTCCTCTTGTGGGCCAAGTAAGTTTGTGGTGGACAAAATCGTATTCGTGCGTTTTCTCAGGGTACTCCCGCTTCATCCCACTTTTCATTCCACCAATTTCTCTATTATCATTGACGCTATAATCATGGGGTGCGGTAGCTCAGTAGTAGAACCCATTCTCTGGAGCATGGGGATGTTATTGTTTCAGCCTAGTATTTTTTTGATGGACAAGGGCGTATCCGTAGGATTTTCAGAGTACTCCGGCTTCATCCCACATTTCTTTCAACCAATTCTTCTATCATCATTGTCTTACCTGAATCATTGGAGAGGTCTTGGTCGTTTGAGCATTGCGGTGATGTCAGAAATCAGATTCGGTTCCAAGCATTTGGGTTGTGATGTATACCTTTGCTGTTTTTCAGTCTCAGTATTTTATTACGCGAGATACACCGTCCATACAGCTATAAATGTTGTTCTATCATGTGCAATCAGGTATTGAGATTGAGGCAATTGGGAACCTCATTTCTGGCGCTTTCAGGCCAGGAACCAATTTCGGACATTACGCTGTCCTCAAACGACTAGGATCTTTCCAATAATACCATCCGCGTCCAAAAACCCCATGTTTAAAAGGGGAATAGAAAGGACCCGCGTCTAAAACTTCTTCACCCAGTTTCTTGAGGTTCAAGGCTAGGGATCGATTTCTGACATCACAATTGTGCTCAACGGATCAAAACTGTCCAACAACTTCATGTTTAATAGGTGAATAAAAGGGACCCGAGCCCATAACTTCCGGACCACTTTCCTTGAGCTTCGTGGCGTGGGAATAATTTCTGACAAAACTACTGCACTCAGGGGACCAGGGCCTTTCCAACGCTACCACTCGCGTCCACCAACTCCATTTGTAACATGGCCCGCCTGACATAGGAGAATCGACTCTATGCTTTTTTCATAATTATTCTCCAAATGGATTTGTATACAAGGTCGTTTTGTCAAGTTTAGCAGCAGGTCTAAAATAAGCCTCTTGAGAGCGGCTCTTATTTGTTAAAGAATACATAACGATCGCTCTTGGCTGTTGTAATGGTCTGTCCAAGCGGCTTGGTAAAGAAAAAATCAGCGTAGAATAACAACAAAAACTCGTAGAATAACAGCGTAGAATAACAGTTTCTCTTATATGTTAAAAATAAAAGCACAGAAAGGAAAAGTCAAAACTTGGTAACGTGAGTGTCGGGGGACGCTGAATTCTACTTCGCCCCGGGCAACGAAATATCTAGCTACGGCTCTGAGCTCCAACACTTATCGGTCTTTCAGAGTCTCGTCCCTTACCTACAACAACGTAGTTTCACTAACCTGTTATACAAAACATTTGGAAAGAACCTGTGAGTGTGGTATTGACAGAGTGCTAGTATTCAGTTTAGCAACGAAGCTGCCCTTAGGAGAAATATCAAGTTGCCCTCTACTTTTGTCTGTGCCTTGTAAATCGCAACATTGTGTTTAAAGGCAAACAGAAACAAGGTCTTTGTAGATCAACTGATAAGACGTTTGTGGCTTTTGCACAAATACTTATTGCCAGATTGCTGTTTAAAGCCTTTTTGCATTATACACTATAAAACAAAGTATTCAGATTCAGAGAAGCCCACAGAAATTTTAAAGAATAGTGGAAAAATCCTTATTATTCAGATGCTTTATTATTATTATTATTATTATTATTATTATTATTATTATTATTATTATTATTATACATCAAAAGTTACAAAATGAATTACTTAAGCAGTTCAAACAAGATGAATGGTAAGAAACAGGTATAAGAAGAAAGCATTTCTCTCTTTTCCCCCTCCGCACCCAAAAAATAAACTCATAAAAGAAAAAGTTATATAATATAAAGGTTTCAAATAAAAGCCTAACAGTACAAAAACAAATAACTAAACGAAACGAAAAAAAGACAAACACAGAATAGGAAACACCAGTGGCGTAGCAGACTTGCGGCCCTTCCATGCAAGATAAAGAAATGGGACCCTAGTTGTAAACCCCATTGTTATAATAATAATAATAATAATATAAATAATAATAATAATAATAATAATAATAATATTTTATTATTATTATTTACTAGCTTCTCTTTGTTGATAAAAATCGTAATTTGGCATTTATTGAGTGTAATATGACTGGGTCAGATATAAAAATGAGAAATTTGTTCAACAGTGGCTACGTATTAAATAAACAAACGTATTGATTGCACCTTTTTCAAAGAAAAATTAGTATAATTAGTAAAAAATTCATTGAAAAACTCTGGGGTACCAAAGGGTCACGTGCTAGCCACTAGACCAGCGGAGAGAAAACCCAGTCGCCCACATAGTTAGGTTAATGATTTCTGACATTACCACTGCCCCTGAGTGCAGAAGTAATGTCAGATATCAGGCCCAGGCCACGAAGCTCAAGGAATGGGGTCCTGACGTTATGCGCTTGGGTCCCTTCTATTCACCTACTAAACATGAAGTTGTTGGACGGCGTTGGCGGCATTTCAAGGGTTTTGATCTATTGAGCACAATTGTGATATCAGAAATCGATCCCTAAACTTGAACGTCAAGAAATTGGGTCCCGAAGTTTTAGAGGCGGGTCCTTTCTATTCCACTTTTAAACATGGGGTTGTTGGACGCGGATGATAATATCGGAAAGATCCTAGTCGTTTGAGGACAGCGTAATGTCCGAAATCAGTTCCTGAATTCAAAGCGCCAGAAATAAGGTTCAAAATTGCCTCAATCTCAATACCTGTTTGCACAAGATAGAACAACACTTATGGTTGTATGGATGGTTATATCTCGCGTAATAAAATACTGAGATTGAACCACCCCAAAGGTTTACATTACAACCCATCGGGAATCCAAACAATAAGGACCCCATGCTCCATAGAAAAGGCTCTACCACTGAGCTACCGCGCCCAAAGATTAAAGCGTCAATCTAAATAGAGAAATTGCTGGAATAAAAAGTGCGAAGAAGCGGGAGTACCCTGAGAAAACCCACGAATACGATTTTGTCCACCACAAACTTACTTGACCCACCAGAGGAAGCACTCTGCCACTGAGCCACCGCGCCCGATGATTAAAGTAAGTTAATGATATTAGAAAAATTGGTGGAATGATAAGTGGGAAGAAGCGGGAGTACCGGCAGAAAACCTACGGATACGATCTTGTCCACCAGAAACGTACTTGGCCGGCTATCGAAACAATAAAGACCCCACGCACAAGAGGAAGCGCTCTACCACTGAGCCACTGCGCCCAATGATTGAAGCAAATCAATGATAATAGAGGAATTGGTGGAATGATGTGTGGGAGGAAGAGGGAGTACTCTCACAAAACCCACGGATACGATCTTGTCTACAACAAACTTTTTTGCCCACTAGAGGAAGCGCTCTACCACTGAGACACCGCGCGCAATGATTACAGCAAGTGAATTCTAATAGAAGAATTGATGGATTGAAAACTGGCGGGAAGTGGGAGTACCCTGAGAAAACCCACGGATACGATCTCGTCCACCACAAACTTACTGAAGCTCCTCCATGGCTAAGCGGTTAGCGTACGCGCCTTTGGCGTGGGAGACCCGGGTTCCACTCCCGGCGGGAGCTCATGTGGTTCGGATTCCACGTTAATCAGTAGATCCACCTCTCATATAGCCTCGCTGCTGAAAGGGACGCTAAACTAAAATCAACAACAACAACACAAACTTACTTGGCCAACCAGAAAAAGCACCCTACCACTGAGCCACTTCGCCCAATGATTAAAGCAAGTGAATGATAAAAGAGGAATTAGAGGAATGAAAAGTGGGAAGAAGCGGGAGAACCCTGAGAAAAAAACCACGGATAGGATCCTGTCCACCACACAACTTACTTGACTTGGGTTCTAAAAGCTGACCCCACACAAGAGACGAAGCGCTCTACCACTGAGCTATCGCGCCCAATGACTGAAGCAAATCAATGTAAATAGAGGAATTGGTGGAATAATGTGTGGGAGGAAAAGGGAGTACTCTCACAAAACCCACGGATACGATCTTGTCTACAAGAAATTTTTTTTTGCCCACTAGAGGAAGCGCTCTACCACTGAGACACCGCGCGCAATGATTACAGCAAGTGAATTATAATAGAAGAATTGATCGATTGAAAACTGGCGGGAAGTGGGAGTACCCTGAGAAAACCCACGGATACGATCTCGTCCACCACAAACTTACTGGAGCTCCTCCATGGCTAAGCGGTTAGCGTACGCGCCTTTGGCGTGGGAGACCCGGGTTCCACTCCCGGCGGGAGCTCATATGGTTCGGATTCCACGTTAATCAGTAGGTCCACCTCTCATATAGCCTCGCTGCTGAAAGGGACGCTAAACTAAAAGCAACAACAACAACAACACAAACTTACTTGGCCAACCAGAAAAAGCACCCTACCACTGAGACACTTCGCCCAATGATTAAAGCAAGTGAATGATAAAACAGGAATTAGAGGAATGAAAAGTGGGAAGAAGCGGGAGAACTCTGAGAAAAAACCACGGATAGGATCCTGTCCACCACACAACTTACTTGACTTGGGTTCTAAAAGCTGACCCCACACACGAGAGGAAGCGCTCTACCACTGAGCTATCGCGCTCAATGATTAATGCAAGTTAATGATAATAGAGGAATTGGTGGAATGAAAAGGGGGAAGAAGTTGGAGTAACCTGAGAAGACCCATGGATACCATCTTGTCCATTACAAAGTTACTTGGCACACCAGACGAAGCGATCTGGCACTGAGCCACCGAGTCCAATGATTAAAGTAAGTCAAACATAATAGAGTAATTGGTAGAATGAAATGTGGGAGGAAGCGAGAGTTCCCTGACAAAACTCAAGGAAACAATCTTGTAAACCACAAACGTACTTAGAACACAAGAGGAAGCGCTCTACCACTCAGCCATCGCGCCTGATGATTAAAGTAAGTTAATGATAATAGAGGAATTGGTGGAATGAAATGTGGGAGGAAGAGGGAGTACCCTGACAAAACCCACGGATATAATATTGTCCACTTCATACTTACTTGGTTCATCAGAGGAAGGGCTGTACCACTGAGCCATCGCGCCTGATGATTATAGTAAGTTAATGATAATAGAGGAATTGCTGGAATGAAAAGTGGGAAGAAGTAGGAGTACCCTGAGAAAACCCGCGGATCCGATCCTGTCAATCAGACAACTTACTTGGCTTGGGTTCGAAAAAATAAGGACCCCACGCACGAGAGGAAACGCTCTACCACTGAGCCACCGAGCCCAATGATTAATGCAAGTCAATGAAAATAGAGGAATTGGTGGAATGAAAAGGGGGAACAAGCGGAAGTACCGTGAGAAAACCCACGGATACGATCTTGTCCATTACAAAGTTACTTGGCCCACCAGAGGAAGCGCTCTATCACTGAGCCACGCGTCCAATGATAAAAGTCAAAGTTAATAGAAGAATTAGTGGAATGAAATGTGGGAGGAAGCGAGAGTTCCCTGACAAACCCACGGATACAATCTTCTAAAACACAACTGTACCTGGCTCACCAGAGGAAGCGCTCTACCACTCAGCTATCGCGCCTGATGATTAAAGTAAGTTAATGATAATAGAGGAATTGGTGGAATGAAATGTGGGAGGAAGAGGGAGTACCCTGACAAAACCCACGGATATAATATTGTCCACTTCATACTTACTTGGTTCATCATAGGAAGGGCTGTACCACTAAGCCACCGCGTCTAATGATTAAAGTAGGTCTATGATAATAGAGGAATTGGTGGAATGAAAAGTGGGAAGAAACGGGAGTACCCTGAGTAAACCCAGGTATACAATCTTGACAACCACAAACTTAATTATCCCACCAGAGGAAGCGCTTAGGCACCGTGCCACCACGCCAAAGATTAAAGTCAATGATAATAGAGGAATTGGTGGAATGGAAAGTGGGAAGAACCGGGAGTACTCTGAGAAAAACCACGGATACGATCTTGTCCACTACAAATTTACTTGGGTGGGAATCGAAACAATAAGGACCCCACGCAGCATACGAAGCGCTCTACCACTGAGCCATCCCGCCTGATGATTAAAGTAAGTTAATGATAATAGAGGAATTGCTGGAATGAAAAGTGGGGAGAAGCGGGAGTACCCTGAGAAAAACCACGGATACGATCTTGTCCACAACACATCTTACTTGGCTTGGGTTCGAAAAAATAAGGACCTCACACATGATAGGAAGAGCTCAACCACTCAGCCACGGCGCCCAATGATCAATGCAAGTCAATGGTAATAGACGAATTGGTGGAATGAAAACGGGGATGAAGCGGGAGTACCCTGAGAAAACCCACGGTTACGATCTTGTCCATTACAAAGTTACTTGGCACACCAGACGAAGCGTTCTAGCACTGAGCCACCGCGTCCAATGATTAAAGTAAATAAAAGATAATATAAGAATTGGTGGAATGAAATGTGGGAGGAAGCGAGAGTTCCCTGACAAAACCCACGGATTGAATCTTGTAAACCACAAACGTACTTCGCCCACCTGAGGAAGCGCTCTACCCAAGCCACCGAGCCCAAAGATTAAAGTAGGTCAATGATAATAGAGGAATTGGTAGAATGAAAGGTGGGAAGAATCGGGAGAACCTTGACAAAACCCACGGATACGATCCTTTCCTTTACAAAGTTACTTGGCACACCAGACGAACCGCTTTTCCAGTGGCCTACTGCTCCCAGTGATTGAAGGAAGTCCATTATAATAGAAGAATTGTTGGAATGAAATGTTTGAGGAAGCGGCAGTGCCCCGACAAAACCCACGGATACGATCTTTTCCTCTTCAAACTTACTTGGTCCACCAGAGGAAGCGCTCTACCACTTAGCCATCGCGCCAGATGATTAAAGTAAGTTAATGATAATAGCCGAATTGGTGGAATGAAAAGTGGGAAGAAACGGGAGTACCCTGAGTAAATCCAGGGAGACAATCTTGTCAGCCACAAACCTAATTTGTCCACCAGAGGAAACGCTTTGCAACCGAGCCACCATGCCAATCATTAAAGCAAGTCAATAATAATAGAGGAATTGGTGGATTGGAAAGTGGGAAGAAGCGGGAGTAACCTGAGAAAAAAGACGGATACGATCTTGTCCACTACAAATTTACTTGGGTGGGAATCGAAACAATAAAGACCCCACGCACCACAGGAAGCGCTCCACCACTGAGCCTCCGCGCCCAATGATTAAAACAAATCAATTATAAAAGAGACATTATTGGAATGAAATATGGGAACAAGCGGGAATAACATGAGAAGACCCACGGATACGATCCTGTTCACCACACAACTTAATTTGCTGGGGAACGAAACAATAAGGAGCTCAGGGAGTCAAAGATAATAGAAGAATTGATGGAATGAATTGTGGGAGGAAGCGAGAGTTCCCTGACAAAAGCCACGGATACAACCTTGTAAACCACAAACTTACTTGGCCCACCAGAAGAAACGCTCTACCACTGAGCCATTTCCCCCGATGATTAAACCAAGTCAATAATAATAGAGGGATTCGTGCAATGAAATGTTGGAGGAAGTGGGAGTACCCTGAGAAAAACATGGATACGATCTTCTCCACTACAACCTTAATTGGCCCACCAGAGGAAGCTCTCTACCACTGAGACTTTGCAGCCAATGATTGAAGCAAGTCAATAATAATAGAAGAATTGGTGGAATAAAATGTGGAAGGAAGCGGTAGTACCCTGACAAAACCGACGGATACGAGATAGTCCACCACAAATTTATCAGTCAGGAGATCGAAAAAATAAGGACACCACGCACAAGAGGAAGCGTTCTACCACTGAGCCACCGTGCACATTGATTGAATGAAGTTAATGATAAAAGAGGAATTGGTTGAGTGAAAAGTGGGAAAAAGCGGGAGAACCCTGAGAAAACCCACAGATATGATCTTGTCCACCCCAAACTTAATTGGCCCACTAGAGGAAGCGCTCTACCACTGAACCACAGCGCCCAATGATTGAAGCAATTCCATGATAATAGAAGAATTGGTGGAATAAAATGTGGGAGGACGCGGGAGTACCCTGACAACACCCACGCATAAGATGTTGTTCAGCACAAACTTACCTGGCCCACCAGAGGAAACGCTCTACCCCTGAGCCACCGCGCCCGATGATTAAAGCAAGTCAATGATAATAGAGGAATTGGTTGAATGAAAAGGGAGAGAACCCTGAGAAGTCGCACGGATACGGTCTTGTCCCCCACAAACTTATTTGGCCGGGGATGGAATCAATAAAGACCCCATGCACCAGAGGAAGCGCTCTACCGCTGAGCCACCGCACCCACTCACAACTTACTTGGCTGGAGTTCGAGAAAACAAGGACCCCACGCACGCGAGTAAGCGGTCTGCGATTGAGCCACCGCCCCCATAACAAGAACAAGAAAATTGGAAGTTACTAGGAAACATTTTAAGAAGCAATATCTTTCAATGGTAAAGACCACTGCCCGATGATGGTCTTTTAATAACTCCATTAGCTGAAGAGACTGATACGTCCCTCTCTTATTACGTCTTTTTAAAACCATATACGTTATAAGGATATTATCCTTTATTCGTCATCCGGATGTAATCAGTTATCCGAGGGTTCTATTATCCAGATATTATATTTATCTTAATTTTATAAATTATCTGGATAAATCCATTATCCGGATATTATCCGACATCCATATATTATCCGCATCTGTCATCCGGATATCATCCGTTATTCGGATCTTATCCGTCATCCCTTATCCGGATATTATCCGTTATCCGTCATCCGTTTTGTTATCCGTGAACCAGACATTGCAAATCCGGATAAGTTTCTATCCGATATCAAAATAAAAAAATATCCAGATGTGGCCATTCCTAATCAGCATCGTCAGAAGCACACGCGAACTAAATGTCTTCAAAGTTTGCTACACAAGAGCAGGGGCGGATCGAGGGGGCGATCATGGCGATTGCCCCCAGAAAGGGGGTCTTTCTTATTTTTTTATGTAAATAAAACCCATTCCAGAGTTTGGACCTCTTAAAAGTAGCTCTATTATCAGCCACCGAAGCCCAGAACTCGTACATCCGCCTCGTAGATCGTAGATCCGCCTCTGGACAAGAGAATGGGAAACACTTTTTATTCACATTCAATTTGTACATCTAAACAAACAAACAATATTTTCATTCATTTCACATTTCACTTCCATCTACTACTGCATTCTACTGAACTGTAACGACTTTATGTTAAAAATAATTATTCATTTTTCAATAATTGTAAATGTTTATAAATTCAGTAATTTACCATGAATTCTGTTAGTCTTGTAGCTCTTAGTCCGTAGCAAAGTACTGATAGAAATATGACCAATGAATTATGACTATTTTGTAGAACATTCCACTTTAATATCACAGGAAATTCATCTTCCGGTTGGCTTGGTTGTGAAAAGTTATAGAGTCTATTGGTATACTATGTAAAGTATGTGTACTGTCCCTGAATTGTGATAACAATCAGAAACAGAAGTAAAAGGTAAATTACAGTAATAGTTTTCTGTTAATTTTTGTATTCAAGGGGAGATGGAAAACCTACTTTTATCTTAACATTTGTTTTTCTTAAAATTTCTATTCGGGTTCACACCCTTCCCCCTCAACATTGAATATGGAAATGGAGAACTTATTTAGAATTTGATTGTTGATTCCAGTATATTTCAAGCATCACTTCTCGGACCTTGGCCTGTGATATGTCGATACATCGCTATCGATGATATCTATATTATCATGTATCAACATTCGATATTGCGAATATATGGACATTAATATATCATTCTAAATTTGCGATATCGATATTCGGGGGGCGGCGAGACATAAAAGACCCCTAAAACTTGCGTTGAATGAATAAATTAAACTTACTTTTTACAATATTGTTTTCTAATCTGTATCTTTTAATATCTTTATTACCACAAATTCCAATGTAAATACATCCACTTGCAAATTTGCAACATAATATCGTATAATTTGTTAGGCGCCAGAACTTTTCTGTTCCTTGAAAAAAGAAACAAAAAATCTCGTGCAAAAGCAAGTGCTTCGAACTTTGAACTAGAAATTACCATAAGAATTTTTTTTATTTCTCTCTCTGGGAGATTTCCACACCTTTTGGCCTTTGGGACCGCTCATTGACAAAACTTGCACACTTGATTGCTATATGCATTCATGCTCTTAGGCAGAGTCAGAGATTTTGAAAAGGAAACGACGTTTTGATAATAATAATAATAATAATAAAAATAATAATAATAATAATAATAATAATTATTATTATTATTATAACAATGGGGTTTACAACTTGGGTCCCATTTCTTTATCTTGCATGGGAGGGCCGCAAGTCTGCTACGCTACTGGTGTCCCCTAATCTGTGTTTGTCTCTTTTTCGTTTCGTTTAGCTATTTGTTTTTGTGCTGTTAGGCTTTTATATGAAACCTTTATATTGTATAACTTTTTCTTTTTATGAGTTTCTTTTTTGGGTGGGGAGGGGGAAAAGAGAGAAATGTTTTCTTCTTATATCTGTTTCTTACCATTCATCTTGTTTGAACTGCTTAAGTAATTCATTTTGTAACTTTTGATGTCATCCAACTTCGTCACAATAATAAAATTGTCATTCTTAACAATTTGTTTTATTCTCTTATTTGCAGTTTGCCACACTGATATATTTGTACCAAATTGAGGTTTAGTCCAACGCCTTTCGAATTTGCAACCAACCCAACCGCCGAGCTTTTTGGGTTTCATGCTATTGCAGGAAAAGGAGAATTGCAGGTGGTAATGCACTTTTGGAGTCATGTATACTAAGAGGTCTCTACATGCTGCAAAGTAGCAGCCTGAACGAAGCAAATGTGGTCATCGTTCACATACGTATAACACGTTTTACAATAATGTTTATCACATTCGTGTTCAGAACTATGGCCTCGAATGTCAACAATATCACCACATTCGACACACATTCTCTTTGTTTCGCATAAAGTCTTCCTACGAGGAATCACCGTTTTATGATTGGCAAAACTTTTTCACAAGAAAACAGTCTGCGACAATCATCACACTCACCTTTAATATCATCATCAGAAACATCGTGATACTTTTCGCACATCACGCATTTGAAGTTACACTTATGGTTTTCTGTATGATAATATTCTTCCAAACAATACTGACAATAACCATGTTTGTTCAACAGAGTTCTAGTGTTAGTGATTAATTCATAGTGTCCTTCAGTGTGCAAAATCAAAATTTTCTTTGATGCATGTATTCCCGGATAAATTACAGTATAGTTCCTAGTCGAACAATTCTTCTCGTAAATTACAATTTGGTGATGAGGCGCTAGCTTATTTTGGAGCTTTTTCACATCATCAATAGTGCATTCATCATGGATTTCAATGTTAACTTTAGCGCTGATACACAAATCCTTTGTTTGTTTCAACAATCATTTAGGATGATTTTTCAATTCGTACATTTGAGCCCGCCGGCGATCAGCTTTAGCCTTCCCAAGCAGAATGCTCTTCGGAAGACAATACACATCATTTTCCATTGGGATAGTACACTGTTTCAGGTATGTCACAAGACTGCTATATTTTCCTGAACCCATGGTTCGACCCCTACCCTTATATGAATTTTGAAAGTTACTTCGTAGGCTTACAGTTAGTTTGCAGCATTGTGTTTTAAAATTTTGTTCCTGCAATTTCATTTTCAGTTTTACATTATTTTTTCGTAATTTTCACTTTTAAATATTACTTTTTGCATTTTTTAATTTTATAAACTTACATTTGAAATATTAGGTTTCATGTAATTAAATAATTTAACAGATTGAACTATTTTTTAACAACCAACACTTTAGTAGGATCAAAATTTTAGGTTGTGCCGTATGTGTACGGAAAAAAGTTTGACAATTGCTTGCATAGCAATTCCAAGCGTGCCTTAACGGCTACGTACTGTACCCCTGAACTCCACGTAGCTTTACAGCTCGGATACAAAATTCTGCAAGTAATTGAAATCTGGGAATTCGAACTCATGGACACTGAAAAGGGGGATTCAGATGCTCTGTTTAAAGAGTATGTGAATTCTTTTCTTCAAATGAAGCAGGAATCTTCAGGATTTCCTGCTTCTCGCAAGAGAGAAGAAGACAAAAATAAATGCATTGCAGTTTATTATGTGCATGAAGCCAATCAGTTAACGGAAGAAAACATTGAATTCAACCCGGGATTATGGTATATTTTTAAGATATTCCTCAATTCATTGTATGGAAAATGGGGACAGCGAACGGATTTATCACAATCGGTGATTGTCGATATTCCTGAAAATTTTTTGACTTATCTATGGGCAACGCAATACGAAGTGCAAACTGTATTATCTATTGGAGAGCGGCATCTTATTGTAACGTATAAAAACATTGAGAACAAAACAAACCATGAAAGTTCTCAAATGTTGTCCTTGCCACGTTCATCACCTTGTGGGTACGTATAAAACTTTATGAACTGGGTAAACTAACTAACGAAGTTCCAGAAGGGTGGGAAATTAATGCATTTATGGGATTAGGACCAAAGAATTACGCGTACCGTTTAAGAGGTTGGGACGGGAAAACTGGATTACGTATTAAAATTCGAGAAATAACTTTAAATCATCGCACGCGCCAAGAAATTAATTTTGATCATTTTTATAATCTAATTCGCGATAAAGTTGACAAGATACAGTTAAACAATCCAGGGAGAATTGTTCGAAAGCAGGGGTTTGTCATTGTGTCCAGGCCTGAAACTAAGACACATCAAAAGATTGAAAATAAAAGACGACGACCTGATCCTCACAGTTTGACTAACTTTAGGACATTACCGTACGGCTATCAAAGTATTAGGCGTGTCGAATGATTGGCATTACTGGTACGAGTGTTCAGTAAATATTTGTATATATATATATATCTTATGTTAAATGTGTCCTAACATACTGACATAGTCATGATATTCTCGGATACGATACAGAGACAAATTTCATAAATATTTTCACGACACCCGTCAATTGGTACTTCCCTAGGTGTATATATGTAAATATGTAAATAGTATGTTGCAAAATATTGATATTGTAAATATTATAAATATGTAAATAGTATATAGTAAATGTTGTTATTGTAAATAATTTAAGTATATAAATATTGTGAATGTTTTATTTAAATAATGCTGTAAATATATAAATATTTATTATATTGAATGCTTATAAATATATCAATCACCTAAATATATATAAATAATATCTCTAATCAATAACATACCGTGCCATGTATATTATTGAAGAACAAGAATTAATGCTATTAAACAATTAACACAAATTTCAGTTACATGTTTTATTTCAAATTAAGATCACCTATGTAAAACAATTATTTGTATATCAATAAGTATGTGTATTCTGTATAAGATAAAGAAAGAATACATTTACTTCATATAGGGTCATATCAAGTATTTACCGATCATACATATACTTTTACGTGTTTTAATAATACTTTATGTGGCGATCAAGCCTTTATACAAAATATTGGTATCTTATAAATAAGTATGGTATTCTATATAAGATAAAAAGGAATACATATGATTCATATAAGGTTATTTATATGACGCCCTACGATAAATCACAATAAGCTGCAAACGCTGTTGAAATCAATGACGTCATAATGTGTTATACAGGGACGCACAAATAAATTATTTAGAAATTAGACTTTAGTTAAAACTTCAATTAAAAATTGATATCATATGTAGTTAAAATGCAAGCAGGACATATCTAACAAACACTTACGTATGTAAAGTCGGAATATATATTTCAACAGTACGAACAAAGCTTGGTTAATCACTTACATAGGTAAAGAATCATAATATATATAAGTCAATATTACAAACAAAGTTAAGGTTATGCAACTCCCATTACAATCATAAGAAGAGGTTATGCAGCTCTAACAACCCAGTCAAGGCAAGGTTACAACACTTACACATATAAAGAATTACATTATATGTCTACAATACAACCTTCAAGGTAGAAGGTATGCAACCAACATTATACCAATTGGAGACGTTAGGAAACCCCGCATTACTTTAAAGGCATGATTTAAACACTTACATACGTAAAGAGTCACTATATATAAGTATACAATACAAATCCAAAGGTGCTAGTTATGCAACCCAACATAACACCAAAGATGAAGTTTAGCAAGACAGCATTACGTTGAAGATAAAGTAAAGCACTTATATGTAGAAAGAGTCACCATATATAAGTCTACAACACAAACCCTAAGCTGGAAATTATGCAACCCATCATTACAACCATAACAAGAGGTTATGTAACATCACATTACATTCAAGGTAAGGTTAAAACACTTACATGCATACAAAACATAATATGCATGCAATATATACATATATTCCTGTCCACATATCAACAAGAGCACGTATACATACGTCCATTGAGAAAATGTACTTATATACATACGTAATTTGTGTTTCATCTGAGTTTCGTACACGATTATACCAAAACATTAATGAAAAGATGATATTCTACGTTAAAATCTCGTATTATCCAGTGAAAAGACCATATAAATGCATAAGATACTTTTAGTAGAGTTGTGTCCGTTTCCTCCCACAATATCTGCTATATGTGTTTACAATATATACTAGTCTATACTGTACATATCATGATATATCACTAAATAAACGTTAGATACGAAATAATCATTATTTTAACCCTTTCATTACCAATTAATCAATATTCATGAATAATTAATTCATTAATCTAATTAAATTAATTTATGCAAAAAGATGTTAAAGAAATTTTCTTTGAAGTCTAACTGCAAAAGAATGAAGGAAGACTCACCTCAGGTAAAGACTTTATTGCATCCCCTCATAAACCTAAAAGCAGGTAAAAAGTTTATTACCCCTTGCAATAAAAATAAACTCAGGTAAAGTAGGGTTGATCTTTCTAACCTCAGGATCATAAACAAGTTGGATGACAGGGGACAGGCCAATTGAAAAGGGTTTCTTAAGCCGTAAAGGACCTCCTTCAAGCAATGGGAATCAAATTATCATTTTTTCTCGTTCTTGTCTAATCCCTTCTCTATCCTTTTATTATTGGTCCCTACAAGTTTCTGGACAAAATAAAAAGTTGTAAAACCATTCTCTAACTCTGTTTTTTCATTTGCTGGGGTCTTTCTATACAAGTTAACAAGCTCCGCCTCCTGCCTCGAAGCTCAAACAAGTTAGAACAGAAATAACTACCTCTTACCATGGTATATCTCCTAAGAACCAAAAAGTGCTTATAATTCATGCAAATTTAAACATAAATTAATACAAATTAATTTAATTGATTAGATTTTCTTCCTCTATTCTATCAATATGTTCTCTAGTCATAATATGAATATTTTATCTACCTATCAATAAAAATATCAATAACCAATACTACCACGCAACAAGGACATGTTGTTCTTCCAACTATCAGTTAAGAGGCAATCCCTCACTCACTTCATATAATTGCATTGTCTACAATTATTTAAATATTTTACCTTTCCACCCTATTATCAGAAATTCCACATACTTTCTTGAATATAATCAAAACATTTAACCCATGCGTACATGCATCTGGTCACGTAATCATTCCAACCACTTTCCTCTCAACAATAAAAAATTAACATGCAGCTGCGCTCCCTAACAAATTTCTCCTCTGTACATGCATCCAGTCACGTAGTCACTCCAGCTACTTCTCTGTCAACAAAGGATAAAGGAAACAGACGTGTCAATGACCCTAATTTATAACACGTCCAAACATCTGCGTTAAAATTCCATCCATTGTTCGCACACGTGTACATGTGTACTCAAGGATAAACAACATTCCTTTAAACAAAGACCTATTGTTAGTATTTCCAACGCAGGTGCTCATTAGCATACGCAATTCTCGGATTACTCCTACTCCTTGAACAAAGGAATTCCTGGCATTCTTGCATGCACCTGTGTCTCCTTCCTCCTTCACTTCCAGTTAGTTTCTTCAAGTTCATTCACCTGTTCTTCACCGCTTCAGGGAAGGAACAAGTTTCTTTAGAGGCATAGGATGGATGATAAGTAAACTTTGTAGTCTCAACTATTTGTGTTTTCATCAAGTGTTAAAAACTTTGTTGTCAACGTATATTATCAAAAATGTTTTACAATAATTTTTGTTGGATTGCAACACTGAAAATCAGTATAAAATGGCAAAAATGTGAGAAAAAATCACCAAAATCAGTATAAAATTATCATAAATTTTACCACAAAATAGGATAAAGTTTATAAAAATTTAATAAAACAGATCACTTTTTATCATAGGGTTTAGCAACACTTTTCTGGACGTTTGCCGTCTATTCTACTATATTTTGTCTATTTTTTACTACGTTAGTCTTATTTCTATCGCACAATTCCTGATCAATAGGCATTACTAAACTTAATGAACAATTAGTTCACTCGCTTAGAGATCGCATGCTGATGACTGCTTACTAATAAACTTAATCTATATTCTTTTTCTGTCTAACCAAGCAATATTTTAAGTATTTTGTATATCGTAAAATTAATTAATATTATAAAAAATTCAAAATCATTCATTACTCACCGTATATTTAAAATTGTATTGCAGAAAAATGTCGATAGTCTCCTCATCCTAGTTTTCGGCTGGTTCTTTGTGATAGATAGATGAATTAAGCCTTAGCATGTTTCTTAATGGTGTGAAGTTATAACAGCATATATTTCTGTCTTCAAACATCATTTTAATTCGGAGAATCGAAGAAAGAAGTTCTAGCCCCATTCTGTTTCGGAATTTTGTTTTGTTGCAGTTATTCTCGAGAACACTCTTTCAACTGTAGCTTTGCTAGTTGGTAAGCTGTACATAGTCAGTGAAAATTGAGGCAATTCTTTCAGAACGAGATCACCAGCAGAATTTTAAATCGTTTTTGCTTTCCAACAGAAATCTGCTCCATTTGTTGGTATGCCATCAGGAAAAATATTTTCCCAGCCCATTGTCAGCAGGGAAGGACACTGAATTTTCTATCTCACCAACCTGAGATCCCTTAGATAATAATTTTAATGGTAGAGCGGAAAATAGCGGTCGCGTGTGAAAAAAAAAAAAGATTTTAGGAGAAAGGTTACGAATCTTCAGTAGAATCTCCATATTTCTGGAAATACGATTTAATAATTCCTTACACGCCCTTTTTAAAAATTGGAAACAACGCTGTTGTATGTAGCGCCCTTGTTCTGAAGATATATTGCCTGAAGTTAAGTTTTCTGTTAATAAATTGGAAAATTCATAACCGAAATCAACATTTTCGTATGAAACGTAATCATTTTCATCAACATTATTCAAAATACTTTCAATGTCAACATTTGCGCAAGAAGGACGTAAAATTCTTCTCAACAATGATGAAGCAATGCTGCGTAAATCTTCTAACACACTGCAGATATCGGCCTATACTTTTGGAAAAGTATTTTTTTTCAAACTCCTTAGTACCGGCATCATGAATGTTAAATATAATTTATTCGCGGCATCAGAATACATTGCAGATAACTCCCTCATACAATATATATCACAGTTGGAAGAAACCATATTAAAATGCAACTGCAAAGCAACCCACTGATGTAGGATTCTCTTTACACAGTTGCTTCTTGCTAGCCACCGTATAGGAGAAAGAGGAAGAATTTAGAAGGATTCTTCGCCATCGTTTATCAATTTATATTGTTCGATATAGGAGTCATTACGCAAAGCAGACCTTTGAAACCAGTTATATGTTTCTCTGAGCAAATAATATTTCCAGGCAATTCCTCTGATGCGTGTGAACAGAATAAATGAAGAGAATGGCAGATGGACTTTATTAATATTATATTTGGGTTTTCCTTCTTCATGCGTGTGTAAAGAGAATTATTATTACCGCACACATTAGATGCACCATCAGTTGCAATAGTAAAGCATTACTGAATATTTATACCTATACCGGACAAAAAAATTAACAGCATCATCCAGTACCTCTGCAGTAGTCACTGTGACAGGAATTAATCCCAGCAATTGAGATACTATTCGATTATCCTTTGCGTTATAGTATCTAATACACAAGCATAAATGTTTCACAAAATAATTATCGGTTTATTCATCAATAATAAGAGAAAAAACATGATCCCTAACACCCTCAATTTGTTCCTGCAGTAGTGCAGAAGCTATGACATTCTTAATAATAGCAGAGCTCTTAGTTCGATGCATTTTTAAGTTGCCCGTATTTGTCGTCATCGATGATGAACTGGAAAAAGGAAATTCACTTTTCATCAACTTAGTTAAATGATCAACATTTCGAATGCTTGAATGGCAGGCAATAAAGGCAGCTAACTTGAGTTCGAGTAGTAATCATACACTTTTGGGAAAATACGGAAGTCAGCCTTTATTGAGATGGAGAAATGATGCAAGCGGCATTTTCAATATGCTTTGTAGTTGATCGATTTGCTTAAAACAGTTTTGTGAGCTCTGAGATATACTTTACAAAGTTTACAGTACGCTTTTTCATTATCATTCAATCCACTTACTAAAGTTCCTATCTGAAAGCCATTCTTTCTGGAAGCTTTTATTGTATTTACTCCACTTACCCATTATGTTAATTAATATCAAGCGCAGTCCTTTTCACAAACATTTACACTAATACATTTAAATTCCTGATGTTCACTTCACACAACACTGTTCAACTACTACTCATATAAAATACCTCAAACAGTAACACATAACCACGAAACACAGCGATCCTATACTGTAAGCGTTATGTTACTTAATTTCCGCGTTGATTTATGCTACTTCAAATACTAAAAGAACTTACAGAACGTGCAAATACTCAAAAATCATTCACACGACATACACACTCCCGACACTTGACTGCCCAGACGCTCTCTCTATCTTCCTGCCGGGAAATTTCCGAATGTGTGGTGCCAACTAAAGACTCAACAAGACCTCACTGTTTCCAGATCTTAAGATTAAAACGTACTAAGACAAGAATTGAATGAATGTCGAACATGTTGCGTTTTAGTAAAATTATCCTTCATTGTGAATAGAAATATTCAACAAACAAAACTATTCAAAATATAATGATTTGTAATTTTATATATGAAAATTTTAAAAAGTAGCGTATTTTGAATATTAGTAGCCCACAGAAAATTACAAGTAGCTCAAAAAGTAGCGTGTCGCCCAATTTAAAATTTTAGTAGGGGAAACACTTTAAAAATCGCCCAATCCGCTACTTGTAGCCCAATCTGACAACACTGTTTTTTACATTTATTTTCTCACCCGACGAATTATCCTGCTTTTAGACGATCTAAGAAAGCTTTAACAAGACCATTCAATACCTGAAATTTACACGTTCAAAAGAGTATTGTTCAAGACACTTGAACGAGAATCTCGAATGGTCTTGAAACAACTTTTACACGATCATAGAGGTATTGAATCATGTTTTGTATATTTGTATAGGTGGCAGTCCAAAAAAGTGACTGAAACTATGAAAACAAATGAAAGCGAAACTGCGTACTGATGTAGTTCAGACCTACGCATGAATAGCTATAATATTAGCATATCTTTCCTAACTTTTTGCAAGCATTTGGAATTTAATAGATTACTGGTATATTAAATCATTTAGAACAGGTCAATTGATTTTGTAGCAATCCCCTTTGAATTTTCACTAAGTATTTTGCTCCTTTTACATTAAATGTGGGTTAGGTTAGCTTAAGTTAAAAAAGTAAAGTGCTGCTTAGATATAAAATCCCTGTACTAAGCTTTTTAAAAATCTGATTCTTCAAATGGCGTACTGATGGCAGAATCACACTCAAAAAGAAAAAAACGAACTATTAACCAAAATTTATCACGAGGAAATGACTATCTTTAGATGTTATTTATATTATGGCACCGAAGACTGTTAAGAGAAAATGCTGAAAACGCACAAAATCCGAACGGAGCAATGATAACATATTTTTTTCAGCCACTGAACTTATCGTCCATATCTGCATCACACTTTCTTCACAAACCTATCCTATATTTATAGTGGTTAAGAATGTGTGAGTGTGTATAAAAGAGGACTGTTTGGGATAATAATTTCTACTATCGGAACATGCCTATATAATGTAGTAAACAAGTATTTTATGTTTAGAAGTTTAATGTTACCAGTATCAAATCATTACAAGGGCTATAGTTAAGTTCAAATGAGTAAATACGATGTGAAGGGTTTGTTGCACTATTCTTATTCTTATGTTTCTTGCAGTATAACCTCCATCGATGACTCGCCTGCTCCCTACGGTCGTACTCTAGCATGGGCCCCTTTCTATGTTTCTGCTCTGGTTCTGTTAAATAGCATTCTCGACTTAGCATTCTTTTCACTTTCGTATATGTGGCATATGTCTGGATGCGCATTTGTATTTTACGGGAAAGTCCTCGTAAAATTAAGCAGCACGCATGAAAGTAAATCCTATCTTAAGAAATAACTTCTGATATGCTACGTGTGAATTCCGTTAAAAATAATTGTAATCTTATAATAGGATGACATGTGATCATTTCCACGGTACTTCAGTTTGCGACCATATAATCAATCTGTACACAATTATTTTTTTAATTATCCCAGATTAATAACAGTATAAAACGTGTAATTAAAGCAAGAAAAGTCAGATATATGTTTTTTTTATTTGATGGACTCTTCTTTCTTAATCTACACCCGATATTCTTGCCCAGACAGCAATTTAAACTTGCTGCAAGTTGCCACAAACTTGCTGTTGCAAGGTAAATTAGCTTGCCGCAAGCTATACTATGCAAGCCAATTAGCTTGATTTAAGCTTGTGGCAAGCTAGTTAGTTACATCTGGGCAAGGCTTGGGGCAAGCTTGTCTTCACAAGTTAAACACAAGTCAAATTATCTCAAACGCAAGCCAAGTATAAGCGTATTCTCATCAATGGCAAGCTTTATGAAGCTTACTGCAAGCGAAACACACGCCAAAGAAGTTATATGGAATCCTGCACTAAGCGAATTTACATAAAACAGTATGAAATCAGTATAATTTAACCGTCTGACTAAATCTATGCTACAATAAATTGTCCCCTCACCTCCCCAATTATTGAAGCACATGCACGACCATGAGAACACCCAAGTCTCCCATCCGCTTCTGCAAAACATGAAAATAAGCATAATTGTTACGGTTTAGTTGTGACACGAAACGCTTTTTTTTTTTTTTTTTTTTGTTAAGGTTACAGGGTTAGGGATTGGTACTTTAAACTTTATTCATCTATTTTCATTTCAAAAGGTATGCTGGTAGAGTGTCTCCTAACCCTAGCCATTAGAGGGTTACGCCCTCTCTTTGGCACAGAATTGACGACACTGGTGGGTTTTTAGCATATAAGATGGTCTAAGTGCAGTTTTATAAACGAATAGTGCTGAAAGTAACAATAAACAAAACAATAAGTGAGTGAATAAATTTAAATGTGCAGATAAGTAAACAAAATACATATATAATTATAGAATTGGTGCAGGTAGAAAACAGAATGGAACTTTGGCATGAAAGCAGTGCGTTGAATTGTTATGAAATAAACATGATAGTATAAAATGAAATGCAGTGCGTACACGCCACAATCACAAACATAGTGTTAGATACACGAATGCATGTTAGTTCTTCTGTCTCGGGGCGACTCGAGACTGATGGAAACACGGGGAAAGCCCAAAGTTAGTAGTGAATTGAGACATAGTGCTAAAATGGAAACAAATGATGAAGATGATCTGGTATAAGATATATATGAAATATGTCGTGGTCTTCAGCTGTAGGATGTATAGATTTTAGGTATAGCGTGAGGAGAACGTTTAACGGTGTATGCAGATATTTATGCGGTGCATCGGTTTCAGCATCAGCTTGTAAAGTATCTAGGAGTAATGGGTGGGAGACCGGTAGGCGAGAGAGTATATGTTTCAAACGGAGGTCAGCAAGATGTTGAATAAGGTGAGGAAAGTTGATGTGTTCGTATGTCATGAAGTTCGGGTATGGTAATTTTATGCGGTACGCAAGTCTAATAGCATGGCGTTCTAGTATCGATAATCGGTCGTAAAATTTTGTTGGAGCATTGCACCAAGCAATATGGCCAAATGTTAAAATGGGCCTGAGGAACATTTTGTATGTGTTGATTAAGAGAGGTGCGTTTAAACCCCAAGAAGTTCCTGTTAGACGCCGTAGGAGATTGAGCCGCAGAGTGGCCTTTTGTGTTATTTTCTCTAAGTGAGCTTTCCAATTTAATTTAGAGTCGAAAACAACACCGAGATATGTAGCTGTAGGTGTTGGTCGAAGTGGATGGCCTTGTAGAGATATATTAAGGTTGCGAGGGTTTCGTTGAACCTTGGAGCGGCGTTTAGGAGGTAGAAATACCAGTGCTTGTGTTTTGGCGGCATTTAAAGTTAGTCGCCAAGTGGTGCACCATTGCATAAAATTATTTAGAGTTGATTGCAAGGTTATGTTGATCTGTTGCATGGTCTTGCCCAGAGCTAAGAATGCCGTATCATCTGCATATTGAAATAAGTACACATTCTGTGTAGGTGGTGGTATATCGGAGGCGTACAGTATATAGAGAAGTGGGCTGAGTGCAGAACCCTGTGGAACTCCGGAGTATGGAAAAATAGGACGGGAGATGGCAGATCCTATGTAAACATATCCGATTCTATTAGTTAAGAAGGTATATATAAAACGTAAGTAACTGATCGGAAGGTTAAGTTTCTGCAACTTTCGTATGAGCCCATAGTGCCAAACTTTGTCAAATGCTTTTTCCAGATCCATTAAGACGAGACATGATGGGAGACCTTTGTTATATTGATTGGTGATAATTGTCGAAAGACGAAGTAACTGGTCATTAATAGAAAATGACGGTCGAAAGCCTGCTTGATGTGTAGGTAATAAGTTATGTTCTTGGATATATATATGAAGCCTTTGTACCAGGACTTTTTCGAACAGTTTACTAAAGACTGATGTGAGCTGGATAGGGCGATAAGACGTTACATCATGTGCCGGTTTATGAGGTTTGAGAAACATGCAGATTTTGGATACTTTCCAATCGACAGGATAAAAGCCGGTACGGAGAATAAAGTTGAATACTGCAACAAGTAACGTAAGCAAAGAAAGCGGAGCCTCTTTCAGTAGTCGGTAGGAAATATGATCAATGCCTGGTGCAGGATTGCGTTTCTTATGGAGAGCACGTTGAAGTTCGTGAGTAGTGATTGGTGATGTAAGAGGGGCTTCCTCATCGATTGTGTGTAAAAGTGACGGCTGTAGAGCAGGAATAGTAGCCAAGTCTATACGGTTACGTGAATGAGGAGATACTTCAGGTGTAAAAACTGTCTGCAATTGCGTTGCAAAAGCGTTGGCCTTATCTAGGTCAGTACACAGAGGAGCACTATTGTCCAAAAGTGGATACGAAATTTTAGTATTTCTGCCTGTGAGTCTATGGAAAGATTTCCAATACCGGCTTGGAGATGCTTCATCGTTTAATTTATTACAGGCGCTGATCCAGCTTCGACGTTTATATGCTATGAGATAATTAGTTACTGTGCGATGCCATTGCCGGTGATGGCGAAGACATTCCTCGTTTCCGGTTTGTTTGTATTCTCGGAAATGCTGGCGTGATTTTTGTACTAAAGACAGATATTGAGGAGGCAATTTAGGTTTAGAAGGATAAAATTTCTCCTCAGGGATGGTTTGTTGAGCACTGGTATGTACGATGTTTGTAATTTGGTTGACTGTGCAATACATTTCGTCTTCAGTAGTTGGTGGATGAAGGGTTGAGACCTGGGTATGTATGAACTGTCTAAATTTAGGCCAGTCGGCTTTATCATAACGGGGAATAAAATGAGGTTGTAACTGCTTTACAGAGGACCGACCCTTGTTAATGGACAGTTTAATCGGACAATGATCACTTCCGATCGTATCGAGAATCTGCAATTCACAGTCATTTACAAACGATAAAGAAGTTATTACCACATCTGGAGTTGTTTGACTGGCTGGTCGAGTGGGACCAGGAAGGTTGTGAATATAAAGTTGTAGAGTGGTTGAAATAAATTCCGTAAATCGTTCTCTTTCCCTGGCACTTCTGCTATGAATGTTTACGTCGGCCATGATAATTATGTTTTTAAAATTACGGGCTATATAATCGAAAAAAGAAAATGGTATTGGATGCCCAGGGCGGATATATATAGTGGCTACATTTACTGTGAGAGAAGGATAGTATATAGAGTAGAAGAGATGTTCAGGTAGCTGTGCAAATGCCGGAGGATTATATTGCCGATAAGGAAGTTTTGGAGAAAAGCCAATCAGTACTCCTCCTTGAGCGCGCGCATGTGCATCATGGTAATCGCATCGATGAATTTGATACCCTAAAAGTCGCGCAGTAATGGTTGGTTTTAAAGCTGTTTCATTGAGAGCTACAATATCAACTCTCTCTTCTAGCAGTAGAGGCTCTAGAAGTACTTTGTGTTGATGAAAAGATCGAATGTTTACAAAGAGTAAAGTCAAAGCCATTATGTATACTGCCATGTTGGTTTCAAACTGCTGTTTCTAGAGGTGCGATGTGGAAGTGGACAAAATTGCCTGAATATGTAGCTGTAAAGCTTAAGTTGAACAAAGATTTAGCTGTTGAAATGGCAACCCGAAGAATGTGCTCGCGTTGGAATGGAAAAACATTTTGGAGTACTATGGTGATGTAACGAAGGAGATCTTCGACAGTGAGAGGCTGAGCGAGAGACTGAGTAGGTGGTGTGGATTTGTCAAAGCTTTGTACCGGTACTGTGAGTTCTGGACGTTCAGGTTGAGCTTGTGGTTTACCCTTACAACGATAACTGTAAGTTGGATGATTTTCGTTACACGCAGAGCAAGTTGGTGGTTGCTGCTGATTTTTACAAGACTTGGTTTCATGAGGTCCACTACAGTACCCGCATTTAGATGTGTTTGGACATTGGTGTGTAAAGTGAGAATTATAGGTTTGACATTTCTCACACCGGATTGGTAGAGGCCCTGTTGTCTTGGAAGGTTCAACACGATGGAGTTTCTTATAGATAGGAGCTCCATGTGATAATAGATAATCTAACGAAGTTTGATTTTGAGATAGAACGCGCACCATGTATGTGGGGCCATTGTTATTTTTAATGCGAATGCACTTGTTAACGTCGATTCCCTCTTGTTTGAGTTCCTCAAGAACCTCGTCATCGCTTATTTCGGGTATCACTCCTCTGATAACGACAGAAAACATGGGTGGTTTTCGAGGAGGTGGTGGTTGTTTGATTTTCCTATCAGTTTGTTTTGTTAATTTCGCAGTTTTGCCAAAGATCTCATAAGATGCCTTATTTCGGAGTGTTGTACCGAAATTCGGGTCCTTAGAACGAATGATAAATCCATTCCGAGTTTTAACAATAGTTTCCATGCTGGCTCGTGGTAAGTACTTGATGATTTGTAGAAACACCATCTTAGGATGGGTGTATTTTGTGTCGAAATCAGTAAGTAGAAATGAAAAGATTGGTTCTTTGGTGTTGTACAGATTAGAAGAAGAAGCGGTAGCAGTGTCCATTGCAGAGTCCAAGTTGGTAGTCAGAACAGGAGAGCGAGATCTATCGCGAGGCCGTTTACTGGAGTGTGCCGAGTTACCAGAATCAGTACGATCTCTGGGTCTAGTTATTCGTAAACTGGTTTGGCTACCCCATGAGAGGTGCCTGGTACGACCGGAGCGAGACACATTGTCACGGTCTACTGTACTAGAGCCAGGAGCCGGTGGCCCCACATACGGGGGTAGGTTCTTGTGCATTGGTCCAAGGACCAGCACTATCTGTCCGTGTGATTTAACTACTGTGAGAAGTGAAGTGAAGTGAAAAGAAGAACGACGAATGATAATGATGAAATCCCAAAAATACAAGCGACCCTCCGAAAGTGTCAACTTTCGTCAATCCCCTAAATAGCGTATATCTGTGGTGCTCACAAGTGCGTATGCTACACCTGAACCTCGCTAACAGATTAACAGCTATAAGAGAGGCTAGGTTCTGCTCAAAGGTAAAGATGCACGAAACGTTTTTTTTTTTTTTTTTTTTTTTTACGGAAAGGAGAAAAGAAAATTTACGAATTAATTACACAAATCATGTGTTTCTGGAAGATTATATACTTCTCCAGCCTCTCAGAGGGTTACGCCCTCTCTTTGGCAAGTGATTTTCTACAGAAATATATACTATTGAAAAGAATGCGATGGTCTAAGGGAAGTTTGATTATTAACAGTGGTATTTGTGCATCAGTTTTGGAAGGGAGTTATATCATCATTTTATTGTTCTATATTTATTTCATTTTTCATCTTTATTACATGGTACACAAAACAAAACAGTGCAATCAAGGTGCCAAATGTAAATATATAACAAAATACATAACTTAAATAAGGCAAGAAAATGATAAAGAGTTATGTAAATAGCGAAAATAAAGTGAAGAATACATAGGTGCAAATGTGCAAGAATATATATATAAAGTGAGATAGTATTTTAACTGATTGAAAATGTAAGATAATGTAAATGAAAGATGAGATGAAGTGCCAGCACATCACAAACAAACAGAAATTAGTTAGACAGATGCAGGTTAAATCTTCTGTCCCGGGGCGACTCGGGACTAATGATCACAAGGGGAAGCCCTTGTTAGTTGTGAGGATGTCTGTGCTAAGATGGAAAAACATGAGGAATATGATCATGAATGGTATAAATGGCATAGATGTCACGTTCGTCCTCTGTGAGGTTTGTATGTTGGACATACAGGGAAATGAGTACATTTAAAGGAGAATGCTTGTAGCGGTATGCGGCATCAGTGACAGCATCAGACTGAAGTATGTCCAGGAATAGCGGATGGCCCGTTTCAATGCGAGAAGTGATGTACCGAATACGGAGTTGTGCAAGATGTTCTGTGAGCTTTGGAAAGTTGATGTATTCATATGTAAGCCACGTGGGATATGGAAGCTTAAGTCGATGAGCTAGTCGAATAGCATGACGCTCCAATATGCAAAGTTTTTCGTAGAAGGGAGCAGAAGCATTGCACCAGGCAGTATGTCCAAAAGTGAGTATAGGTCGGAGAAACATCTTATAGGTGTGGAGTAAAACATCTGCTTTGAGGCCCCAAGTGGTGCCTGTGAGACGACGTAAAAGATTTAAGCGAATAGTAGCCTTAGCTCTTAATTTTTGCAAATGAGCATTCCAAGTTAGTTTGGAATCGAAGACGACGCCCAAGTAGGTAGCAGTGTTGGTAGGGCGTACAATGTACCCATCAACAGTTACTCGTAAGAGTGTGGGGTTTCGGTAAACCCTAGAACGCCTGTGAGGTGGTAGGAAAACCAGCGCTTGCGTTTTGTCATTGTTAATAGTCAGATGCCATCTCTGGCACCACTTTATGAAATTGTCGAGAGTTGTTTGTAGAGCAAGACTAATTTGCTGGACAGTGTTGCCAAGTGCAAGAAAAGCTGTATCGTCAGCATATTGGAATGTGAAAACATTTCGTGGTACTGAAGGAATGTCTGAAGCATAAAGAATATATAATAATGGGCTAAGTGCAGACCCCTGGGGTACTCCAGTAAACGGAAATATAGGCCAAGAAAGTGTGTTACCAACTGCGACATACGCAATGCGATTTGTAATGAAAGAGTAAATTACCCTTAGATAGCAGACGGGAAGTTTGAATGACTGCAGTTTTTGAATTAGCCCATAGTGCCACACTTTATCAAATGCCTTTTCTAAATCCATTAAAATGAGACAGGATGGCAAGCCTTTGTTAAATTGATTTGTAACTATGGTACTGAGACGAAGCAGTTGGTCATGGATAGAGAATCTAGGCCGAAAACCTGCTTGATGAATAGGTAATAGACCAGTATTTTCAAGGTATTTATGAAGGCGGCAGACAAGTATTTTTTCCAGGATCTTGCTGAGAACAGATGTGAGTTGGATTGGTCTGTATGAACAAACTGAATGGACAGGTTTTTTCGGTTTATGAAACATACAAATTTTTGAGACTTTCCAATCAGGAGGATAGAAACCAGTTTGAAGTATGAAAGTATATATTGTTGCCAGGGTTAGCAGGAATGAGTGTGGAGCTTCTTTTATGTGGCGATAAGAGATGTTGTCAATCCCAGGTGCTGTGTTTTTCTTCCGTTTTAGTGTAGAATGGATTTCATTGGTAGTAATGGGTGTAGTGAGTGGATGCTCCGGATCAATGACATGATTTGTTGACACGAAACGCGCCGTTGCTTCTTGCAAATATCTAACATGTTGCTATATTAGCCGCGAGTACTTGAAATTTCTACCTTTTTATATAAAAACGCAGAAAAATGTTTTTACTTTAAACACAGCGTTCAGATAAAGTTTATAGTAAACTTTAAGTTAAACTTGAAGTTTATATTAAAATATATGCAACAGTTCTGTATTCTTTCGCGAAATAAGTAGGCTCAAATCTGCTGCCATCTATGTTCACATTTATGCTTTATACATAAATACTACAATTCGTTATGCCTCATAGTTACCGAAATATGAAGAAATAAAGAACGATATTATAGGTACGTGGGACTAGAGTACTAGAGTACTAGACGGAATAATTAAAAAAATAATTAAGTTTGTCCTTTATTCAAGCTGAATGCTAACAAGACACTAACAACGCGAACACTACCTTATCGCCGAAAGTAAGGAGGTCAGCGTCACGTGGATTTTGAGAACAACTGAAAATCGAACGCGCGCTGGCTTTTTACTTCAATCTAAAGAAAAGCGTCTCGCAAGCGAAGCGTGGGTTGCCCGCACTACGGCTTGCGCTAAGCAGAAATAAGCTTTTGTGTATAAGCCAAAGCGAAATAAAATCAAATAAAAGCGATAGGCAAGCTTGCGGCAAGCAAACATGCTGTCTGGGTGTATATTAAATTCTCAAATTAACACTTATACCATTGCCATAAAATTTAACAATCGTTATGCGCATGCAAGTACTGTAACTACATAAATCGTGTATATTATCAACAAAAATACTAACAACATCTTCGAGCGCAGATATTAGACTTAGTTTATTATTATACTTGTTGTAGACGATCCAAGAAAGCTTGAACAAGTCTTATTCAAGACTATTTGATGAAAAAGACGTCAGCATTGACGTCATTTTTGTCTTGAATCCAATAGTTTCGTTCAAGAAATTTCGTTTCTGTCCTGTTCTAAACAATTCAATTCAAGAACGTTCAATAGCCAATCAGCGCTCGAGTTGAGTGCACGAAAATACGAAAGAACTATGATGGCGTCGTGACAGAACGGCAGTTGTTGAATAAATATTTTTTCATTACTCTCTTCCATAATTATCTGATGTTCAAAGTGTGCTTATAATAATAAACGAAGTCCAATATATGCGCTGGAAGACATTTTTGTTGATAATATACACGATTTATGTAGTTACAGTGCTTGCGTGCCCATAATAATGCTTAAATTTTATGGCAATGATATAAGTATTAAGTTGAGAAAATTAATATACAAGAGTATCGGGTGGAGATTAAGAAAGAAGAGTCCATCAAATAAAAAAAAAAACATATATCTGACTTTTCTTGCTTTAATCACACGTTTTGTACTGTTATTAAGGTTCCTGTGAACTCCCCCTTGTCCGAGCACTTCGCCTTTTCGCCACCAGATGCTCACTTTTTCATTTAGCAATCACTGCTGGCGCCTCTGCTGGGAAGAACTGAAAGATCGTACCGCTCAGTTTGAATGTGTCCAGGATATCCACACTTGAAGTGGGCGGGGAGAGGAATCCAACAGTTTTTTTTTTCGTGCACCTGCAGTCAGTCAGAGTCTATTTATACAAGCCGTGTTGTTCAGCCGCAGGGCAAAACCTCAACCATTGATGAGTAACATAAATCTTTTCTTTTTGCAGGTAGGGATAGAGTTTTTGTACGAAAAACGGGAATTAGGTTGCAGAGAACGTCATTCGCATCGCGTTGACAAAATATCTTTCGTACGTTTATCACATGAAACTCTTTTCTTTTTTTGATTATTACCAGCATATGAGATAAAAAGAACCTAAATGGTTCTTTGTATACAGAAAACAAACAAACAATACTAATATTTTCTTACATATCAGTATTATATGATTTTTTTTCTGAAGTGTATGATGCATGAAAAATGGACAAAATGAATTTTGACTTTTCTATTTGTCCCTATCCTTCTGAGTAGAGAGAATGATGTGGCGCAACTAAAGGGCCTGCAGGGCCCGCAACATTGAGAGGCCCAGAACAGAAAGAGGCCCATTTCAGTTTCGAAGTTAAACTTTATAATGTTAAGATGTTAAAAATTATGTGATGTTCCAACTATATCTCATTTTTACCTATGAAGACGATAACACCTGAGCGATTATTTAGTAAATTAAATGCCAACAAAACTTTTACTGACCAGCGAAAACATTATGACCACTCGCTACTTTTTGAACGAAATCATCGGGCTGAGATAAGAGCTACAAGGCATAACACAACCGCGCGCCAAACACGACAAGAATCTCACTCGATTAGTCAGTGTGATGCTTGTGCCTTGAATGGGGAAGGACGACGATATATCAGGGTGACTAAGTGGCTGGGAGCTTCATTTCGGAAACAACGCGACTTGTCGAGTTTTCGCGATCTGCCGTGCTTATGTATTTTAAAGATGGTAAAAGAACAGTAAAACCAGCATCGAACCAAACAACAAAAAGTGGAACGACCACACCTCATTAAAAATGTCGGATGTCGTAGACTCTCGAATTTGGTATAGCAGAATAGACGAAAACTATAGCACAATATAATAATAATAATAATAATAATAATAATAATAATAATAATAATAATGTGCATTTTTTTGCATATGAGCAAGTTGTGACTCACTAGATAGAACATAGAAAGTCAAAACTGTTCTCTGTAAATTTTACGTGACTCATGAATGTGCAAAGAGGGGTCCGTTTAACATTTTTGCGGGGAGGCCCATTCGTCCTTACTTACGCTACTGAGAGAATGTAAGGTAAAATAATAACACCAATATATATATATATATATATATATATATATATATATATATATAATCCTGGCGCAACAGTCCCTTGTGATCTGAGCCTGCAGCGGGCTTATGTTAGTAGTAAGCACAACCACACCCAACGTCGCCGGCTGTCTAGATTGAAGTCCGCTATCTTTTAGTTTCCCAACTTTTCTCTCGATATTTGGTCAACACAGAAATGTTTGAGTGCCACACCGGGAATTAATCCCTGGACGATGCACACCGTATCACTTTCGCTAATCATTTGGTAAAATTCAGGTTAGGGTGGTACTGAATTATTTTGGGAATATGCCATTTCTCATAAGGTAAAGTTCAAAAGTATTGTGACATAATTAAAAAGCTCATTATCAACCATGTATTCTTGCCTCTAATATCGCTAAAAGTTTTCGAGTTATGTGTCAAAAATGGTTGAAACACTTGAAGTTAGTTTAGTAACTTGAAGAAGATAGTGGACTTATACATACATGATTAGAATTGCTCCAATCTTTATTTTTATTCTTCTTTCTCGTAAAGAAATACAAAATCATAATTTCAACCATTTTGGTACATTTTTCATAATTTGAAGCGCGAACAGAAGGTTTCTTTCCTTACGTGTTGAACTTGGGATTTATATTCTCCTTGTCACTTATCGTGAAAGTCATATAATAACATGGGTCCCAAAGCTAGAATATCTTATGCGACAGAGGTAATGACAATTTTTGTCATTTCATCTCTCAAGATCTGTTAAATTTGACATTTATTGAATGATATCGGTTTTATAATACGAATAAATTTTTCGCAATAAGGTGCGTATAGTGGTCGTAAGAAATGACAAAAGCTACCACTGACCTTTATAGTTTGACTCATGGTATTCTCCTTAAATTTTGTAAAGGACAGTATCATTTTAATTATCTTAACCGAATTTCCTAAAGCATCTCATTCGTACGCTAAAAGAAAGATTTCTATTTTTTATGTATAAGAATTCAGGAGATGCAAATTTATTCAAAATTCCTTTACAATTAAAGCCGCCTAAACAGATATTCCTTCGAGATTTCTGTATTTTGAAAACAATTCACGATTTCAGTTATTTGTATTTACTTGTTTCCATGTTTATTTATATCAATGCTGTATGATCAGTTCCCAGAATTATTTTAGTTCCCCGGTAAATCCATTTATAACAAGCTCCAAATACTGCTACAATTTTAATGTGGTTTCAGGAGAATCTGCATATCTCATCCTTTTGTTACTCTCTATATATTCATCTACTACGTAAACAAACATCAGTGAAAGGAAGAGGCTGAGAGCTAACATGTGCTCCGTGAGGAACGTTGTCATACCTTGCACTGATATATCTAGAGAGTCTAGTGTTGCCACGAGACGAAAGGAGACAAGACGAGACTTCTGGCTGTGTCGTCTCGTCTAGAAAAGATGTGTCCGTCTCGTCTCGTATCGAATTGTTCTGTCTCGTCTCGTGGCAACACCAGAAAGGCTGAGGCCAACAAAAGAGCTGTTAAACCAAGTGGTTAAAATTATAACTTTTAACCAAGTTTGGTTAACAGAGCACAACACACAACACGACTGCAATCTTCCAGCAACGACTGCTTAGTTTCGACTGAACCCGTAATTACTTAGATAGGAACATTTGTCAATACCGTCAGTACAGACGAAAGGCAAGATTTCCCCATTTATTCTTATATCCTTTTTTCAGAACCCCTGGCGCCACTTCAACAAATAAGGAGGCCTATGTAACTTTCCCATTTAACACATTGAGCGCCGAAGGAAGGTCTGCTGGTTCACCCTTTTGGGCCAAAATGTCTTTGAGAAGGTTACACGTTCAGGCCGTGTGTATCTGAATTGATACACATTGATTTTCCTTCCGGGGCTTCGTGTATCATTTTTGATACACAGTGAAGACTTTTTTCTGGCCCCTTGTATGTGAACATACACACACGTAGATTTCTATAGCGAGTTGTTTCCAACTACTATACCCCGTGAGAGTCTGCCCGCACTCTTGGGTTCAGCCTATATGGTATATTTGTCAAAAATATAAGTGATGAAAATCATTGTATTTATACCTTTATTTCTTACATATGTATTATTCAGAAAAACAAATACAATAGTTTTTTTTTTTACTTTTAGTGTCATTTCTAAAAATCTATAACAACTATTTTTATATTATGTGATAAATTTACAATATTCACTTTTCAGATTGTGATGATTCCACCGAACAACGTTGCTAAGAACATTTGAAATGTGTTGAAATCGCAGTGGAATTATGCTTGTAAAATATGATTGGCATCGAGTAACATAACAGATGGATTGTTTTTCTAATTTCCTTCGAAATGTCATTCAAAATAGAGGATTGAGATATTTGTTATATGCCATTCATTATCAATAAGGATAATTCCATTGATATTTCAACACATTTCCAAATGTCTCCAACAGCATTGCTCGGTGGAGTGTTTCAATTGTTTATAAAGTTTATTAATTGTTATTTACAGGTCAGCTTTTAACGAGAGGAACAATAAGACCGCTTTGGATTCAAATATTAATGAATGTACAACCTTTGTATTTACTACGCGCAGAGTTTGAAATTCATTAACAGCTGAATTCAAATCAGTCGAGTTACACTCTCGTCAAACATAAACGTCGCGGTAAAAGAACTTTATGAGTGTAAATATGAATATTCAAAATCTACTTTCTTTCATCATCATTTGTTCTGTTATTTTAAGTTTCCCACATTGTTTTCATCTTAAATTGATACACTTACACTTAACACAAAGATGTTGAGCACTTTAGGGTTCCTAGTGGCTAGAATTGAAACACTCCTTGCACAGAAACGGATTATTTTCACATGTATCACAAACTGTTGATACTTGAGTCGCATACTTTCTCTTCCCTTGTGTTGTCGATCCTTTTCTGCCATGTCTCTTATAACAAGAAACACACCTTCCTCTAACCTTTTTCGATGGGTTTCCTGCATCATACTTGTCAATCAGGTGATGCTGTCTTCTTGTGGAACGCTGGGTGATCACCGATTCAGTCAAACCTAACATGCTCTCCAGAACTGACTCATGAAATTCTTTAATCGATAGATCTGCGTTTCTTGTGTTTTCATTGTACAAACAGTACGCATTAACAAGACTTGTTCCCCAAATAATTTCTAATACAGCCTTTCTATACCATTTTGTGCAGCGCCTCAAAGCTGTTCCGTAAGTTGCCATCTGATCACTGACATCGATTGATGCCTTCCCTTCGTTATAATCCACGACGCACTTTGGCTTCTGAATTTCTTTACCTCTAGAAGTTTTGATCACTTGATCATTTGCGGAGTGTACAGTCGAACACATCAAAACATCTCTATTGTGATTCCACTTCAACACTGTCACTCCATCTAGAGTCTCTTTTCCAACTGTTTCTCCCTGTTTCAATTTAGCATCAAGGACTTGTTTCGGGATATGTTTTCTGTTTGACCTCAAAGTTCCAATCAAATGAGTTTTAGATTGGAGGAGACGATAAGCGAGTGGGATGGATGTGTAGTAATTGTCTGTACAAAGTACACGTCCTTCACCTAAGAGTCCGTCTATTAGTTTCATTACAACACTTTCTGGAACAGACATATCTTTTTGTTTCTCTTTTCCTGCATAAAAGGATAGATTCCATGTATATCCCTTTGAAGTACACAGTTTGAAAACCTTTATGCCATATTTATGGCGTTTTCCTGGTAGGTACTGTCGAAATTTTAACCGACCTCTCCAAGGTATCATAGTTTCATCCATACATATTTTTTGCCCAGGTGTATACACATTCTGATATTTCTTTACTATTTTGTCTATGATATCCTGCATTTTGTGAAGTCGATTTCCTTGGGCTTCTTCATTGTTGGCAAAATGCCAAAACTTCAGCAGAAGCTCGAACCTATTTCTGGACATGACTGATCTGGGCAATGGCAGATTGTAGAGTTTACTTCCGCTCCAATAGTCTCTCAGATTACGAAGCTTAACTAGTCCCATCCAACCAAGAAGTCCTACGAATTTACGCATCTCCGTTATATCTGTAGGTGTCCAATCGTGTATCCTTGCGTTAGGAGAAACATCGTCCATCTTTTGGATTTGTTGCATCGCATACAAATTAGTTTGATCAACCATAATCTTGAGTATTTCAGGATCGATGAACAACTCGTAGTAATCTATCGGATCAGCAAGAGCCAAAATACCACTAATTGTAGGGTTCATACCACTTTTTCCAGTAAATATAAAAACAGGGTGATTGTCACTAGGGTCACTCCACGAAATGTTTTCCAAATTTGTCTCTAACAGATTCGAATCCGGTACACTGTCTTCTTGTGAAGATGGTGGATTATCAGGTACATTTACTCCTTGCGACACTGACATAGTACTTTCACTAGTCGGATCCGTATTGGTTTTAATTGTGTAACTAAACGCTATGTCGGAAATTGCCATACCCTCACCAGCCTCGTCAAAAGAACTGTTTGAACCATCAGCTGCTTCAGGAAGCCACTCCGGATCGAGATCAGAGTCCACTAACAAATCAGAATTTTCATCTTCTGAACTATTCACATCTAGATCTTCAGCGTCAGAGTCCATCAAAATGGACTCAATTTCTCTGTCACATATTGCTTTTCTAGACATTTTGACTCGAGGGCACTATACTGTAGGTCTATTGAAAGAAACAAATGACACGAGCGACAAAAATATGGTAAATGTTTACGTCAAAACAAAACCTTGAATGAAACTTAGTTGTTTTGGGCCGCGTGTATAATTTCTGATACACGCATTAAAATTTGTCAACAATTGAAAACTATTAAGCTTTGCAGGGAAAAAAATTGTCAGTGAGCATAACAATGCATGACCTTTCTCAAGGTCAACTTGGCCCGGGAGGGTACACCACGTGATTTTCCTGTGGCCAGACAGTAGTCTCTACTGTGTATAAAAACTGATACACACGGCCCAGAAAGGAAAATCGGTGTGTATAATTTTTGATACACATGGCGCTCAATGTGTTAAAAAATGGTTTATCTTCGAATAACATCATAAAAGGATAAAAAAGATAAATTTTATTGTCAAATCAGAATCTTTTCAAAACTCAGTATCGAGAAAGGCTGACACGTTTCTGTCTTGGTTCGGAACGAGAAAGACCATGAAACAATAGTTAGTTACTGATAAAATTGCCACTTCTACGCGTACTTGTACTTCTATTAAAGGATTTTTATACGTAGATATCTCCACCAGCCCCCGGAATAAAATCTTCTGAAACACTGATCTCAATGAACGCTTTACATTGTATTTGAATCTGGAGCACTATCACAAAATAATTAAACTTGAATCGATTGAAAAATGGAAGTGAAAGCTGTTTGTAAGAATCATTTTTAAAAAGTGCTTTAGGTATTCCCTGTTCTTTGTAGGGTTTGAAACGTTGAATCATTTGGATCATTTGAAATAATAAAAGATGGTATACATTTCGAAGGCAAATAATTTATTCCGAGTTAATAAATTTTTAAGCAAATTCAGAAACTGTGTTTGCATTTTTCGAGACACGAGACAAGACGTTTTTACGAAACGTTTCGTATTGTATCGTGTCTCGCTTCAAAGAGTCCTGTCTCATCTCGTTGCAACACTAAGAGAGTCTTACGCATTATCTTTCCAAGAAAATGAGCTAGAAACTTGAAAAGCACATTCAGTCAATTGTTATCATAGAATATACTATGGGCATAGCCGCTGATGTGTAGAAGGTGACACAGGCGGAATTTGTTTTTGGCGAGTTGGAGCCGTGGGGCTCTATTATTTGGATTGGAAACATTGGTTCAAAAATATTTTACATTTAGCATACATACATATACACATATCATACGCACACACACACACATACGAACATGTGTGTTACATATACTTTAATTAATGTGTGGACCTAAGGACAAATTCCGGTTCGCCCACCCAAAAACCGCCTCTGGGAGGTGGATTGGAAGCGCACCCCTGAAACATAGAATTATGCTAATCGTAATCTTCTGAGATAGACTACCCCCCGAGGAATAAGTAAATAAATAAAAATAGTTTATTAATGTTTATCTTCCGTATACGATTAATTGAAAAATTTTAGTGTCTCAACAATGAGAACCATATACAGGTGATCCTGCGTTTCTGGCGGAACTTCCCTAGTTGCGGACAAAATTTCATACTATAAACTCTTTTCGGCCCTCTCCCTCACGGTAGTTTTTTTTTTATCTATTATCTACTCCCTTGGAGTAACTGTTGCTCTGTATTTTCACGGGCTTGCAACCGTCAGAATGAATATCTTGGCTGCCTTCCCAGCTACCCAATCAGCATGCAATAGATACATGCAATAGCAATGAAATCCCACACAAACTACTCTACCCATCAAATATTTTAACATGGAAAGTTCTTTTACGCAACGTATTTCGTTTGTTTAAAATGGAATAGACCTAAATACATTTTTTTAAATGTTCTTCTGGAGATTCGATAGCGAGACCGCTCACATCAAAAAATGAGAGAATTAGTGCTCTGACAATCTGGTAGAAATACAACATGCCATATGTAGAGGAAGGTTACCAAAGAGTACGCACTTAATATTCATCTTGAAATAGCTCCAAAAATAATGAAGCAAAAATTATATAAATTGAATATAATTTTAATTGAAGGTTAAGCTACATTGTAAGAAATGGAAAACTTTACTACTAAATGTAGATACGGAGATATACGTTAAAAAGTGAAAAAACCCAAATGCGTACTCTTAAGAACCACTGTCCCAAAGAGTGCGCTTCGTGGTCCCTAAGAGGGCGCACTCAACACCTATCATACTTGAAACCCAAATCCCATTCGTAAGACGAACACTGAACATGTCACCATCGTTCACAATTAATGCACTGAATCCAGTCCTCGTCAATTGTCTTCTTCGTACAATTCCTGACACATTGGGCTAGAAATACTGTAAATTGAAAATACTTCTTATAGAAGATTTAATGTTGGTGCTTGAATCAAAGACAAACAATTGCAAATAATTTTACAATCCATTCAAATATTCTGTTACACTCCGCTTTTTTAAACTAACTAACTACAGAAAATAACCATATAGTCTGTATGATGAATGCCGCTACCTACACACACTCTTAATGAAATTATCTCAAGGAGTACGCGCGCGCTCTTTGGTAACTCACTAATGCGCACTCTTTGGGAAACAGCAGTCAATTCGAGTGAAATTCATCCCGGTGGCTGCAAATGCAAGACCCCGAAAGTAAGCCATGGTAAACAATTCTATCTACATTCATGTTTTCTACCATGCAACAAAGGCACTGTAGTTAGCTATTATATCAGAAAAATTTCTTAACTAAGAGTACTAAAATATTACATCAAGAATTCAAAAAAGTTATTTTTATCTGTATTTTCTGTTTGGAGCTATACGTTAATTTCTGTTTTCTTCGTATCAACACTCACACAAAGACGCATCAAATAGCGTACCAATAATAATTCTGTGTGTTACCACTTCAGCGTAATTGGCGCTGCGCGCTCTTAGGGCGTGCGTACTCTTTGGTAACTCTCCTCTACATTACTGTGATTACATTGCTATTTATTCAATGATTATTTTGCTTAGAGTTTTCTTACTCTCCAGGGTACTCTTCAAGGATATACAATTACTTTTCACTTATGTCTCGAAAAAATATTCAGCTTGCAAATTTATTTCGAGAACTTCTCATTCCCTAATACATGTTTATACTCTCAATTTGTGCGTACAACCGACAAACTTACACAGAATCTCAACAGAGTTCAAATGTGAGGTGTCTGCTGTGAAACACAGGTCAGTTATATGGGAGGGGCTTTTAGAGTGCCGCTCTAGGAACACTGTGGGCTTTTAGAGTGTAATTCTAGGAACGCTGTAGGGGGCCATCCCGCTCCACCTGAGACAAAAAAAAAAAGAATGAAAAGAAATCTGGCGGTACACAACTAATTCACACTGGTTACAAAGCAGGCACAACAAAGTTCTGAATGAAATATGTTTATTTTTTTGCACTATTCCATTTTCCGAACAATAACATTTACCGATGACTTGTTAGCCCCTCCACCACAGCCACCATGAAAACACATTCAATCGGAATTTGGCCAGCTCGTTTGATCACGAATAATTATCGTTTGATCCCAACGCATAATGACGTATTACACACAATTTGGCTAGGGCTTGTTAGCCCTTGATAATCGACATGTACCATTCCATAGACATTTCAATCGTAAATAGGTAAGCAAAGTTTCGTTAGTTGCTGGTAGAAAGTATGACAGATAAAGTTGATTGTTTATTTAACAATGGTGGCCTCTAACAATGAAACTAACAACAACAACTGAAATCGACAAGTACCATTTCATAGATAACTCAGTGGTAATCCGATGGGTGTGCCAAGTTTTAACAATGGTGGTCTTCAGCAACGAAACTAACAACAATACATGAAATCGACACGTAGCGTTCCCTAGATATTTAAAACTTAAATTTGTGTGCAAACTTTGGTCAGTTTCTGGTAGAACGTATGGCAAAGTTGATTGTTTATTTAACAATGGTAGCCTATAACAATGAAACTAACAACAATTTGTGAAATCGGCAGGTACCATTCCCTAGATATCTCAGTTGTAATCCGATGGGTATGCCAAGTTTGGTCAGTTGGTGGTAGAAAGTGTGGCAGATAAAGTTGATTGTATATTTAACAATGGTGGCCTTCAACAATGAAACTAACAACACTATGTGGAATCCACACGTACCATTCCCTAGATATCTCAATCTTAAATGGGTGTGCAAAGTTTCTTCACTTTCTGGTAGAAAGTACGGCAGATAAAGTTGATTGTTTACTTAACAACGGTGGCCTCTAACAATGAAACTAACAACAATGTGTGAAATCGGCAAGAACTATTCCATTGATATCTCAATCGTAAATGAGTGTGCCAAGTTTGGTTAGTTTGTGGCAGAAAATACGACAGATAAAGTTGACTGTATATTTAATAATGGAGAAATCCAACGATTGTGTATTTAACAATGGTGGTCTTCAACAATGAAACTAACAAGAATATGTAGAATCCACACGTACCATTGCCTAGATATTTCAATCTTAAATGGGTGTGCCAAGTTTGGCCAGTTTGTGGTAGAAAGTATGGCAGATAAAGTTGATTGTTCATTTAACAATGGTTGCCTCTAACAATGAAAGTAACAACAATAAGTGAAATCAACACGTACCACTCCATAGATATCTCAATCGTGAATGAGTGTGCCAAGTTTGGTTAGTTTGTGGTAGAAAATGTGACAGATAAAGTTGACTGTATATTTAATAATGGAGAAATCCAACCATTGTTTATATAACAATGGTGGCCTTCAATAATGAAACTAACAACAATATGTGAAATCGACACATAACATTCCCTAGATATTTCAACTTTAAATGGGTGTGCAAAGTTTGGTCAGTTTGTGGTAGAACGTATGGCCGTTAAAGTTGATTGTTTATTTAAAATTGGTGGCCTCTAACAATGATACTATCAACAATATGTGAAATCGACCCATATCGTTCCATAGATATCTTAATCTTAAATGAGTCTGCAAATTTTGGTTAGGTTGTTGTAGAAAGTGTGGCAGAAAAACTTGATTGTTTCTTTAACAATGGTGGCCTTCAACAATAAAACTAACAACAATATGTGAAATCGACACATACCATTCCCTAGATATTTCAACCTTAAATAGGTGTGCAAAGTTTGGTCAGTTTCTGTTAAAAAGTGTGGCACATAAAGTTGATTTTTTATTTAACAATGGTGGCCTCTAACAATGAAACTAACAAAAATAAGTGAAATCGACACGTACCGTTCCATAGATATCTCAATCGTAAATGAGTGTGGAAAGTTTGCTTAGTTTGTGGTAGAAAGAGTGTAAGATAAAGTTGATTGTTCATGTAACAATTTAGAAATCCAACGATTGTTTATTTAACAATGATGGCCTTCAACAATGAAAGAACAACAATATGTGAAATCGACACATACCATTCCATAGATATCTCAATCGTTCATGAGTGTGAAAACTTTGCTTAGTTTGTGGTAGAAAGTATGACAGATAAAGTTAATCGTTTATTTAACAATAGAGAAATCCAACGAATGTTTATTTAATAGTGGTGATCTTCAACAATGAAACTAACAACAATATGAGAAAACGACACATATCTTTCCCTAGATATTTTAATCTTAAATGTATGTGCAAGGTTTGGCCAGTTTCTGGTAGGAAGTATGGCAGAGAAAGTTGATTGTTCATTTAACAATGGCGGCCTCTAACAATGAAAGTAACAACAATAGGTGAAATCGACACGTACCATTCCATTGATATCTCAATCGTAAATGCGTGTGCCAAGCTTGGTTAGTTTGTGATAGAAAGTATGGCAGATAAAGTTGATTGTTTATCTAACAATGGAGAAATCCAACGATTGTTTATTTAACAATGGTGGCCTCGAACAATGAAACTAACAACAATATGTGAAATCGACTGGTATCATTCAGTAGATATCTCTGTGCTAATTCGATGGGTGTGCCAAGTTTTGTCAGTTTGTGGCAGAAAGTGTGGCAGATAAAGTTGATTGTTTATTTAACAATGGTGGCCTCTAACAATGAAACTAACTACAATATGTAGAATCCACACGTACCATTCCCTAGATATTTCAATCTTAAATAGGTGTGCAAAGTTTGGTCAGTTTCTGTTAAAAAGTGTGGCACATAAAGTTGATTTTTTATTTAACAATGGTGGCCTCTAACAATGAAACTAACAAAAATAAGTGAAATCGACACGTACCGTTCCATAGATATCTCAATCGTAAATGAGTGCGCCAAATTTGATTAGTTTGTGGTAGAAAGAGTGTAAAATAAAGTTGATTGTTTATGTAACAATTTAGAAATCCAAAGATTGTTTATTTAACAATGGCGGCCTTCAACAATGAAAGAACAACAATATGTGAAATCGACACATACCATTCCATAGATATCTTAATCGTAAATGAGTGTGGAACGTTTGCTTAGTTTGTGGTAGAAAGAGTGTAAGATAAAGTTGATTGTTCATGTAACAATTTAGAAATCCAACGATTGTTTATTTAACAATGATGGCCTTCAACAATGAAAGAACAACAATATGTGAAATCGACACATACCATTCCATAGATATCTCAATCGTTCATGAGTGTGAAAACTTTGCTTAGTTTGTGGTAGAAAGTATGACAGATAAAGTTAATCGTTTATTTAACAATAGAGAAATCCAACGAATGTTTATTTAATAGTGGTGATCTTCAACAATGAAACTAACAACAATATGAGAAAACGACACATATCTTTCTCTAGATATTTTAATCTTAAATGTGTGTGCAAGGTTTGGCCAGTTTCTGGTAGGAAGTATGGCATATAAAGTTGATTGTTCATTTAACAATGGCGGCCTCTAACAATGAAAGTAACAACAATAGGTGAAATCGACACGTACCATTCCATTGATATCTCAATCGTAAATGAGTGTGCCAAGCTTGGTTAGTTTGTGATAGAAAGTATGGCAGATAAAGTTGATTGTTTATCTAACAATGGAGAAATCCAACGATTGTTTATTTAACAATGGTGGCCTCGAACAATGAAACTAACAACAATATGTGAAATCGACTGGTATCATTCAGTAGATATCTCTGTGCTAATCCGATGGGTGTGCCAAGTTTTGTCAGTTTGTGGCAGAAAGTGTGGCAGATAAAGTTGATTGTTTATTTAACAATGGTGGCCTCTAACAATGAAACTAACAACAATATGTGGAATCCACACGTACCATTCCCTAGATATTTCAATCTTAAATGGGTGTGCAAAGTTTGGTCAGTTTCTGGTAGAAAGTACGGCAGATAAAGTTGATTGTTTACTTAACAATGGTGGCCTCTAACAATGAAACTAATAACAATATGTGAAATCGACACGTACCATTCCCTAGATTTTGTAACGTCCATTAACCAGATTATATCCGTTTTTGCTTAATTTTTGAACTGTTTATTTTATATTTGATTGTTTTAATTTTATTAGTTGTATATGTTAACATTGGTGACGGTGGCGCCATCTATCGTTTTAGACACAAACTGTTTGGACGTTCTGAATAAGGGAGTTCTTAAGTTGACATAACCACAGCAACAGGACGTGACGTCACTTAATGTCGTCACTACCCTGGACCACTTAATGCGCAGTGTATCCATAAGCAAGGCAGCTCTGTTGACAGTATTACTGCTGAGAAAATATGCCAAGGTGGATTATAATTTAAGATACCTGGAACTTGTTCGTATACTGGTGGACAATAAAAAATACATTATGAAACACATTACAGCGGTTGTGTGAGTTGCGTTTTACATTCAACAAACGAACAAGATTATACACAAACAATGCACTGAATAATGCGTAAATAATTGCGGCTTGTCCCATCAAAGGCGGGAAGAACGCCGGGATTTTTTTTAAAAAAATATGATTTCGTGCTGCACACTGATACGTGTATCAAGATTGAAATTTCAGGTTTCCTCAGTTATGTTCTATTTTATAAGAGTACTGACATTCATAATATATTAATTTATTTTAGCACCAAATGAACTCTTGTAGGTTTAGTAAGTGTTTTGGAGTGGCAGAAACGGGATTAAGAATACGTGGACATTTTTAAAATTACAATTTACAGGTAAAAGATGTTGATTCAGAACAAAAGACAAATGTTTAGAGAATTTATTTATGAAGGTGCAGAATATGTAAGTCATCTGTGAACATAGATACAGCAATAAGATGTTGCTTTAATTCTATGAAACTCTCCATAAGGGCGTTATTCCAGGGCTGCAAACTAATGTACAAGGGACTTGAAATATGACTATTTCGCTGCCTGAACCTACCCTAACCTAACCCGAACTACTGCTACTCTACTACTACTAGTATACTATTATTACTACTACTACTCAACTACTACCATTACTGTCTTACTATACTACTACTACTACTACTATTACTAGCCTATTATTATACTATCATTGCTACTACCAGGGTCGAAAACAGCTACAAAAGTTTGGGAGGACCGTGAATATGTTACGGGGGCCAAGTCTTTAAAATTATCTTATAAGCATCTAAATTGTGTTTTTTTGTATTAATAATAAAATTTTGTATTGAAGTCTGGAGGGGCCACAAAAAGTTTAGAGGGACCTGGCTCCCCTCTGGTTGCGGGCCTGGCTACTACTAAACTACTACTCTACTACTACTGCCTTACTACTACTATACTATCATTACCACTATTACTACTACTAAGTGTGCACTCATAAATCTTTTTAAAAAATGTAATTTTTGAACAATTATCTCTTATAGCGTCCCTGAATTTTACCTGTTCCTGGTGGATCACTGGCATGCGCCAACACATGTACAGTCTAGAAGGCGTGATGACACTTTTCATCGAGAAATGTGGGTTTCAAACTAATATGAATTTGTCCACGTATTATTGATCTGAACTGCGGAAACTGCTCTATCCCAATTTAAGGATGCACATTAACACTGATGTAATAAAGTAATTATGCAGCCTATACCTACGCTACACGAGGTTTACGTTTACGCACCCACCGTTTCAACTTTTGAAGTATTTCGTTTTATTAGCTTATCGACGTCGACCTTGCCCTAGATGCCGCATGGACAAAGTCGCACATAGTACGAACTATTCGCAAAATCAAAGTAGGTGAATCACATATCGACAATTTTCGCATTTATTACTGCCTTAAAATGGGAAGGTAATTAAGTGACATGAATTCCCGCCTACATCTGTGAGCGTTGTGGATTACACGCACAACATTTAATGGATTTATCAAGAAATACTGTACCTACCGGTTCAACACCCACATAAATGCATTACTTATGAACAAGGACGCCCAACAGGAAATTGTACTTTGGAATATTAAAAACCCAATAGAATTTTTACATTACTTACAGCAAAATTTGAAACTATATTTGAAACGTCGCTTATACTTGCCCTCCTTGGAAACCCCAACATGGGCGCCCTTGCTTATGAACTGCACACTAAGAAAAATCCGTTCTCCGGACAGCGGTATATTGTACAAATATACAAAATCCTCTTGCTTACTACAGAAATCAGTATGGAGCATATGCTACATACGTACTGCCCTTAGATGTTAGGTCATGCCATTGCAGGATGTCTGACATCTAACAGTTTTCCGTATATCACCTATGTTACATTCTGCAGCTATATTCTATTCTACTATGGACATTCTGCATCGATTTGTATGTGAGATCTTGACCGCCTATATTGTTTCATACGGAAAGTACGTATAGATGGAACACTTATACGGAAAGTAAGTATTATAAAACATGCGTTTTCAGTTATACGTTTGCTGTACGTTAAGTCCAAAAACTACAGGAATTATGCATGTAACCTACCGTTTTGAGTAAGTTACGCTATTTACAATTTTTTTTTTAGTATGTGCTTTGAAAACTAGCCATATGTCGGATTACTGGGAGAAAGCATTTTTTGTTGAAAATCATTGCTGTTTTCTTTATTTTTTTTATTTATTTTTTTTTTTTTAGGTTAATCTACCTAAAGCCAAACATACCACTAACTAAAGGGTTTCAGACAGTATTGCTGAGCATGAGTAGTTGCTAATGCTCTCGCCTTTGGCCCTGGGCTCGATTTCCGGCAGGGTCAGTCGGTCGAAAAGATGTAACAGCTTTTTCGGGCTAGCTATCCTAAATGAGGTTTTTCCTGGGATTTCCTCATTCACACCAGGTAAATGCCGGGATGGTATCTAATTTACAGGCCTCAGGCCGCTTCTTTCCTTATCCGTTCCTTATATCCCTCCCCGTACCGTGATTGTGTGCTAACCGACGATGTCATCCCTCCAACCTGACGTGCCATAGATGCCGGTAATGGCCATGACTTGTATCAATAAATAAATAAATAAATAAATATTGACGAGCGAGCGCTAGCAAGCGAAGTCGGGTTAGAACGCCGCAATGCACGTTATATTTGTCCATTCTAATTAAAAGCAAATAGTAATTGCAAAATTTTCCATTCAGCACACGGCATTTCCAGTCTACTCAGTTCACAAATTATTCACATATCAATATCAATTATCTTTCCGCAACATGAACTCATTCCACCTATAAACATTGTGTTTTTACGTAGTTTTGGTTCCCCGTAATCCTATAGAACCCGAGAAATATATTATATACTTCCTTCGTAAATTTTGCAAATTCAAATTCATAAAATAGGACAGCACCACCATTGGTTTCTTCGTACAGTAAACGTTATATAATTTTTAAAAATTAGTAGTACAGTCCTCTTTCACACGCAGTCATTCATTTTAATCATAAATTACTGTTTTTATGTTTATGTATTCTACACCTGTATCCATTTATCCAGCGCCGTAACTTAGATTGTTTTCTTGTGAGGGGGGGGGATAAGCATTAATACGCGTATTTGGTGCTCCTAGAAAAAAGTTGTTTCTCTAATCTTGGACTACCTCTTTCCATCTTTCTCTTACTATTTATGGGCCCGGGTCGTTAGTTACACCTTTGATCCCGTTCCATATATGACAAATGAATTAAGGGGGCAAAATTGACAAATATCAAAGCCATACGAATAAACATTACTTCTAGGGCCCCTAATAAAAACTTTTTTTATTGAAATGGGCCCACGACTCATTTTTGTTTTATTTATCTTTTATGCGTTGTTTTGTTTATGTAATATAGTGGACATATTCAATGCTTCATTTATAATTTCATGTTCGTATCGTATACGGAGTAAGAAAATGTTGTCTTAAAATGGGTCCTCTCGAACGGCGGGGAGCTTCCTTGGGAAAGCATTTGTCCTCTCCCTCCTCAAGTTACGGCCCTGTCACTTATCACATACTAGGCTGGTAGCCAGCCCAAAAATCTAGGGGAAGCCCGGTAGAAGTTTGGGAGTGAATCCCGATCCAAACGTATTACACTTAATCATCATATTATAGCTCAGCGTACAAATTTTCGACTAGAAATTGGCGACTAGAAATTTAGAGCTGGCGACCAGTGTTCAGTAGGAATGGTTTCTTCCTGAACTCACAGGGCAGCGCATTTTCTGTTTCGTAAGAAAATAATTGTCACTGAGTGAGAGAAAACACGGAATGTGAAGTCTTTCTTTGTCAAACCAAAGGCCGTTTTTTGGGGGGGGACATCTCAATTTGTACGTGAGAGATACTGGCGACCATTATTTTTGGATTGGCGAGTGCGTCTGACTTTGAAATTTTGCACCGTGTTATAGTTCATTTGCAAGCGTACTGTGAAAATTTTAGGGGACTAGCACCGTAAAAATTTAGAGGTGCCCTCCCCCCTAGACCCCATGGATAAGGGCCTGTCACATATTAATATGATGTAGACCTATCATTAATTTTTATGTCAATTATATATTGTGGATCTCCAAATTTTTTGTGGCAACAAATCTTTCGCGGAGCACATCATCAAATATCGCGTGTGGAAATGCTATGTTTTCATACAAATATACAAATATCTCTTTAAGTATATTACTTCATTAACAGATAATCATTTTTAAACATATTTTCTTTACCGGTCTGTTACTCTAGTATAAAATTAATAAGTTGACACCAAATCAGTTGCAAACACTGCTCAACTTACTATCACATTTAGTGACGTCATATTGTGTGGTGCTCTGGTTTTGTCAACTTAAGATCTCCCTTCTGAATAACCTTCTGGGATAATTATAAAAATAATTGCGTACTTATTGATATGCTCGCAAACTGAAGTACCGTGGAAATGATTACATGTTATCCTATTATAAGACTACAATTATTTTATTACGGAATTCACACGTAGCATTTCAGATGTTATTTCTTAATATAGGATTTGCTTTAATGAGTGCTGGTTAATTTTACGAGGACTTTCCCGTAAGGTACAAATGCGCATTCAGACATATGCCACATGTGGGTTCGGTGTAGGAAAATTCGGTGTTGGAAAATTCGGTGTACAGAAAATTAGGTGTACGGAAAACTCGGTGTGGGGAATGTTAGGTGTAAAGAAAGATTCGTTGTAGTAGGCCGTAGGATTTATTAAAAGCTCAACTTTGAAGATAAATGAGCGTATTAGTTTTAAGTTCAAACTGAAGTAGACCGTAGGATTTATTAAAAACTCAACTTTGAGGATAAATGAGTGTATTAGTTTGAAGTTCAAATTTTGTGTAGAACGTACTTTTACTGTCTACTATTATTTTTACTGTTTACTGTCTACTTTATATTGATTTATATTGAATTGTGTTTCTGAAATTATTGGAATTCTAGATTTCGAGGGATTTCAACATTTTATGGCCGTTACATGACGAGAAACTTGTCCTCCAATCAGACACTTTAGTCCTCAAAGTCCTCCAATCGGACACTTTAGTTTGTTTACCTTAAGGCAAACAAATTAAAGTGTCTGATTGGAGGAGAAGCCAACTATTTGTACAACTATTATCTGATAAAACCATCCTGCTTTATATTGCCCTTTCCAGTAAGGCTTTTTTGATCAATTTATTTTTGCATCTTACATATGTATATACAGAGTGATTCTTTGAAAACTCGCGGATTTCATTTGGCTTTAGAATTTCTAAGTGAAGTCAGATTTTTATGCGGTTTACTGCAAATCATCAAGGAGGGATGGGAGATTTATGGGACTATGTACACTGGTTTAAATTCATCCGGGGTAATATAGAGCAGGCCGCAAGAAAAACAGCAAATATTCGCCATTGTACGTTACAGTTCGAATGAGATATTGGATATTTGAAGCGAAATCACATGTTGAATAGAGATTTCTTGAATGACTTAGAGTCGGTACCTGACATCTTTCACAACATCCGCCAGCGAGGTCCGATGCTTACCTGTCTTCCTCAGAAGCGATCCTGTTTCCTGCAATTTATTCACTAACGACCATATTATGTTCCTGTCTGGGGGCAGAACGTGAGGCAAAGTTGCGTGTAAATGCCCTTTGCGTAGCAACAACAGATCCCGTTCACCAAAAACTTTTTAACGATAAAATCACGTTGCTCCAAAGTGTACATTATTGAAACTGTGTCCTGATCATATTGATACAGTAGCACAACATAATTCTCAATACAACGGCCCAGTTTCTGGTTTCTTATTGACCGTCGCGAGATTACCATCTAACGAAGAAACTCAAATCTCCACACCGCACCTCACCTAATTCCAATTCGATACAGTGGCGAACATTTGCTGTTTTTCTAGAGGCGTGGCCGCTATTATCCCAAATGAATTTAAACCAGTAAACATAATTACATAAATCTCCCAACTTTCCTTGATCATTTGCCACAAACCGCATGAAAATCGGACTTCAGTTAGAAATTCTAGACCTAAATGAAATCCGTGAGTTTTAAAAGAATCACCTTGTATATGTTCTATGATGTACTATAGGAAAGGTGTTTTTAGTTGCTCCTATAACTATTCTCTGAACTTATTAATATAATTGTTTTATTTCTGACAAAAAGTGTCAGCTTCATTGTGTGATGAAAAGTAGTTTATGGTAATACCCCGCGAAAGACATGCAAGAGGTAGTGGACTGAAGGCAAAAAAAAAAAAAAAAAATATTAAAAAAAAATAAAATAAATAAATATATATAAATAAATAAAAATAAAATAAAATAAATAAATAAATTTGCTTTTCTTGAAATAGGAAATAACATTTTATTCGTTACATTTTATGGTTTTCGTTTTCACAATATGAAGTGTTGTAAATTATCGTAAAAGGTAATATTCAATATGTATTACACCGAATCTACCTTACACCTAAATTTCCCAACACCGAGTTTTCCGTACACCGAATTTTCTATACACCGAATTTTCCTACACCGAGTTTTCTTACACCGAATTTTAATACACCGAAATTTCCTACACCGAATTTTCCTAGACCCGCCACATATACGAAAGTGAAAAGAACACTAAGTCGAGAATGCTGTTTAACAGAACCAGGGCAGGAACATAGAAAGGGGCCCACGCGAGAGTACGACCTTATGGAGCAGGCGAGTGATCGATGGAGGTTATACTGCAAGAAACATAAGAATAAGAATAGTGCAACAAACCCTTCACATCGTATTAGCTCATTTGAACTTAACTATAGCCCTTGTAATGATTTGATACTGATAACATTAAACTTCTAAATATAAAATACTTGTTTCCTACATTATACAGGCATGTTCCGACAGTGGAAATTATTATGCCAAACAGTCCTCTTTCATACGCACTCACACATTTTAACAGTAAAATCACTATTTTTTGACAGTGGTGCCCACCCCCCTAATGTATATGACGCACCCCCAATTGTCTATCCGTAGGTGTTCTTCCATGAAAAAAAAAATCTCGTTTTCGATTAATTTTACCCCCGCCCCCTCATGAAACATATTTATATAGATTTTAACCCCCCAAATATTTCAATGACGCAGTTTGCGTCATAGCCCTCCCTTGTGGGCACCCCTGTGTTTGACGGGTTATTCTTAACCACTACCAAATATGGGATAGGTTTGTGAAGAAAGTGTGATGCAGATTTGGGCGGTAAGTTAGTGGCTGATAAAAATATGTTATCATTGCTCCGTTTGGTTTTTGTGCGTTTTCAGCCTGTTCTCTGAACAGTCCTCGATGCCATAACATAAATAACATCTAAATGTAGCCATTGCCTTGTGCTGCAATTTTGGGAAACAGTTCGAGTTTTCTTTTTGAGTGTGATTCTGCCATCAGTACGCCATTTGAAGAATCAAATTTTTAAAAAGCTTAGTACAGGGATTTTGTATCTAAGCAGCACTTTATTATTTTTAACTTAAACTAACCTAACCCGCATTTAATGTAAAAGGAGCAAAATACTTAGTGAAAATTCGAAGGGAGTTGCTACAAAATCAATTGACCTGTATTTTAAATGATTTAATATACTGGTAGTGTATTAAATTCCAAATGCTTGCAGAAAGTTAGGAAAGATATGCTAATATTATAGCTATTCATGCGTTGGTCTGAATTACATCAGTACGTAGTTTCGCTTTCATAGTTTGAGTTACTTGTTTTAGACTTCCACCTATCAACAAATATATAAAACATAATTCAATACCCCTATGATCGTGTAAGAGTTGTTTCAAGACTTTTCGAGACTCTCGTTCAAGTGTCTTGAACAATACCCCTTTGACCGTGTAAATTTGAGATATTGCAGGGGTGCCACTAGAGGGGGGGTATGACGCAAACTGCGTCATTGAAAATATTTGGGGGGGTTAATAATCTATATAAATATGTTTGATGGGGTGTAAAAATAATCGAAAAGATTTTTTTTTCATGGAAGAACACCTACGGATAGACAATAGAGGGGGTGCGTCATGGATATGAGGGGGTTGGGCACCACTGGGTATTGAATGGTCTTGTTCAAGCTTTCTTGGATCGTCTAGAAGCAGCAATATAAGCACACTTTGAACATCAGATAATTATGGAAGAGAGTAATGAAAAGATATTCAGCAACTGCAGTTCTGTAACGACACCATAGTTCTTTCGTATTTTCCTGCACTCAACTCAAGCGCTGATTGGCAATTGAATGTCCTTGAATTAGATTGTTAAGAACAGGACCGAAACGAAATTTCTTGAGCGAAACTATTGAATTTAAGACAAAAATGACGTCAGTCCTGACGTCTTTTTCATCAAATAGTCTTTAATAGTCTTGAATAAGGCTCTTGTTCAAGCTTTCTTGGATCGTCTACAAGTAGTATTAGGGGTATATTAGTTAATCATATTCAAATCAACCTTTTTCCTTACTACTAATAGTAACTGAATATTGAAATGTACACATTCTTTAATACGATGCTAGTAAAATGGTAACTAAACGTTTTACTAACTCGCATTTAATGAATTTTGTCTGAAGACCACCCATTAAGTGTAGCATAATTTTCTGCTAAATATCATCATTAATTCTGGGTCAGAACTACTATAATATTTCGTGAATTCGTGCAGGTCACATGTAGATACATCACTCAAAATAATTATAGGAAAAGTATAATTCTTTTACTAATTTCTTTCCTATTATTCTCTAAAAGATTTTCGCAGGGCGACACCACAGTACCACGTTTAGCATAGAAGAACTTCAAGGGAGCCACCAGAAGCAATTGTCGAAAAATTACAGTTCTTTTACGACCTACATATAAATAAGACATCCAGATGTATGGCATAAAAAGTCCAGAAACACAAACCAGCTTGTTCTAGGTGACCACTAAAAGCAAGGATGTTATCTAAGCGAGTCAGGTCAGGCGAATTTGGAGAGTCCGCCCGATAAATTGGAGGTGTATCCGATGGGTAGTGAAAACAAGTGAGTATTGACAATGATACGAGTTTCAATAGCACTTGTAATAGTTTCCTACTAGTAACGCTTCACTTGTAAACATAAAATACAGCATCTTTACACTGCGCTGAAATACATTTCCGGTTGAAAATACTATGTAATATATTCACTCACTAATTCTATCTGTCATAGTGTACTCCTGTACTTGTATTGATTTCAAACTACTAACCGTACACTTGTAAACCTAAAACACAACTGTAGTACTTTCCATTTCTTTCTGTCGTCCGCAGAAATTAGTTGTTTATAAACATGTAGCGCCTTAGGCAGAATCGTTTTGACGTATTATTAGCGTCATCCTAAAAGCCTGACTACTGCAGGAAACATAGTCGAACTCTTTAGTATAGGACTAATGATGCGTCAAGACGACTCTGCATAAAGCCTGTATTTTCATGCAATGTATTGAATTTTACCTGCAAATTTTCCAAAATGTGTGCCAAAACTTGACCCGCCTTATGCAGAGTCGTTTTGACATATGATTAGCATGATACTAAAGGTCTGACTACCTGCAGGAAACATATCTTAGTCGAACTCTTTAATATGCCGCTAATCACTCGTCATTACGTCTCTGCATAAGGCCCGACTAGTTCTCACGTATTAGTTGGCAACGCTGTTTAACTTTTAAGAAGAAGAAGAGGCTGGAATGAGTTTGTTGGAGGATGTGTGTGTTCAGTCAGTTATTTTCGAATAACAAAATTAGCAATTCAATTTAGAAATATGAAGATTGCAGTAAAAGTCTCTAGATGTGAAGTAGGTGGTGATGAAAGTACATGGAAACATAAATAAAATCGATGTGTAATGCAAGTAAATGATGTTGCCGTCCACCGGATATTTTCAAACCATACCCTGCCCTTTTTACGAAAGTGGCCTTTGTGAAAGACCTTATTGCCATTTTCGTCATGTTAAAAAAGGTAAGGATGGAACTATTATAATATAAATGTGTAATAAATATGTTGCTTCTTGTTGTTACCTATTGAGCTGATTTTGCACTGTGTGTGACTGCGTAGTTTACTTTGGTGTGCTCCAAGTAAAATTTGACAGTCACAATCACAGAACGAATGCGACAAGTGTCATCCTCAAACCAGCCACACGGGCCCTTCCTTTCGGATAATTTCTATCATGAATCTCAAATAATTGGGACTACAAATGAACTTCCTTTTTAAATCCATGTGAATCAAAATAACTCAGTCTAAATGTTTACTTTGAGAATATGCTTTTTGGGCTTAAGTTTAGAGTTAACCCTCCAGTTTTAAACCTACAAAATAGCAATTAAAACATTACACATTGTTAGGTTAGTTTAGGTTGGGGTGGGTTAGTTAGGTTTCCTGGTAAGACTGTAGTTAGACTAGAACAGCGACTGAAACCGGTTCTCATAAAAGCTTCAATTAGCACTTAAATTTAGAAATCCGTGGTTCTCATTAAACTTTAGTAGATTGTCTTCATTCTTACGTAATTCTGTGAAACTCAATGCGGAAATATCACATTCAACGCACCGATTCATCATCCTGTACGACTACCATGCTGCTGAATCATCGAAACCTTACGCGTGTTGGAAATAGTACCTACTCCTACGTATCTTTTCCCGTATTAAATATAACTTTACTGCCAAAGTTACCTAAACATCACATAAGAACGACAAATCAATCATTACTTCATACCTCATTTCTCCTGTAAATTTTCCTATTTTTTTTTTTTTATATAAAAAACGGAGGGGAACTCTAAACTTCTGCTTCTTGTGCCGCATAGTAGGTCCAAAATGTTAAGGCCTAGGTTAGGTTGTCATTTCTAGACCTACTCTGCGGCACTTAACGATATAATATCCCATTACGGGAAGGTCTAAAAACACAGGTTTCCCGTCATCCGTATAGGCTAGTCGTTAGGTTGGTTCCTTTCTGTACCAAAGTTTAAAATTTAATAATACTGCCGGGCGAGCGGCAGTGAGTGAAAGCGGGTTAGAGCCCCGCAAGGTACGTTGTCTTGTGTCTTTATTACAGCTAAATGGGAAGGGGAACCTGTGTTCTAGAACTTTGGGCAAATCTTTACTTTGACTCAAACAGTGACTGCAACCGATTCATCTGATCCGGTTCCCGGAGCACTTTAGGAATCATTCCTAAGCTGCTCCCGGAACAGGATCAGATGAATCGGTTACAGTTACTGTCCGAGTCAAAGTAATGTTGAATGTTAAGAATTATACTATAATTACAAGGGCCAAAATGTTACTAAACACAATTCCTAAAGTCTTCCGAGAAATCATTTCAGGTGAAGCGGTGACTATCAATTTTAGGATCTAAATGGGGGGCTACCGCCCCCCAAAACCCCCGCTCAAGTAAAAAAAAAAACATCCAAAAGAACAATAAATAATCAAACCACTACTATAAAGCTAACGGAAGACAGGAAAAAATAAAACACTCATCACTAATTATAAATCAGTGCAGCATGACAAAGAAAAATAAGTTACATCTCAGCAAGACAATAGGACAATCAGCAGCAAACCAAATACTTTGCCAGATACTCAAATACAAAACAAATCAAGAATAAAAATAATATCAATTAAAGAATAAAAACACTCACCGTTTCGCCATAGGAGAACACTTATGAATAGTGAACTCATAATTGCTGATTGCACACACGAAAAAATAAGATAGCAAGAACACATGCCCAATACTCAACTTCACATTACTGAAAAAAGTTCCTTTCCGCACAGACGTCGATTTATTAAAGCGAGCACACTTGCTATTATTACAAACAAGAAAAAACAATACACGCCCACTTTTACCATATGTCGGAAATATCTTCAGCTTTCGACCACAACCACGACAAGTTTTCTCCAACTCAATTAAACCAAAACCACAAAGTGCTGCAAAGTGATATGAGTTAATATCCGAATCTAATACAAACTTATTTAAAACCGACAAGTTCAAATTCTTTGTATTAAATCCATGAAACGGTTTCTCAATCGCATTTGCTAACTCGATCGTCGCCATTACACATGTTATCGCTGCGGAACAGTGCTTTGATAAACACTTTTTTTTTTTTTTTTTTTTAATAAATATATATGTTCTGTTACCTGGTGTTCGTTGTAATACATATTTGCATCAAAAGAGTGGATGACATTTAGAATCTCCCCCAACTCGTTTCATTGCTCCAAAACCGAGTACCTTGTTTTTGTTTAAATTGTGATGAAGACAACGAGCTTTGCGGGACTACTAACCCTTTCGCTCGCTCAGCTATATTTTGTGAAATACCATAAGATTGGCAGACTTTGGCCACTTGAAGGGTAACATGTTAATGATGTGTTTCTGACAGATCTGGTGTCAGAAGACTCCAAAACTATGGTAGCAGCAGCTTTGTAGGTACGTTTTAGTGGGCATATATTTTCCAGTAGTAAGGAAATAAATCATATGTGCACTTCCTAAAATGCATGTAATTACTGACCTCCCCGAACTTTTATGTGCAGAAAATGATGTATGCTTGATATAGAGTTCTGTAATTTGGAAGGGATATTGGTAGTGGATTATCTTTGAAAGGGGCGAACAGTGACTGGGTACTACGCAGGTCTTCTACGACAGCTGCGTGATAATATTCGGCAGAAGCGTCATGGGAAACTGACTGCAAGTGTGTTTGTCCATCAAAACAATGCCTCTAGCCACAAGTAAGTAATCGCAATCGCAGCAATTCAAGACTGCGGCTACGGATTGGTCTCCCACCCACGTTATTCGCCTCATTTGGCACCTTCTGACATTCATCTCTTTTTCCAAGCTCGAAAAGAAGTTGGAAGGTACTCATTTTGACACTGATCGTGACGTCATGGATGCCGTAGATGAAATTTTATACCTTTGTACAAATCTTTTTTTTTTACCACCGGCATTAACGCCCTTGAACGTCGATGGGCAAAATGTGTTGACTTGTTAGGGAACTATGATAAAAAGTAACATCATCCATAAACTCATTGCTGCTCCGTTCATAGATAGGCCTAGAACTTTTGTAACAACCATTATAATAGTGTCCCATAGTTCCTGAAATATCTAAGATGAATACCGACACTCGCAAGGTTGTTGTAAGTCCACATTCAGTTTCCATCGGCACGGTGGGTGAGAAAGGATGAAGAATAAAATATCCAAAATGACCGAGAATAGTGTCGAATCCATATTTTTCGGGGTCAGGAAAATGGCTGACCCGCTTGAAATAGCTTTTGAAACATAGTATGTACACTAATATGGTTTCTTTTTATAATTTCAATTCGATTAAAGTTTGTATTCTGTGGGAGTAGAGCATTTCTAAATTTATACTAAAAGTAGAGTATCTTACGGATTATTATCATTACACTTTCACTGAAATACGTGTCCTGAGGGGAAAGAGAATTGAAATATTTCCCGTGCAAAGAATGGGTAAAGACCTCGCGCCACGAGTAAACTCTATACAGAGGTAAGACGGGGTAAAGAGAGGCACGAAGGTCAACTCTATTTTCAGAATGTGAGGGTGGACAATGTTTTATGCTTGGCCTTTCTGCGTGGAAAAGATGTATCAAGGGTTGCCAGCACGGTATAGTGAATTTACAGTACATTGACCTTCTAAAATTTACCCGAGAAAATTACCAATCTGGAACCGCAATCATATTTTCAAATAATGAGCTACATTTTTTTTTCTTTGCATAGAGTGTTCTTTATTTATGTAATTCAGAAACTATGAATGCCTGAAGTAAGCGAACATAGTTGTAAGGCATAAGAGTCACAAGCCGGCTGGAAGGCCACGGTCCTCTAAAGATTGTGTCATCAGAAGGACAGTGTTTTATTATTATAGTTTTGTTTTGGTTGAAGAGCAATCGACTTTTTATGCGATTTTATACCTCATGTAAATTGAATTTTTCAGTTTAACGTCCCAGGGCTATGCCCGTAAGGCTAAGGGAGTCGACGATAAAGGTGCTGAATGATAATGGAAGAATTGGTGGAATGAGAAACGAGGGTACACATACAGACACGATGTTGTCCACCACCCTTACCTGGCTGGGGATCGAACCGAAGACACTACGCACCAGAGCTAAGCAGTCTATCACAAAGCCACCGTGCCTCCCTTTTGTACGTGTGAATGTGGAACTGAAATAAAAAGTAGTGTTACTTTCGGGGGGCAGTTGACTTCAGAGATATTCCAGTGTGGTATTCCCTCTGCTGCAAATTTTTTTAAAGACCAGAAATAAACATGTGTAACAGAAGTTTTTCCTCAAATATAAAAATATTAACCAAAGGAGTTTTTCAAAGAAACTCGAAAAGTAGCCATTTTTCAAGTTTATTTCTAGGCTATGTATCAGGGAAAATCTCGCCAAAATGTATTCAATGGTTCTTTGTTAAGTTCAATATTATTTACTACAGATATTTTCTTTTTCCAAATCTTAACAATTGGCCGATTCCATTTCAAATCGTCCAGGCAAACCACAATTGGTCCCCATCATAGTCTCAGATTTCATTTATTTTTTTATATATGGGATCCACATGCAATATTATTAGACCCATATTTTTTCTTTTTGCTGAAAAAAATTTTCCTTCGATATACAGCCTTCCAAAATGGCTGCCCTCCTCTCGGATTGCTCTAAGAATGGAAAAACATGTCAAATTAAAAGTTCTGTTGTAGAGGAACGAGTGTAGTTAGTAACATAATCGTAATACCAGGAAGAGTATAAAGCTGTATGTTTCGGTGGAGGGCCAAAATTCGTCTATTGGTTCAATAGGAATCGCGCAATTCACTTGCAATGTTGCCAACTTGGGTGAAATTTTTGCTAACTTCCAACATTTTTTTTCTGCCCTCACGAGCAATATCAACCATCTGCTTCTAGAATCAAAATCTACTCCATAAGGTCTCTTGAAGATGTAAAGGACTTACGTTTATGATTATTACATCCCACGTTATAGCATCATGAAAAGCTGAAAATTTCGTTATGACGCTATGTTTGGACGCCATTTTCTCAAAAAAAAAACACCTTTTAAAAATCTGAATTTTTTACAACTATTGGAGAAGTACCTAAGTATTTAATATCCGTTAACCGTTCATGCGGCTGCAGCCCCTAACATTCGCAATTAATTATTGAAATTTCAATTTTTGTACTTGAAATGTAAATATTTCCTATGGGCATTTAGATCCTATACACAAGGCGAATTGAAAGGGAGTATGAAATTTTTAAGAGATGAATCCTGACATCAAATCCAGTAGAAAAGTTCCTATAAACATGAGTCGAATTCCGCTTCGTTTTCGAGTTACAGGGTTTCCAACTCGGGACCCAAAATCGGCTCGCGACAATGGAAAATAAAATATAAATTTCGTTTTAAGTCAGAAACTGTGTGTTAAAGTTATGATGAAGTTCATAAAGTTGATTTGCATCAATATGATAATTTTTACGTACGTTGCAATTCGGTTAGCAGTGTTGTCAACTTCGAAGAACTTTTGTTTCCAAATGACACTACATGGTTTTTATTTGATATTTGGTATTCACTAATGATTGTAAACATCACATGAAGCACAATTTTCCCTACATCACCACAGTTTTCGAAAACTTACATGTATTTCATTAAAATGTTTTATCTCGTGCGTTATTGATAGTTTGAAACATTAAGTGTGAATTTCACTTGATGTTTGCCATCATTAGTAAAACCAAAATATCGAATAAAAACTACATCTGTGTAAGTTGTCATAATAATAATAATAATAATAATAATAAAAGAAGAAAATTTATCTTTTATTATTGCAAAACCTCTCGTAACTCCACGCATCGAGTTCTAACTTTTTCAAGAAGTTCTGCTGCAACCATGAAACAGTTTATTACGTGATTCAGTGCCGTGAACATCTTCTTAGTGTTCTCTGGAACCATGAAGATTGTTTTCACTAGTAACATAATATTGTAGTGTACTAGTTACAGTGTTTGTGTTAATAACTATGGAGAAGTCCTATTACAGTAAGGACAGTATTAAATGTGTTGATTATTTTAAAAGGCATAAGGTAATTGTATACAAAAAGAATTCTTGAGAAAAATTTTATCTTTCGGTAAAATATATGTATTGTGTACAGCGCGTCTGCCAAAGCGTAGTATTAGGAGAGAATGATTATTTGTGTAAAGCGTGCTTTGAATTATTACCGTGAACAACGTGAATGTCTGTGAGATATTGGTGACCACGAAAGAAGGTGTAAATATGAAATTATGCACCAGCAAGATAAAGAATTTGTTCCTCTGAATGCAGATTTGGAAACCATTAACCAGACATTTAGCATGCTAAACATGAATGTGTCGCCATTAAAAACAGCCGTTATCGGTGAAACCGAGACTACGGTGAAGGATTCACCTCTCAAAATTTTTCATACTGCCTTTCAAATCGCCTTGTGTACAGGACACAAATAATCATCCTCCCCTAATAGTACGTTTGGACAGACACGCTGTACGCAATCCATAATCAACATATTTAATACGGTCCTTACTGTAATAGGACTTCTCCATTGTTATTCACACAAACACTTAACTAGTGCAATACAATGTCATGCTACCAGTGAAAATTTTCATGGTTCCAGAGAACACAAGGACGATGTTCATCGACACCGAATCACACAAACACACTATCAATAACGCACGAGATAAAACCTTTTAATGAAATACATATGTTTTCGAAAACTGTGGTGATGTAGAGAAAATTGTGCTTCATGTGATGTTTACAACCATTAATGAATACCAAATATCAAATAAAATCCACATAGTGTCATTTGGAAACAAATAAAAGTTCTACCAAGTTGGTAACACTGCCAACCGAATTGCAATGCACGTAAAAATCATCATATTGATACAAATCAACTTTTTGAACTTTATCAATGCTTTAACACATAGTTTCTGATTTAACGCGAAATTTATATTTTATTTTCCATTGTCGCGAGCCGATTTTGGGTTCCGATTTGGAAACCCTGTAACTCGAAAACGAAGCGGAATTCGACTCATGTTTATAGGAACTTTTCTACTGGATTTGATGTCAGGATTCATCTCTCAAAAATTTCATACTCCCTTTCAATTCGCCTTGTGTATAGGATCTAAATGCCCATAGGAAATATTTACATTTCAAGTACAAAAATCGAAATTTCAATAATTAATTGCGAATGTTAGGGACTGCAGCCGCATGAACGGTTAACGAATATTAAATACTTGATATTTCTCCAATACATGTAAAAAATTCAGATTTTTAAAAGGTGGGGTTTCTGAGAAAATGGCGTCCAAACATGGCGTCATAATGAAATTTTCAGCTTTTCATGATGTAAGGTGGGATGTAACAATCAGGAACGTAAGCCCTTTACATTTTCAAGAGATCTTATGGAGTAGATTTCGATGCTAGAAGCAGATGGTTGACATTGCTCGTGAGGACAGAAAAAAAATGTTGGAAGTTAGCAAAAATTTCACCAAAGTTGGCAACATTGCGAGTGAATTGCGCGATTCCTATTGGACCAATAGACGAATTTTGGCCCTCCACCGAAACATACAACTTTATATTCTTCCTGGTATTACGATTATGTTACTAACTACACTCGTTTCTCCACAATAACATTTTTAATTTGACATGTTTTTCAGTTTTTAGAGCAATCCGAGAGGAATGCAACCATTTTGGAAGGCTGTATATCGAAGAAAAAAAAAATTTTTTCAGCAAAAACAAAAAATTTGGGCCTAATAATTTTCTATGTAGTTTCTTATTTTAAAAAATAAACTAAATCTGAGACAGTCGTGTGGTCCACCCTGGACGATTTGAAATGGAATCACTCAGTTGCTCATAACGTGTCAACCTTGAACTAGTCCTGAGTACAGCGTGTTCGTCACACGATGTCCTGTGCCCGAATGAAACGGCCTCCCCCGCGCCTGTGAAATCGACAGCTTGGACACGTGTGATATAACTACGTCAGAGTTTTTCTCGTGGCGCGAGGACAGTATTTCATCTAGTTTTCTAATATATTCTGGAATTTTTAGTCTATACTAGCTGAACCTGCGCTGTCTACTCAGCGCATAGTTCTATTATGAGCATGAATCTCCTTTCCGCTGTGCAGTGCACGTCTCCTTACTCACACAAGTAAAGGATAGGAGACTCGCAAAGAAGGTGAATTGCTATGTATAGATGTTGGAGTGGGTTTGTAGCAAATTTGAAGAAGTTACAGGATATCAGTTAGAAATATTTTTTTCTAATAAATCCATATCCGCCCGAGTACGCCTCATTTTGTCTCTTGAAGCCTTTGAAGTTGCCAGCATGCAATAGGTTTTGCCATTCAGATTTTAAAAGCTTGGGTTTTTGGGGTACTTTTTAGAATTTCAGTCAAGCAGCTACTCCATCATCACTATTTATTCTAGGATCATGGTTCATACCTCATACTTTTCAGAATAGAGCACACTTTGAAATGGTACCACTTACATTCCCATACCATACACCAGGAGAGGGAAAAATTGAGGGGAAAGGGGGAATTTCCGGGATTTTTTTTTTGGCACAGTTTGGGCACCTCTGGAACGGCCCTGTGTAAACGTAGAGATATGAAAAAAATCTGATAAATACTAATCGAAGGACTGAATACATGTACCAAATTTCAAGCTTCTATCTTGAATAGTAAGGGCGGGAAAATATTTATCAATAATCCCCACAATGCCCCAGATTACCGCAAAAGACCCTGATCTCAGGTAAAAAATTTCCTGACACGTCTACATTCATCCTAGAATAATGGTTCGTTCATCACCCTCTTCAGAATAGAACTGCCTTTCAAACGGTAACATTCACATGTCTCCATCGTGTATCTGAAGCGGAAAAATCGCGAAGAAAGGGATTTTTTTCGTTAAAATAGAGATACGAGGGCTCGGAAAAAACAGGCTTTTTTTTAAAAAAAATAACTCGGTTTTTTCTGCTTCGCTTTTTTGCTTGGGAAATTTTGAGCTTTTTTCAAAATTTTGCTTTAAATTGATAAAGCATACTTTGTTTCGCTTCTCTACAGCACAAGAACTCATTTGATTAGTGGTTGATGTAGATTATAATATAGAACCTCTAAAATAAACCATGAATTTCGAAAAGTTTTTTTAAAATTCTTAACATATTTTCATTATGAATTCCAAAGGATTAACCAATATATATATATATATATATATATATATATATATATATATATATATATATATATATATATAATAATTTTTTAACTTCTTATACACAAAAATAAGTCCTTTTTTTTAAAAAAAAGAAACACAAATAACTAGCAAAATTGTATGTAGTATTTTTACTTCAAAATATATCACCCTCTTTTCGAAACAAAAAATAAAACATGAGGGAAATACATTTATATGATAATCTTAAAAGCTGCACATCAAGAGCTTGGTTTCGGGTGGTTCTGCACATTCTTGAAATTTTTAAGTTTTAACTTTCATATACATTGTATGAATATTTCGAACAAATTTTTCATTCATTGATCACATACGTAATAATGTTACCACCTATCAGGTGCTTGGAATCTGGAAAATCGGTAAAAATTTCGAATTCTATAATGCACTGACTGTTTTTTAAGCTTGTTCAGAATGGGGAAAGTACCAAATTTTTTGTTAATGGATCATATGCGTAATAGACTGTTCATCTGATCGTGCGGTTTCCTAGACTTATAACCACCATCACGGTTTACCCAGTCCTGAAGGTTTCTGGATTTTTAACGACAGGAATTCAACATATCATTACGAAACTTTAAAAAAAAAAAAAAAAAATAATAATAATAATAATAATAATAAAATAATAATAATACAGTAAAACCTGTCTTCAACGGACCCTTTATTAAACGGAAAACTGTCTTAAACGGAAATATTTCACGGTCCCATGAATTTTGGAGAGCAAAACGTGTAAAACTCCCTTCATTAAGCGGAAACTGTGTTACGCGGACAACGGAAAGAAAAATAAACATTTAACGGAAAATTCTGGGTTCCGGACTACAGCGTTTAGAAGATGTTTAGACATTCTGTGAGACATAAATATTACACTGTCTGCGATAAAATATTCGTTCTTTTGTTAAATATTTCTGGACAGTGTTGACCTTCCCCAACCACTACTCATATTCACCCCCACAAATTGTCCTTAATCCCCGCAACTTGATCAAGAATCATACGGAAATTCGGAGAGAAGAAAACGAGATAGAGGAAGAAAAGGAATACGATACCGAGTTCCAAGAAGAGTGTAGAATAAATACATATCAAGATTCTCGCAGAAGTTTAAAGGAACTGCAAAAATTTGCCTTACGAAAAAATGATTCTGATTCACTTTGTATAATTTCTCAGGCTAAAGTGTATGCGGAAAGTCAAGCAGCCAAGCAGCAATGTACACAGAAAACCCTGCTTGGCTATTAGAAAAATAAAGAAAACGTCTGCATGGCATATTTTGTATTCATTTTAACTTTTTTGTGTACTTATTCGTAGAAGAAAGAAGTACTGTAATCGAACAATGTACTGGTACGTACAGCAATATATTTTCTCAGTATGCCCCTTTATAAGCACGTATTTAAAAAAAAGAAAGAAAGGAAAGATCTACCTCCACTAAACGGAAACCTGACTTTAACGGAAATTTTTGCAAGTCCCACTCGATTCCGCTAAAGACAGGTTTCACTGTAATAAAGGAATACATTTAAGAAAAGTGGAAAGAATCAATCACTGTCCCAAATCACAAGAAAGGCGACAAAACTGAATGTAATAATTATCGAGGCATTTCTCTTAACATTCTATTAACAAGATTGATTCCATACGCAGATGAAATTATTGGAGATTATCAGTGTGGATTTAGGGAAATCGATCAGCTATCGACCAGATATTTACTATTCGATAAATACTCGAAAAGAAATGAGAATACATTACCCAGTACATCAGCTGTTTATTGGTTTTAAAAAGGCTTACGACTCGGATAGGAGGGAAACATTGTACAACATTCTTACAGAATTCGGAATACCGAAAGAGCTAGTTAGATTAATTGAAATGTGTTTAAATGAATCCTAAAGTAAAGTAAGAGCAGAAAAAGTCTTGTCCATGAGTTTCCACGTTGAGAATGGCCTGAAACAAGGAGATGCGTGATCGCCATTATTGTTCAGCTTTGTTCCGGAGTACGCTATAAGGAAAATTAAAGATAGCAACCAGGCTCTAAAGCTGAATTGTGTTCACTAGGTTACGGCGTATGCTGATGCTGTAAATTTAATAGGGGATGATAGGGGAACAATAGAAAGAAATGCAGAGTCCTTAATAAACGCTTGCAGCGACATTGGTTTAGAAGTAAATGCAGAGAAAACTAAATACATGGAAGTTCACCGGGATCGTAATATGGCAAATTATGGATGCGTTAAAATACCAAATAATACTTTCGACAAAGTGGATACTTTCAAATATCTGGGATCAATATCACCAGACGAAAATCATATCCACAAAGAAATTAAATGTCGACTGAAACCAGGAAATTCGTGTTATTATTCAGTTCAAAGTATTTTGTCGTCGCGAATTCTGTCGAGGAATTTAAAGCATAAAATATATAAAACGATAATCACGCCTGTTGTTTTATGGTTGTGAAAAGTGGTCGCTTGAGGGAAGAACGCAGACTGAAAGTATTTGAAAATAAAATCCTGAGAGGAATATTCGGACCCAAGAAGAACGGGAATGAGGGAAACTTCATATCGAAGAACTGCGAATTTATACGGTTTACCAAACATCGTTACAGTCATCAAGTCTAATTAGGAGGCTCAGGTGGGCAGGTCATGCAGCCAGAATGGAAGAAGGTAGGAACGCTTTCAAAGTTTTAACTGGAAATCCAATCGGAAAACGTCCATTAGGAAGACTTGTAAGAGGTCACTGGTTCGTTTTATCTTAAAAGTTAATCTTCATAATAATTTACACGCCTTGTATCACTTTCTTAACTGACGTTTAATATTTGATCACTTGTAAGCGTACATAATCGACTTTTCTACACAAGATGTCTACCTATTAGTACAGTTATTTATGTCGTTACTATAGAAACATCAACACTTATTTTTGTTACTGATTACATAAATAATAATCTCTATATATCTTTCTTTCTCTTTTATACATTATAATGTTCACATAATTCGCCTCTGATCCCCTTTCTGAGAATAGGCACAGATTGCCAATGAAACATACAACGTTAGCGTTGTAGACTTACGCAGATGGCAGGACAATATTAAAATGGATCTCGCAGAAATAGGAATACAAAGTAAAAATTGGATCCAGTTGGCTACGGATTGAAGTCAGTGGAGAGCTTTTGCGAACGCGGCGTTGAACTTTGGGATTCCATAGGCCATAGAGATAGAGAGAGAATATATTTAAGTTAAGCACAACCATGAGTGAGTGGTTAGCTTTTGCGCTTCTATCGGGAAGTCCGAGATTCAACCCCGCATTCGACCATTTTGACAAAAGTTTTTTCTTAATTGTATCTGTGAATGTAGAGATAATGCGTGTACTGTGAGTTTTGGCCGACTTCCTTTCTTATCGTTTTTAAATCGTTGTTATTACTAATTACCAGCAGTGACGGATTTGTGAAGGGGGTTAGGATGGGGATGTTTTACGGGTGAAGGTTGTACCCCAAAATTACAGAATTTCTAAAGCAAACGAAATATTTATTATGCCTTTACTCATAAACTTCAAGCTTTTATCAAATAAAAATTAGGAATTTTTAGAAAAAAACAAACATTAAGCAGAGAAACACCTCCCAAAATACTTTTCTGAATCCGCTCTGATTGTTTGTATAAAATGGTATTCAAGTTTGTATCCGGAAGATTATTGCTAAATCATTGCACAGCTACAGTATAACATAATGTGGAAGTACGCTTTGACAAATATACTGACAAACGTACGCTCTGACGGGTATATTGAAAAACAAGATTTAACTTATGTGCTAGAAGCTAGAGTAGGCCTACTAATCTCTAGGAAATGAAACACGGATAACTAAAAAGAAATGATGTAGAAAAGAAAAAATGTCGATAACTCAGAAGTTAAAATAAAGTTAAATATCTTCTACAGTTGCCCTCAAATATTACGTACTTTATGTTTACTTTAATTCATAAAACATGTGTTCCATCCATCATGATGGTGAATTCCAGAGCAAAATATAGCATTTAGGTCATGAAATCTTATTTAACTTTAGAGTATATATAAGAAAGCTATTTAAATAGAAAAATCATGAAAATGAAAAAAGCCAAAATTTCCAAAATTCTCGTTTTTTTTTTCAAAACAGCCGGCTTTTTATGTGCAAAAAGCCATCGATTCAAAAAAAGCCGGCTTTTTTTTTTCATCTCTAGGTTAAAATATCCCTTTTTAAAACTTTTTGCCGCTCTGGACTCTCCCTGTGTGAAAATAATCTGATAAATCGGTGGAGTGAATGTTTGTACAAAATTTCAGTGTTCTAGGTGCAAAAGTAAGCCTGCCATAAAATAATAAAAATAAGCCTAACCAAAAACAAAATTTTTTCAGGATGTCAGCTGAAAAATTTCCTGAGACATCCATATTCATCCTAGAATAATGGTTCGCCCATCATTCTCTTCAGAATAAAACTGCCTTTCAAACGGTACTATTCACATGTCTCCATCATGTATCTGAGGCTTCAGAATAGCGAAAAAGGAGATTTTATGTTAAAACCATTTTTTTTTTTTTTTACCTTTTTGCCCCTCAGGTCCCCCCTGTGCTAACTCAGAGATCTGAAAAAATCTGATAAATACTACTAGGTGGACTGAATAATTGTGCGTAATTTCAGTCTTCTAGATGCAAAAGTAAGCCTGCCAAAAAATAATGAAAATAGGCCTACCAAAAGAAAATATGTTTTTTAGTTATGACGTCATCACCTCCTATGTCTAGACGCTGGAAGGCGTGAAACCATACGTAACGCGTTCTACAATGCCTCTAGACTTAAAAAAAAAAAAAAAAAAAAAAAAAAAAAAACAGCCGTATGGTTCAAGTTGTACGACCATAAAATCGTAAAAGGGTTAAGTAAAGTGCCTGCAATGTCCGTCAACCCGCCATACATAACTTATCTACTGGTTGCCTAACCGCAGTTTAGGCTGCAACAATGTTAATCTTATGGACTCAAGACGGCCCCTAAAACATTGAATAGAACGATAACGACACGGATTTGAAAATTTGAATGAGAACTGGACAATCTACACAAAATTTGGAATCGACCAGCGAAAACGGCACGTTTCTAGCATTTGTAGTTTTCGAGATCTCATTGTCGAAAGGATTGGCGACAAACATATAAACCTAGCATTTTAATGTATAAGACTAGCTGAACCTGCGCTCTTTACATAGCGCATCATTCATATACGAGCATGAATCTCCTTGTTATTCCTCACATCTGTACATGTCCCTTTGCAGACGCAAGTGAAATAAGTCTTGGTAAAAATCGGCAAGAGATACCGTAAAGGGGATTTTTTTTGCGATTACTTTTTCCAATATCTCGTACCGTTTGCAAGATTTGAGCCTAATTCAGGTTGCAGTTTTTAATTCATGTATGATCTGTGTTTTCTTTCTTCTTGCATGTAGTATGTAATAAGCAAATACATAAACTAAGTAACTCTATGGCCTATGGAACCCGGAGGCTCAATACCGCGTTCACAAAAGCTCTCCACTGACTTCTATCCTTAGCCAATTGGATCCAGTTTCTATTTTGTATTCCTATTTCTGCGAGATCCATCTTAATATTGTCCTCCCATCTGCGCCAAGGTCTTCCTAGTGGCCGTTTTCCGGCTGGTCTTCCAGTTAAGATTTTGAAAGCGTTCGTTCTTTCTTCCATCCTGGCTACATGACCTGCCCACCTGAGCCTCCTAGATTTGATGACTAACAATGTTGGATAAACTGTATAAATTATGTAGTTCCTTGTTATGAAGATTCCGCCATTCCCTATTCCGTTTCTCTTGGGTCCGAATATTCGTCTCAGGATCTTGTTCTCAAATACTTTCAATCTATGTTCTTTGTTCCGAGTAAGAGAGCATATTTTGCAACCATACAGCACAACAGGTATGATTATCGTTTTATACATTTTAAAATAAGCTTATACATTACACATACAATCAATTATAATGTCAGTGATATATGGTGTTCATGGGGAAAACACTCCAAACAATAAAGATTCAACTTGGTTATCCTTTGTTTTTCATTATAATTTGGCCATGAAACAAACACCTGAGAGATATGCAACCCCTATATACAATTAATGGTGTTGGAATGTATAATAGGTAGGATATGATGCTTTAGTTTTTTTTTAATTCAACACTTCCAGTGTACCCGTAAAAATGTAATAAATAAATAATGGCCATGTTTTTTTTTTTTTTAATATTGAGTTAGAACTGGACAATACGAAAAATTTGAACGATCAGTGAAAACGTCATCTTTCTAGAGCCTGTAGTTTCCGAGATCTCACTGTCGAAAGGATTTGCCACAAACATATACCCTGTAAACGTCCACAAACCTATAGTGTAAAAAACTCCAGAGATGGAAGCACAATTCATTTGCATTTATTTCGGAGAAGACTTATTAAAATGCAAAGGCTTTGAACAATAATTTAAAAGGATGAACTTTGTGAAAAAGATCTCTTTAAGTAATTTATTTAAAGTACACCTTTTTAAAAATATTTGTCTTTGTTATAAACGTGAAATCACAAATAACCGTAAATCAAAGGATTGAAAGCTAAAGTTATAGGTTGGAGCTCAGTCGCTCTTAATTGCTATTGTAGCATTTAATAGATAGATTATAAAATTGAAAATGACTATGTTTGTGACTCTTAATCTGTTAAACCGCCCGACCGATCTCGATCAAATTTTTAACGTAGATGCGGTTGTGGCCTGGGAGTGTTTTTAACTATTCACTTTGACGTTAGAACTTAGGGTTGGAGGGGGACATAGAAAAGATAAACAAAGCATGATCACTCTTGAACCACCCAACCGATCTCGATCATATTTTCAACATAGATGAGGTTCGGGCCTGGAATGGTATTTATCTATTCACTTTGACGATAGAACTTAGGGGATGGGGAGGAAGGAGTTGAAAAATAAGTAAAACTTAACTGCTGAACCAAACGATCAATCTCGGTCAAATTTTTAACGTAGATGAGGTTCGGGCCTGAGATGTTCTCTGTCATTTCAATTTGACGGTAAAACTTTGGGGAGGGGCAGGAGGAGGAGATATATAAAAATAAATAAAACTTAATAACTCTTGAACCACAGGAACAATCTCGATCAAATTTTCAACCTAGATGAAGTTCTAACATGAGATGATTTTTGTCATATCACTTTGACGATGTAGCTTTAAGGAGGGGGAAAGACATTTACTAATTATCGAAACTGACCGATATTAGTGTCGAATCTATAGTTTCTGAAGTCGCTGAGATGAACAGTGACACTTCTGATGCCTTTTAAATCCAAATTTAGCCCCGGAAATTGTGGGAGGGAAGGGGGGATATATAAAAATCATCGAAAATGACCAATATCAAGGAGCGCTTAGTAATGGTGAATAGTGACTGACTAACAAAACATATTACTATATTCCTTAATTTAACTCATTGAAGCGGGTAATTGATGCTACTGTAAACTAAAAGTGTATTGAAAATACTGAAAATAAAATGAACGTTACGCTACAACGAAAGTAGGTCTTGGAGCGATCGTCTTTCGTAGCTTTTCAGTTCATTTTTGTTAGTGAAGTTTACTTTTTCTTCTTCTTTTTCAGTATAAATTTCAAATCGTCTCTCTTTTAAGGATCTTTTTAAAGGCGTTAATCTCTAATCTGAAGTAGGCACTTTTTTTTTTTCAAATATGAGAAACATACATTATTTTGATTAATATTTTTTCTCCATTTTATAACATTGTTATTTTATTTTTCCATGTCGTTAATTTTGTCAATTACATTTTACATTAACTTTCACAACTCGAATTGATTTATTTAATTTTAATCGTTACTTTCTTCTGATATTAACTTTTAATTTTGGTGCCTTCCATTTCAACTCAGGCACAAAAAAAAAAAAAAAAAAAGTACCATCACCACCTCAGATATTGTTGAAACTTTTTTTTATAGCAACTAGACACGTTTTTAAGAGATCCATATTTTTTTTTTTTTTTTTTTTTTTTGTTTTGTCGAAAAAAATTTCCCGCGAAGTAATGGCCCATCAAAGACGGGGAGTACAATTTATGAATTGTAGAAGACATGGAAAATTGTCAACTTCTGAGCCCCACCATTCAGCTATGGAGACAGGTAAAGTTATAATTCTTGTTGTGGTATGTGCATAGGTACATAAATAAACTATATTTTATTATAGTTTGGTTTGCGCATGCGCATCTTTTTGTAGATAAATTAACAAATGAACGTCAGTTTATCTGAAAAGTCGAAGTTTGCGAATTTTTTTCGAGCACTTCCGGTTCGAATTTTAAAATTCTGTTTTCACGGTTGATAGGAGCTAGTTACCCGCTTTCCGAAAAAAAAAATGTATCGCTTGTGTGCAACCGTTTTTTCGCAAACAAATCGAGAAATTGCAAAATTTTCAAAAATTGCCATTTTTGGGCGCCATTTTCTCGAAAACGCCATCTTTTAAAATTTTGAAATTTTGTCATGAATAATGAACACACCAAATACCATTCTCGACCAATGCTTCATGAATTAACTACAGCCTTTTGAAGTTAGCGAGGTTTCGTTAACTTTGATGTCACAGTTAGCAACACTGGAAACAATAAAAGTGCAATGATTTGATGATGTTTGTGGTTCGCATTCATTAAATGAAGAATAAAAGGATTTCTTGACTGGTTTTTATTATTTTTATCAAAAGGCCTCTCTGAAATAGTAAAATGATCCTCCCCCTACTCCGCTGTTTTCTTAAACCGAAGTAACCTGAGATGGAAATTACGATTACGAAACACACAAATTTGAAGTTCACTTACTTAAAATGGTCTTCGGAAACAAAATTTCAGTGATTTTTTTTTTTTTTTCACATGACCAATCATTTGCTTGCTTGGTGTCCTCTTCGCTAATAGCATGTAACCGAGCAGATGCCCAATAGGTGTTGAGGTGCACTCACAACTCGTCCAGGGTTGTATCCAGGGTGACGATCGCCTCCCCCCCCCCCCCGAAGAAGAAACTTCCTTATTTTATATATAAATAAAACCCATCCCAGAGTTTGGAACCCTTAAAAGTAGCTCTAAGTAGCAGTATTACAACCGCGCCCCCGGAAGTCCGTTCTGGATCCGTCCCTGCGTAGCACATTGTCGATAGTCACAAAACACTTATTTTCACTTCTCTTATGGTCTCCTGGAAACCTGTACCGTGCTGAAGGTCCATGTGGAAGGCTAAACAGCACTTCAATTTCACCTAACTCATTATTCATTCATAATATTTCTGCTACGCATCACTGGTCATCATACGTATATGTATGTAACAAAAGCTCCTTTTTTCAAACTTCTTAAATCTACACTTTAAATTGCAGAAGCTCGATTTTGGGGGAAGTATGAAGTTAGTTCATACTGACCCGTTACTGCCATAAAAACTTCGCCATTTTCCGAAAGCCAAAGGTGACTTCGTTGAATACCAATTACCGATCGCACACTTTTCCTATTCTTGCTTTTTTTTTTCTTCTTCCGGTAGTTGTCGAATTCAGTTCCAGGCAACAAAACGAGAGTAATACCCGGAGTTTTTACTTGCACTATACTCACGAATTCTTCTGCGGTTTTAATGCTGTGTATATATTTTCGCCTAAGGTTATGCCGCGTTGCCTCATTCTTTACACCCACCCCCTCCAATACCGTCGCAAAGACTCTTGCATGGCCGGTTTCACTGGAAAAACACTGGTTTATCAGACCTGTCTGCATCTCGATCAGCTGAAAGCGATTTTTAAAGCAACATCATCAGAAATCACTTGACACGGTTTGGGAAATTGTAGACACTTATTTTTACGTATTCGAACCTTTTCTATAACCTATATTTTCTCTTTTCTTCGAGTATTTTTAGAATCTTGTCTATGGCTATGAGTAGATGAGCCGAATCGTGTTTTGTCGTCGCTTATTACACCAAAACTGTCAGTTGTTTCATATTCCGGTGATAACTGAATTTCACTTTGCAGAATATCTGTCCAGTTTTCAATGAAGTCCATATGAAGTAAAATAGAATTTGTATATTGAAATTTTATACGATGCTTTTCGGTAGGAATTAATTCTCTTTGGATTTTCTTGATGTAGTCATGAATTACAGATCTTACTGTTAAACCAGCAATGTACGATACGAAAACAGACAGCGGCACAGTTTTTTAACGAGATCATTGTTTTCCCATATGGCATACGTAACACTCATTTTTATCAGGATCAATAATTAAAGACTCCACACTTATTCCTTCCACTCCAAGACATTCACCACATTAGGCCTGCAACCAGCCACAGAGGTTTGAGGGGGGCATGAATATGTTAGGGGAGCAAATCATTAAAAATTCTCTTATAAATAGCTAAATTGTGTTTTTTGTATTAATAATAGCATTTTGTGTTAAGGTCTGGAGGAGACACGAAAAGTTTAGGGAGGCCAGGCCCCCTAGGCCCTCTCTGGTTGCGGGCCTGCACTATATTCCTGAAGAAGACAACTGTCATTTTCTACGGATCATACTGCTAAAGGAAATAGGTCACTCATGATAGCTTCAATACAGGCTGCACCTTTGATTTGTTGCAACGCAGTAGCAGCTAACTTAAAATTTGCACAATACACACACACACACACTTCCCTCGCAGATTGCGGACCAGGGTGCGAAATCCCGGGGGGGACGGGAGGGATTTCCCCCAAAAAAATGTCATACTTGCGTTTCCCCCCCACCAAAATATGTAAGGGGGGACACCTTAATATGAAAATATAAGTAGGTCTATAATGAAAATTTTCAACAAACAATAAATTTGAATGCATGCCTGTTTTTTAAAAAAACGTAGTTTAGTTGTAAAGGTATCAGGTGTTTTGTCGGCTGTTTCGTTGTGACAAGATGGAGACATTTATTCTCTAGCGTGCCAGTTGCGTGAAAAACTGGTAAAATTTCTTAAACAGTTGACGAATCTACAAACAGGTTTGCGGATAAGCACGTGCTGATTGCCACGGGTGCTGACTGCCACAGCCAATTATTGGTGCTGATTGCCACGACTGGCGCTGATTGCCAATATCAAGGTGTTGATTGCCGCGATTGCGTGCTGACTGCCAGAAGCCTGAGAGAAAGTTGATAGACGTAACATTACTGGACGCCAAGAAGCATGAAAGAAACGTGATGAACCTTAGGATCGTGTTGTTGCGAACAACTCCTAACAAACTTAAACAGGTCTCTGTATGTACTTTGTTTTGTCAGGGAACGGTGCGTACAAAATTGGTACGATTTATGTATTCTCACTTGAACTCGCTATGTCAGCATGAACTGTATACATCTGCGCAAATTGTTTTGAGCAGCTCTTTAAAGTTCCATCAAAAAAACACTGCTGGCTGTTCCTCACAAGGGAAGTCCGGGAGAAAGCACTCACCTGCAGAGAAATTAAGCTTGTCATTTGAAACCCTAATTCACTTTGATTACAACAAGCTAATAAAATCCATATGCGGTTGAGAACTGTTCGAGATATTCAACTTGAAAGTTTATATGAGAAAATGAGGATATGCACATTATACGCGTTAAGTACAACATGATTAGTGACGAATATTGACATACGAATTGAAAGCTATCGGAAGTATTAAAAAAAAAAAAAAAAAAAAGCAATAACTAACGGATTTGTTAGATACAATTAGCCATTATATTGTTCACATTAATGATAGGTTAGAAATTAAAATTGATCACTGTTGTTCTTCTGTTTTATGAAGAAATGACGCAGGCAAAAGACTCCCTTGCACCATGAACATTTTATATGTGCAATTGCGTTGCATCCGTCAAGGGAACCAAAGCAAAATTTCAAATTAGACAAGTGATTCAAAAGTAATAGGCCTATAATTTGTTCGTAACCTGCCTTTAGAACGCAAACTGAAACAATCCAATGTATCGCAGTGGTCGGAAATGATTCGTATGGACACGAACTGTATTTGATTGTTTCGTTGGCACATCATAACGTCCGAATGAAAAAGTTTCATACTATGCACAAAAATGTCCTGCCATAATCTTTGATTGGTCGGAATCCAAACACATCAAATGGTTGTAGAATACATATCGTGTGCAGTTCTTTGGTATCTTATCAACCATTACGTCCTTGTCCTCCGTCATGCTCCTTGTAATGGACAATTTGTCTGTGAATGGACCCCAGTGATCAAGCAATAGCAAGTTCAAACCATCAGGCTTTGCCATGAGAGAGAATACTTAACACGCTGAAACGTGCATCCACTCATTTTCTCATATAAACTTCCAAGCTTAATATCTCGAACAGTTCTCAACCATACAGGAATTTTATTACCTGTTGTAATCAGCATGAATTGGTCTTTTCAAATGGCATGCTTAGTTTCTTTGCAGGCGAGTGCTTTCTCCCGAACTAACCTTGTCAGCGCTGCATTCAGACCATCATATCCAAAACACAAAATCCGTTTATCTTGTCCCAATCTATCGTACTGCAGAAAGGAAGTTCCGTCTTCGAAGCGAACATGATCCTCTGGAAAATCTAGTTCTTTAGACATTGAATTGTTTTGCTTTATGCCAAGTGCTGTCCTAGCATTGTTTTAAATAGATCTTCCTTTGATTATAAAAAAACATTATTAGGGTGAATAAATACACACTTTTTTACTTTATAATATTGATCCATTAAATAATACAATAAAACAACTAATTTAAACAACGAAATACGCAAATTGTACATATAACAGAAAAGACTATCCCTTTGTAAGCATCCAATCGTATGTCGTTCCACTTAGTGGGCAACTTTGTAACTTACAAGATGCCACATAGATTTACTGTGATGATTTCTAAATTAATCCGTACTAAATTAATTACTAATCATAAATTTAGTATGAGAGGTTAATTCTGGTCTTTCCAAATACAATTTCTCCCAGGCTCGTGGCAGTCAGCACCTTGATATTTGCAATCAGCGACAGTCGTGGCAATCAGCACCAATAATTGGCTGTGGCAGTCAGCACCCGTGGCAATCAGCACCTATCCGTTATATGTAACATACGTGGACGAAGAAAATAACCATTGCTGTTGTTTTTATAAATTAGTGCCTGTAGAAAATGCCGATGCAAAATTCCTTGAAGAGAAAATTATTCAAGCGTTTTCCGAAGATGGCATATTTTTAATCTTAAAGAAAAGCTTGTTGCATTTGGTTCGGACGGCGATGTAGTGTTTACTGGGAGAAACAAGGTGTTGCTGCCCAAATTAGAAGAAATGTCGACCAGTGCCTAATTAGCGTACACTACATGGCACATCGAATGAATCTTGTATCTGAAAGAGTTTTTGATGTTGTGAATGCTGTTCACAACTTTGAATTTTTGTTAGGCGAACTTCATACAGCTGCAAAACTTAGAAGTATCGCGACAGTCACAGATGCCGCAGGACTGCTAAAAATCAAAAGATTGTTTCACATACGTTGGATTTCAAATGAGGAGCATGTATTATTTGCAGTCTTTACATATTTTTCTTGTATAATGCAATTCCTACTTTTGGAATATGAAAATGCTGACCATTTCAACAGGAGATAGTTTTAAACTGAGTGGTAAAAAAAATCTGTTGGAGAAAAAGATCATTCTATTGCTCGGTTTTCTTCTGGATATTGCGTCCATTCTGTCTAATATTAGTAAAACGATGCGAAAGGAACCAGTTTCGTACAATGACATAGAGCAAGAATTGAATCTTTAATCCAAGCTCTGAGAGAAATGCGTATGAAAGATGATGCCTACCAAAGTCTTTGTATTAGTGCACTGCAGACAAGCGTCCGATACAGGGAGTGATGATAGTGAGTGATGATAGTGAGTCAAATAAGGGGGCAGGTAATCCAGGTTTAGTAGAAGAAGTAGAAAGAAGGTTTCCTTCTAATGATGTCCTAAAGTGCTTTTCAGTGTTTGAAATAAAGATCGTAATAACATGAGTGGTTTATACGGTAAGGTAGACGTATATAAAGAAGCTCAATTGTTATGATTAAATCCTGATACTGCAGTGTTAGAATGGCTTGATTTGATTTAGTTTAACGTCCCACGTATATGCCTGTTAGGCTAAAGGAGACGTGGACCTACTGATTATAATGGAATCCGACCACTTTGGTCGTTAAACTGTACACCACCGGGAATCGAACCAGGGACCACGTTAACCGAAGTCAAGCGTGCTAGCCACTAGACGAAACGGGGGTTCTACAGTGTCAGAATGAAGAGAGTACAAGTCAAGTTCTGAGTCGGTAAATTATTTTCAAGTTCTTAAAGAGTTAACGCGGAAAGTTCGCTCTGTGCCATTATCAACTGCTGTCTGTGAACGCAGATTCAGTGTTGTCCATATTAAAAGTTTCGAAAGAAACCGTATGTTGGCGAGTACCTTTCAATCTTTATTAACAATTACACTCAGTAGATCTCCTTTAAAATTATGAGATGCTGTTACTGCTGCTCATAGGTGAGTTTCTTCTGGCCGTCACATGTTCAACTCCCGTTACACACGGAAAGAAAGTGAAGTGTAATCTTAATTTTTTTCTCTAAGGTAAGATACGTTATTGCAAACTATATTTTAGGTCTATAAATACAGTAACACAATCATTCATTACTCGTATTATTGTGGCTCTCTCCGCTGGTGTACTGGCTAGCATTCGCGCACCATCTTCGGTGCACGGGGTCCCGGGTTCGATTCCCGGTGGAAGCGCCTTACAAAAATTTCAACGATTACCGTGGTTCGGATTCCACCTTAAACTGTAAGTCGACATCTCATAGCTTCGCTGCTGAAAAGGGACACTAAATTTAAATAAGCAAATCAATCGTATTGTTGTATTTGTGCTTTCATTTTCTAAGGTTTAACGTCCTACGAATATTCAGTAAAACTAAGGAAGACGGTCATGATGAGATAGATAATAATGGTGGATTAAGATAGTGGAAGGAGGCGGGAGGACCCCGAGAAAACCCACACAATTGTTTGTATACCACACGCAGAATTTGGCGCGAGCTAGGATCCAGCCAGGGATTCCACGCACCTGAGGTAGGGTGACCAACCGTCGCGTAAAAACGGGATTGTCCCGTTGTTTCACTACCATTTCCGGTGTCCCGAAAACTTCTCCCGTGACGCCGAAATGTCCCGTATTTACGTACATTGGGTACAAAAAACCTTTCGAATCGCTAAAATTTCCTAATTTATTTTATTATTTTCTAAGTTATGTGATTATATTGGAATATGTCTAATTACTGAGACACGTCATTACGACGTTTGTAATATTGGGTGTGGTGGCTGCACTGTTTTCCCTCCTAGGCCTCCCCACTCCGCAGACGACAGTACAAGGGGCTGAAAGTTTTATGGAGAACAAATGTAACCTGTTTTTACTCTCTGTTTCGGTCGGTGGAAGATTGAGGCGCTGTCATCAGTATAGTACAATGTTTCTGTGATTTGACTAGGATGTAACATACTTCCATTTACGAAAGGTGATTAGAAGTATAGAACTATAAAAGTGAAAGTAAAAAGAAAACTAGTTGTATATGAAATAATGTTTAAAAGTACGAAAATGAAAATAAAAGGAGTCGGTATCCGATGCTGGAATCCGATCCAGGGTGAGAATAATTATAAATCCTTCGGGGATAGATTTGAACGCTCATATATTTTTAGTAATGTTTTCAAATATTTCATATTTTGTTAGCTGCTGATAGTTACTTGTTATGTAATTAATTCCAGAACCTTTTCAATAGGTTTTAAAACGAAAAAGTGTAAATTTGCCCTTTTTGGTGAGATACAAAAAGGAAAAGAGAGAGAACGGAGAGGCTAAAAAAATATATTTATGGGAGCAACCTATCCAGAAATAAAAGGTGTCCCGTTTTTTCTAGTTGACGATTTGTCACCCTAACCTGAGGTGAGCGCTCAACCACTGAGGCAGCACGTCTTTTTGTTGTCTATCAAGTATTTGTATTGAAATCATATCTGTTATTTATAATAATATATTCTTGCTAATAATGCAATATAAATACATAGTATTATTTAGACTTACATAAGTGACCGGATATCTGAGCGACCAAACTGAAATACTAAATACTTAGCGAAGAAACGGGAATTTCATAAATAATAAAAACTATGCTCTGACTCTACTGCTCATGGGGATCTATGGCTGGCCAAGGTGAAGCGCTTCAAGTTAGTAGTTCTAATGATTGGTTAGGACATCGGTTCTCAGGGACTATTATTTCTGACTTAGAGATCTCTACCACATTTTCGTGAATGCAGTCTTCAATATGATGGTAAACACAAGGGTACTGTGCTCCCACGGGGCTCTAACCCTGGACCATACACACCGAAGTGTATATTAAATGCAGTAGATATGTTATCAATTTTGGTTAAATGAATAAATAACATTAAAGTATTTTTAAATAATAATGTCGACTAGTTTGACATTATTATTATTATTATTATTATTATTATTATTATTATTATTATTATTATTATTATTATTATTATTATTAATAATAATAATAATAATAATAGTAATAGTAATACATTAAAATTTCAACTTTTTGGAGGCTCCACGAAGCATTAGTGTGGATCGCTGAACTTCTTCCCCTTACCGTTTTCAAATGATTTCGCACCCTGTTGCGGACTGACCCATTTTAGGCGAACACTATAAAATTCCGAGTGACCCATTCTTATGCTGGGATTGTTCAGTTTAAAAATTCCGTAACTTTCTTTGATGGAACGCGTAAGAAAACGTTTCGATTTTTTTTTTTTTAACTTTTTGTCCTTTTTCGATCACTGTAATGACATCGCACTTAATTGAGACTTTGTCTGGTGCATTCCAAATCATCACTGAGTTAATAGTTCAGGCTTTTTATAGATCATCAGAATTTATTGGATGGCCATTTTAAGTAAACTTAAAATTTGTGTTTTTCGTAATCGTAATTTCCATCTCAGATTACTTCGGTTTAAGAAAACGGAGGAGTAGTGGGAAGGCTCATTTTACTATTCCAGAGGGCTTTTTTGATCAAAATAAAGAGCAGTCAGGAACACCTTTTATTCTTCATTTAATTAATGTGAACCACAAGCATCATCAAGTCATTGCACTTTTATTGTTTCCAGTGTTGCTAACTGTGACATCAAAGTTAACGAAACTTCGCTAACTTCAAAAGGCTGTAGTTAATTCATGAAGCATTGGTCGAGAATGGTATTTGGTGTGTTTATTATTCATGTAAGGTTGAACCATCTGACAAAATTTCAGAATTTTAAAAGATGGCGTTTTCGAGAAAATGGTGCCCAAAAATGGCAATTTTTGAAAATTTTGCAATTTCTCGAATTTTTTGCGAAAAAACGGTTGCACACTGAAGCGATACATTTTTTTTTTTTTCGGAAAGCTGGTAACTAGCTCTTACCAACCGTGAAAACAGAATTTTAAAATTCGAACCGGAAGTGCTCGAAAAAATTCGCAAACTTCGACTTTTCAGATAAACTGACGTTCATTTGTTAATTTATCTACAAAAAGATGCGCATGCGCAAACCAAACTATAATAAAATATAGTTTATTTATGTACCTATGTACATACCACAACAAGAATTATAACTCTACCTGTCTCGATAGCTGAATGGTGGGGCTCAGAAATTGACAATTTTCCATGTCTTTTACAATCCATAAATTGTACTCCACGTCTTTGGTGGCCCATTATTTGGCAGGAAATTTTTTTTCGACAAGACAAAAAAATATGGGTCTCTTAAAAACATGTCTAGTTGCTATAAAAAAAAGTTTCAACAATATCTGAGATGGTGATGGTACATGCTCTGCCTGAATTGAAATGGAAGGCACCTTTCATCAATTACTTTTTTCTTTATCCTAATTTTAAATTTTAATCCGGGGACACAAGGCTCAGTGGTAGGGGGTTTATCTCTGGTGCATGGGGTCCCTGATTCGATTCCCGTCCAAGTAAGTCTGTACAGGACAACATTGTGTCCGTGTATTTTCACGGAGTACTCTCGTTTCCTCCCACATTTTATTTCATCAAGTCTTCCATAATCATTCACTTGCCTTAATCATTGCTTTCCCTTAAAGTAAACGACATAATAGTGGTACGTTAAACTGAAAGATTTCATTTCATTTTTAAATTTTTCATTAATTTTTCGAACTATGATAATACTATATATTTCTACACTCTCTCCTTTTCCCGTACATCTGTTTTTAGCTTTTTCATTTTTTTTTTTTTTTGCACATTTTCATTCTGTATTTACTGTTCCTATTATTGTCGTTATTACTATTCATAACGTATTATTTTAGTTAATTTCTTCAGTGATTTGTATTTTTCTTCTCATTTGTTATTCGTTCCCTCTTCTACACTCTTGCCGACCCATCCTTCGTTTGGAAATCAGTGTAAACTCTCTTTAAATACAGTGATTTTTTTTCTTTTGAAGGTAAATAAACGAGTACGAGGGTCACTAGAAAAGTTTTGCGACTTGCAGTTTTGAGTGTACATATCTTTATTTCAAGTATTATAACTTTTCGAAGCATTCTCCCCGCCTTCCACACAACGTATCATTCTCTTAAACCAATCCTGGAAACACTGGTGCCATTGGATTTCAAGCACTGCATCTAACTTTTTTTTTTTTTTTACGCATTCACAGCATCTTCAGGACCGGAAAACCGATACCCAAACATTAAAAAAAAAAAAAAAAAAAAAAAAAAAAGCTGCTTGATTTTCAGTCAAGTTGTGTGGCATTTTCCGAGATGAAATCTTTCTTCACGCAAATGTTTATACAGGATGTTTGAAACACTTGGTGCACTAATCCCAAGGACACACTCTATGTTACTGTATGTGTGTAGCTTATTGTCCCATATCACCTACTGCACGGCATCAGTGTTTTTCTCTGTCACTGCTGTTGAGGCCTTCCACTGCTCCCCTCGTTCTAATTAGGTCTGGCCCCATTTAAATTCTGAAAACCAACAAAACACTGTTGCATGCGGTGGTGCACTCTCCCCAAAGGCTCGTGTCAACCTTTGCAGTGATTCCGATTCATTTAAACCACATTCAAGGTCGTACAGAATTATGGTTCGCAAATCCTTTTTTCCAACTCCATGGCAGCGGTGCAAATTGTTGCAACTCGGCCACTTGGCAACACCGCTCACTACGTTATATGGTATTATCTGTCGTCCCGAGACTGGCCAAGTTCACTTACAGAGGAGGGGTGCTTCTTATAAAGCAAAATGTTATTGATGTAGTGTCCCATTTCGCTGTATCTCAAAACTTTCCTAATTATCCTCGTAAATAAATAAAGTAGTTCTATCTTCCATTACGATACTTCCTCTGATTTTAGCGTGGCTACACTGACCCCTGACTTATGGTCCAAAATGGCTTCACTTACATCACGTTTCACAGCTACTTTTCTTCTATCTAATTTTACTCTTTTCTTCCTACGTCTTCCCCTCACTATTTGATAGAACTATACCAAAAATGCGCATAATGTACCTTTTTTAGTGTCTGTAATTATGGTTTTCCATTTCTGGCAAGTAGTTAATATGTATTTTATTTATGTTGTATTAAGTGAATATTTGTAGTGAAGTAGCTTTTGAAAATTAGAAATAAATCGTAGGAGATAGTGAAATATTTCATTAAAAAGTGTGGAAACCATGCTTTAAAACTTGTACTGATATGACCTTAACTTCTCTTTCAGTACCATAAGACGTGACCTAATGTGTAAAGTGGTATCCGAAACACTACTCGGGTTACCTGTCAGGAGTAGAGAAACCTGAACATGTCTTTGAACACTTCAGGTCGTATTAATACCTGCAACCTTATCTGGTGAATTACAGAAATTATTTACGATGTGGATGTTTTTTGTCCGAAATTGTCAATTGCATTTTTATAACGCAGTAGAATACGTGACTGCGAAGCGAGATCATGTTTCTGTGAGAACAACTGCTTTTGTTTTGATTAATACAACTGTACATGACACTTCAATCTAAGGCTTTACCCACAAACAGATGGGAGTTATGCCTGAAGAAAGAACCATTATTAGAGGGATTTGTCAATAGTTTAAAATGCAATTTCATTTAATGTAAAAGTGAGAATTTTGGAGAGATCTTATCCCAAATATTTCCCTTCCATATGGCGTTGCTTCATCCTTTTTTTTTTTTTTTTTCGCATCGGTATGAGTTGTATTCCATACGAGGGAGAACAACGCTACGATTTTTCCGTGTGCATCCGCGTTTTCCCAGTGTATTTGTTGGCGATGAAACGCTGTTGCAGTCGTTAGTGGGAAAAGCTGAATGTAATCACACGAACGGTTTCTACATGCGCATTTTCATATGTGGCAAAATCACTACAGAAATTGTGAAAACACCGTTCGTATGTAGTATTTAGCCTTTTTAATTTTTTTTTTCGTTGTTTATGATTGTGTAGGTCAATTTATTTATTTATTTAGGATGGTGAATGTACACGTGTACATATAGCAAACCTTAAGAACAAATTATTCTTATTCCCAACAAAATCCTTCCAGAATTATAAATTATTTATACTGGAAGTGCTTATTGAAGGTGTAAACTGTACTTACCCCTCCCTCCGCAGGCTGTCATAGCTGTACACAATACATAGCTAGCTTTTTAGCTAGCTATGTATTGAGTTACGACAACCTGTGTATAGGACTGTACCAGTTTTTATATTGTTTGATCGATCTAAATTTCGAAGACTCTAAACTTCGCTGTCTATAAGAAGTATATATTGAAGGTCAGTGTGTTTCTTTTAAGGATATGATGTAAAAGAAATGTAAAAGAACAGACTGATCTTTGATATATGCTTCTTTCTCCAGATAATGAAAAATCACATAAATTATTTACAATATCAACGTTTCTCTCAAAACGGTCAATTGCAATTTGTAATGTAGTGAAATATATGGCTGTAACCTTGTATATATCGGGCGTTGCAAAACAAGTGTTACAACCCTTGGGAGGTGACTCCTGCCACTGAGACAAGAAAAAAAGTTCTCTTGAACTTTCGGCTATCGGACATAGTTTCGGATCTACAAGGTGCCGAAAGCGTGGGAAAATGACTTTCGGACGCCAATAGCTCGGAAACTATCCAACGTAAAGAGGGCGGGTAAAAAATTCACTGAAGAAGTCATACTTGCGGTATTGAATTTTGCATGTTTCACAATCCTACCATGCACGCGTAAGGGATTCCCCAAAGGAACATAGGGAATCCTGGATAATCTGCCAAATGAAAATTGGTCTAAATGGATATGAATTGATAGGGTTTCTACCAGGTAACAATAATTCGTTTGTATTAAATCGATATCTGGAACAAATACAAAATGGCGGACACCTTTATGTCCGTTGTGTGTGGTTGCATAATCACCAGGTACGAATGCTAGCCAACAGTGACGTACTGAGTATTAAGTGTAGCAAATTTGTACTCAAACGCTCTAGAAAGACATCTGAAGTGTTGGTATAGCACAACAGATGAAGCAGGGTGAACAGGGCACAACAGATGACATGTGTGGAAATACTTAACGAAAAAATGTCTAGAAATGCACTCATCCTAAGTAAACGTGAGTTCAAAGCGTCGGAAATGTAAGGAATAGCATCAGGAACATGAAAGCCATTGCCAATTCACCAATAATATTCCATCAATCCGGTGCAATATGATCTGCATGGTTGCGTACCGATAAGGATGCACCAACTGAGGTCAAGTTGAAATTGTGCAAGGGACTCACAAAGAAACTGGGTAAACTAAATGAATGTCACTAGTGGGATCGCATGATCGATACTGAAATGTGGCCAATGTGTGTGTTGATATCAATATGTAGCGAATGGACAAATGTCAACATGTCCCGCTACTGCTGGGACACTGTCCGACGTGCGAAAACTAGGAAAATAACGTTGTACATTCTGCTATTACATCTGGTGCACTTTTTGGTAGAACGTAACTAGAACACGATTGTATCAATGTCCCTCTTTGTTTGGGACATTCTCCCACAGTCGACACATATGAAAAGAAATATCTTAATCCATGGTTTCAAATTCTGTTAGAGCCCGTGAAAATAATAAACTTCTATCATGTCTCACGTCTTCTGGGACATATGACGTACTCGAAATATAGGGAAATACCTCCAGAAATTCGTATCTTACATACAGTGCACATGCCAAGACAAGGACGAAAATGAACCAATTTGGCACATGTAACACTACTGCTGGAATACCACACATATGGAAAATAAAACGACATGAGAAATAGGAAAAAACGTTTTAAAGCTCTGATTATTTACAACTGTGCAGTAGGAATAACAAAATGAAACAAACATGCATGTCGGGAGGCTGTACAAGAGCGCTTACAAACCAAGTGGGTACTTCTCAAAGAAACGAATACAGAGAAAGTGAGGCTCCCTCGAAGCCTCAGGCCTCTTTCACATTATCCGGAGATTCGCCGGCTCCGGTTTCGGCCCCTTTCATATTATCCGGCGTTTTGCCATGGATGAAAGATATGCGAGCAGGATTGCTGTGCAACTGAAGAAACAAAACTCTTTGACTCTGGTCGTGTTGTGGTGGTTGTAATGGACAGACGCAAAATGTGTTTTCTACTCGCCTTGTTAAGGCACAGGCAGAAAAAAAAAAAAAAACGTCAGGTTCACCCTGATTTTTCTATACTGTTTCCACAATTAAGGGAAGACGAAGGAAAATTATTTAATTACTTTCGTATGTCTATCGCATCAACTATTGTCATTCATTAGTTTTGTTAACGTGGCTGCAGTGGAGAAATGCAAAATAATATGCATTTTATTCGCTTTGTTACCAGGCCCGTAGCCAGCCAAAAAATTTAGAGGGCGCCCGGTAGAAGTTAGGGGGGGCGACCCAATCATAGTATACTTCATCACCATATTATAGTTCATTTGCAAGCCTACAGTGAAACTTTTAGGGGGCCAGCCAAAGTTTAGGGAGCCCGGCCCCCTAGCTCCCCGTGGATACGGGCCTGTTTGTTACCGAAATGAGAGAACATGCCACATACAGAAAAGATGTACACTTTTTATTAGAGAAGCGGTATTTTGGAAGAGATTTTTCTATACTGTTTCCACAATTGATAAACTTGGGCAAAATAGCGGCCCGGTTCTGGATATTTAAAATACCGTTCCGGTATTCAACTGTTGTGACTGAGAAAACCAGGCTAAAGTCCTCTCGGGATAGTCAACCGTTGAGGTCTATCCGAGAATCTCAAGCCAACATTCAGCCACTGACCCCAAGACTGGTCTGTAGGCATTATTATTATTATTATTACTAGCTGTTATGCCCGTTCTTGGCACGGGTCAGATAAAATATCAATGTAAACAAACTGAACAATGAGAGAAGAATTAAGAAACATTTCTAAAATTAGATACATTTTGTGTGAATATATATCCAACAACGTACGTGTTTTCATTGGGAAGGCCGATGGAGACTGAATTTGAACGTAAACACTATCGGGAGTATCAATATACATCTGAGCGACCTCGATAAATATGAATTCGACACAAACATTGGTCATTTTCTACTACTTTTACATGCCCCGGTAAACGCCCCCTGAGATCCATCCTTGGTTCGAATTGTGAAAAAATCGCCTCTGGTCTTCAGCCGATACCGCAAAAACTATGAATGTGACACTAACATCTGTCATTTTCTACTACTTTTACATAGAAAGTAAACGCCTCTGTGATCCTCTGGTTCCAATTTTGAAAAAACAACGCCTCTGGCTCCCAGTCGACAGGAGCTGTATTTGGAAGTCAACGCCTTTGGAGTATCACCATTCATCTCAGCGACAGCGAAAACTATTGATTTGACACTAATATCGGCCATTTTCGATTATTTTTACATGTCTCGCAATTCTCCATCCCGGTGACTCCCGGCCCACATACAATGGTGGCTGAATTTGAAAATCATCGCTAATGAAAGTATCACCATTTATCTCAGAGACCGCGAAAACTGTGAATTTCACACTATCGGTCATTGTGGATTATTTTTACATGTCTCGGTGATCTCCTGGCCCAAGTTCCTTAGCTTATGGGGACTAAATGTGAAAGTAAACGCTATCTTGAGTTTCAACATTGAGCTCAGTGACCCCAAAAGCTATGGATTTGACATTAATATCGGTCATTTTCGATTATTTTTACATGTCTCGCAATTCCCCCCCCCCCTCTGGTGACCCCCGGCCAGCATACAAATGGTGGCTGAAGTCATCGCTAATAGTAGTGTTACCATTGATCTCAGCGACCGCGAAAACTATGGATTTGATACTAATATCGGTCATTTTCTACTACTTTTACATGTCCTGGTAAACGCCCCCCTGAGACCTCCTGGTTCGAATTTTGAAAAAACGCATCGGCTTGATCTGGAGCCTGGACCAAGGTATCTGTGACCAAATTTTGGTAACTTTCGGTCCACTCGTATGGTCCCCAGGCCGCACAAAGACAGACAGACAGACACATAAACTCTTTATTTTATTTATATTAGATTATTATTATTATTATTATACTATTTCGGGTTTATTCTTTTGTTTTAAGCGTTCCGACTGTTGACTCGAAGTCTCTTTAAAGCACTGCTCTAGCCCCTGAATTCAGAGGACTATTCAAGAAATTACAGCCAGATAATTATAAAATATATAAAGTACGGTATATTTATCAAATATCACATCATGAATTCTCTCTTGCTTTGCGTAGCAAAATAGTACATAAATATATAGCAAAAGACTGTATTGCTAAAATATTTGATAGTGTATATTTCAATTTTGGGTCACCACTAATTTATAGAAGCTCATTTGTCCAGTGCTACCCGGACATCTCCCAATCTTCTATTACATAGAAAAATAATAATTTATATTGATTTCGACACTTCGGTAGTATTGGTCGTTTTCAATTAATTTTACATGTCATCTTTCCCCATATATTGTATGTACAGGTTTGGTTAATTACTCCAGATGTACTGGGCTACAACATAACCACATACACAAACACACTCCACACACACACAAAACCACACGCTCCCATATTATAGCAGCCACTTTCTGCTCTTTACTGGCAACACTTGCTTCCTCCCCCAACACCCATCCGGTAGTTTGCCGCGTATATGTGAAGAGCTTCATTGCTTGTAATGTTCCGCTTGGCCATACACGACGATTTGCCGCGCCGGATTCTAGCAGGGAGATTCGGCTGTTTTTGCTCGCCGGATAAATGTCCGGCGACCGCCGCACATATGTGAAGAGCTTCATTGCTTGCAATGTCTTTCTACCTTGTCCGGCAATTCGCCGGAAACGGATCCGGCAAATCGCCGGATAATGTGAAAGAGACATCAGGGCTAGAGCGCTCGCTTTCGCTCGCGTGCTTGCAGTTTCCAATCTTACTGGGAGTGCACGTCCTTAGATTCAAGACCCGAGTAGTTATTTTCCTATTTTTGGCACGTGGGACGGTGTCCCAGCAGTAGTTGGATATGTTGACATTTGTTCATTAGCTACATGTCGATATCAACACACACACATTGGCCACATTTCAATATCGATCATGCGATCCCACTAGTGACATTCATTTAGTTTATCCAGTTTCTTAGTGAGTCCCTTGCACAATTTAAACTTGACCTCAGTTGTTGCATCCTTATTGGTATGCAACCTTGCACATATTGCATCGGTTTGAGGGAATATTATTGGTGAATTGGCAATGGCTCTCATGTTCTTGACGCTAATCCTTACTTTTCCGACGCTTTGAACTCACGTTTACTGAGTACGAGTAGCATTTCTGGGCATTTTTCGTTCAGTGTATCCACACATGTGGATCACCCTGCTTCATCTGTTGTGCTCTACCGACACTTCAGATGTCTTTCTAGAGCATTTGAGTACAAATTCACTACACTCCAGATGTCTTTCTAGAGCATTTGAGTACAAATTCGCTACACTTAATACTCAGTACGTCACTGTTGGCTAGCATCCGTACCTGGTGATTATGCAACCACACACAACGGGCATGAAGGTGTCCGCCATTTTGTATTTGTTCCAGATATCGACTTAATACAAACGAATTATTGTTACCTGGTAGAAACCCTATCAATTCATATCCATTTAGACCAATTTTCATTTGGCATATTATCCGGGATTCCCTAGTTCCTTTGAGGAATCCCTTGCGCGTGCATGGTAGGATTGTGAAACATGCAAAATTCAATACAGCAGGTGAATTTTTTACCCACCCTCTTTACGTTGGATAGTTTCCGAACTATTGGCGTCCGAAAGTCATTTTCCCACGCTTTCGGCACCTTGTAGATCCGAAACTATGTCCGATAGCCGAAAGTTCAAGAGAACTCTTTTGAGTCACCTCCCAAGAGTTGTAACACTCATTTTGCAACACCCGATATATATATATATATATATATATATATATATATATATATATATATATAATCATAATTGTGTAATAAAAATAAAGAACGTGTTCATTTGTAATTTCCACTGTATTTCGATTTTCCATATATCGATCGAATAATAGTATTTTGTATATTCGGATACTGCTCTACTCAATGTGTCCGATGCAATATTTCGTACCAAATTGTTTAAAATGCGTATTTTTATGTTTCAGATTGTACACAACAGGCAGGCCCATTGCTTCCAGCACTTGAAACTCTGGACAGCAATAATTCTGAGGTTCTTCAGCAACTTGTGTCAGAAGCAGTGAAGAAAGTTCTACAAGAGAAATCTTTCTTGCCGGCGACAGATAAAAGTGAAACTCAAGAGATTCAGGACAATGCAGATGACAATTCGGTGCCTGAATCGTTAGTGGATGAAGTAGTAAAAGAGCTAAAACCTTTGTCACAGACTAAAACGTTTCAATCGTCAACCGTGCCTTCGTATAATCCTACCCCAATCAACGAACGGAAGAAACATATCCCCATTCCATATACACCCCGAATTACGAGAGAAAGATGTGTAGTTAAGAGACCATCGCCCTCGTTGAGTACTTCGAAACGAATTAAATTATCACATTCGTCTACAAAGGCATATGAACCAACCACTACAAAGGAACCCACCATTAGCTATAATCCTAGTTCAGTCAAAAGTGAATCTAGTGCAGTAAAATATTCTCCGAAAGAATCAAATATTAGTCTAGTAACTAGTACTCCTACTGCAACATACACCCCTAGTGATAAAGTGAAGTTAGAAAATGGAAAACTCGATGCAGCTTTTCACTATCAGCCTTCCAAACCACAAAGTGGCACTGCTGATAGCAATGAAGATGTACGTGTCAAGTCAGAATATTTTCCATCAAGTCGACAGAATGAACCATCGTATGTACCTTCGGCAACAAAGACAGTTGAGGCGAAATACATGCCTGATGCAAGTAACACATCCAACTCGATGCAATACATCCCAACAGATAAAGCTCAGTTGGACAAAGATCACAGTTCGGGAGAAGATGAAATCCCGGATTTTTCAGCGGAATTGGACATGCTCCATGAAATTTTAACTGAAGATAGCCAGGATAGTAGTACTAACGGGTATGCTCTAAAAACCGAAGTGCAAGTGAAAAATTCGTGTGACACAAATAATAGTGATCAACTGAAGCGAACTATTGAAGACTCGCCTGTGACAAACTTTTCAAAGACTAAATTAAACGCACAAATCGTAGTGAACCAGTCGATGGAAGTGTCGAATCGTAGTTCTGACATTAAAACCGTTCTATATTCTGTGAATAATGTGAGTGCGTGCAAAATTAAAAACCAAAGACTATCCACAAGCAAGGATTCATCGAATCTTAAAAGCCCAACGCATGGAGAGAAGGGACTAGATGAAGAGTTACGTAATGACGAACTGAAGAAAGAGAAACGACGTTCCTCTTCGGAAGCTGAAACCACAAAGAAAAACGACAAAAAATCATCTGCAGGTGATAAACACATTTCGCGTTCTCATTCATCATACTCGGATAAAGATACCATTAAACATAAAAGTCATAGTGTGAAAAAGGAATCGGAGAAAAGTGATCATTCAAAAAATCGTGACAAAGATGGTGAAAGGAAACACAACAAAGAAAACAAGGATATAAAAGGTAGTGATAAAGATGAGGGAAAAGTGATGCCGAAGCATAGTAAGGAAGAATCTCACAAATCTCATAAATCGAGTAGAAGTGATAGCTATGATAGTGATAAAAAGAAGGCGAGCAAAAGTAAATATAGCAAAGAAAAGTCGGAAGAAAGTTATAGAAAGAGAGAGCATTCTAGTAAAGAAAGAAGCAATAGCAAACATGAACGACATAAACTTTCTGGCAGTAGTTCAACGTCAAACGATAAACGGAAGAGGCGCGCGAGTTCTAGTTCGGAAAGACATACAAAACGTTCTTCAAGTTCGAAACGAAGCGAGAGGCATTCTAGTGGTAGTTCCGATAGAAGCAGAAGCGTAACGAGAAAGAAAAGCGCGGAAAAGCCTAGCCGTGATCATCACAGATCTTCAGATAGTGGCAGACATCACAGAAACCATAGCTCTCATGGTTCACGCAGGTCTCGATCACCCGTACATCATAGACGCTCAGGAGAAAAGAGAAAGAGAGCTGAAAAGCGTAAATACAGTGAAAAGAAGAAGCGGCATAAGCACGAGAGTAGCTGCTCAAGTTCAGATGGTGACATGGGTAGTTCTGCTAGTGAGGAATGCACTGGCGTATCTTCAAGTTCAAGTGATGAAGGTAAGATTTACTATTAGCATTGTATTTCAAGGTGTCTAAACCATTGGGGATTTTATGTAAGGTAGTGAATTATATTTAACCCTTTCCTAAGTTACTTATCGTGATCAGAAAAAAAAAAGTCTAGTCAATTTCTTCTCCAGTATAAACAACTAAGACAAAACTGATAATCCAGTTATTTGATTTGTAGACTCACTCCAAAATCACAAATCGTATATTATTCTAGTAACAACTGAAGTTGCACTAGGTGGTCAATAATACACAACAAAACAGTACGTGAATTTGCATTAACATTGCACTATGAGGAATTAAGTTTATATTCTAGGAAAGGAAATTAATATGCTTGAATTCTGTATTGATATTGAAAAAGTTCTGCATTAAGTTCGATATATATATATATAATATAGACTTATCATCTATCTGGTTAAAGCTCACATTCTCTATATACATGCATCACGACATCGAAACCGTCGTCGCTGAAGATAGTTGACTAACGAATGAAGTTGTTAGTCCGATGATTCGCTGTCTGGGGAATATGGAGATACATTAAACATTTTGCAATCAAGTCGGATAATGGTGTTGCGTATGACCTCCGCGATGTCCAAAACAGATTAAGGTTTCTGCGATTCACAAGCACTGTCTTGCATGTTGTTTGCGTTGGAAAATTAAGTTTTCATTAGTTTGGTAAATTTGGACAGAAAGCATAAGAATTGGGAAAACTAGCGTCAGAAATGTTTCGGTCTTTGTGTTTATGTATTTATATGGATTATGTACGCTAAATGAAATGTTTTAGAAGAATGTATATGCTGTAGATATGTATATTGTTATGTGCAGATAATGGAATCAAGTTTAAAAGATACGGGAACGTAAATTATATTGAAATGGACAGTGGGGAGTTTGTAAGGGTTTCTTTGAAGAGGAGTAATAAAGAGCATAATCCAAAGATCATATATTGCATTAACATAGTTAGAAGTATAATTCAAGCGAGATAAACATTTTGAAAACGGCTACGATAATTTACTTACGTCACAGATGGTGATACTACTTCATCAATGTGAAATGGAAATAGTTACCACATTGTGGGTTCAGTACGCAAGCGCACAGTTACATTAATCGTTTGACAAGGTGGCAATAATTAGCGGTACATGATACCCCGAGCAGACTACCTAACACTGAACATACCCTTTGGTGTTGTAGTAGTGAATTCAGTTCGTTGGGAGTGGATTCGTTTGGTTCCAAGCACTGAAGACGGCGTCGTAATATATTGGAAAGTACCCATTTCTCGTTGCACGTCAAACAGTATGTTCAGAAACGGATCCTTTCTTTCATGAGACAATAAAGAAATACAGAAAGCGTTTGTAATTCCACCAGATAGAAAACCAGTAATTATTTTCCGTTGGTATAACAAGTATTAACAGTAACACAATAACTTCATCTTATTGTGCCATAGATGGTAAAACGTTAAAGATTCACGATGGCGTGATTCTGGTTGATTTAAATTGGCAAGCAGACCTAAAAAAAAACACGATGATGGAGATAAGCTGCAGATAAATAAGCATCGCTTTGAAATGTATCGAAGCGTATTGAACAATCAAAACGCTTTCAAGTGAAGTTCAGTTTCTGATCTTATTTTTATAATGATTTCTATCGGGCCGCAGTTTGACATGAGTTGCTCTTGGAGAGACGTGTAGTATCACATACTTATTTGCTGGCTCCTCTGTGTTTGTAGTGATATACTTGCTATGTGGGTAGATTAAATTGGTTACCTTGATGGTTGTGGAACATACTTTAGTTTAATGTGGTACATTGAATCCATTGTAGTCTGTTTTTAAGATTTTCAAGCGGTGAGATCATATCCGTCCACTATGTTATTTTCAGTTATTCAAACCTTAGGTTGGGGGGAGGGGGCGGTGGCTCAGCGGTAGAGAGTTCACCTCCGGTGCTTGGGGTCTCTGGTTCGATCCCAGCTCGCGCCGTGTGGTCTTTGTGGTGGACACACACCGTGCTCGTGGGTTTTCTCGGGGTTCTCCCACTTTCTTCATTCCACTATTTCACTCATCTCTCATCATCATCGTCTCCATTAGCCTAACCGGCATAATCGTGGGACGTAAAACTTAAAGATTTCATTTCAAAACTTAGGTAGCAAAGTATTAACGTATTTTCATTTGTGCTAATCTGGCAAATGGATCTTATTAACTAGAATTGGAGAATAAATGAGAGAAATATCAACATGTCCTTTGACGGTGTTGAACGAAGTAGTTGAAAGAGAAGAAAATCTCATCAAAGTATAGAAGCGAAAGAGTGGGAAATATAGGATGATACCACATGAACCTTTACATTTGTATTAATTTATAATTTTTCTTTGAATGGTATTGTAAACCTTTTTTTGCGTTTGACTGTCACAGTAGCTGTGGTTGAATCATCCTGGCAGCTCCGAGAGTGATTAACGTATGTCTGTTGTAATTGACTAAGTGAGGAAAGCACATAGTGATAAGGGAGCAAACACACACTATTCTCTCAGAGTAGTATGAAATTAGAATATTCGTAAATGCAATTAGTGCGTGTGATAGGTATCCAGCATTATTCAATAGTATAAGACAACAAAATTAGCTGGAATATATATATTACATACTAGTAGATTAGTTCCAAAGGAAAAATAAAACGTAATGATGCCATGTTCTGAAGATAGTATACAGCAGATAACGACAAAATGATGTCCTAAACACTTCAAGCACCATGTGCATATGATTTTGTGTACACCTGGTTCATTACTGGGATCTTCATATATGTTAAGCACACGTTGGTACATTTCAAGTGGCAAGTGCACGCTCCTAGCCCCAGAATAAAACATGATTTTGGGACTTTGCGCTTTAAGTATTAAGGGTCATTGTGTAGCCGAACGTGTTGAGACATAGCTGTGAAACCTACCTCTAGGGACTAGAATTCTTGCCTGAAGTTAAAGGCGTAATAGTGTATTCCGAAGACTATATTGATTGAGGACGATAACAGAAAAGAAATAGAAAAGAAGAAACAACATAAATTAATTAACCGATTGGAGTTAGGCTAAAATGTCGTGCTGCAAACATAGAAATAGATCTAAATGTCCTAGGAAAGTGTCCACTGCATGAACGTTATGAAAAATTCATTTAAAATAAACAAATGAACTACGTGTAAGGGAAAATTTACAAATATTTGGGGATGCTATTTCATGGAAATTTGACATTCAGCAGACACATTAAAAACACTGTCAATGTTAAAAATGCACAAAATAATATCAGTCGAACGACGCAGATTTCATTTAAGTACTCTAAAATTCTGAAACTGTACCACAGTTTCGTTTTAGAAGCTATCGTTACCTATAGGTCGAGTATTTGGGTTCATCGTGTAAAAAAAAAAAAAAAAAAAAAAAAAAATTGTCTTAGTGCCCAGAGATATGTCTAACTGGTGCTTACTCCACAACTGCAGAAAAGTTCTTCGTTGTTATTACAGGAATAACACCTATTCATTTAGCAGTAATAAAAAGAGCAGCAAAGGTAGAAGGTTGAAAATACGAACAGACTGTATTGAGAAAATGTCAGACAAGAATGCTAGATCATGTGGTTCGGATTCCACGTTAATCAGTAGGTCCACGTCTCATATAGCCTCGCTGCTGAAAGGGACGCTAAACTAAAATCAACTCAACTCAAGAATGCTAGAACCAAGTACGTATGATTTCGTTTCAATTATAGAAAATATGAAATCTTTCAGTTTAACGTCCCACGATTATGGCCTTCAGGCTAAGGGAGACGAATGATTAAGGCAAGTGAATGATGATGGAAAAATTGGTGGAATGAAATTGTAGGAGAAAAGGATGTCCACACGAATTTACATGGCAGGGGATCGAACCAGGGTCCAGATATAGAGAGGAGACATTTCTGAACATATACAATCAGATGATAGTACGGTCCGTTACTTACGGACATGGATCATACAAGACTAAAGATTACACTCAGTTGACCTGAATTGTAGGTACTGTAACCAACCGTAAATACCAAAACATAAACTAGTGTTTCAATGTACAATAGCGCAAATATAAGAGTAAACATTATTGCGCTACTAGCAAGGAAGAATATTGACGAACTAACTGAGGATAGAGTGTTTATACAAAGTGTGGTAAGAATTATGAGAAAAAAAAATATCTACAAGAAACAGAAGAGAGTAAGAACGGGAGGAAGTGTGCTAAAAGAATAGAAGATCAACTCAAAAGAGGAGCATAATATCGCAAGAGAGTAGAAATATTTACTGATGATTGATAGTTCAGTGCATATTGTGCGTTTAATCAGTGAGTAAGTGTAGTGTAGTGAAGTGCTATGAAACGACTTTGAGAAGGAAGATTACAGGTTTATCTCCAGGAAACTGTACTGGAGAGCCAAATATTGGAGAGAGCTGTTGATCAGATTTCGAAGGTCGCTCGTAACCAGAATGGGAAAAATACCACCAAACCAATCACAATATTTAACTATATGTACCAAGTGCAATTGTAGAATGTAAATGTATTTTGTATGCAAATATAAAAGAAAATAATAACACAATAGAGTAGTAGTAATAATGAAAAAGGAACAGTAAAATTAGTAAAAAATGAAAGAAACTTTAGCAAAGGTAAGGTGTATATATATGAATGTATTGTTGGAGTTTCTCATCCTTTTTCAGTTCAATGCTCTCCCATAGGGAACCGAATTCGAGACCATGTGCACCGAAGACGCTCGCGCTAGCCACTAGATCAGAGGGGAGTGCTATGAATATATTGTATGTGTTTCTTTGTTCAGTGTGCTTAAGATAATAGAAATAAAAAGAAAGAAATAAAAACAGTCTGGTATAAATAATTAGAACCAGACCAGTAGAAATAGCCATTCAGTGTGCTTAAGATAATAGAAATAAAAAGAAAGAAAGAAAAACGGTCTGGTATAAATAATTAGGAACCAGGCCAGTAGAACAGCCCCAAAGATTAAAAATAGTTTGGGTCAACAATGACTTTTAATAAGATGCTAACAAAAGTTCAAATGGTGGTGCAGAGTTGTAGCGTCGCTTGTACGATATCATTTTTGAAGACATTAAGAGTCCGTCTTGTCCAAAAAGCGGAATATATGTAATTGCATTATATTGGTGCACCTTTTGTTAATTTGCATCGTAGCGCTATATAGTTTTAGATAAATGCATAACGTTTCGTGAATTAAAATAATTAGTTTTGATTCTAGAATATAATTAATTGAAACCTTGTTATGGGCTGTGTTGAATAAACAAACTGTCTGTAGTTTATGTATTTGTGTTCACGTTGCTTAGTTACTAAATTATATTGTGCTTAACATGAATTAAATACTTGTGGATTTTCTATATGTAACTACAAACTTATTTCCATTTAATGGTGAGTATTCATGGTTGTACATTCTATATAGGTTGGTGGTAAAACTTGTTAAATATTGCACTGTCTAGCAAACGTAGGGGAGCTGTGAGTGTTAACTATTAGGAATTACCGTTGCCTACAGACACAGTATTGACATAATAACATAACTTAAAATTTAAAGGCCGATTTTAATGAATTGAATGGAATGACCATGGAAAGTAATCTTATCTTCTATTCTAGATATAGTGATGAACCAGTTTGAGGCCAAAATTCTCGAAAAATAAATGAATATATATTTTCGTTGATTATATCTTGATCGCGTATAAGAAAAACTAGGACATAGTAGACCTCTTGAAGCACATAAAACAACATCCATGCTATCTTAAAATTCACCTTGGAACTTGAAACTAACATAAATATTATCTCGACCTTAACGTTTCTAGAAGCGACGATAAATTCATAACCTCTGTGTACAGAAAACCCAATGTCTGCGATTACTTCGTACACCAGAAATTGGTTCATTCTTACTAGATAAAGGTAATGTATGGGATTTTTTTTTCTAACGGCATGTAAAGTATAACCCAAAAACAAGATCTAGAGAAACAGAGCAAAAATATGATAGAGTTGGGAAAAAATGGATACAAATTTGGCTTCTTAGAAAAACGAAAAACGAACTTTAGCCGTTATATAGAAGAAGAAAAAAAAACTCACGATGGTGCAAACCTATATCTGATAAATGAATTTCCGTACTTCTTTTGCCAGGTCTAATGTACAGACTTCAGAAAGTAGAGAAGAAATTAGAATTCAACGTTTCTGTGAAATGTCATGCAACATTGAAATATCTTTATTTGATTACAGAAATGATTCTGTAGACATTTAAACACATTCAGGAGTGTACCAAATACTTCGTGATTATTATTATTATTATTAAGTATTTAGCCTTTCGGCAGGTCCTGGGACTAATGAGGATTTTCTTTTTCTTTTTTTTTTCAATTTTAGATTTGGGCTGGAAATGTTTCTTCCACTTTTCTCGATCTTCAGCTTCCTCTTTTAACTCCCAATATTTTCTCGTATCTTTCAAATCATCGATCAGCTGTGTACGTCTTCTTCCTATTTCTCGCTTTTCTTCCATCTTTCCTTCTATGGTGGTGTGATAAGACAATTTCTTCGCAATATGTGTCCAATCCAATTGGCCTTTCTACGAGGCATGGTGCCTAGAAGTGTCCTCTTCTCTCCTATCCGTTTAAAAATATCTTCGTTTGTTACTCTCTCTGTCCGTTTTATCTTCTCCATCTTCCTCCAACATTATATTTCGAAGCTGTCTAAATATTTTTTACTCTAACTTCCGTAATATCCAAGTCTCTGAACCATAAAGTCCAATACTCCATACATAGTACTTTACCCATTTCGTACTTAATCCAATATTAAGGCTGCTAGTTAAGAGTGATCTTTTCTTGTTGAATGCCTCTTTGGCTGTGACAGTTCTTGGCCTGATTTCTTCGGTGCAATAAGCTTTTCTCGTCAAAACACTTCCCGTATACTTAAAATTATCGACCTCTTCAAATTCTTTCTGTTCTACTTTGACCCGCAAGGACGCATTCGCATGGGATATTTGCATGACTTTCCATTTTCGATGTTGATTCCGGGGGCCGCGGTGGCTCAGTGGTAGAGCGTTCACCTCTGGTGCTTGGGGTCCCGGGTTCGATCCCAGCCCCCGCCAAGTGAACTTTGTGGTGGACAAACACCGTGTGCGTGGGTTTTCTCGGGGTTCTCCCGTTTCCTCCCACTTTCTTCATTCCACCATTTCATTCATTACTCATCATCACCGTCTCCTTTAGCCTAACCGGCATAACCGTGGGACGTAAAACTCAAAGATTTCATTTCATTTTCGATGTTGATTCCCATTCCATATAGTTTCCCAGTGTCAACCTTTTGTCAATCATCTCCTGCAGTGCTTCGTCGGTTCTAGCTATAATAACCATATCATCTGCATACCTGATCTTGTTAATAATCTGCCCTTCAATCTTGAAATCTCCAATTCCCATTAATGATTCCTTTATTAAATACTTACTGTAGGTGTTGAATAATTGGGGCAACATACTACATCCTTGTCTGACTTCTCTTCCAATCTCCACACTATTTATTTCTTCTTCACGCAGGCGCAGCTTCGCTCATTGCCGTGTGTACAGGTTGCGAATGAGTCTTCGGTCTCTCCCATTGACTCCGATTTCTGTGAGTATTTTCAGAAGTTTGGTCAAATTGACCCGGTGGAAAGCTTTGTGCCAGTTGATGAAGCACAAACACAGCTCTTCCTTTACGTCAAGAACTCGTTCTTACATAATTCTCATCAACTTACTGGCATCTTTGATGCCTTTTTCTTTCCGGAATCCAAATTAATTCTCCTCCAAGATCTCTTCTATTTCACTTTCCAGCCGCATGTTCAGTATGCGTGCAATAATATTTCCAGTGTGAGAAACGGCTCTGTGATCGCTGCACTTCTTTGCTTTTTCTTGGGTAATGCAGTCACTATAATATCAAGAAAATCCTTTGGCCATTCTCCACTCAGGTAGATCTTGTTAATAAGTGAAGTCAGTACTTTCATTCCATTATCTTCTAACCTCGTTAGCAAATCAACTGGTGTTGTCGTCGTCTCCAGTGCCCTCCTTCGCATGTCTTTGATGGCTTGTACTACTTCACTTTTCAATATACTGAGTCCTTTTTCTTCATCATACGCCTCTTCCTCTGTTTCGATCGCAATATCTTTAGGACAGTTCTTCTGATCGTACAGATCTTTTATGCATTCCTCCCAAATTCTAAGGATTCTTTGATGGTCAGTGACTACATGACTTGGTTGATCTTAGATTCCAAACGTGCATCTACTTTTGTTAGCTTTTCCTCCTAATTCTTGTGCTTTCTGACGTATCTATCTATCTTCCACGCCGTTGATGTTCCATCGTTTCTTCACATATCTGTTCATGTACTTTTCCTTGACTTTGTCCGTCTCTCTTCTCAATTCATTATTCAGCTTGCTTCTTGTATTCTTTGATGTCCTTGGTTTTCGCTCTTCTGTGTTCCTCCTTCTTAAGCATGGCTTCAGTTACCTATGGTTTTCTCGGTACTCTTTCCGTCCTGCTAATGTTATGGGAGTGTATCTAGTAGAATCTGTTTAACTTTTCCCGAACTATTTTCTACATTGTCTACCATATCGCCAATCACACAGAATTTTTCTTCAATCTCTTCTTTCACATCACTGCTCATACTTCTTGGTCGCACTAAGTTCCTTTCTATTTCTCCTTCCATTATTCTTGATTGTTTTTAACCAGGCTTCCACTACTAGGAGGTTGTGATCTGAATCGATATCCGCTTCCGGTAGTGTCTTCACATCTCGTACACTATTCCTGAAACGCTGCTTCACAAGAATGTAATCGATTTGGTAGCGTTTCTTATCTCCTGGATTTTTCCACGTGTACAGCTTGGCTTTTCTTTTCTTAAACCACGTGTTCGTCACCACCATATCATGTTGCCTACAGAAGTCGATAAGCATTTGGCCTTGTGCGTTTCTTATACCTAGTCCAAATAATCCCACCACTTTATTCGCTGCTCTTTCTCCTACTACACTGTTGATGTTTCCCATTACTACGTCGTTGACCTTACCTTTTCCCTCCTGATGCATTATGTCACTAATCTCATCATGCATTACCTCTACTTCATTGTCAGCATGATCGGTTGTTGGCATATACACTTGTAATATCACAATATCCACTGGTTTTGCACACTGGTTTTAGTTTTACAAACATCAAGCGGTCATTGCAGCATTTCTTTTTGAATACACTTCTCGCTACTTCGTTCTTCATTTCTATCGCGACTCCATTCCTGGCCTTGACGCCACACGAATAAGAATATTCTGTAATTTCCCGATACTCTCTCACCTTTTCTCTGACCATCTCATTTCACTGAAACCCACTGTGTTCATTTTACAGTTATCTATTTTCACTTTTAAATTTTCAAGTTTATCCGCTGTCATAAAGTTCGTACGTTTCAGATTCCTATGCTGAAATGAAAGTTATTTTCTCCTTTGATGATTTTTCCCGGAGAATTCTCCATCCGGAGTCCGAACGGGGAACTATTTTACCTCAGGAATGTTCTATCTCAGGAAGAACCAGCATTGTATTTATTCTCCTCTTCGTCCAACCGGAAAAAAAGTGGTAGTATTCCCATGTCCTTTCAACATTTCCATGCCATTGACTACCTTGTGGTTCATTTGTCTTTTAGGACAGTTTCCCCTCCTATGGACAAGAAGGTGCCCTGACATTCACCTGCTCATCTGCCCTCCGAGGAGGGCATTGGCACATGGTAGAGGTTGACTTATCCCGGAGCCAGTCGGTCCCGACCTACGTTAGTCGCCTAAGAGTTGCCCGCTTTCTCCACTGAGGTGGTGTAGGTTGGGATTTATCCTTTGTTTAGGATGATAGCCGAAGGCAATTCTCAAACCTCTCTACTTTTAGGAAGCACATTGTGATTGTGATGAATTTTATATTGACATGACAAAAGGGAATATCGACACGAGGATTAAGAACATACGAGAGAGATGCAGGAAACAAAACAGCCTGTATTAGGTTTGTGAAAACACGTCCATTCTTCCAGCTATAAAATAAACGAGAACCTCAGCCTTTATAAAACATCTTCAATCTTGAAAGGGCGTTTTACAAATCATTTTTCGTAAGAACTAAAAATTCTAGTCTGAATCTGGATAACGTTGGGATCACATAGTCAACAACTATAAGGTTTAAAGTTACTAACTAATACATTCATGAAAGGCAAATTCCATTGTTCATATTTTTCATACATTATACAACAAAATTTTGCAGTAAAATATTTTGAGCTGATAAATTTAGTTTTTAAGTGTAGTAATTTTTGGAAAGTTTATAATCTCACAAGATATCTGGCAACATTGACAGAATAGTTTGTTATGCATGTATAAACGGTGTTTTACCTCAAGGAAAATTACCATTTTTTAAAAAATAGTGCAGTTTATAGCTAGTTTTCTTATCGTACATATGGTAATAAGAAATAATAAATGTGGTAACGCAGTCAGTTTTGTTGAAAGCTACTTTCTTCAACTACATTATTAAGAAATTAAATATTGGTTTCGCTCAACTTTCAGATAATTTTAAGACAGTCATATTTCGACTTTGATTACATTTGTTTAAGTGCTTTTATATATATATATCTCACAGGGAAACAATGACCAGTCAATTTGACGAATATTCCATTTGCTATAGTGACATTTTTAATCTGGACGTTTTAATCATTTCGATTGTTACACTTAGAAAAGTGTGAGGAAGTACGAGTTTCAGTTTTTAGTTACTTAGAGGAAGCTAAGGTAATTAAGAAATCAAAAGTTATAGGTTATAACCTGCTCTTCTAGGTGGAAACTACATTCATTTGCCCAGCCAGTACCGTGATGATAAAATAAATAAGTAAAACATATTATTACAAAGTGACGTAATTTGACGACTTAATTTTCAGACGTTGAGTGATTGTGATGCTCAATAATCAGAAGAATGTGAAGAGACAGAGATTTTATTTTATTTAATTACAAGAAACTAAGGTAATTTCAACGAATTAGAGAGGGTATAATTTTACAACATGCAGCTAAGTGTGAAACTATATTATTCATCTCCGTAGTACCGATGATAATGCATGGTATTTTGCCGTCATATGTAAAGTAAGTTTACAGTAGGAAGTTTGCTTTCTGTACTTTTAAATTTAGTTCAAGAGTCGTGGGGTGGACCAGTGATTTATTCGTTGTCCCATATCTGTAGATAAATTAATCTTTGCCCATCGGAGCTTTTGTAAAAAGAAATTTGCAAAGCATAACAGTCAGTTTTATGTGGTTTATCATTCGGTGTACCTATTTTACAGTTCATTGTTCATTCTTTTGCCAAAATATTGTGTGTGGTATGATACGAGATTCCTGCTTCCTGTACCAAATCTGTGATGGTAGCTCGGTGTATCACAATATCATACATTTTGTTGATTCTTTCTTCTGTTGTGACACTTTTTGAACTGACGCCACGATGTTTATATTCTAGAATACTGTTCTACATTTAAACTTGCGACATCATCTTTTTACAGTATCACAAGACACAGTGGATTTCCCCCATAGCTAAAATAATCTTATATATATATATAAAGTGGCTCTTTCCTCGACATGTTTCAATTTGCTAGTGCCCCACCACTTTTGTTCACTCAGGCACCTTTAGTGAAGAAACGCAAACATGTTGAAACATAATTTTGCGTATAGACTAATGAGATATCTGTTATTACTGTACTAAAATCAGTTTTCCTGATTTTTGTGCGCACTAGAGTTTGTGATGTAATGTTCGTAATGGTATATAATATGATAGATACATCTTTCCACTAACCATAGTATATATATATATATATATATATATATATATACCAGTGGTGACAGTGTAGTGGTTTGAGGAAAGAACACTTGCTGGCAGGGCTCATAGCGAGTCATTTTTTAAACTAAAAGTTACTTTTTTTTTTCAAGTTGGTCACTAAAAGTTACTTTAAAAAAATGTCAGTAAAAGTTACTTTTTTTGGTGGTAAAGTAACTTTTCCGTAAGATTTATGTTTTGCATTGGCAGTTTTGTAAGAAAAGTGTTATAAAAATAAATTGAAAAAGGCATAAACTTGTTACTCATTACTCTTCTGAAAGCTTCAGTAAGCTTTAGTTCTGAAAGCTGCTACGTGTGAAACAGTCAGCTTTATTCTCACTTGAGCTTTTATTCTTTCTAAAGCACAGTAGATGGTTGGTGGATGCTTCAGCTCTCAAGGTGGGGTTGAGAACCCATCTGTGTCTATTCTTTCTTCTATCATAATAGTCTTTTAGTTTTCTCTCGTAATAGTTAACGCTCTGCTCAACGTTGTGTGTGTGTGTTTGTGTGATTCATCATGTTCGTCTTGTGTTATATTTCCTGTATGTTCTTCTTAAGAGTAGGTGATGAATTTGAATATTTCATGGCTTTGAGAACTCTCAATGCTAAGTTAAATATAATGTCTGGGATGAAGAAATTCGGAAATAGGCCAGAACTGATTCCACTTACTCAGAAGCTTCTTACATCTGCTAAGTCTGCTTACCGTAACTACAAAGCGTACTTAGAAAACCTAAGAAAGGAGGAAGCTCAAAAGGAAGTAAAGAAGAAAAGATGAAATAAAACAACAAACAAAGAGAGTGGTGATGGAAAAATTGACAAACGAAAAAAGGGGCATGATGAGATTTTGGTAACTTTTGGTCGCTTTTGGTCACTTTTTCGTGTGCTCTTAGTCACTTTTCAACTATTTACAAGAGACCAGACCACTATGAGCCTTGTACTGGTAAAACTGGTAAAAGTGTGTCCATTTACATTGGCGAGTGTTGGTATGTTGCAGTCTTGGACAGGAACGAAAGTGTGGGCAGTGGTGCAGTATGAATGGGCACGTGCAACGTTATATCCACAAATCCACAGATGTTCGTATATAGTTATGGTCCCCAAGTCTTGTAGTGTAAATGATAGGAAGGTGGTATAGGTAGTTTGCAAGTGGGTGTGAAAATGACATTGACAAGGATTGCGCAGGACGGCCATTGGCATCCAGTAGTGCGAAGAACGTTGAATGAGTGAATGAACTTATTGAAGCGAACAGGTGTTTGACTGTCGATGAAGTTAGACTGGATAAATTAGCATTGGAAATGCACAAGTACATGCAATCATTCATGCTGTTCTGCAATACCGAAAAGTGCCTTCCTAATTGTATCCTGATCACAAGTCTACGAGGATATCCATCTTCCTATAGAATTTTTTAGTTCGTTTAGTCAAGAAGTTGTCGTATAACAAAATTGCAACAATCGGTGTGTTTCAATGATGACATAAGCAGGAATCCAATACTTTGTCTCACCGTGCATCAATCAATCTTTTGCAATCTGAAAAGTGAAAAAAAAAAAAAAAAAAAAAAAGAAAAAGAAGAGAAGAAAAACAATGTGGTAGACATACTTTATCAGTATTGTTGATTTAGAGACAACGCTTTGTATCAGTGTATTTTAGGTGTTCACGAGTATTGAGTGCACGTGTTATGAATATGAAGATCATATCAATTGTGATTTGTGAACTACAAAGCTAAAAAGAAAGACGCGTACAGCACATAAATCCCCAAAGACAAAACCTTTTTCAGTCTGTGTATTTAACCATACATTGTTCTGCAAATCAGAGGAAAGTTCACAATGTGACTAACTAATCAGTGCAGTTGAAACATAACGACACTAATGATGATCAAGGGAATTAATCGAAATCGTCTGTAATATTATTTTATTAAAAGACGCTTAAGTAAGGTGCTTAACTAGTGCAGTAGCCCTTTACCGTGTCTGTGTCGTGAGCAGCTATGGCCCTACACCTATACCAGAAGAAACTTCATGGCATAATTCCACCACCACTGTACCTGAAAATCTGTGTGGTACACTTTGGAGGTACCTATTTTTCTAGGAGTTTGAATACTTTAATTTGTCTATCCGAGCGAAAAAGTGTGATTTTTTTATTTATTCCGTAATGGACTAATTTCCACTACTGTACTATCAAGGACCGATGGAGACACTGGACATGTGAATTGGATTTGGAGGGCTTATGGGCGACAGCAGCTTGGACTACGGAACGTATGCGCGGCGGCAGCTTTGCCGAAAAATCTAAACTGGTGGACTTCAGTAGAATCACTTGAGTGACCATCGGTTTTATCTGTTTTTGTTCGGTGTTTTGTTTAAATTTATTATTATGCACATTAGTGTTCTGTGGATTCTAGAGATGCGTTTCTTGGTTCCGTGAGTGTGTACATTTCTCATAATACCATTTTATCTTCCTTTTTCTCAGGATAAATACCACAGTCGATTTAGATTTGTTCAGGTTTGCTGCAAAGGGTTCCATTTACTTTTTGATTATTAATATAAATAATTAGACTGCGCGGGAGAAACAGTATAAATCAAAACAAATATAGGTTTTCAGGAGGCAATTTTTTATTTTACCAAGCATAAGTATGGAACACTTATACTAACAATACCAAGACGCGATTATTCAACTCACGTTTAGAGTTGACTTATGCCAAGTTAACCGGAGATGGCGCATGACACATAGATGTTCAATTTTGACTTATCTCGTTTTGGCCAATTTCTGACTTATACTGTTTCTAGAATTCTAAACGTACAAGGAGGAGTCATAAGACCTGCAATATTTTGGTACACATCATACCTTCATTTCTTGCAGTGCAATGAAAGCAGGTTAACAATCAAAGTATGGCCTCTCGAGTTGTACTGTCTGCTATTACGTTTCTTCCAGTTCTTCAGTTCCACTCAACACCACATATTATCCTCAGAGGGAAGAAGTCAGTCGTCATGTTTCCATCTGATTGATGAAGCATCGTGATTTTTGGAAATGTGTGGCATGGATCAGAATAGGTAGTAATCCCAAAGGGCAAAGTAAGGACTATATACTAGATGTAGTATGATTTCGATGTCATGAAGTTCTTGTAATTTTTGTTTGTTTTTCGAGTCGAGTGTAGTTTTGTGTTATCCTATTGCAGCAGGGCACGCTTTCGGTTCACCAATGCAGAATATTTTTGGTGGAGTACCGCATACGCCTGCTCCAACTGTTGGGAAATAAAGGTCAGCATTGATGGAACGACCGTTAGGAGCGAACTCGAAGTGAATTATTTCTTCGTAGTTCCATCACACACAGAGCATGATTTATGCTACAAACATTCCTGTTTGACGACCGGTTGTGGAAGTTCACCCTTTCTCTATGTGTTGTGGACATTCGTATTTTCGGAAGAAACACCCACTTTTCGTCCCATGAGACAATGGTATCAAGAAACGCACATTACACGGATTTTGCAACAGTTGTCGGGACACATTCACTCTCCTCTGGACTTGAGCTGAAGTCGATTCATGTAACACCTGCGCCAGCTCCCGATATTTTACCGAGTTCGTGAAGGTGACACGTTACAATGAACTGGGATATGCCGAGTTGGTTCAGTTATCGCTTTTTTCTTATTTTTTTTTTTTTCAATAGCGTGACGTACGACCTCAGAATCTGTTACCGTGGGACGGCTAGATCTTCGCTGATCTTCGAGATACTGCACGAAATTTCTGAAACTAACGCGTTGCTTTGCTGTGGTTAACTGCGTCTTCCCCTTTCGCGTGACAAGTGGTTTAGATCGTTACCGCAGTGTTATGCCCGGATTCGAACTCATACAGTAACAGTTCACTTATAAAACGTTGTTGAGCACTCATCGTCACTGCCACTAAAAACTGGCTGAGGGTAGTGATGGAGTGGTGGCCTCCCTATTAAATAGTCCGATTGACACACTACTTCTTTGGCCAGTTTGACCCTGTACTTACGGTCAGTCAGGGCATATACTTGTAAGTTCGATTGGGTTGTAGTTGTAGAAATATTTCAAGGCTCATAACTCACTTCTGTAATTTAAATACAATAGTTCTTATTTAGTACTCATTAAATATTACAAAGTGGTCAGTTTAAAGGAAGAAGTAAATAATAGATAACACAAATTATTCCTTTAAAGTAGCTGACATCCTTGTTTGTTATTAAACTAGTGGCATATTTTTTTGAAAGAAGTGAAGTTATGTAGAAATGTGTGTTATTAATAGCTACATGAGTAAATTTAAAAAGTGTGTTGTCACAGGTTTCAAAGATTACTAGTTTCGGTTTCTAGGTTTTCTGAAGTCAAAATAAAATACAGAATTAGTAAGAAATTTAAACACGAAATTTAAAAAAAAAAAAAATCTTGTTTACACTAAAATTCATGTTGCAGATGTTGAAAACTCTTCACAATTGGAAATAAGCGTGAGTGACAGTGGTGACAAGAGAAATCCGTGCCCTTCTGATAGTGAAAGTTCAGTAGCTGATATACCAGATGGTGTAGACAATATTTTTGAAGATGATGATGTGGCGAAAGAGTGCTATAAAATATTCCAGGAGTATAAACCTGAGGAAAGGGCGGAAGACAATGGCAGTCAAAAGAAGGTAGGATGTGTATTGATTATTCTTGAACAGCACTTTTTTTCTCTCAGCTTTTTTAATTTTCCTATAATCCCCGAGGCTTATGGACAGCGCTGTAAATCTATCGTGTTTTGTAACTAATTCTTTTCATCAGCCTCAGAGCCAAAGGCAAGTATGTGGAGTGATCTAGACTTGCTACTATAGTATAATTGTAAAGACTTGAGCGATATTTTCTATGCACTGGATGAATAATCACATCTTCTTGGGACACCTTGGGGCATCCAAGTAGTAAATCATAATAGTCGTAGAAACATATTTTTACCCGATGCACACTAAAGTCTTGGAAAGGTGAGGGATGAGATACAGGTGCATATAACGTTCATAACTAACAAGTTTATAGCAATCATCCCATTTTAGTTTCTGACTTACAAAGAATCCTTACCTTTAAAATTTTCATCTCTCACTTTGAGCCTTGTTCAGAGAAGATAAAAGAAGTAAAAGACATAAAACATCAATGAAATATGCAGATGGACTCAGTGGAGAAGAGCAGTGAACGTACACCAGATACTTGACTTTCCCACTGAGTCCATCTGTATATTTCATTGATGTTTAATGTCTTTTACTTCTTTTTATCTTCTCTGAACACGGCTCAAAATAAGAGCCGAAAGTTTCGAAGTACAAGGATTAAGATATCAGAGTCGAAAGTGAGATGATTGTCAAGATTCCTGAGTGTGTTAACATCCTCTCAGAAGGTAACATATCTCAGTTTAGATTTTTTTTTTTTTAACAAACTAGTAAGTTTTCTATTGCGGAAATATTACTTTTCATTGATTTTTAGAAAATATTTTTATTATAATTACTCGTTGTATTTACGTAACATTTAACAGGTTTGTTAATTGTAAACCAAATTTGCTGGTCAGGAACTCGGGAACGAAGTTTCTACGTGCCATATTTGAAATGGAGGTATACCTTAACAAGCTTAGCAGGCATATGAAATATGGGGTTCATATTTTTATTTCTCGAATCATTGCCCATTGAAGTTGGCGTTTCCACGTAGTCAAAAATAAGTCCATATCCCAGCTTTGATGCCCAATAACTCGGAAACCAAAAATTTGCATAACACAATATTTCATACGCGTAGTAACCTCGTAAACGGATTAATTGATTTGCAGTTAAATATTGTTGTAGTATTAAGATAATTAAAACTACATTCATGTCGTAGTAGCTGCAAACACATATCGCAATGGACGTATGTAACAAGTCAAACAACCAGGTCATAAAAAATATTATATATAGACAGTATATCTGAAGTTATGGATAAAGAAATGACTTGAAATAAACTAATATCCTTATGGTACTTAAATGAGTCTTACGTAACCTCTAATAAATCTCCCTCGTAAGAGAAAAATCTGATTAAAACAGCAGGAAGTGGTACGCACAAGGTGTTTATCACAAGTGAGGATAATCGGGGAAGAAAACGGCAGGCAAGCTGTTTCCTATCATGCTCCGCTTGTTAACAAATCGAAAGCTAATTGCAAGAAATCTCATACTGAATGAAAGGAGATGGTAAAGATCGGTCCTTTTCCGCCTATGATAGTCATAAAAAGTTAAAATAAAAATTGTTCATAGAAGCTTTTATATGTGTATGAATATGAAGTTCAAGCAATAAATGTTACATATCTGTAAGATGCATATGAAAAATATTGTAGCAAATCCTAAAAAAACCCAGAAACAAAGCATGGTTGTTGATATTCTGCCAGTTTAGAGTAGGGGCGCGGTGGCTCAGTGGTAGAGCGTTCACCTCCGGTGCTTGGGGTCCCTGGTTCGATCCCAGCTCGCTCCGTGTGGACTTTGTGGTGGACAAACACCGTGCTCGTGGGTTTTCTCGGGGTTCTCCCTTTTCCTCCCACTTTTTCATTCCACCATTTCACTCATCTCTCATCACCGTCTCCTTTAGCCTAAGCGGCATAACCGTGGGACGTAAAACTTAAAGATTTCATTACATTTTTCTGCCAGTTTAGACGTGTTTTCAAACTTGCAACAATAATTTTAGCATGAGGCACTTCATGAACCACACTTCACAAATGCTTGTTGAGAAGCCTATTAACTCTAGTCTTTTCAAAAACGAAAAGTATAGTGGTTCATGGAGGACCTGATACTGAAATGGTTGCAAGTTCGAAGAAACGTCTAAACAGACAGAATGTCAACAACCATGCTTTGTTCCCAGAGTTCTTTATGTAACTTGCCACAATATGTTTCATATGCATCTTTCATAAATGTAGCAGCGTTTAATGCTTGAATTTCATATTCATATGATATAGTGGCTGTTATGAACACTTCTACTTTTTATGAGTACCATAGGCAGAGAAAGCCCGATCTTTGCCCGTCACCTTAATTATAAACACAATCAATAATAATAATAAGTCTATAATTTATCAGAATATATCCTAACAACATATAAAACTATATGAACTGACATAAAATAACGGGTACTTCCAGTTGCCGTGAAAAGTTGAAATTTGGCATGGTTATAGCTTTTCGGGACTAACCCACAGGAAAATTGCCGAAAGTGAATATTTTTAATTATTAGGGAGTTTAAAGGAGGGATGAAGACATTACCTATGCTATTTAAATCGGCCTTTTTTTGGACCTATAATCTCATGTTTTAGGTACTTGGAATTGGAATAAAAACTTGAAATGTCATATGCTTGTACCGTACGTTTTCTATAGGATTATTTAACAAGATCACTAAAATAAAAATTTCCAACTTAGAATGGTTTTATGGGGAACTGGAAAAATATTTCCCATGTTATTTATGTTGAACATCATCTTCACCCCAAAATGGTTAGGTACTTCTTTGTAGGCCTACAATGATGAAATTTGGCATGCTGTATCCTTCCGAGAGTAACCCACAGGAAAATTACCAAAATTGAATAGTTTTAGTTTTTAGGGGATCTAAAGGGGAAATGATAAATCTCCATGTTATTTAAATGGGCGTTTTCTTGGGATAAAAATTCTTATCTTTTAGGTAGTTGAAATAGGGGGAAAAAATCTTCATATTTGGTAGAAGTGTGGATGTAAGAGGTGCGAGGCCGTAGACCAATGAAAGCCCCCAACTGGACAAGTTCAGAAAACATTAAGAACAAATGCACGAAATTCACTCTTGAAGGAAAGGCTGATACATAATAGATGCGAGGTCGCTAGTCAAAGCCTAGTTACAGTTTAAAAAATAACATTGAACTTCTTAAATCATGACCCAATAATGTCATGTGTCAAAAGTGTAACTTGCCACTAACGCCAACTCATTGTAGCAAATCCAAATACTTGCCTGGGAAGGTGTAGATTGTTGTGCAATGATAGAGCAGTCAGCCGTCTCTAGTGCAAAGGATCCCAGATCATGTGAGATTATGGTGGACGACAATAAGTCCATGGGTTCTGTCGAACTTCTTTCATATTTCTAATGTTACTTTCTCTTGTATATATGATTTGTCTTTAGCTTTAAGGGCATATTTGTAGGTAGGTTGAACAAAAGAAGGTTTTTATTTATTTATTTTTATGCAGAACTCATTGCCGGAAAGCCGCAATCTCCCTGCGAGTCGCTATTTGGAATTTGAAGAAGCTTGGTATCAGTTTTATGTGAAAAGTTGAGTTTACACTCGGAGGCATATTTGGGGCTGAAGCCCTTCGAAATACAGGACTACCTTGCGTAAGGCAGTTAATTGGTTCCGCGCTTTGCAAAACTACTTTGTTCGAGGCCCATTTGCAATGGATGTAAATTGAATTTGTTCTCACAGAAGTTTAGGATAATAAAGGATAACAGGGCTCATAGCGAGCAATTTTTTTTGAACTAAAAGTTATTTTTTTTCAAGTTGGTCACTAAAAGTTACTTTTTTTCAAGTTGGTCACTAAAAGTTACTTTTTTTCAAGTTGGTCACTAAAAGTTACTTTTTTTCAAGTTGGTCACTAAAAGTTACTTTTTTTCAAGTTGGTCACTAAAAGTTACTTTTTTTCAAGTTGGTCACTAAAAGTTACTTTTTTTCAAGTTTGTCACTGAAAGTTACTATTTTTGGGAGTAAAGTCATTTTTCGTGTGATCTATGTTTTGCATTGGCAGTTTTCGAAGAATTGCCTTGGTCCTTACTTCAAAAATATGTTTGTTGTAGATCTGCTAGAGGCAGCATATACAGTGGACTCTTTTTAATTCGAAGTCTAAGGGGACACGAAAAAGCTTCGAATTATCCAAAATTCGAATTATCCAACAACATTCATTTTCACATATATAACAACAAACAAACCAAAGTACTGTGCATCAAAACCATATTCATATGGTGTAGACTTTACCTTTAAAGCAGCTTATTATTTGCGTGATCGAATACCGCAAACTAACAAACGACATTAACTCTACATAATTCAAACTACGTGTACAATGGAAAATATATTTACGTACAACTACAACATACATTAAATAGCTCAAACAAATAAACACCAGTAACAATTTGAATATTCTGTTCTCACTTTTAAGAAGTCGTAAACCTCATTTGCTTAAATTTTAATGTTTTTGTACGGTCAATAAATCTTGAATTTCATGTATTGCGTGGAATATGATATTAACATTTGATTGACTTTATCAATAATTCAACTTAAATTTTCAACCAATTCTGAACAAGATGAAATTGGCACACTTTCTCTATCTTTACTTCTTCCCCAACTCACCTTCATCATTATCATTACATAGATTTTCTATTTATTTTTTATATTACTCTTCCCTATGGCTGCATCTGGATAACTGAAAACACGTTAAAACTGTATTTCTCTGTTTACGTCTGCCCAACATTAAAAATTTTCAACTGTATTTATTTCGAATTATCCAAAACATAGGTTCAAAAGTTCGATTTATCCACGATTTTTTACTATTATTTTCAATACAGATTTCAAGGGGAATGAACTTTTGTTCGAATTATCCAAGTTCGATTTAACCTCTTCAGTTTGATGGAACAACAAATAATGCGGGGAAATCAGAACTGCAACTTTCAGCTCGATACTGGTCAAGCAAAAGTATGAAAGTTGAAACTAGCTATATCGGGGACATTTTAGCTAGGAAGAGCCACAGAAGAAGAACTCGTGAAACACATAAATCTAGCAATAGACAATGCAAACCTTCCCAGAGAGAAGCCCTTGATGTAAGGTAGCGATGAACCAGATACCAACAAAAAGGTTCACACAATGATAAATGAGGACATGAAAACATTTAGGAAAAGGGGTTTGCTTCATATAGGAACATGTAACATACACAAAGTTCATAACGCGTTCCAAAAAGGACTCCAAGAAGTTGGAATTGAAAAGATTGATTTTGTCATTGATGTGTACTATTTTTTCAAGGGTTGGCCATCAAGGTGGAAGATTTCACTAAGATTGCCAGTAAGTTAGGACTGCGTAAACATAGATTTATCAAACATGTGAGTTCAAGGTGGCTTACACTTGAAAAAACACGTGAAAGAGTTCTTGAACTCCTCAGTGCTCTGCAGGGGTATTTCCTCAAATTTCTTCCTCCAAAGAAATCAAACCTCATGGCTACTGGAAGATACAAGTCAATTTCTAAAATTTTGAAAGACCCATCAGTGAAAGCGCAGTTAAATTTTGTTGCCTCAAGTGCAAAACTTTTCAAGGATATCACAAAACTGCTTCAGAAGGAGGAGCCCCTTATATGTGTCCTGTACTCTAAACTTCAAACTGTTCTGTTGTTGCGATTTGTGAAGAAGTTGTTACATCTTTGACTGAACTGGATAAAAGTGCTGTAAGTGAGGAAAATCTGTTACCTGTTGGTGAAGCGGAGTATGGAGAAGCAAGGTTAGCATTCAGTAGCTGGAAGGAGAAGGATATATTTAGTTTCAAGAAAAATGTAGTCTCACTACGTGGCAGTATATAAATACATAGTGAAAATTATTGAAATTTCCCTAGAACTTAAATACTTGTCTTGTCTCGTCTTCATCCGGAAAATGTGAAGTCATCTAAGAGTGTCACTTAGTGTATTGCAAATCTGGCAAAAGTTCTTCCCCTCAGCATTGATTTGAATTTACTGAATGATAAGTGGCGGTTACTTCAACTTGAGAATTTCTCAGGAAGTCTTTACAGTGGCCGAATAGATGATTTCTGGAGTAATATTTTCATCAAGTTTCCTATAGTTGCAACGGTAGTGAAAGTTTGTTTGTCTCTTAGTCATGGCAGTGCTGATGTGAAACGCCAGTTTTCACTGTCACGTGGTCTGCTCCCTGAGGATTGCACAGCGATGTTTTTAAGAACTCTCAATTCTAAGTTAAATATAATGTCGGGATGAAGAAATTTGGAAATAGGGAAGAAATGCTTCCACTTACTCAGAAGTTTCTTACATCTGTTAGGTCTTCTTATCGTAACTACAAAGCATACTTAGAAAACCTAAGAAAGGAGGAACTCCCCCCCTTCCCCCAAATAAAAATAATAAGTAAAGAAGAAGGATGAAACAAAACAACAAGCAAAGAGAGAGGTGATGGAGAAATTTATAAAGGAAAAAAAAAGGAACTTGAGGACATGGAATCAATCCTACAACAGAAAAGAAGAGGATATGAAAAGAAAAGCAGAAGATTAACTTTTGTTTCAGGTTTCTGAACGTCTGAAGACGGCTGTGAAGAGAAAGGACATGACTGAAGTGCACTTTGAGCAGGGTATGTTGGAGGGGTTGAAGAAAGTAAGGAAAGATTTGCAAGATGAATAGAAACAGACCAATGACTTGCAGAAAATGGTGGATAAGAAAAAATCCTCCTTAATATCTGACTTCTTGATGAAGAAAGACCGTGTCAAAATGTGAAAATATGTTAGCATACGTTCTTGTTACTGCTTTTTATTTCATTTTGTATTCAACTGCATTTTTAGTTAACATTTGTAATTTCTTTTAAAAGTTCATAATAATGGTATAAACATAATCCACATTATTTGCTTTGATTTTATTGTGTTAAAGGAGAATGACATATTACCTGTTTACAGTTTACTTTTCATTGCATGCGGAATGTTAGTAGAAGCCATACCTATGTTTGCCAGTCATGTGGTACCAAGACAAAATATGTAACAAACCAATTGTACAAGCCGAAAATGTTATTAACAGTTAATGGTAATCTAGATGCTATGGCTACTTTTTTATTACTTTAATTTTGTATTATTGGACATAATGAAAACATTGAAATTTGGCCTATCCTCATACAGCTTAAAGTTAAAATACAAAACCGTGCAAAGTATGTAATTAATAAGGAACCTCTAAACACAAGTATTTTATTATTATTATTAGCTGACAAACTTAAGTAAAATAATCTTTTATCTTAACATGTTAAAATATGTATTTCAGCTATGATCCAGCAGGCTTTTTTTTTTTCTTTTTAATGTAAAATTCAATTTATGCCCAAGTTCGGCACCATGCTTTAAAGTTACTTTTTGATGAGTTTTTTGTCACTTTTTTATGTACTGTTGGTCATTTTTCAACTATTTGAAGAGACTAGACCACTATGAGCCCTGGGATAATAATTTCAAAAAAAAAAAAAAAAAAATATTTTATAAAATTGAATTAGCAATCCTAATGCCGATTCGACAATACGTGTAATAATAAGAACCACGTTAAAGTAATGCCCATGTTGTTCAAAACCGCCATATTCAAGATATATCAGGCGTTCTAAAAATGGCGCCCACAATATAGAGCACTATTCTACAGACAAAAATGAAGCGAAAATGTCATATAATTGTTTGCCCTCCGGGGCCTCCTTCTGCCGCTATGGGGAATCAAAATTTCACAATGTGGCAACGTCGCAGATTAACTTGGGGCCATTAGCATTACTTTACGAATACAACAAACAGTTGAATCGATTGCTACACTAATAAGTAATGCTAGTCTCAATCAATATCCATTTTAGCTGCCATCCGGAAAGAATATATATAACTATTTGATAAATTGGTAAATCTAATCTAGGGTTCTTTATTTGCGACGTTGCCACATAGTGCAATTTGTGTCTAGACGATGATAACGAAAGTAGACAATGTATATATTTTTTTGCTTTATTTTGACTTGTAGGATAATGTTCTGTGGTCCGTGGGCGCCATTTTTAGAACACGCGATATATATATATATATATATATATATATATATATATATATAGATGGATAGATAGATAGGATGTTAATGAACTATACTGAGAAACTGTAAGATATGATTCCTTACATCAAAATAAGAGAAAAGAAAAAAGTTCGTACGAACCTGTAAGGACAAGTACATTCATAGTTTCTGAGTTAGAATCATCCAAGAGCGTGGAAATACTGCATTACAACACCCATTATTTCAAACGCGAGAAAGCTTAGAGTGGCGGTCCTTATGAGAGTAAAGAAAGTCGTACATACGCAATCCAAAAATGTATATTTCAGCAATGTGCAACGAGTGCACAAGGTATTCCCTATAAGACATAATTGCAAGACATGCTGTCAACAACATTCTCAGATATGTTTTAACTTCAAAGTGAATCCAAAGTGGATAAAAGGTAAGCTTTGACAGCAGTGAGCAGTAATGTTTCGGTGGAAAGTCGGGGGCGTTAGGGGCTTCCAGCTCCACGGTTCCTCATGTTCGGAATAACGTGTGCTACGATACATTGTTTCACAATATGTTTCACGTTTCTTACACGTAAAAGCATGAAACTATATATCGCAGCACGCGCTATTCCTAACACGAGGAGCTGGGAAACTGATGGTCCCACCGATACATTACGTTTTCACTGCTAGCAGGGCTTACTTTTCGTCTACGTTGGATCCACCTTTAAGTCAGAGCGTGTATGGGGATTACATATGTTGATTTAGTTATATTGAGCCGAAGTCAATGTGCAACTGTACCGCGCATGTGGGACCCATCGCCGTTAAGATTGACACGAGACAAGCAACAGTATATCGTTAGTTACATAGTAGAGCAGTGTGGTCGAGCGTTGTCTGATGCCGCCGAAACTGAACATATTCTGGGAAGGTTCATTGTGGCTCTTTTCGACCCTAGGTTCACGACGTCGTGCATCGTAGAAATGTGTCAAGTGCGTAATTGTCGTGTAGGTCATGACACTCTGAATGGTATTATACGGAAATATTTGGTACAGGGTCCTGGACTCCCCACACCGACGCGAGCAGCTAGAAGCATTTCCCAAAAGGGTTCATAATTATGGCCTCTTTCTCCTGCAGGGGCTGCGTTTGTAACGTTTCACTCTTATTTTTAACTTACAGTTAAAAATTCTTTTTACCTTTCTGTTACAATTATTGCCCACAACTCGAGTAAGTCAACACGATCCAGCACCATAATTTTTACACATAATTACAAGAGAAATTAGGCACATCAAATGCATATCACAATTAACTTTTATTCTCAAAACTCCATGAATAATTTTTCTTCTGTTGCCATAGCAACACGAAACAAATAACTATATCTTGTTACAGCAACTCTCATTACATGATTATTTTTATCTATCTTAACATATATTCTACATTTTTCTTCTTCTTCACAACAGATTGTGCACTTTTAAACACCGTTGCCTAAAATAGCTACAATTAGAAATGGAAGTTAATTCACAGATGTCAGATATACAATATCGTTGTACGTTTCCGAAAGGTGGAGCGAAATGTTGAAATCAATGCTGCGTACTACCAGCCTTATGTCCTGACTGAAATAATCCAGCATTAAGTCTCAGCATTGTACAGTCAAGACGTGAACCGTGTTTAACTGCATCAAGACAGGGCATCCAGCTACATGGCGAAAACACTGATAAAATTATATCGCCGTATGGAACAGGAAACTGGAATTTCACCAATTCCCTTCTCTGACATCCCTGTCTACAGTCGAGATGCCAGCCCAATGCATTGTTGTGCTTTCGGACTCCTTAAGCGGCGCCTGTCCCGTCGTCGAGCCCGCATCGTTACCGGCCTCTGGAAAACCTGTAAAGAGAAGTGTAATGCAATACTCATGGTTTAGCTGCAACGTAGTGTCCTGCAGTGGAACTCTGATGCCGTGCAATAGTCAGCAGTGCAATGGCCTGCAGATCGAATGCAACCGGTGGTGGAAACACGGCAATTCTAAGTGGCACATTCATATTCGGCTCAGTATAAATGAATCAACTTCTGTATGACCTGTAGGGAATCTCTAGCACACCTATTGTACATTACTGAAATACGCATATTTGGATGACGTTTGTGGTTTCCTTTTACGCTGATATGACCACTTATCCACGGTTCCTCGTGTTTGAAATAACGTGTGTTGCAATGTAGTTTTTCCACGCTTTTGATCAAATCTAGTTGTGAAAGTATGCATGTTTGCACAGAAGTCTATATTGACGTTTTTTTTCTTTTTTGGTTGTGAAGAATCACCTCTTACAGTTTGTTGGTATAATTCGTTAACACCCTGCATATATGAAACATTTATTTCTGTTCCTTCACCACATACATTACACTTCATATTATGGGAATTTTTTTCGTATTTCTTCAGTACATGTATACTCAATGAAAGAGTTTTACGAATAAATGACTGAAACACGTGGTATCGGTGATGACCAAACAATTTGTCATCCAGATTGTCGCAATTAATCGAAGGTTTATCGTATAACCAGAAACAGGAAGCGTTAATAATTTTGTGGGTCGGGTTTTTTGTGATATTGCAGTGTCTGCAGAATACTTGCAAGTACATAGGATTAACTTTAAGGGGTGGTAAGACACAGAAATTCAAATTTGTAATGAGATATATGTAAGCGCGAGGTGTTCTTTATGTCTTTAAACCTCTCTATTCTTCCTGATCCGGTGTAGTGGTATGTTTATATTTCCAGGAAATTATAGAAAAAATATAAATTATCATGAAGTACAAATATACTACAAGACATTAAAACTTTGTAGTCGATGGAAAATGTAGACCCCAGGTAGTTTATATTCTACAGGGCTCACGCGGATCTAGAAAGTCAGGAAAATGCTTCAAAATATGCCGGAAGTTAGGGAAATTGTTATATTTCACAGAAGTCTGAAAGTTATTATTATTATTATTATTATTTTCAGCTTGCCACTGAAGATATGATGAATACCTCGAAGAATCATGACAATTTCAAATGGAAAATAAATAAATAAAAAAAAAAGCTTTTTTGGTTGTAGATAGAGATATAGGCCAAATTATAATATATATCTTGTTTGTTTACGAGTGCATTTAGAAAGCAGAGATTTTAAAGATACTAGCTGAACCTGCGCTGTGTACTCGGCGCATCGTTCTGTTATGACCATGAATCTTCCCACTGTGCATGCCTCCTTACTGACATAAGTAAAGAATAGGATACTCGCTTTGTTTCAGGATCTTACGTGGAAAAACACGATTCATCACACGTAATCACTTTGTGTAAGAATGTAGGATCATTTTCAATGTTTGTTAAAATGTCAGTACAAATGTTCACTCGAGCTTCCTTCTGTTCCAAAGTCAGGTTTCTTGGTACCAATTTTGAATACACTTTACTCATGTTCAAATTTTCATGTAAAATTTGACGAACACTTTCTTTGTTTATTCCTGTGATGTCAGCAACAGTTCTAATGCTCAGTCGACGATCTTTCCGAATCACATCACTCACTTTTTGAATGTTCGTTTCTGTTCTCGACGTGCAAGGTCGTCCTGGACGCGGGTCGTCTGTGATCATTTCCCGTCCCTCTTTAAAACGTTTAAACCACTCAAACACTTGTGTGCGTGATAACTGATTTTAACATATTGTACGTTTCTGTTGCGGATTTTCCCAGCTTGCACAGAAACTTCACATTATCACGCTGTTCCATTTTAACACTCAGATTTTTTTCCGATGGAGCACAGACGTACGTTCCGCTTTGTACAAAGACCACAGCAAAACTGATTGACCTGCATCCAGGGCAGTCCGTCATTCAGTAGGCAACGTATCGTGCTATAGAATCATGCATTGCTTTACCTTCATGTACACGTTGTTTACCAGTAGCTAAACCAATCCGTTTTTTTCTAGCCATATCTCGTAGTTCGAAGTATGAGAATAATATTGCCTCTGATCATATCAATATCTTAATATCATTTGGAAAGTAAGACAGTTAATGTTTACAGAAGAAAAAAATAAAACGAAATCTTTGAGTTTTACGTCCCACGGATATGCCGGTTAGGTTAAAAGAGACGGTGATTATGAGAAATGAATGAAAATGGTGGAATGAAGAAAGCGTGAGGAAACGGGAAAACCCCGAGAAAACCCAAGCACACGGTGTTTGTCCACCACAAAGTTCACTTGGTGCGAGTTAGGATCGAACCACGGACCCCATGCACCAGAGGTGAACGCTCTACCACTGAGCCACTGCTGCCACCAATGTTTACAGAGGAGTAATTGGGATTTGAGCTGGATAATTTAGTTTTGGCATACAAATGCTAAGTCTGTTAAATCAGCCGTATTGAGATACATCAGAAAATAGAGTAGTATAATCGAAAGGTGGGCTATAAATGTTGACTGATTGAGGTTTAATGTGGGCATGTGTGTGCGGGCTGTATATCTTCGTCACGATAAGACTCAATGTCCGATATATGCTATTCATAAGGTAAAAAGATCAAAAATAGCTTTCTAAAGGGTGAAAATCGAATATAAGTTCAACAAAATAATAGAATAAAGCAGATAAACATTTTTTTATAAAAAAAGCGTGGAAAACCTAAAAGAATAAATAACACAATAGAAGAAAATATAAACACTCAAAAAACTGAAATACTAAACAAACGTATAAGGTACGAGAAATTTCTCGCGTGAAGTCTTATTTTCTGGAAGGCTGACTAAGCAATCTGGAAAAATAAAGCTCAGGAAACATTAACTATCTTAATCGCACGTATGAGTGGTAGAACACGGTTACGAACAACGAGGTGATACCTGTCTAACATTGTTAATTAGTCCTAAACATTCTGTGAAGTCTGAGGCTATACGTGTATTATTGTAATATGACAACATTATGTTAATGTAATGTAATTTCTTGGAAGGTACAAATACTCCACAACTGCATAAGAAATTTGTACCTTTCAATAATCGTACGTTTTTATGTTTTATAAAGCAGCATTCCCAGATTTTCATGTGTTTTTGAGAGCTAATAATGTAATATCCTGCTCAAAGGTTTATACGATTCCTGAATACCACTTGCACTTCCGAGCTTTCGACCCTCCCCTAAACGTTGATCACGGAGGATGAAAACATCAGGATAAATAATAGGAAAGGACTTTAGTTGGAGCTGTGCCTGAGACACTTGGTCAATACCTTAGGTCACACATCAAATGATGGACATGCAGATTGCGGATTGATTTTCACATTCTCTTGTTCTTTGCTGAAAGTTAGCCAAGTCTTGTTGGTATTCTTATTGACAATGTTGTGCAAATTTTGTAATTACAGATTCCCATTCATCTCTTAACCATCCCCTGTCTAAATTTAACTTTCTTTTAATGAATAAACAGATTTTCAAACACGAGTCTTTGAACTTCATTTTTTGCCCCCTCCCCCATTTTTTTAAATTTCCTACTTTCTGTTGAGTTTTTTAAACGACAGACCTGACTCCAGATTTTCCGTTTCAGTATCCCTAACACACGTATCTTGATGAGGTTTCTTTTTGTCTTGCCAATGCAACTCTCATGGTAAGTGTATTTTTAATTGGGATCTGTGTTTGAAGTTTTGGAGCCTTCAAAGCTGTACATAAAGTATGTTGTGTAAAAACTTTCTACAATGCTGTTGTCCATGTGGGAAAGGTAAGTAGTCATATCCATTTTGGTTCATTGATTTCGGTCTCAGGTTTGTCAAAACGCAAGTTCCTTTTAACCTGGTTATACCCATTTATTAATAATGGCACTGGATACCCATTCATACTGCCAAGTTTCAATAAATGGTCAATTTGTATCTGTAAATCTGATTCCAAAGAGCTAAATCGAATGCCTTCAAACATTTGCTGTCGTCTTTGCTGAATAAGTGGATTTATAATGGATATATTGTGTGGCCCCAATTGACTTATGATGGACACTAGTAACGAACTTATTATAGCAGTATACCATCGAAGGCAAACAATATACCCATTATAAATCCAGATCTGAATAACTTTGAAGAACTTTGTGTTTCCTTGTAGTAAGATCTGAATAACTTCCTTCTCATTTTCTATCGTAAATCTCAAATTACAATGAATGACATTTAATTCCTTCAGTAAAAAAAAACGAACTATGTATTATCTTTGTAGAAATACGTCAACTTTTCTGTAATAACATATCGTACCTAATATCCGTTCTTTCAGTATCTTACTGTCAAATGTATGAAGTGCCAAATTGGTTGATAAAGGCAATAATGGATTTCCCGTAGCTAGAACATCGATCTGGTTTTAAATATTATCTTTAAGAAAAAAAAGTATTATGTAACATAAGAGGAGCCCCAGTATTCTTTTACCTCAGAATGACTAAGATTCTTACTGTGTAAAGTGGCAGTTATAGCTTTAAACACCAATTGCAGTGGAATGGATGGGTGCATATCGACTACATTTATTGACGTCATTTTAATATAATTGGCATTAACTATGTTACAGATTTATTGTTTCACTTCCTAACTGTTTTTAACACAAGACTAGTTATACAATATGAATGGGTACCGAGTTTCATTCGAACTCCTGTTTCGATAGACTTAAGACCGAAGTCAATGAACTAGAGTGAGTGGGACTGGCGCCTTCTATGCGGTTATGCTATATGTTATCTATGATTTACATAGAACGGGACGTACGCGAGAAGTATCGCAATTATAGGAATAACCAACTTGCTTAGAAAGCTAGACATTGATAATTTGCACACCAATTATTCACAAACATTCTCTTTATGTTGAAATGAAAGAATAGAGTTTTGGGGGAATGTTTTTAATTTGTGTAATTTTACGAGTCGTGTCTATTGAAACTTCCCAATCACTGACTCATGACTAAACATTGACAAATATGGAACAGGTACCTACCTCAGACTATTTATGTAGAATTCGTGTCCAATCCGAGTAGATCAATCAGGTCCCATATCTAGCACTAGGTCTTTCTCCTAGTGTTTCGTCGCAACTACTCCCGACTTCGGAAAGCGAACTAGTTTTGATTCTTGACTCGAGCTGAGATCATGGACTTCTTTCACACATGGTGAAATCGTAAGGGCGTGTATCTGTGAATCTATTTATCTCATCATATTTGTCAGTGTCAAGTTACACAATGACTTGTGAAATGTAGCTGACTTCAGTACTTGGAAACAATTTCAAAGACAGAATTACATAGCAGTTTTACAGATAAAGAATTCATTAATTACCGTATTTGCGCGAATATGGGCTGCACTTTCCTTCCTAAATTTTGGCTTGAAAAATCATGGTGCGGCTTATAATCGAGATTTTCCCCCTCAGATCATAAATCACCAATTTCAAAATGGCATGTACACGTATCCTGTGGGTTGAAATTAATACCATTACAAGTTACTGCAGTTACTTTTGTAAACCATCAAAGACTTAAGAAGAAAATAGTAGAAAAACATATCTTGTTTGCAAAAATTTCCACCTTCATTGGGTACCGGTAACACTTTACATTGGCACAAAAACACTTGTACACTTAATAGTTTTATTAAACGGAATACGTATCTTTGTTATACAATATACAGGGTGTTTCAAAAATACACGGCAAAAATTCAGGGGCAGATTCCTGATGGGTAGACAAGTAAAAAAGTTCATATGAACATATGTCCGGAAATGCATCGTTACAGAGCTATGGCCACTGACACCACCTGACGGTGTGAAATAGTCACCTTCTGTCCGGAACTGTTTCCCGACGTATTACCAGAGTGTCGTGTGTGAAAGAATATGCAACACAGGTTCGAACGAAAATAATTATGCCGATTGCGCGTTGAATGGTGCAAGAATCAGGAAAAAGGGGATCTGTGGAGACATTTAAAGCCGTTGGTCTACGCACCTGCTGTGGATACTTAGGAGACGCTTCGTATTCGTATCGAAGCAGCTTGCCAGCGACTACGGAACACCCCTTGTACTTGGGCACGCGTTCGTTCATTCATGCGGCGACGAGCTGCAGCTTGCATTCGGGCAGAAGAAAGACATTTTCAGCACTTACTGTAAGGTACTACAGTATCGATTTTGTAGCGCTGGTGATGCACACAATTTACTGTTCGTGGTTGTAACTCTTGTTTGATGCTGGTTCTTTGGACTTTATGATTATCCCTGTGTCGTTTTGCTTTTCTCACTGCCATTTGTATTAGTGTTGCACTTTCCAATACGGACATTAAAAATACCAATTATTATGCATTATTTGCGAGTGCTTTTTTTCTGATTCTTGTACCATTCAACGCGCAATCGGCATAATTAATTTCGTTCGAACCTGTGTTGCATATTCTTTCACACACGACACTCTGGTAATACGTCGGGAAACAGTTCTGGACAGAAGGTGACTATTTCACACCGTCGGGTGGTGTCAGTGGCTATAGCTCTGTAACGATGCATTTCCGGACATATGTTCATATGAACTTTTTTACTTGTCTACCCATCAGGAATCTGCCCCTGAATTTTTGCCGTGTCTTTTTGAAACACCCTGTATATAATATATACGGCATATTTATATACAGTAGCTGTTCTTGAAAAAAGAAAAGCGACTTTGTTTCGTGAAACTGTGTCTGTTTGTACTCACCCAAATTATGCACAATCACTTCCCACCATTTCAGACCAGCGTCTCATTCTTCACCCTCGCTATACGATCCAAAATGCTGCTCAGTCACTATCACAAAGAAGGTCACCTTAATGAGTCACCCTTAATTATGTAAGAGTTAAAGAAGGAGAGAGAGAGATACATTTCAAAGTACTGTGTAATTGAACTTTCTCATAAATTTAGTACCGCGGCATATACTCGAGATTTACTGTTTTCTATAATCTCGTGTCAAAAGTTTAGCTGCGGCCTATACTCGTACGCGGCCTATATGCGCGCAAATACGGTAATCACAATTGAGTTCTGAAATATCCAACATTTCCTTTCGATGTTCTTTGAAAGTAATTGGAAGAGTAATGAACTAAAAGTACAATTTTTGACAAAAGTTTAATAGTTACGATGAATAGCGTCCGTGACAGGACTACTTGTCTTTTACAGATTAACAACAGCATTGGAGAAGGTGTTTTATACAACTTACTTTTCTATAATTATGTTTCTTTCTTCCATATCAGGTCTTACTTTGCTTTAATATTTAGGAGCAAATCGTACACCTTTCTTCCTCTTCCCAATCGTTTTCCATTTGTTAATATATTGTTTGTATTTTCCCATCGGTTCTTCTATGTTTTGATATTTCTTTTAATCTTATTACGTTGTTTGTTAACCCATACATTTACACGTAGGGCCGCGGTGGCTCAGTGTTAGAGCGTTCACCTCTGGTGCATGGGGTTCCTGGTTCAATTCCAGCTCTCGCAAAGTGGGCTTTGTGGTGGACAAACACCGTGTTCGTGGGTTTTCTCGGGTTCTTCCGTTTCCTCCCACTTTCTTCATTCCACCATATCATTCATTTCTCATAATCGTCTCCTTTAGCCTAGCCGGCATAACCGTGGGACGTAAAACTCAAAAATTTCCATACATTTACACTTTTTTTTTTGATTATTTCTAACTCAAAAGGTATATGTTCTATTAAAGCTTGAAGGCTGCCTATTGAAATGGTTGACATATTTGCTGTCATTCTAATTAGAATTTGCGTTCGATTTTTATTTATTTTTTGTCGTATTTTCAAATTTTGTAATCCCTTGTGTCCCCAGATAACAACTTCATATTCAATGATTGATATTAATATTGTTTTCTTACATACATTGTTTTTAGCGGCGTGCGATAATTCCTGTCTGCAATTGTTAACATCATTTATTATTTTTTTAATTTTTACAGATTTTATATACGTGAATTTTCAATTTTCGTGTCTCATCCAGAAAGAGATAACTAGATACTTAAATTCGTTAACCTTTTCCATTGTCTTTACTTCGATTTTTATCATTGAACCTCTTCGTATTTTTGCACCTAAGATCAACATTTTTGCCTTACTTGTGGATAGTCTTAATTTATGTAGATTACACCAAATACTTAGTTCTTGCATCACTGTATTTCCCTTTCTTTCAAGTTCTTTTTTGAGTTTCCGCTTACTACTACGCAATGTCGTCTGAAAAGGGAGGGTCACACAGTGGCTCCGCTGAGATCAGAACGAGACCATTGTGTTTGCATTTGATATGTTATAACTAGGCGAATCCCAAAGTTATACGTGCCACCGGGCGGAATGTAATGAGTTACAGCATATTTTCTAATGTAAAAGCTACAAAGCTGGCAAAATAGTTTGAACAGAGTCATTTGTTCGGAAACGGTTGGGTAGATGGAAAACTCAGCCAACACGTATCCCATTATTTTCAAGGACACACTTTTTCGCATAAAAAAAGTTTGCCCCAGGGTCCCAGACGGGATCCAAGTTAAAATTTGCAAATGACAAGGGGAGTTAAGTGACACATCGTTTAAAAGCTGTTGTAAAATTAAAGAAAATACAGCAAGTCTCCACTCTCTACGACAACCTTGTGCAAAATGGCGGCGGGTCAAAATGTAAACAAAAACTTAATTGAAAAGTCCATGGTCACCCCTATAAATCAGAAACGGTAAGACAAATGTGAAAATAGGAAAGGGAATGTGGCATTATTTTCAAAGTACATGATTTAAGTTAAAACGTCTTGTCCCAGGGGGTCCAACTAGAAAGTTTCAAATGGCAAGAGGAGTTAAGTAGCTCATCGTTTGCAAGATCTTCTTAAATGAAAGTAAATGGAGCACGTCTCGACTTTCTACGACATCCCTGTTCAAAATTGCGGCGGGTCAAAATGTAAACAAAAGCTTATTTGAAAAACTATGGCCACCTTGAATCCAAGATGGCCCCTTAAAACCTATGTCATTCATAACAGTACAAATCTAAATCTTTATTTTTTTCTATTATGTATTTAGAAACAATAGAAAGACTAAAGAACAATTGAATTTTGATTCACTTTAACTCTTATTTCATTCGGTAACAACACATATATGTTTTGTTCTTAATGCACGTTCGTCTCGTTCTCTCGACATTATTTACTTGAATATAACGAATATGCGATGAACACACAACTCTGACTTCCTACTCATACTGCTAAACAAAAGTTGAATACCTTCGGGTATTTTTCTAATTTTGTCATACGTAGTTCATGTATAAAGGACTTGCTGCACCAGTAGGTTGGGGGCTCTGTTGTAATGTATTCGTGATGATTACATTTGTATGCCATTCGTTGGTTTGATCACAATATTTCAAGCAATACCAAATATACAAAAAGACGTTCATTTACAAAATTGGCGAGTAGTACCAAACCACGTGTAAGTAATTTCAGTACATCGAGCTTCGTCAAACTTCGTTGGTTTGGTCATAGTATTCCAAGAAATAACATATTTATATACAAACACATTTTTCACGCTGGCAGGCATATTGAATTACAGATTATACTCTTTGATATTTTGTGGATATCTACTATTAACCATAAGCGTAAATACCACATTTCGCATCTCCAATACCAGTGGTTTGAGGTGGACATGCGTTCGATACATAGTGCGGCATTTGGAACTCAAGATGTCGCGTTTTTGAACATTTCGCATATTTTCTTCACCTACTAATCAAGGTTAATGTCAAATTTGGATTTCCTAGCTTCAGCATTTTGGTATGCCTATCCTTTCGATATAGGTTTTGAGCGGCTATCTTTTATTCAAGGTGGCCATAGATTTTCAATTGAACTTTTGTTTACATTTTGACCCTTCGCAATTTTGGACAGGGTTGTTGTAGAAAGTCGAGACGTGCTCCATCTTCTTTCATTTAACAAGATCTTTCAAACGATGTGCTACTTAACCCCTCTTGCCATTTGAAACTTTTTAGTTGAACCCCACCTGGGACCATGTGGGGGCCCTGGGACAAACAAGACTTTTTAACTTAAATCGTTGTATTTTGAAAATAATGCCACACCTCCTTTCCTGTTTTCACATTTGTTTAACCATTCCCGATTTATAGAGGTGGCCATGGACTTTTGAATTAAGTTTTGGTTTACATTTTGACCCGTCGCCATTTTGCACAGGTTCGTTGTAGAGAATAGAGACTTGCTCCATTTTCTTTAATTTTACAACAGCTTTCAAACGATGTGCCACTTAACCCCCTTGTCATTTGCAAATTTTGAGTTGGTCCCCGTCTGGAACCCTGCGGGGGACCCCGGGGCAAACTTTTTTTACCCCAAAAAGCTTGTCGTTGAAAATGATGAGATACGTGTTGGCCGAGTTCTTCATTTAGCCAACCGTTTCCGAACAAATGACTCTGTTCAAGCTGTTCTACCATGTAATATTTTGTAGTTTTTACATTACAAAATATGTTGTAACTCATGATATTCCACCCGGTGGCACGTATAACTTTGGGATTCATCTAGTTATAACGTATCAAATGCAAACACAGTTGTCTTGCTCAGATCTCAGCGGAGCCATCGTGTGACCCTTGTGAGTATCCGACCACACATGCTGTTCCTGTCATTTTGTGTGTCATTTATACTCAGGATTGTATTGTAATATCTCACATATCTAGTCCACAACCTGCAGACAACTGTGCTTATTTTCCCTATTTTCGATGTTGCAGTATTGTATTTTACTTCGTTTTTCTTTACAGGAAACTGTATAAGTATTTTAGCACTTAAGTAATATCAAGGGAAACTCAGGAATTTATAAATGTAAATATTTTTTTTCATTTCTTGGTTGGTTTGAGCGTTATAAACGCTGATAGTTTGAAAATCACCTACCAGCGGCACACAACAGCACATGTTTTATGTGGTAGCCATCCCGTCTACTACACAACCTTAGTTTGACGTACCCACTCCAACTGCAGACACAAGATAATGTCCTGTGAAATGTGGTGACACTCGTGCTGAATGCATTCCTGTAAGTACCGTATATCATGGGGTTGCGTTGTATAAACCACTATCTGCTTTAGATGGCATCACAAATAGAAATCAAGGGCTGTGAGATCAGGTGGCCTCGACGGCCATACCACGGGGCCACTGCAAATCATACACTTCTTTGGGAGTTATGCATCAAGCTGTTGACACACACTAACGCCGTAGTAGTGAACTACCCCTAAGATGGAAAGTTGCCGCCTGGGTTCAGAAGGGAAGGAAATACATGTTCCTGCAGGAACTTCAGGTACTGTTGCGCCGTTAAGGTAGTGTCGATGAAAAATTGACTTACGATGCGGGAGTCTCATTTACCACACCATACCGTTATCTTTGCAGGACTATGTCTCTTACTCGGATCAATCTAGTTCTGATTACTGTCACACCAGTACGACAATTATGCCGATTGAGCTCCTCATTCAAACAGAAATAGATTTCCTCGCTGAATAGTGTAATATATGTAAACCAGATATCCAGTTCGTGTTGGTTCATAACGTACGTACAGAACTCGCTCCGTTGGTCTAGGCCATCTTCATTCAGTCTATGTTGCATATGCAGCTTATAAGGTTGCCAGTGATTGGTATGCAGTATCCAACAATGGAGGACTGGTTCATATCATTTTCCTATGAAAGACGACGAATACTGCATTTGGAACTTAACAAACGATGCTAGAACAGTCGCTGCCGTCTCCTCATTGGTGTCAGTGTTTGGTCGGCCACAATATACCTTGTCTTACACAGTGCCATTTTCTCGAAATTTAACGATCACGCACGTGGCCGTGCTGTGTGATACTAGATGTCTGACTGCCGTTCGTTTTAGTCCTCTGCAGTGTCTCTGGAACTTCGTTCCCCGGATATTAGGATGGTTTCTATCTTGTGTTCCTTTGTCAGAGATATCTTAAATCACCTCCAACAGTAAGAGATTCTACCACTAACAATGAAACTTTTCAGACTTTCACTGTTCATAACGTGGAAACCATACAGTATTTGAAAGAAACAATTACACCGTCGAATTCGTGAGCTCACGACCGTGTTATTTGATACGCAACATTCCCTCTTCCCATTTAAAGTTTCGAACTTGCATTCAAGATGGAGAATTACGTCATGTACCCTACAAATTGCGGCTCACCGTCTACTACCAACTTTCATTAACAGATTTCACATTTTACTCTCAGGTTTTAAAGTAAAAGGATGTCCAGGTGCTTTTGACTCAACGTGTACTTCTAAACATCGCCATACCACAAGTTATCGAACACTCTAGTGATGTCTGTAAAAATAATTAATTGATATTTTCTTCCTTTTCCGCCTTCTTTTTTCATTATTATTTCTTCTAATCTCACAATCGCATTCTCTGTTCTTTCCCTCTTTCGAAACCCAAACCGTAATTTACATATACCTAAGCGTGTTTTTTATTGAATTTAATGTTTTGGTCAATAGTTTTTGGATAATGTACAAATTTAGTAGACAAATTGAACGATGAAGTTTCTGATTAGTTTTATTTTTGTCTTCCGATTTTAGGAGAATCACTAGGTTTGCTTTCTTCCATGCCTTGAGATTTTTTTTTGTTGTTGTTGTGAAGAAATGTACGACTAAAAAACCTGACTAAATATGGAGCCCAAATTATTAAATCATGTTTGGGTATTTTTTCTTTTATCCCATCAGGCCCCAGTGCTTTCTTGTTTTCCAGATTTTTTTTTAAAAATATATTTTTCTGTTTCCAAATTTGCTACCGGTATTATTTCTTCCTCATTTGTGGGTTGGTTTCTCATTTCATATATTAATATTTTATTTTCTTTCAGTGGCCATTTCTGGGTATATGCATTCATTAGTGCTTCAAATGTTTCTTCGTAGTTATTGTAAAATGCTATCGTCTTATTTCACTGGTATTATATTTTTGTACTTGTTATTTTACAACCATTTGGATGGTAAACGCCATGGATCTATTTTAAAGTTTTCTCCCACAAATTTGTTCCGATTTTTTTTTTTATTTTTGTATATTTTAACTTACTTCGGACGACATTTTTCAGTTCTTTATATTTCTAATGGACGTTGTTTTAGTATTGGATCTGTACTACATTGAACTTTTCCTTTTTGTTCGGTAAATTCTTTTTCGTTTTATTTAATTGTAACTGTCCAGAATTTCTTAGAAAGTATCGAATGCAATAAAACAAAGTTGGAAAATTGGTATTGCGGCCACTTCGGTGGTAGAGCAACTACAGTCGCATGGAAATCCAAGTTCACTCTTCGTGGCCTGCTCAACGATCAGGTTTGTTTTCTTACATGTGTGTACTTCCTATTAATCAGTTAGATTACAATTACGTGCTTGTGTTGAACAAGTACAGTGATTCGAATTTTGGAACTGAAATGACTGTCACAACTTGTACTTTTCCTTCTTAAACAGGAACATGTATACTTCTAACAGGAAGAAACTAGTAAATCTAATCTTTAAGAAAATCGTTGGAAAATACTTTAAGAGGATAGCTTTATTTTAGTTATCTTTATACAGGGTGTAACGGGAGGTAATGCAAGTACTGCGGTAGGTGATTGTACATGACTAGTACATGAAAAAAGGTCATATGAACATATATATCGCGAAATGCTTAGTTTGCTAGCAAATTGGGGTAACAACGAAAAACACCACGTACGTATTCACCGATTTATTACTAGTAGTACGATTAATGCATAAGAAAGTGTACAAATGCAGTGTGAAGGCTTCTGCCGGATGAGCCTAGATCCTATGCTCTGTGCCGAGTAGCGAAACCCTGGTTCTAGATCCATGTCCTGTGCGTCAGTTGGGTGAGTGAGTGCGGACAGGTCAGTGTCGTGTATCACAGCTGCAGTGTGGGGTGTTCACAAATGCAGAATACGCAGACATAATATCGTCTATGGGTTCTGCAATAGCAATAGACATCAGGCAGTAAACAAGTGCCGGCGTAGATTTCCAAACTGTCAAACAACAAACATCCGTGTGTTCGCCAACGTGTACCAGTCCATCAGGGACCATGACACAGTGCCCACTGTTGGACATGCTGAGAGGGATAGAAGGCTGCCATGTACGGCACGTTGGCGTATACTGCAATTCGTGAATCGCAGCCCCACAACAAGTACCAGGCGCATAGCACGTCGGCTCGAGGTCGGGTCTCATATGGCAGTGTAGAGAACATTAGCGGAGGAAGACCTGCATTCGTACATTTGCAGCGTGTACAAATCCTTCATGATGGTGACGAAGAGAAACGTGTGGCATTTTGTTGATGGGTAACGCAGTATGAGCACTTAATCCCGTACATGATGTTCGCCGACAGGGCTACGTTTACGCGAGATGGCATAAATAATAGCCACAATTGGCATTATTGGTATGATAACAATCCACATGCGACCATCCCCTAAAAATTTCCAGCACAGATTCTAGGTTAATGTGTGGTGTGCCGTGGTAAATGACATACTCATTGGCCCAATAATCCTAGACAATAACCTGAATAGACAGACTTTCCTTCAATTTCTGGAGACACTACCACCTGCGTGTAGGGACATACCACTGGATATTCGCTAAAACATGTACTTTTAGTTAGATGGGACTCCAGCATACTCGACATTGCAAGTCCGAGCGTTCCTCGAAATGAGCACTACCCCACGCTGGATTGGACTGAATTTATTGTGCAGATCCGTGGCGGTGCAGAACGTGTTAAACAAGATGTCATTGCTCTTCGCAAATGTACACAAACCTTACGATGACATGCAGCATTATGTCTTCAGGTTAATGGTGGGATTTTCGAACACTTACTCCACACTGGGATGCACTAATTGGTGTTTGGACTCATTGTGTCAGATCAGGTACATTGTGTTTTCTCCCTCTACCAGCATGTATTGCTAAAAGTCATGTTGACGGAACGGCAGGTGTAATAGTACGGAGAACAGTTGGGTACAACACGCGATCTTCTCTCCTATCCATTGAATATAACCTCACGCGCTACACCAGGGAAGTTCTAGAAGCCCAGGTCATATGCTTCCTTAGACAACTCTGGAATCTGTAATTCTTCAGGACAATGCCCGGCCAAATATACCCAGAAATTTTGAAGTCTCCTTCAAGGAGCGACGGGTACTGCTGCTTCAGTGTCCTGTACGGTTGCTAGACTTGTCGCCCATGAAAATGTGTAAGATATTGTTAGTTTGCCATGGCTCTTCAGCAGTGTGTGTCGAGATCTTGTGAACTCACGTACAGCGGTGGACACTTCTAAATGGTACACCTTAGCCGTAAATCTCCATATGGCTGTACCATTTAGAAGTGTCCACCGCTGTACAAGCAGCGTAACAGGCGATTTCTCGGGAACATCCAACCTTATTTGATTCAATGTCGAGGCGTATAGAGCCTCTGTTTGCAACATGCGGAGTCTTCACACCATACTGATATATCAAGGTTAGAGCTGTTGTACAGTATACTTCTGAAGTTGTAATTATTTCTGTATAGTCATATTATGAATCTGTCATATAAATTTTATTTCACTTACACGTGTCTTTCTTGGTGTTGCAATTTTCACGAACAACAATTTATTATTATTATTATTATTATTATTATTATTATTATTATTATTATTATTATTATTATTATTATTATTATTATTATTATTATTTGTATTTGTATTTGTGTATAGGCCAATAACACATTCATAAAAGCAAAAGCTGTATGAAGTTTGGTCCGGCTATGTATAACGACCGTCACTGAATTATAACCTCCCCTCCAAATAGTAGGTTCCATTTTGATGTTGTGTGAATTTTGTGATGACTCAGCGTGCACTATGATTGTGGCTAGCTACGCATTAGGCAGTCTTCAAGGTTGAGCGTGTTGGGGGAAACCTCATGAAGTTCTAGAGTCTTCGTGCATGGTGTAACAGATCAGGCCGGAAACAACGGGCGCGTGGTAGGGGCGTGTTTACATGGTAATTAGTATTGTGCACGAGACGAGACAGTATTTTCACGACAATTTTTCGAGACCAAAAGACCCAGATCTTGTCTCGTGGGCAGTACTAGTGGCAAGAAAAGGTTCTCTATTGGTTGTGGAGGAATATACTATTGTTATCCAGTATCACGATCTCCTGTAAGATTGGATAGATCCCACATAGCGATGGTATAGATGGTTATTAGAATAGTCGAAACACCTGGAGTTGAAAACGTGTCAGATGTTTGGATTGGAAACGATCAGGGGTGCCGCAGCGCCGGTCTGTTGGTGGTAATATTAGGGCAAACTGTGTAGTACATAAGAACCAGTAGAACAGCTGTTTGCTCTGAACTGGAACAGACAGTGATGTTTTAAATGAATGACCTCTCTGATTTTCAAAGAAAGCAGTTTTTTGACGTTCAGTTATGTGGTGCGTGCGCGACAAAAGTAGTAAGCGTGTGATGTGTCGCGAGGGATGTGTCCGATGTTATGATGACCTGCAAAAGCGATGTCAAAACCACGTCAGCGAAGAGGAACAGTGGTCGGAAGAAAATCCTCAGTGACAGGTCCACCGAGTTAAGAAAGATTGTCACTTAGAATCGTCGTTCGACTGCGGTGCAAGAGGCAGAAGAACTCAAACAGCACCTCCCACAGCCGGTATCGACGGTCGCAGACCTCTCCAAGTTACATGACATAAACATAGGGATCGGATTGCAGGAGCAAAACCGCTAGTTTTCGACCATATACCAATGTGCTTGGTATATGGGTATTTGGTTTCGAAAATATGACGCAAAATTTGACTGCCCATGTCTCGGGAACCAGAAGCTTGCACAGAATAACATTCCATACACTTATACTGCAAATCAAAATCTGTTTTGGATCCCGATCGGTTCATTTTGGTTTTTGTTCCGAAATATAGCGTAAAATTTGACAGTCTGTAAGTGGGAACCCAAAATCTTCCACAACGTATTTCATACGCTTATATTAACAGGTCATGGTCTACCACTATACAAAATCTGATCCCCATCGGATGACTTACAAATATAAGAATGTTTTCGAAAATTACGCGAAATTTGACCGGCCATAATTTCAGAACTGTAATCCTGCACAACGTAATATTTCAGATGTTTATATAGCAGGTCAAGTTCTGCCATCATAGCAACTTTGATTCTGGTCAAATGAGTTTGGCTGAACTCGTACGATTATATACAAAGTGGCCCAAAAATAGGTATACATTCCCGTACTGATCGGTCATGACATTTTATAGAGATATTGACTTAATTTCTTCCTTATCTGTTCTTAATTTATTTTCACTTATACCTTAAGCTCGGAACAATTCGAAGCAAATAAATTCATTATCTTAATAAATTAAAATGTCATACTTGATCGATGCAGTACCTACTTTTGGGCCACCGTGTATATATAGTGTCCTTGATTTTTCAGGGAAAATCAAGTGAAGGACAAAAAGAGTTAACACCAAATTACAGTTTCTTATACACATGAAATTTTCATAGGAATTATTCGATATATATATATATATATATAGAGAGAGAGAGAGAGAGAGAATATATATGAATTATGGTATGCTTTTTTTGAAGCTTATCAATTGTTTCTTCCGATAGGAATTAAAACAGAATTTATTTCCGTTCTCTTTAAAATGTTTTACAGTAACTTTCGTAGAAGCGCTCTGATTTTCATGAAACAGTGAGTGCTTCCTTTGGAGAATTACCAAGGTACTTTTAGTGCTAGGTTAAAATTGGTCCAGAATAAGGGGTAACTTCCCCAGCTTTGAAACAAAATCTCCCCTTTCTACTATGCAGCACACTAGTAGGAAATAACTGTGCTCCCTAGACTTATTATATTGTTTATTTAGAGATTGTAGAAGAAGCGGCAAATCATCCTCAAATTTAAACATAATTATTTAATAGTAATAATATAATAAATTTAATTGTGTAAACGCAAATTAACTTATCTGTATATCTATAAACTAACTTACGGAAACCGTGGGAATAGAAATACAGTTTCGTCACAGGTACCAATCACTTTAATGAACAATATTAACAATAGGTATTAATACCGATTTGAAATTATAATTTATGATATTCTAATGTAATTCTAA